>NC_064575.1:80821272-81505201 GCF_937001465.1 Orcinus orca
CCTCTAGGTCTTAGACTACATGCAACTTCCCTGGGTCAGTTTTCCCTGACCACTTTCATAGCATCCTATATGTAATCGTCATAATGTCTATCAGAATTACCATGCATCGATTATTTGTGTTACTATTTATTGAGTATCTATCCTCCCAGGTGAATTAATTTCTACAGAACGTGAGTGCTATATCTAGTTTTCTCCCCGTTTCCCCAGAACGTAGTTCCCCACATAGTTAATGCTCAATAAATATTTAATAAATAAATTTATGAATGAATAACATAGCGCACTCAAACAGTATCTAAGGAGAGCCTAAATAGTCGTCTTTCTGGAAGGTTGCAAAGAGAAATCTCTGTTTTGGAGGTTGGACTAGATAATTCTTCAGACTCCTTCCAAGTAACCCTTTTTAATTCTTTCTAAGAGTCTCATCATCCTAATGCTAAACACTAGTCATCACTCAACATCACAGCCACAAACATAAAAAATACAAGAGGTAATCTCAGCATTTACTAAATTAACCTATCATAGGAGATAGGTTAATAACAACCATTAGTTGTTATATCGTGTCATTAAGTCATCTTATTTCCATTCTATTTTCAAGCCCTTTCTTCTGAATATGGGAGAGGGAATAACATTTATCACCATCTAAAAAAAAAAAATTTAAACCTACCAACCCAATATATTAAGGGATTGTCTTAGGCCTTACCAAAGAATTCACCAAAGTGGTTCCTTGAAACAACAAGCTCTCTGAGGGCATATTAAATTGGATTTGGTTTACAAAAATCTGATTTGCACACAACCATTCAGGAACATATTGATTGATGAAAGCGAGGTACACCGGGACATAACTACCTTTAATCTTTTATAACAAAGGCAGCAATTAGAATTGCTTTTGCTAAGCAAGTTTTGAAACAGAGGGCTCGATCTCTTTGCTAGCACCCGCCAACCCAGAAGACTCCCTCTCTCCCCACACGCTTTTCTCCTAATTAAATGAGGTAAACCTTTCGGATTCTCTGTAGAATGCAGTCTCTGACAGGATCCCACTCCTATCTTAGAGATACTGAAAAGGCTGTGTTAGGGGCTTAATTTCATTTCCATCCCTCTTTGTTAATATAGTCCCTTCTCATTCTCACTTCTCGGGCGCATTTTTAGAGAGGGATCGATTTGCTGGTTATTAAAAAATGGTCAATTCCTATGGTATTAGATGGCCTTGTATTCCCCAACCACAGTGTCATCTTCATCCCCTGAAAAAGTTTGCCCTTTGTGTGCCTGTCTGTTTGTTTGCTTTATTTAGCTCGTGGTGCGAAGGGCCTAATAAGGAATCCTGACGATGGTTTGCTCCATCTCCAGATTGAATTTCTTTATAGATCAGCCTCAGTAATTCATTTCCCAACTGGTTTTGATCAATACAGCTTGACTCAGCTTAGGGTTGGAGAAACTAACAAAAACGTACTGACTGGTACTGCTTGGGTGTCTCAGAGCACCTTCTTCATAAAGGCTCTCTTTGATGGTGACCTGTCAAACTGATCCACGGCCTCTTAGTGAAGTCAGGGCCTGAGCTCTACCCAGGCCCCAAAGCTGTCATGGCCTTGTTTTGTTTGATTCTGTGAAGCCAGAGGCCAGAGGCTTTTGCAGAAACAGCATGGTGTGAGGGAAAGATGAGGAATGGTGTATCAGGTCGCCCTCAGAACTTGCTGTTGAGCTTCAGGGAGTGGCTGGACCATTCTGAGATTCCATTTCAGCGTCTACAGAATAAGGTAGCTGGACCTATGCGTATGTGAGGTCTCATTGAGCTCTGAAGTGCTAAGACTCTGTATGGAGATAGAAAGACCGGCTGTATCCCTATCCTCCAGCCCACTTTTCAAGTGCACGTTGCAATGACCCGTCATTTGGATAAAGAGATGGAAAACCATTGTTTCTAAATAATGGAAATAATACTTGCCCTCTGCCACAGGGATTCCAAACCCAGCTCTCATATTTTCCAGCTATGTGGCCTTTGCTAAATCATGTTATCTCTTTCATGCTCTGTTTCTTTATCAGTAAAATGGAGACATGTAATAATGCCCTTTGTCCATTCGGGGGATGCTGTGGGGATCAAACGGGGTCACAGGTGCAAGAAGCACTTTGGAAAGTAAAGCAGGATGTAGAAAAGGAACTGTTAATCAGGTGGCCAGTGCGTTGCCAGAGAACGGAGGCTTGAACATCACCCTGGAGCTTCATAAATCCGGCTTCCTCCTGCTGCCTCCTCTCCCAGCTGCCCCACTGCAGTTGTAGTTCACACTGGGACAGAAATCATGGCTTGTTTACAAGTTATTCACGTGCAGAGACTCATTAGTGTGGGCAATGACACCATCCTTGGGGAGTGCCGCGGAGATTCAGCCAAGTCAGCTCAGCCAGCCTGCTCACCCTACCAGGGCAAAAGTCCTAACACCCACTGGTCCACCAGCCATTCAGCCATCAGTGCTCTCCCTAACAAACTGGGCATACAAGGCTCATGAATGCTCCAGATATGGGATCAACAGTGAGGACGGGCTGACCCCATACATTTTTAGATCAATGATGGCATTCGTAAACTATTCAGTGATGTTCTAACACAAGGCATGTTTATGCTTTTTACCTAAGATCCTACTGATTCTTTTTTTTTAAATAGAAACCCTAGGGCCTAGAAATAGAATTAATTTCAGTTTCTATTTCTTTTAAATATCTATAATGTCCTGGATCCTTACTCTGAGCCAAGTTTTGTACTGATGTTACATAAATGATTGAATTTATTCTTAACAACATCTCTGTGAGGTAGGTGTTCACTTAGTAACATTTCTTGAATGAATGAATGAATACAGTTAACTAATGAACATATGTTGAGTGCTTCCTACATGAAACGTACTGTGTGGGTCATTGGAGGTTCAGAATAAGTAAAATAAACAGTGTAGTAGCTGTTATCATGGTCTAAGTATTATGGTCTTCATTTGTAAATAAACAAACTTAAACACAGAAGATGAATTAACTTGCTCAATGTCACACAGCAACACAGTAAGTCTGGCTCTGGTCACAATGGAGGAACTAGTACAACTTACCTTTCTACTTCAAACAGTGATAAAAACTTAAAAAATATATGAAGCAATTGTTTTCAGGCCTTGGACATCAAGGAGCATAGGACTGTGATACTTAAGAAAAGAAAATCACATAGAATAAACCTCAAGTTTGGTCTGGCTCTCTGCTTTAAGACACTTTTTCAACTTCAGCACAGAGAGGTGAGATCTTCAAGGAGGGCAGGTTGAGACATATGTTTGGGGCTTCCCACTGCAATGTGCACAAGGCGAGACTCCACAAAGTCTAGCAGAGAGCAGCTGCTATGGGCTGAAATTGCAGAGATCATGGAAAACTGGTAGATATGGGAGTTTAAAACCAGCCAGAGAGGAGAGAGCTCACTGAGCACCTCAAGGATTTAGTTGAGACTTCATAAAGGCCAAGATTTAGGAGTAAGGACTAACTCCTAGAGTCAGGATCAATCCCTAGGATATAGACAAAATGAGAACAAACCAGCCCTTAACAAAGTAAAAAACTTTGCAAGCCTGGAAAGTTGAGAGGATCTACCAATAATTTAATACCTCCCCAAGCAGAATGTAATACTCTTTAAAAGAAGACAATATGATCCAGATTTCCTACAATGTATCTTTCTAAATGTTCACCATATATTCAAAAATTGTTAAATATACAAAGTAGGGAAACGACCCATAATTTATAGAAAAATAAGTCAGTAGATGATGCAGTCACTGGAATTAGCAAATAAGGACTTTAAAAGAGCTATTATAAAAATATTCAAGGATATAAAGGAAAAGATGGCCATAATGATTAAAAATAGAGGAATGATTTTGATTCGAAAACTGAACATTATAATACCTAAATAAAATTTATTTAATGACAATATATTAGAGATGGCAGAAGAAAGAATCAATAAACTTGAGACAGATCAATAGAAGTGTTACAATCTGAAGAATACTGGGGGAAAACTTGAAAAAAGGAAAAGTGCCTCAGTGGCATGTGGGGTAATATCAAGTGTCTAGAATATGTGTGATTGGAGTTCCCAAAGGAGAGTCTAGAGGGAATATGGCAGAAAAAATATTTCAAGGAATAATGGCCAAAATGTCTCAAATCTGATGAAAATATCAACCTATAGACCCCAAAAGCCCAGCAAACTTAAAGCAGGAGACCCTGGAATGGAAGAGAGAATAACAGTACAGATCTTGAAGATGTTAAAAAGATAATAGATTCCATAACTTAGAGGAAATGGATAAATTCCTTTACAAGCGTAATTTAATATGTTACATAAGATTTTTACAAATTGAAAATTTTATTCTAAAATGTATATAAAAATTCAAAGGATCTAGAAAATGAAATAATCTTAAAAAGGAAAACTTGGAAGTCTTATACTATCTGATTTCTAGATTTACTGTAAAGCTACAGCAGTCAGTACAGTGTAGTATTGGCCTAAGGATAGAAAAATAGATCAATAGTACAGAATTAGAGAATCCAGAAACAGACCTACACATTTGGACATTTGGATCAATTAATTTTTTAAAAATGCATGCCAGCAATTTAATGAAGAAAGAAAATTTTATTCAGCAAATGGGAATAAAAAAGTAATTCCAATACTTTCCTAATCAAACACAAAAATTAATTCAAGATGAATCATGGACTTACATGTAAAAGCCGATACTATTAAATCTTCTTTTTCTTAAAGAAGAAACATATTCATAGAAAAAATAGAAGAAAAAATATATTCAAACTTTAGCATGGCTAAGATTTCTTAGAAAAGACACAAAAATAACCCCAAAAGAAAAATTGGACTTTATCAAAATTAAAGACCCCTAGTCATTAAAAACAAACAATAAAAAACAAAAACAAGCCTGTTAAGAAAAGGAAAAGGCAAACCACAAACTGAGAGAGGTTATTCACAGTGCATATATCTGACAAAAAACTCATGTCCGTAATATAAACTAATCCCTATAAGTCAGTCATTTTTAAATATTATAAAAGCAGGCAAAAGACTTGAAATTCAACATCCTTTGACATCAAGTAAAAGCCAATTAAAACCACAATGAAATACCACTACATATCTACTAGAATGACTAAAATTTAAACAATAACCCCAAGTGTCGGCTAGAATGTAATGCCACCAGAACCCTCATACACGGCTGGTGGGAAGGTAATGATATGAATGCTTTGGAAAACCAGTTTGGCGGTTTCTTACAAAGTTATACATCTCCCCTATGATTTAGCAAATCCATTCATAGGTATTTTACCCAAGATAAACGAAAATTTGTCTAAGAAAAGACTTATCCAAAATGTTTATAAGAGCATAATTTAATAGCCGCAATCTGGAAACAACCCATCAACAGAAGAAGGCAGTACTTTATAATATATTGCATTATATTAATTATATTAATTCAACAAAATACTAATTAGCAATAAATGTTATAAAGTATCCACAGCAACATGAATGAATGTTAAGAACATTCTACTGAGTGAAAGTAATCATATATAACATACTGTAAAATTCATTTGTTCAAAGAAGGCAAAACTAATCTTTGGTGACTGAAATCAGAACCCTGGTTGTCTCTAGGGTAGTGGAGATTGCATAGGTTGGGTTATGGAGAACTTTCTAGGGTGCATGGGATGGGTTACGGAGAACTTTCTAAGGTGACAGAAATGCTCCTTATTTTTATTCGTGTTTTTTGTTGTATCGGAGCATGCATTTGTCAAAACTGTTTGAACGGTACCTTTATAAATCTGTTTATTTACCTGTATATAATTTTTATCTCAGTTAAGATAATCCAGCCTGTCTGATTCCAATCCCCACATTTTTTTTTTTTGCTGTCCTATGCTGAATAGCAGGCAAAAAGTTAGCCACTGGAAATTTTACAAACCTGAAATGCGTCAGCACCTTGTGAAGTAAAGAGAGTGGATTCCTGTATTAGAAGAGCATAAGTGAGGAAGCTGTTTATAAACTGTAAAGGTGACAGAAATATTTATATTTATTTAAAAAAAACTATTATTATAAACTGTTAAAGCAGTATCACACCCTAGGGGCTTTGGAAAAAGTAGCCATTTGCATTATCTGTTGCTGCATGAGTGGCCTAAAGCAACAAATTTTATTCCCTCATTTTTCTGTGGGTCAGGAATTTGGAAGTGGCTTAGCTGGGGGACTCTAGGCAGCCAGCCCTCAGGCTTTTCATTTAACCTGGAGAGAATCATTTGTATAGGGTCAATAGGGATATGTGTTGCGGCGAATACCAATCAGTTTACTCCGCAGCTCACCACAATTGCCCTTCTTTGAGAATGGCCCCAATCACAGAGGTGGACCTCCAGTCACGACGCGCAATGTCCTTGCAATTTATTATTATTTATTTTTGGCTGTGTTGGCTCTTCGTTTCTGTGCGAGGGCTTTCTCTAGTTGCGGCAAGTGGGGCCCACTCTTCATCGCGGTGCGCGGGCCTCTCACTATTGCGGCCTCTCTTGTTGCGGAGCACAGGCTCCAGACGCACAGGCTCAGTAATTGTGGCTCACGGGCCTAGTTGCATCTGCGGCATGTGGGATCTTCCCAAACCAGGGCTTGAACCCGTGTCCCCTGCATTGGCAGGCAGATTCTCAACCACTGCGCCACCAGGGAAGCCCTGTCCTTGCAATTTAACCCTGACCTCTGGCCACCTCCTAGGGGTGGACAACTGATCTAAGCTGGACCAAGGTTTGAAACTTGAATGGAGCGACTGAAGCTGGGTGAAGCTGTTACCTTAATGGCAGTGTCCATATACTCCAGCTGCTGAGGCCTCGGTGGACTGCTACCCACGGAGACCGCAGCCGCTATTAGGTCGCGGAGGTGGGGATGGGGGAGGGGTTTGCTGCTGCTTCAAGGCCTGGGCCCGGCCAGTGGGCGGCCGTGGCGAGGGCTCTGGAGCTCTGCAGGACACAGCCCTCAGCCTGTCCCCGGGCCCCCCCAGCTCGCCTGCGCGTCCCAAGGATGGAGAGCCTGGGAGGACCCCGGGGAGAAGGCCACGATCTGCATGTCACTGCAACCTCTGCCACGAGGACCACTGCCAGACTGACTGTTGTTGGCGCGGGACCCTACGGTCTCGCGATAACGGTCTCGCGATAACAGTCGAGAGCTGAGTGCCGCGGGCTAAGGGCCGCGCGCCCGCCCTGCCTCTGTTTCAGTCCGAGAGAAAGAACGCAATGCTAGTCTCCTCTGTACCCTGACGTCCCTTTTGCAGTATCCTGTTGCTCACACAGACCAAGCCTGGTACAAGCAGGGGGAGACTGTACTCGGGTAAGTCCTGGGGGCAGGAGGCCCGAGGGCCCTCTTGGAGGCCCGGAGGCCCGGTACCGCAGTGTTTCATCCCTACTCCACAACTCATTAGACGTGCGATTTGGAACAAATTACTTACTCTTTTTAAGCCCCAGTTGCCTAATCTAGGAAATGGAAAGGAATAATTGTACTTACCTCAAGGGGCTAAATTGGTAATTTTAGAAGGTTCTCAGAAGGAAACCTGGAATGGAGTCAGTTTTCATTAACTGTATCTTAAAACACAAATCCATTAGTACCGCCCTATGGAATGTCTAGTATTGTAACAGGGGCAGGGTGCTCAGACACCGGTCAGCGTCGCGGTGGGTGGTCCCCATGAAGGTGGTCTCCCTGGGTCGTGGTCTGCGGACCCGGCCCTCCCCTCCCCCTTCCCCCCCCACCCCCGTTTGTGCAGCCAGGGGAGCCTGAGGGCTGGCTGGGTCCTGGGCGCCCGGCTCCCTCAGTGATGGCAGCTGGGCAGGGTCTGGGGAGCTGGCCCCGAGGGCGCCACCAGTTGAGATCTGACTCTTCAGCGGGGCCTGGGCACTGGCGGGAGCACGCAGACCTGGTGCTGGACGAGCGCTCCCAGGCAGGGTGACGGGCCGTGTGGGGACCCCCCACCCTTAGCCAGGGCCTGGACCCCGGAAGGGAAGAGCCGGTCCTTGGAACGTTAAACAAGTAAAATGAGGGGTAACGATGTCGCTTTGCTTACAGGATTTGTTAAGGGTTAAAAGCCGCCAGGAGGCATGGAGACTGAGCTTAAAGCCTCCCCTTCCCTTTCTTGTATAATTCTCAAGCCTGTGACCTTTAAGAGTATTACACCTTTAGACAAAAAGTTGCAGAACAGAGAATAACACTGTTTTGGTGGAGGTTTACAGGAACATCGTGACCTGAACTTGACCTGACCAGTTGCAAAAACAAAGGATCTGACACCAAGAAGTTTGCAACAACTAATCAGCTCCTCCCTCACCTTTCCTATAAAAGGGCTTTGCTGAAAGCCTTCAGGGAGTTTGGGGTTTTTAAGGCATGAGCCACCGGTCTCCTGGCAAGGCCCCTGCAATAAACCTTTCTCTGCTCCAGACTCCGAGGTTTTGGTATTGTTTGGCCTCACTGTGCGTTGAGCATACGGACTTGTGTTTGGTAACAGTATCGCTCCCCTGGCCAGGTAGCCTGCTTAAACATTCTGCCACTGACTGCATACCTGGATCCGCTTTTTAAATTGGCGCCTTCCTCTAATTTGGATCCTGGAAGCTGGGTAAGTTCTATAATGAACCCATATCCAGTGGCTCCTCCCCATTCCCGCTTTTTTTAAAAAAAATTTATTTATTTATTTTTGGCCGCGTTGGGTCTTTGTTGCTGAGTGAGGGCTTTTCTCTGGTTGCAGGGAGCGCGGGCTACTCTGTTGCGGTGCGCAGGCTTCTCATTCCAGTGGCTTCTCTTGTTGCAGAGCTCGGGCTCTAGGCACGCAGGCTTCAGTAGTTGTGGCATGTGGGCTCAGTAGTTGTGGCTTGCGGGCTCTACAGTGCAGGCTCAGTAGTTGTGGTGCACAGTCTTAGTTGCTCCGTGGCATGTGGGATCTTCCCAGACCAGGGCTCGAACCCGTGTCCCCTGCATTGGCAGGCGGATTCTTAACCACTGCGCCGCCACTAGGGAAGTCCCCCATTTATTTACCCCATGTGTTTGGTACCTTTTGCCCTCTCTTCTCTCCTTAGACTGTGAGCTGTCTCGAAGGAAACTTGTGCTTTAATCTCTGAATTTCCCAAAGCCACTGTTTGAACTTCCTACTGATTTTTACATAGCCCATGCTCACAAAGTATTTGCTGGCTACATTTTACAAAGCAGAACATCCAGAAGGTGAAAGCCACTATCATAAGATAACAATCAGTGTCCCCCAAATGGTGTATAGTAAGCCACCCCCAAACTCAAAGCCATACAACCACAACCACTTACTTGCTCATGGGTCTGCAGGTCAAAGGAGAATTGGTTGATCTTGGCTGTGCTGGGTTGGGTGGTGCTGCTTTGGGCTGTAAGTCAGCCGGGCTTGGCTTCTTGCTGCAAGTCTCAGCTCAGGTCTGCACCGCCTGGCTTTATTCCAGGACCCAGGCTGAGGGGCAGTGCTTACCCTGGACGTGTTCTTCTCAGATAACAGTAGAAGCACAAGAGGGCAAATAGAATCCTGCAGTGCCTTTCAAGCCTTTCCTTGCTTATGAATGCTACTATCTAATTGGCTGAAGTAGGTCACATGACTGAGCCCAAAGTCAAGGGATGCAGAAGTATTTCCTCTGCTTCCAGCGGGAAGAACTTCAAAGTCACTCAGAAGGTGGTGTGGACAAACTGATAAAAGTTGGTTCCAGTAATTCTACTATATAGGGTATTAAGTTATCAGAACTAAGAACCAAGTGTTGCTGGGAATACTGGACTTTCTGAGAATTTCTGAGTATTGTTCTTTCACTTCTAGAACTGGGAAACACTTGAGAAATGAGTTTTAAAGTGCAAGTCTGCATGAGAGTGACACATGACCCAATGCATGGGTTTTAGAGATTCGACCCTACTTTCTTCTTCTGTGGACCCTTCCACTGGTTTTTCCTTTGAGCTCTTTTTCCTCAGACATAAAGTAGAGATACTAAAACCTACCCAGGTTGTTGTGAAAATTAACATTAATTAACATATAAGAACTTACTTGGCATTACAATGTGCTCAGTGTTTGTTTCCCTCTGTCCTGCTGGAATGAGGGTGGGGGGAGGTGAAGGGTGCTTTGATTTTCCAGCAAGCTTCTGAGGCCTGAACTCAGTCAGGGAAGGACTCAGCTTTCCTGACTGGAAAAGAGATGACAGAGAATCTTCCCCATATTCATCCACTTGTTGCTTTAAGGTAGATGAGTGATCAACTGTTGCCTATTTTGGGTTCTAAAACGCCAAGTTATTGCCATAGAAACATAATTATAATGAGTAATTAAATGAAAATGTTTTCCAAAATCTTTTATAATTGAAGTTCTAAATTTCTGCCTTTTCAGTCAGTTCATATAAGCATAACCCCAAAACTGTAGCACACATCTTATTCTCTTCCAAATCAAATCTATGAGTTATTTGTGGTAATTTATTTTTAAAAATGAAATAAATTCTCTCTGACCTTATTCTGAATGTGCAACTTCTACCCTTTCCGTTAAGAAATGGCATCTAGCCTGCTGAAACAATCTGGATTTTAACCTTGTTTTGCTTTGGCATCTCAGGAAAGGTCTGTGAGCAGGTCAGTAGCTGTTGACAAGGATCTTTCATCAACTTTAGAATGTATCTGGGCTCGCTTTGCTGGAGAATTCCATAGAAGACTCCTTTACGATTTGCAAGAGACCTGTTGGCTGTCCTCTCACACTCTGCAGCCAGTCCCCCACCAAGCCAAAGTACCTCCTACGCCCAAAATACATTTCAAATCCGTCTGTGCAACCTGACTAGTAGTGACATGGGCTACAACTGTATCCTCTCAAATGCCACCCTGTGTCTACTCTTATCTACCATCCCAATTCATTTTCACAAAGCAACCACAGCGGTCTTTTGAAAACCTAGAATCACATCACTTCTCCCTCTGGAAGAAGTGATAAAGGCTGTCTCTTGAAAAGCTTCCTATGGCTTCTTATTGTAATTACAATGAAAGCCCACGTTTGTTAAGAGGCCATCAAGGGTCCACTTGGGACTGTTCGATCCTGCCCTGACCTACATCTCGGTTTCTTCCTTAGGTAGGTGAGCCCACCACAGTGAGCTTTCTTCCAGCTCCTTAATATTCTAACTTCCTCCTTCTCAAGATCTTTGCATAGGTTGTTCCCTCTGCCTGGAATACCCTTTCCTTTACCCTCCACATGTCCAGTTTCTTCTCATCTTTCATCTCAGCTTAAATGCCAACTCCACAAAGTTGACATTCCCAGCAGATCCCCTTATTTAATATTCTCTGCTACCATCCCATTTACTTCTTTCGTAGTACTTACCCCAATTTGTTATTATAAATGCACTTGTGTTCTGGCTTGTTTAACATCTGACTCATCCATCGGACGTAAGCCACATAATAATAGGAGTAATATCTGTGTTTTGTTCACTATAGTATAACAGGGCATTGTCCTGTGCGTAACCCTGGAAGATGCTCAATAATTGCTTCTAAAGTAGATAAATGATTGAATGAATGAATGAATGAATGAATAAAGAAGGCTAAGTCATCAGTATTTACCAAGAAACCTAAAATATCTCTGAAGCCCCATCAGACAGCCATCACTGGAACATTGCCCAGGGAAACTACACAGTGTCTTTTGGAGGAAAAAGCACCAGCTTGGGGGTAATAAATCAGGGATACTGGTCCAATTTCCCATGGGACTGTCTGCAAATTTTAGGGCCTTTCTGAACCACAGCTTGCTTGTGGTTAAAATGAAGGTTTACAACCAAACTAGGAATGCTTAACCAGGAGAGGGCCATGGTCAACTATGGACATGCATTTCATGTTATTTTATAGTAGTGAGCTTCCATCAAATTTTAAAATATTCTTGACTCCAAAAAGGTTAAGAAACACTGGATTAGATTAATTCTAAAGTCCCATATGCCTCTGACAATCTGTGTTTCTATAAAAGGAAGATCAGTGTACTGGTCAATATTGGATATGGCTCCATGTAACAGAGTTCCCACATAACAGCATCTCAAACAAGATTGAGGTCTATTTTGTCTCTCTTTCCTTTAGGTCTGGAAGTGAGTGTTCCACGATCCGTAAGGATTCCGAGCTACCGGAGACTCCAGTTCTTGTCTTGTTGCTCCACCATCCCTCGGGCATGGCCCTTGTCTGAATGAATATTTGACCACACATGGGTGGATGGATATTCCAGCCAGGAGGACTGAGGTAGGGGAATGTCGCCTATTTTTAAAGACAGAAGTGAAAATGTCATGTAGCATGGGTCCTAACTTCCTATTGGCTGCATTTGGCTGGAAGAGAGTCTAAGAGATACAGATTTCACTCTGGGTGGTCATGTGCTCAGCTAAAAATCAGAGGTTCTACATAAGTCTTAAGTAAAGAGATGTGTCTGATGCCTGCTATCACAAGAGACAGACTATGCAAAGGGCAATTAGGTTTGCAGACTGCCTGGCATAAGTACCCAGAAAATTTACATCTCATAGAATTTCAGGTTGCAGGAGACTTAAGAGTTTTATAATCAAGCCCTTTTTGTCTGCATATTTTCCATTGTGGTTTCTTCCTGAATTTAATTTATTTACACATGGAATGAATATTTACTGGGTACCTACATCTACTGCATTATGCAGGCACTGTGTCAAACTCTACATATAGAGTCCCTGCCCTCAGGGAGTGAATAGTCTACAGTAGAGGCAGACCGCAGACCTTCCCACTGTGGCCTCAGGATCAGTTCTCACAGGAGACAGTGGGAGCAGAAAGAAGAGGCCTCCTCAACCTTCTTGGGAACCTGTGGTTCAAGAAGGGCCTTCTGTAGGAGGGCCTCACACTGAGTTTTGAAGGATGATCGACAGGTGCAGTGCCTGACATGGGGAAAGCAAAGGAGGTACTCACATCACCTCCAAGGGATGACTAGGAAGGAAGGAGGGAGGGAGGAAGGGACAAAGGGGAAAGAGGGGACAGGATGGGAAGACAGGGTTTATTGCACGGAGGAAAAAAATCACTGGAAGATTTCAGATTGTTGATCTGGTAACAATTAAAAACTCATCTTAGGCTTAAAAGTATACACTCTATATAGTATTTTTGTTATTAAAAATGGTGTTAGTGTTCTGTGGAATAGGCAGGCTGTATTTCTCTTTTCCTTCTGTCCATCTCCCCTCCAGATGGTGAGCACCAGAGGGCAGAGTTCCTGTCCGTTTATCTCTGTAGACACCGACTCTAGCAGAGTGTCTGACACAGTAGCAGGTCCAGCAGGTGCTTGGCAAATGAGTGAATGAGCAGATGTTAGGCTGATGAAGAGGCGCAGGCCTTCTACACAGAGGAAACAGCATCCGGAATGATGGGAAGGCTGTAGAGAGCAAAGAGCAGCAAGGGGTTCATCTCTGTTGGAGGCCAGTGTGCATAATGGGTGGAAGGAATGAGGGCAGTTGGGTGAAAAAAATCACTTTTTAAAACTGTTTCCTCAGGCTCCCCACCACTAGCTGCACATTGGTAGTAGCCCAAGCCTTTCTTCTGTGGTACCTGTCACTGTCTGTAACCATACACTGGAGTAGTAGCAGGTTGTGGAGAGTCCAGGCCACTTCCTGGGCACAGATCCTCGCCTTGCCACTTCCTAGCTGTGTGACCTTGGGCAAGACATTTAAACTGTCTATGAGGCAGTTTTCTTACGTGGAAAATGGAAATAAAAATGCCTATCTCATAGGCTTGTTGGAAGGTTTAAGTGAAAAAAATACAGTTAAAGTGATTAAAGTAGTTCCTTGATCATTAGTGCTTAATAAATGTTAGTTATTGTTAATAGGTGATGATGATGATGATAGATGATAGAGAGATAGATAGATAGATTAATAGACAGATAGATTGGGACAGGTATCTGTGTGGTTAGTTGATTATGGTATGTGTAACCCTACTACATTATAAGTAAGGGGCAGGACCACCTCTTACCTTTATGGAGGCAGCCCAGCAAAATGTCCAGGATGAGGGAGGTGCTCAGTAAATACAGATGAAAGGATGAAAGTGACAATGCAGCTGGAGAGGTAGGTGGGAGACAGATCATCTGGAACCTTGGAAACTGTGCTAAGAAGCTTGGATTTTTCCCTCAGGGCTAGTCTAGGCTCCTGAAGGGAAATAAAATGGTCTTATTCTCAACATCACGGAGGCTGGACTGGAGGGGAGCAGGCTGGGAGGTCCCCAGTCACACCGATTGAACGAATAATCCAGGCACTAGCCGATGAGAGGCTGGATTGAGGAAGGGGCAGCACAGAGGAAAAGAAAAAAAACCGTTTTCCCTCTTGGGACTTTATCCAGGTTACTTAACATCTCTCAACCTTAATTTCCTTATGGGGAAAGCAGAGCTCAGAACTCAATTCTGACAGGGTTTCTGTGGGAATATATAAAATATATGAAGAGTGACACACATATTCTCGGTCTGATAGATAATCAACACGTATTACGCCCCTTCTCTGCCCCTCCGGATCAGCAACACACTCTCCCCAGTACCACCTCCCCTCCCCGCAACCAAACACACACACACAGGTGTCAGTGGCCGATATTTAGGGACATATAGCTTACTCTTCTAATCGTACGCTCTTAAAAATGGAAGGACCCGTCAAGGTCAATTAGTCCTACTCAAAGACTTTTAGGAATAGAAAAGATCCTAGATCACAACTACTTCGTACACTTACAGACACAGAGAATCAGAAAAGTAAGATGATTTACCCAGCACACAGCTTGCAGGCTTTAGAGCTGGTCCAATTTATACCTCACTGTTTTTTCTAGGTTCAGTATTCCAAAAGGTAGCCCAGTGTGCCATGGGATATGATTACCAACATCCAGGCATTTTTATTAACCATATTCACAAATAGCGAGCCCAAGGTAAAGCAGAGACTCTGCAGCAGTAGTATCTACGATGTGTTACACACAAATTGTGTGCTGGGCACTTGGCCACTTTCTTTATTTACATTAATTTGTTTCATTCTCATTATTATTCCCAATTTACAGATTAATAAATCAGGTCTCAGAGAAGTAAAATAATTGCTTGTATGTGACATAATTAGAGTCAAATATATTAAAACATTTACAAGCTTCATTAAGTAGTTATTACTGGAAACATTTGTTGTGTGGCAGATACTCTCCTAGGTCCTGGATTGGTCTGACTCCAAACCCAGCTCTGTCTTATTGCAAAGTCCTTGCTCTTCATCACTGCTCACCCACACAAAGCCTAGGTGAAAACAGCATGGATTGAATTCCCAGGCCAATTTCTCTTTATCATTCTGGTTCTTCCATATTCAGATTTTTTTCATTATTTTCAACTATATTTTATTATGATTTATTTTTATTTCCTGTCCTACAGCATGTCAAATTTCAAGTCCATTTCATCCAGTAGACGCTTAATCGAGTCATAACTATGCAAAAGCAATATGCAAGAATAGAGGGTAGGAAAATGTAAAGATTAATGAAACAGGACCCTTGCCCCAAAAGAGGTGACAGTATAATTCTAGATTGTAGGAGGATTAAATAGAGGTACTAGACTGGGAATATAAAGGGAAGAGAAAATGACATTTAACAAAGGCCCGTATTGTGCTGGATGCAGTTTCTTGGGGCTTTCCATACATTATACATATAGCCCTCATAAGAGCGATTTCTGGTGGAGAACGAAAGAGAGTCAGGGGTTCAGAATGAGTAACTAACTTACCTAAGTTTGCATGGCTAGTGCTGGTGAGTAGCAGAGTGACAATCCCCTACAGTTCATCTGACCCCAAAACCTGGACCCTATTCACTACATCACACCATCACCAGAAAGCAACCAGATGGGGACAGAAGAGGGAACCATAATTCTGACTGAGAAGTTCTTCACTTTAACCCTTAATTATTCTTAACCCTTAATTCTTAACTTTCTTAACACTTAACTATTCTTTCACTCCCATGTTTGAAACCTGGACACACAAGGTTGAAATGGGAAGGAAACTTAAAATTCAGCTGGTTCTAGGAAGACAAATAGATATTTATCTCATGGTCAGTGGAAAAGGCAACTCCAACCAACAACTAACGAGTCTTCTAATTTATGAGGTGAGAAGTCCAGAGCCAGAGAAGTAATTGTCTTTGTGTGCAGTGGAAGACGATGACATGAATCCCAGGCATGTTGATTTGCTTCTCATCCCCACCAGTGTGCGCTGCTGGTCTGAGAATAACCTTGATTTAGTTCAGGTGGCTGGAAAGGTGATAGGATAGGAGAGGTTCAAGTATGGAATAAGCCTGGGAGAAAATAGTGGAGATGGAGCTGCACCTCAGAACCAGATGCGGGATTCAGAATGGAGACATATCCAGTGGCTAGAAGGCTGGCTGTAAGAAGAAATTCCCAGTTCTTGGGACAAAGAGGGAGGATCCGAGGCCATGAAAACAGGCAAGTGAGACAAAACCAAGAGAAGAAGTAGGACTCAAAATGAGTGATGAAACCTGGATACATGAAGGAGCTCAGTCCCAGAGCCAAGAGGGAAATGAACATTAAGGGGACACCATGCTGGCTATTTTGGGACACATTACCTCGTTTAATCCTCACAACTGCATTATGGGGTGGGTAGTCTAACCCCTTATTTATAATGAGGACTGGGGCTCAGAGAGGTAAATTACTTGTCACATAGCTAGAACTTAAGGGCTGGAGGGATTTTTTGTTGTTGTCACAAGTGGGGATTTCTACTGGCATCTAGTAGACAGAAGCTGGGGATGCTGCTAAACGTCGTACAACACACAGGACAGGCCCCCGCAAACAGAATTATCCAGTCCCAAAGGCAAACCATGGTCAAGTGGTTGAGAAGCTTTATTCTGCATTGCCAACCTCGGAAGTGACAGAGAATACAAAGCAAGTTCTTTGTATTTGAAATTATACATCATTCACCCTTCACACATTTATCGAGTGCCTACTAAGTTCCAGGAACGGTTTTATTTCTTCTCCCCAGCTTTATTATGGTATCACTGACAAATAAAAATTGTACATATTTAAAATATACTATGTGGTTTTGATGTAGGTATACATTGTGAAATAATTACCACATCAAGTCCATTAACATATCCATCACCTCACATAAGTACCATTTTGTGTGTTTGTGGTAAGAACACTTAAGATCTGCTCTCAAATTTCAAGTATATGATACAGTATTATTAACTGTAGTCACATGTTGAATGTTAGATCTCCAGAACTTATTCATCCTGCATAACTGAAACTTTGTACCCTTTGGCCAACATCTCCCATTTCGCTCACCTGCCCCCGGCCCCTGAAAGTCACCATTTTACTCTCTGCTTTTGTGAGTTCTACTTTTGGAGATGACACATGTAAGAGAGGTCACGAAGGACTTGTCTTTCTGGGTCTGGCTTATTTCACTTAGCATAATGTTATCTGGTTTCATCCCTGTTGTTGCAAATGACAGGATTTCCTTCTTGTTTTAAGGTTGAATATTTTATTATATTTTATGTGTGTATGAACATATATAGCTATTTTCTTTTTTTATATAAATTTATTTATTTATGGCCGCGTTGGGTCTTCGTTGCTGCACGCGGGCTTTCTCTGGTTGCGGCGAGTGGGGGCTACTCTTCATTGCGGTGTATGGGCTCCTCATTGCGGTGGCTTCTCTTGTTGTGGAGCACGGGCTCTAGGCGCACGGGCTTCAGTAGTTGTGGCTCCCGGGCTCTAGGCACGCAGACTTCAGTAGTTGTGGCTCGCGGGCTTAGTTGCTCCGCAGCATGTGGGATCTTCCTGGACCAGGACTCGAACCTGTGTCCCCTGCACTGGCAGGCGGATTCTGAACCACTGCGCCACCAGGGAAGTCCCTACAGCTATTTTCAAAAAGACAAAAGATAAGTCTTGGGGAGGATGTGGAGAAGAGGGAACCCTTGTGCACTGTTGGTGGGAATGTAAATTGGTACAGTTATTATCCAAAGGAAATGAAATCCAGGCACTGTTTCAGACTGTAGGTACAGAATTGAATAAAGCAGTTAAAATCCTACCATGTTGAAACTTACATTCTAATGAAATACAGTCAACACATCAGCCAGCAAGTAGACAGTATGGAAAGCCATAGGCCCGAAGGAGTTTATCTAATGGGAGAGTGTACATGGAGGAGAGGGACAAGGACAGAGTCCTAGGCCCTTGACTTTAAAGATTAGAAAAAGGAACAGGAGAGTGTGGGTTTCCTAGAAATCCAGTGAAAATGTTTCAAAAAGGAGGAAGTCATGTTTGAGATTCTGGCCTCACCTCCCCCTCCAGTGAGAAGGGTCACTAGGCTTCCAAGAATCTCAGTTTAGTATTGTTCAGAGGCTCAGTGTCCCCCCTCCCCCGCCAAAATGGGGCCTCTGAACGTTATCATAAGAATAAAATCAGTGAATGAATATGGAGTCTCTTTGTAGTTGCCTTATGGATGAAACCGATCGTCATCATGCCCTCCAGAAAACCTGTGTGTCCAGATTTGGTTTCATATTTTTTGTTTTTTGAAACCATAACAAAGCAAGACTATGGATGGGAACAGAAGGGAGATCTTTTCTGATACAGCACATCTCATAAAGTGCATCAGAAACAACCTGGTAAAAGACTGTGTCGGGGGGGGGGGGCGCGTGGATTTTATTCAAGTTTACTAAGGATGCTTTGGCCAAATATTTTTTTTGCAATTTATTTTTAACAAATTTACTGAGTGACTTGTTTCCCTGTCATTGGAGAAGAGTCAGTACCGTCTGTAACAGTGCTGCGTTGTCACACAGGAGGTTCTTGTGGGTGTTTTTACAAAGGATATTTGGGGCTTTTGCAACAGGGAAAATAGAGAAATGAATGCTGGGTAGGCTGCCAAAAATATCCATTGAGGTAATGACTCATCTTTTAAATCTAGAAGGGAGGAACCTTAAACAGCAATCCTCTGCTCTTAAAAATAGCAAATGTCTATGTCGCACTTAACACGTGCCAGGCACTGTACCAAGCACTTTACATATATTGATGCATTTAATCTTTACAACAAACTTATGAGGTACTGTGGAGCTCCCCATTTTACAGATGAGAAAATGGAGGTTGAGCAACTTCTAGAGGTCACCTTGCTACTAAGAAGCACAGCTGGTGTGAACACGGAGACTGTATTTGTAACCACTATTCTGGGTCCCTTCTCATTGTAGAGATGAGCTAACAGCTACAGAGAGGGGAACAGGCTTAGCCAAGCTGGATCACTGGTTAGTGATGGAGCAAAGGCAAGCTTTCAGTATCTCTGTCTCAGCTGTCAAAACGATCAAATGAGCAACTTTTTAAAATAAAGATTTTAGGCATTTTTAGGAAATAATATAGAGACATCTGTGCATAATGGGAAAGGGGAGGAATGGACCGAGGGTCAGACGCTACCTCACAGCTGCTGGAAGCTGCAAAATCCTCCACCCCAACAAGGCTCAGTTGATGTTCCTCTGCCTTTCCCATCCCTTACCCCTGGGCTGCCAGCTTCTGCCGGTTAAACCGCGTGAACTGGCTGTCTCCTGGAGACATGGCTTTGCTGGTTTCCAAAGGCTAAACTCCCATGAGAAACAAAAGTCTCTGCCCCTAACCATTCTGTGCGTTAAGATTCCCTGAGTACAGCTTCTCAAGCAATCCTGGGGAAATCATCCCCTGAAGCAGACAGCCAGATAAGTGTGTTTCCCTCTGGAATCCACACAGGCTACAAAAGAATTAACGAGGAGAATTAAGGGTTGTCAGAGCTTGGGGAAGTCAAGCTATTTTCTACCCAGGAGCAATCTGTTAAGATCATAGAAATCTGGACAAATTACTGGGAAGCACATCACAGGGAACAATTTTGGGCCAGTGAGCAATACAGAATGATTGTCTGGCTAAAGCTTGTTCATTCCTATTACCTCCAATCCTATTTTTGGCAGGTCTCTATAGAAGCATCTAGTCAATAACATCTCTCAACAGGGTCCTACATTGGGTCTGCCTGGGGAGTTAATACTCTTTTCTTTCTCTGATTCCCCACTTCTCCCACTCTACCCAGAAAAACACTGAAATGAACTCTGCCATGAGCAAGGCATTTCATTTCTGACTGACTCTGGTTCATAATCAACAAAGAAGGATATGAATATCTATGCTAAGGTTAATGGGAAAATATAGACAAGAGTGGAATCGCTTCTGTCTTTGACCTTTAAGCATGTTTTTCTGATTGATCTCGGAACCTACATTTTTCACTCAGCAAAGAGAGGAATTTTTAAAAAATACATTTGTTGTGTTTACCAGCTGAGCAAAGAACAGCAGTGAACTCCCTGCCTAATTAAAAAAAAGTTTATTGTTGGACATTTACCAAAAAATACATGTGGATGGATGGATGGGTAGATGACTGGTGGGTGGGTGTAGTGATGTACAATGTGTTGACCTTGAGGTTTACAGAAGCATTGAAGGCTTATATTGAAGCAGAGAAAAATTATTAGAAGATTACTAGAGGCATTTTTTACTATGTGCCAGGTACTGTGTGGACAGCTCTGGTTTGGGATTAACATAAACATACTACTGTATATATAAATAGATTACCAACAAGGACCTACTGTACAGCACAGGGAATTATACTCGATATTTTACAGTAACGTATAAGGGAGAAGAATCTGAAAAAGAATATATATATGTGTGTACGTATATGTATTTTATATGTGTATGTATAACTAGATCACTGTGCTGTACGCCTGAAACTAATACAACATTGTAAATTAAATATACTTCAATTAAAAAATAATAAAAACAAAAAGAAAAAATGCACAAGTGGGTCTAGACTGCTCTGCATTGCCTAATTTCCCACACCCACTACACTCCCCATCTCCCCCAGCCCAATAAATGACAAGTGTCATGGTGGACACTGCCTTACCTTGGATACGTGCCTTGTCTAACATTCATTCATTCATTCGGCAGATATTTATTGAGCATATACAATGTGCCGGACCACTGGGAATAGACCAGTGAACAAGAAGATTAAAAATCCCTTTCCTTTTGACACTTATATTCTAATGGAGGGAGACAGACAATGAGCAAATAACCGTAACAGTTATAAAGTGAAATGAAGCAGGGTAACTAGAGCGGAGGCGGTGGGGGGGGGGGGGGTCATACCTGTTTATTCGGTAAATTGCTATGATGCCTGACTACACAGGAGATGCAAAAGGAAGCAGGAACTGCACTGGATTTCAAGGAGACCGAGAGCCATGTCAGTTCAAGTAAGGGCACGTGGAAAGGAGCGATCACTTCTTCTGAGGGCAAGGAAATGGCATAAGAAGTTAAGAAGGTCTTTGAGACCAGGGGATACTTAAGCTGAGTCTTGAGTTTGTTCTCTGAGCAGACAGAGAAGGAGGCTGTATTCTAGGTTGAGAGATATTCAGAGCTGTAGCCTCACAACTCAAAGTGTGTTCTACAGACCAGTGGCGCCAGCATCACCTAGGAGCTTATTAGAAGTTAAGAATCTCAGGCTGCCCCATCAACAAGATGCCCAGGTGCTTCTCATGCAAATTAAAGTTTGAGAAGCACTTTTCCCAACCGGTGGCTTTCAAACTTTGTAGCACGTTACAATCACCCAGGGAACTTCTAAAAATCCCGATGCCCAGGCCACACCTTCTATCAATTTTACCAGAATCTCTGAGAGTGGCATCAGATATCATTACTTTTAAAACTCCCGGGGTGAAAACCCTGCCTTAAATTTCTTCTCACCCCTGACCTGTGTGCCTTATCCTCTATAAAAATCCCACTGTCATCCTAAGAGTCTCATTTGTGAAACAAGAAATCTTAAAACCCTAACTTTGCTGATATGGCTGCCTGGGTCACACCCCTCCCCCCACCACCCCCAGAGAGCTTAATCAGAGAAGAGAGAACTTACACCTGGTAAGTGGGGAAGGATGCGCCGTGGATTTCCCTGCGTGGTGACAAGTTGGCAGCTCCGGCTCCCCCAGATGGTTGGGCTGTAGCAGACACCGTGCGGCATCTCTGACACATACGTGCTGCGTTTAGCATTCTTTCCTGAGCCAGAGCAGACGGATTTGGGGAGAGAGGACAGCGGGTCTTCAGAGAGAAGGAGAGCACGCCGTCCCAAGTCCTCACCGACAACAGGCTCTGTTCTTGAGGAGCAGCCAAAACACTTATTTCTCACCAAAACTGAGTCATACTGAAAAAAGCAAGAAGTTGAGCCAAGATGCAAACTTTTCTCAAGAACTTTCTTCCCAGAACTTCATCTTCTGCCATTTGCCTCTGTGTAGCCTTTGCACCATTCCTCCCTTCACTTCAATCCCCCAACACTAAATTTATAGGAAGGACCACAGTCGGAGGCAAGAGGGAAAGGAAGACTCCCTGGACAGGAGTGCCTGAGCCTTGACCGGAAGTAATCGCTGTTATGCCTTGAAAAGTGACGTAAGTCTCTGAATTTACGTTGGAACATTGTAAACGTTCCCTTGGAACATTGCAAAAATGACTTTTCTCATCAATTAACCCTCTGCTTATACTCTTGTCCCCATCCCCCGCTGTTTCAAGTTTGGGGACCAGAGATCCACTGGCTGTCCCAAGGCTGCTATAATAGATATGATCAAGGGAAAAGTCAAACGCCAGGAATTCCAGATTCTTCATGGGGTTGGTCATGAGTCAACGTGTCTCTAACTCCATCCCCCGGTAGAGAAGTCAGAGGTTACAAGAATTGGGCTGCAAGAGAAAAAGGGTAGGGACCCCATTCTTTACCTAAGACTTGGCCTTAATGAGCTTCTAAATAAATAAACTATTGCTACTCTATCTAGAGTATTTCTCTCTTTCCTACCCCACAGGAAATCTTCCTAACCACATTTATTATACTCTATTTTGGAATTTTCTCCCCAAACCATCAAAATGGCCATAGGCAACCCCTTTAAGGACAGAGTTCTGGGTAAATGAAGGGGGGAGGGGTCCAACTTAAACAAAGGACACCCTATACAAGCAGCATATTATGGTATAAGAATATGATTAGCATCAAAAAGACAGCACAGTACCTGGATTCTCACGCGAAGAATGCAGAAAGGCAGGCCATAAACATCAACTGAAACTCTACCCCATTTCAGGACTATGCTAGTCCCCAGTTAACCTCTATAGCAACTATTTTAAAGGTTTTATTTTTCTTCTTTCTATAGGTAAGAAAACCAAGGTTCTGGAGCTTCAGTACATTGCATACATTGAGACAAACTAATAAACATAATACGGATTTAAACCCAAGCCTAGTTGATTCTAAAGTCCCTGCAATTTCCTATGGAAAAATAAAGTGACTCCTAGTTATTAAGCACTAGGTTGATAGGCCGGTGCACTAAACATTTGTATGCATCACCTCGTTTAATCTTGCCAGTGTCACTAGAAAGTAGGCACTTATTTTTCACATGATACTTTTTCTGAAAATCTGAGGAACGGGTTGGTCAAGTTCTTGTCTAAGTGCTGAGTGATAGACCTTGTATTCAAACAAGTTCTAGTCTGACTTTAAGCCTCTGCGCTTTGCCATTCTTCAGTAGTTTCTTAACCAACCTCAAAAAAATGACTGTAAAGCTCCCTCTGTCACCTTGAAAATATCTTGATTCTTATAACTGTAAGCATGGTCCTAGGACTGAATGCATTAACAGTGCTCCAGGAACTCCTTGGTGTTTTGTCATCAGAGGCACAGCACCTTCTTGAACGCCATTTATCTTATACGCCTGGGAATTGAGGCAGAGGGTACAACTGCAGTTTTTCACCTTAAACTCCTTTCCTATAAGGAGGTCTGCAGATGACTACAGGAGAGATCAGGAGGAAAAGCGAGGGGCCTGGTTTGCACTGGTGTTGATGATGGATGGATACAGGGAGAGTCATGGGTGCACCACTTTATTGATGCAGTCTGCAAGCTGCAAATAAAAGTGTCCGGAAAACTGACAGTTTCTTAAGTGATTTCTATACTGGGGAAATTTGAGGAATAAATATTAAAGGAAATGATGCCTCATAGCATCTTTCTCCCTGGGGGTCACTGACCATGGAAATGGCATTGACGGCCCAGTATTTATGTGAGACAGGCTTGATTCAAGACCTCATTGACCCTCAAATGCCCTTTCCTTGCCTCCTTCTGGGACACTAGCATGCTTCAGGGGATGACCTCATACAGAGGCTGAGAAAATGATTGACTGCATGATGTGATTTACCTCCAAATTTTCCCCACAGTTTTTCCATGAAGGCTAAAATATTGTCATCAGAGGCACAACTTGAGTTGGAAAGATAGCATTGTAAAACGGAAAGATTATGCTCTGTCATTCAATATTCTTTGCAAACGTGACACTCAATGAAACATAATATTCCATTGAATATTTCTGTAATTAGAAATTAAGGCTGTTTCCATTTTCCACTACTTTAATGCTGCGCTAATTTAATACTTTTATATATACATATCTCTGTCAAAATCTATTATCATGTACTTAGGAGAATGTTCTAGAAGTGGATTACTAGGTCCTGAAGCTGGTGGAAATGTTCAGTGGTGAATTTTTTGAAAAATACTTTTTTAACCTTTATGATTCAAAAAAGTTTCAAATACTTTGCATGTGGGTTGCTGTTAAATCGGGTCTCCCCTGTCCCCCACCTGTGCCATTGACTTTTTGTGCCTGTGTTCACTCAGCACATTGGATTACTCTTATTTCCTTATTAAATGTGATCTTGCTAGTGTGAGTCCGTCATTACAGTCTGTGTAATCCTTTAGAATTTTGTTACAGCCATCAAACATGTGATCTGCCCCTTCTAACATCAGGTCAAAAATAAGTATGTCTTCTGAGCTTCTAGCTGGGTCATAGTTAGAGCACACCCCATGAAGCCTCTCTCTGGCTTGAAATAAATTCATTAATACTCATGAGCACAAATGTTCATCCAGCCCCAAGTCAGTGTCAGTGCGTTATAGATCATAGACTGCCCATGAGGATGCCCTTGAAAATGGTTTGTGATCATCCCATTCATACTGTTTCATGAAGAAGAGTGTCCGTAGTGGAAAGTTATCTGACATAGGGGGGTCATGTTGGCTCCTGGGGATTACCACTTCTTCTATGTACTCCTGTGCTCCAAAATAATCTGTAGAATACTATGTATTCTGCATAGTATAATGCATAATACTATGTCATAAAATGTTTCTAGACAGGCAGTGATATCCACTCAGAGGAGATGATATTTAAACTTAAGACATGAATGACAAGGAGCGTGAGTCAAGTGCACTTCAGGGAAAGAGCCATGTTGAGGACTTGCAGTCTTCCAGGCACAGGTTTAAGGGACTGAGGGGAGACTTTGACAGAGAATTGCAAACAGGACCTTGAAGCTGTGGCAGGTGGAGCTGAGGGAGATACCAGCTGGCCGGAGCTGACAGGAAGGAGAGTGGAAGCAGCGAGCAGTGGGCGGATGCTGTTTTTATGACGTTTTCTTCAAGTGGTTTTCTTTCTGCTCTAAGATTTTGTTCTTCCTCAGTCCAACTTAGAATTTGTTCGCCCATTACTGAGGATTTTATATGCCATGTATTTGTTTATTCCCTTTTAGCTTATGCCAGAAGGACTCTTACCTACTCCAAACCTGGGGGACTATTTGTGTATACATATGTGTGTTCTTTAAGAACACGTGATGATGCTCAGGGTCCGGGTGGGAGGTGATTTGCATGTCAGTCGTGGATCATCTCAGGAGACCACGGCCGCCCCTGGCACTCCTCTTTGTGATGGAGCGATACAGAAGAGTCATGGGGGGCTTTGACAAGTGGGGTCAAAAGAGGCCTCCTGTTCCTAGTGAGCAAGGGCTTGGGAGTCAGGAGACAGGGTTCAAATCCTAGCTCAGCCACTGTGTGACGTTGGCCAACTTCCTTTACCACTAAAGGTCTCCATTTCCTCATCTATATAACAAAGATTCTTTAAATGAGTCCAGTAAACCCACTATTATATCCATCCTGAGCAATGAAAGTAAGTCCTCTGCTATAGCAGAAATTCGAGTCGTCAATCTGAAACCTTCCTCCCATTCCTGTCCCAACCGTATTCTTATCCCAATGAGACCCTACTTGAGTTCTCCCTGGTTCTGAGCTCTGGACTTCTTACCCTGTCCTGGAGGACTCACCGCCAAGTTTCTCCCTGCCCTGGATTCCCCAGGCAGATGTACCAGTGCTGTGGAGCTAGCGTGCAGGCACCTCTCTGGCAGGTTGCCACAGGGCAAAGGAGCCCTGTGGTTTGAGCAAAGTCCAGGCATGTGAGTCAGAAAATTTTCGTATACTTCTCAAATTCTTTCTGTTTCTCTGCCTTTTGCTCAACTTACTATTTATTAAAGGGTGTTTTGAGCTCTCAGCACAGAACTGGAGTTTTATCCAGGCATAAACAGGACCGCAGTCCCTTGGGACTAGTGTTAGGGAATACTTAGTCCTGTTCTCTGAGTGTCTACTTGAGGTATCTTTCTGACCTTCCTTCAGCCCTAAGCCCCTTCTCCAGGGAACTCAGTAGGGGAAGTCAGTGCTCTGATGAGTGAGATGGGGAGAAGTCACTGAGCTTCCCGATGGGCTCAGGAGAGCCACGTTTTCTGCTTATCCAGGTGATAAACTCGGAGAAGCAGCAGACACTCCTGCAGTGGGGACGCCTGGAGACTGAGCTGCCCACGTTCAGTGTGGCAGAGGAGAAAGAGGTAGGAAGCTCAGATTAGGGCAGCACCTCGAAGCTACAGTCCCCAAACCAGCCAGTTCGGTCACAGAGCTGATATTTGATTTCCATTTTTCTGCCTCCTATGTGTCATATCTTGATTCATTTCAAACTCTGGGGGTACACAGGTATTATTTAATGCCCCCCTTAAAATCCCACATATAAAAGGTTTTGCCTGGAACTTCAGGGATAGGCATTGGAATGATCATTTGGAGCCCAAAACAGTGTGGGGAGACATTGCTTCTGGCACGGCCAAGGCGCTTCAAGCTTGTCCTGCAGGGTTTTCGCCTGCAGGTGCTCCAGTGACTGTTAACATGACATTGGACCCAGGCCATTGGTGAGTCCTGATTCTCAGGGGTTGCTGGCTGATTCTGACTTGAGCAAGTACCAATGAGGCAAGCCTCCGCTTATGGGAAAAAGAGAGTCTTTTAGCCTGCGGAAGGCCTGCCTCAGAACAGGCAGAGCTTCAGTGCATGGGCTTTTTAGTCGACAGTGGGAGGAATAATTTTTTGCTTCTTTTACTGTGTTTCTCAGCAGGGACCATAAGCCAGGACTTAAAATTGGAAAAGCAGCTAACTTCCCTGTGGGCTACAGAGGCAGTAATGTATGAAGGTTATGCCTTAAAATGGGAGCACTGGACTCAGAATCAGTCCCTCCCCACACCGATGCCTGAGCCCAGTCATGGCTTTAGATTTCAGAGACCCAGATTGCTGCTCTGTCCACTACAAGGTGGTGGATGTCATCAGAGACAAAAAAAAAAAAAAAAAAAAAGTAGCAGGGTCCCTATTATGTAGGATTTGTATCAACTTTTCATGTTGAATTAGAAAACAATGTAATAACAGTTTTACAAATGTGGTGGAAAAGAAAGGTATTTAAAAGTTCTGCACATGGAACTCTCTTTCTAATTATGGTTTGCCTTCAAAATCACAGAAGAATTAACTAGTTGAAAATGGGCCTCATTTATTACCAAAGCAGGAAAGGGAAATGAAGGAGGTCAGAGCGATAAGCCCAGGAGAAGGCTGGTTTCCTTTGCAGGGGCTGAGATCTGGGTCCACTCCAGGCAGCTGAGGAGGTAAGTGAGGTACAGAGGACAAGCTGGACAGGTATGGAAAGGAAACGAAGATATACCTGGGCCCAACCATCCTTAACGATGGAGCCAACAGGAAAGATGTGATTTAGTTGTTACTAGATCATAAGAAATGGCAGGGACCAAATAAACCTAATACAGAGAGAGTCAAGAGCTGAGGGAGCAGGAGAGAGTGACTCTCAGAAGGGATTCTAGGTCCAGAAAGTATGTATTGAATAGAAGCTCATTCTCAAAGCCACAGGTGGAGACCATCGCTGGAACAACTGGACAAGCCCTGCTTGGACCCAAGGAGAACCAGGCCAAGTGGTCACGCACACCTAGACAGATTTGAAAGGGGTCACCTGAGAAGGCTGGCCATATTAAGTGTCATCCAGGGGAAACAGCGCAGAAAAATGTGAACATGTACACTCAAACGAAGTAAGGAATTGGGGTCCAGAGAAGACATGGTTATTGCAGGGGAACAAGCAAGTGATGAGGGATGATGTCAAGGCTTGGGCTAGAGGTTGGCCTGATGGAGGAACCACTCCTGGGGGGAATGTACAACTCAGAGGGACACATGTGGTCAAGATTCATTTTAACGATGGATAGTTCTGGAAGGCCTGGCTCTTCTTGACTCCATCTATTCTGCTGTGCTGTGCTTACAAGGTAAAATACAGACAGCGTTTGAAAAATTTTCTTAACAGTAAGAGAGCAAATCAAAAGAAAAGGAGAGAGAGAACTCAGCCAGGGGGCATAAAAGGAAAGAAGCCCACTTAAGAAGCAAGTTAAAATTTCAGCCAAATGATTTTGAAATGAATTTAGAAATAAGGGGAAAGTGGACCATCAGAGGCACATGCCATGACCACAGGGAAAAGTACAACAGAGGGAAATTTTTCGCTTCTACTGAAGCCGTGCCAGTTACCCAGGCCTGAACAATGGCGAAGACGGGAAAGGCGAAGTTCTGGGGACGAGGCCGTGGTGGAGGTGTCAGACCTCACAAAACCCGGAGGTTCAGAACTCCAGAAGCCTCACCTGCATCTTCAGCTCGGGAAGCTGCTAAGGATGCTGCTTCAGCTGCAACAAAAATCAGCTTCACAGACTAAAATGATGCCGCAGCTCAAGGTAGGGGCAGCAGCCACCAAAGCTCAGGCCTGTGGCGCTGGACAAAGCACACTCATCATGGCAGGAGGAGCCAGGATCACCCCAGAACTGCCGGGAGCATGGACTGAAGGAGGGTCTGAATGCCGCGTGAGGAAGGGGAGAGTCTGAGGGGGTGACCCGCAAAAAAAAAAAAAAAAAAAAAAATGTATAACACAAGGTTACTGCAAAGTCTCAACTTTACAAAGAGAATAGTTCAACTGCCACCTTCTGAGACAGGAAGTGTGTGAATGGGAGATATTAACACAGCACCAAAAGTAACCTCCTGATGGGAGAGTTCTTCTCTTACACGTGAGGAATCTGGACCACTGGCTTAGACTAGCTGGCATCCAGAAACCAAGTGTCTCTCTGCTGTCCTAAGATGCCTCTGAGATTCTGCTTGTCTTTGATGACAGTGGCAGATGACAGTGGTGTGGATTAGGACCTGGGCCCTGAGAATATCGTTTCCCCAAGGATAACTAGTAGCTGGGGAGGGGGTTCACAACTGGTCGTCAGGGGGTTGTTGAGAAAGACTGGCACTGTGTTATCTATTTGAACTCTTCAGATGGTGAGATGCATCTAAGAAGATCCTCAGGTTTGGATTAACTTGGAGGTCTTTGAGAAACTATCACTGTTCTAGTAAAAGGCCACACAGAGAAAGCCCAGGCAGGCTGCGTTACCTTCCTCGGAGGATCCTTGTGTGGCCATTTAATCCCAATGCAGGACCTTTGGGTGTCTCCATTGGACAAGCACTGGGTGTCATTGGAGATCCAGAGTGAAGAATAGAGAGTGCTTAACCTAGATTCAGGGAACTGCACTGTGGAGTCTTTGGCAAAAGTTAAAAGGCTGCCACGAGTCCCAGGAGAAAGAAGAGGAGGGAAGGGTTTGGGGGGGGACTTATAAAAGTGAGGGCGGCGTTTCCTGGAGCTCCTCTGGAAGTCAGAGTTGCACCCTGGCTGACCATCCCAACGGGTGGAGAGAACCAGAGCCCCCAGCGAGTGGCAGAGGGGGCGCTTTTCCCTCTCACCCCAAGCTTCTACTCCCAACTGTCCTTCAGCTCCTCAGTTTTCCTACCCAAGAGAGGAAGAGAGACTAATCTAACTGGAGAGCCTGGGAGGAGGCCCCGGACATCCCGCATGTCTGTGGGAAAAACTTGCCAGGGCAAGTGCTGCCCTGCCACTGGGGACAGTCAAGTTCAGTTCCAAGGGAGATGGATCAGGAAGCCCAGGCATGCTCACACAGCTAATATCCATTCTGAAATCCCTACTTTTCCATAATGAATCTCATATAGTTTTGTAATTTTCTGATTTGCGAACTATTGTAAACCGATGTGATGGTATGAGTTACTGCTGGCTTTGACCCCAAAAGCAGCCTATTGAGTATGACGGATAGTGTCAGAAATTATGGAAGGACATCAGGAAAAGTGAAACGCGGGATGCTGCTTGATCCACCTGCTTTCCACACCCAGCTCCTTTTCTTTTCCTAAAGCTTCAGAAACTCTGTGCTTTGATAGGTTGAGAGGCCTTCCTTGGACACATATAACATTATGGGCTAATTTAGCTTCATGTGAGCTGGAAGTCCCCATGCTTTATTTACACCGTCCTATCAAATCTTTACACAAATACCATGAGGACGTTCTATTTCTTTCCCCATTTTACAGATAAGTAAACTGGCTCAGAAATGTCAAATGACTTGTCCAGGGTCATAAGAAAAGGTGGTGGAGCTGGGATTCAGCCCTAGCTCAGTCTGACATGGAGCTCATACCTTTAACCACTCCATTCTAAGGTCTTTCCTGAAATGTGAGTTTTAACTCTGCAAAGAGGGAAGGATGAGCCCTCTAACCAACTTCCACAGGACTTTTCAACCAGTGTTGAAAGGGTGCTGATGATAGAAATTAACAGCAATGGAGAAACCCCCATGTTGTCAACGGCTCGGATAAACTGGAGCTCATATACACTGTTGTAGAAATTTAAATACTACCTTTGCAGAGCTCAATCTATTGATGTATAGGAATTTGTTCGAGGAAAATAATTATACCAGAGCAAAAAGATACATGTGCGAAGCAGTTCTCTAAAACGTTTTTTGTAATGGTTTTTTTAAAAAAATATATTAAACAACCTAACTATCCATCCCCAGGAGGACTGGTTAAATGCATGAGAGTAAACCCATCTGGCTCAGTGGGCCATGGCCATTTATAATGATAATAGAGATCTGTATGTATTGACTCGGAAATATGTTAACTGAAAATGGCAAGTTACACAAGAGTATGCATAATAGAATCCCATTTTTCTGAAAAGAAAAATGAGTGAGTCTGCATAAGAAAAAGCTAAAAGGATGCCCCAGTCAAATCTCGGCAGTGAGGCAGTCTAGCCTAATGGTTAGAGGTGGGGACTCTGTCTCGTTCTCGCCTCCTGCTTGAGACCTAGGACAAGTTCCGAGCCTTCTCTGCCTCAGTTTCCTCACCTGGAAACTGGAGACTGTGATTCTTACCTTATGGTGTTGACCTGAGGATTAAATGAGATGATCAGTGTCAAGGCTCAGCACAGGGCATGGCACCTGCTGGACACTTGGTGGATGGTGGCTGTTGTGACATTTATGTGGGCACGTGTTCCACTTTTCTAGTGTGATGTAAGTAACTACCCCCAGACTCAGTGGGTTCGACGATAACCATTTTGTTATGTCTCACAAATCCATTGGGTCCCAACTTTGGGCAGGACTTGGCAGATTATTTGTTTTCTATAGCATCACCTGGGGTCATTCTTGGTACTTGGCTGGTGGACACACTGATTTGGAGCATACAGAATAGCTTCACTCACACGTCTGGCATCTCGATATGTGTGGCTGGAAGGCTGGGCTCAGTTGAGACTCTTGATTGAAATGTCAGTACATGGTCTCTCCAGCATGGTGACCTCAGGGTAATTGAACTTTTTACAGGGGGACTGGCCTCCCCTAGAACCAGTGGCCCAAGAGAAACTGGTGACAGCTGCCTGGCCTTTTCTCACTTATCCACAGAAGTCACACAGCTTTACTTTCACCACACTCTACTGGGTGAAGTAGTAATAAGTCCTTCCTAATTCAAAGGGAGGGGGCATAGACCTCGAGGAGAAGAGTGCCAAGGTCTCATTGTAGACAGACATGCGGGATGTGAGATATTGTTGTTGCTGTCTTTGGAAAATATAATCTGCCACAGAACCTATATCCTTATGCCCTAGTATTTTGCAGGTATATAATATGTATATCTACAATCTAATGTATATCTCTATGTACAGAGCTGGATGTACTTTATATGACTAAACACTTGGGCACACAAGTAGATGTGTACAAAGATATGTATAAATCCTGTATCAGAATTGCTTCAGTTGAGCAGACAGGCCTGTTGCCTGTGAAGTCTGAAATGTTTGTGTAGGAAAGAGCTAGAAAGAGGAAGGAGATGCTGTCTTGTTGTATATATAGCATAGATTTTGCCCTTTACAATAAGATGATGTATTTCATTTTGCTTTCCCTGTTGCTATGGTATCTGTCACTTTATTTATAACTGTGTCTGTTCAGTTACATCCGTGTACTTGAGAGGCTTTTCTGCTCTAAGAACCACAGCAAGCACCGGAGGCTCCCTGGGTCAGGAGTGGCAGGAACGGGGGTCAGGGTGTTCCTGCTCCTTCTGGTCTGCTGACCTCCCTGAGTTGCCTTTCTAGTCCCCCAACACCCCTCAGACAGCATGGTCTTACCTGCATCCCGCACCCCCCCCCCCGCTGTTCATGCAGTCAGCACTGAGGTCTGTGACCTTGCTGGCTGTGTGAACCTGGGCAAGTTACTCAGTGTCTCTGAGCCTCCCTCTTCCTTTCCCCCTCCCTTTTATAAAACAAGAAGGCGAAAGCAGACTTCACCAAGACCCCTTCGCAATCCACCACTCTCCACGACTCTTTCAGTTTCTGGAGAACCCAGTCCTCTCCACCTGCTGGCTTTTACATGCCTGGCTTCCTCTGCCTGTTAGACTCACCTCTGCTCCTCCTCATCTTTCAGTGTCACCTCCTCCAAGGAGCTTTCCTGGTCTGCGCATCTGCAGCAGATACACTCAGTGCTCTCATGCTCATATCGCCTTAGGTCAGAACCCTCAAGCACATTGGCTTCCTGGGTGTGCTTTCACTCCCAACAGCCAGCACCCGAGTCTCTTCATTGACAGGCTGCCTTCTTCTGGTCCCAGTGGTGCCCAGTGCCTCCTCTGGGCCTCTGGTGTCACCTGCCTCTCCCAGCTGAGGCTACCTCTGTCTCCTCTCAGCAGCTGTCCTTCTAGAGCCTGGAAGCCAGGCTGAAAGCCAGTCCTCAGTTTCTCCTATCTGGGCTCACTGCTAAGTAATGGGGCTGTACCAAGTGCAGTGGTTGATTTTGTATTAGTTTGACTGGGCAACAAGATACCCAAATATTTGTTCAAATGCTATTCTGGGAGTTTCTGGGTGGGTGTTTTTCGATGAGATTAGCATCTGAATCGGTGAACTGAGTAAAGCAGATTGCCCTCCCTCATGTGGGTGGGCCACATCCAATCAGTTGAAGGCCTGAATAGAACAAAAAGACTGAGCCTCCTCCAGCAAGGAAGAGGAAACTCCTCCTGCCTGACTGCTTGACCTGGGACATTAGTCTTCCCTGGCCTTCAGACTTGAACTGAACGTCTGGAGGCCAGAAAAGACCTTGGCTCTTCTTGGAGCCCGAGCTTACTGGCCTTCAGACTGAAATTACATCATCAGCTTTTCTGGGTCTTCAGTTTGCTGAATGCAGATCTTGGGGCTTCTCAGCTTTTATAACCCCATGAGCCAGTTTCTTAGAATAAATCTGTGTGTGTGTGTGTGTGTGTGTGTGTGTGTGTGTGTGTGTGTATCTATATTTATATCCATCCTGTTGGTTTGGATTCTCTGGAGAACCATGACTATGACACCAGGATAAAATAATAATAGTAATAATGATAGCCTACTCTGTGTCAGGTGTTTTGCATCTATTATCTCTAATCTGTAATTATTGCCATTTTACAGATGAGGAAACTAGAACTCAGAAAAGTTAGGCCTCACGCCAAGGGCACAGCGTTAGGAAGAGGCTGAGCCTGCACTGGAACCCAGAACTTGTGCCGAGTGGCTTCATGGGGCACACCATCAGGTCAGGAGTAAGTTGCACGAAGCATTTGCCAGTAGGTGAAAGTCCAGTTCATCTCAGGTCCACCCTAGATTGACTTACGCTTTGGTATTCCTATTTCCTCACATGCACAGGCTCAGGAAGGGTGGGTGAAGCCCTTTTTTGCTTGGAGAAGCCAGGGAACGTTACGGGCGGGCAATTCCATCAGCACAGATACACTTCGAAGTGCTAATTACCAACATCGGGGAAACGAGGTCTAAAAACAAATGCAAACCAACTAGCCCACGTTACCAACTGCAGCCTCGTCTAAGCACTGCTCCCTAACAGCCAGCTGCTCTGAAGAGCAGACAGCAAAGCAGTCAAGTCTACTAACAGCTCAGGGTCCTGCTGGGCTTCTCGTGCCCTACAGCCCCTCAGCCAGGCTCCAACACAAAGGCATGGGATGCTGTGTACCAGTGTGGGGAAAGAGCCCCCGCACCTGCCCTCAAGAAAAGTGGTCCCCTAGTGACGGGGCCCCAGCTGTGGGACAAGAGGGCATTGGATGGACACTTGGAAAGAGATGGGGTCCCAGCTGGCTGGGATTTGAGTGCCAGCCACCACCCACTAGCTGTGCTGTCTGTGTGCCTCTCATCTTCTTCCTTTCATCCATAAAATGGGCACAGGAAGAGCTGGTTTTGCATCTTTCTGAGGATCCTGTGAATCTTGGTTTTGGCACCCAGCACAGCACTTGGCACGTGGTAGAGTTTGGGGCTCCTGGTCCTTCCTTATGAATGAGCCCCAATTTTGCCTGAAGGCCTAGAACAAGACATTTAACAGGAAGAGGGTAGGGAGTTGTCGTCCAGCAGGGTCAGCACTCCAGAGCAAGGCCACGGGGTTCGACCTTCTGGAGCACTCATCCTTCCCCTCACTGGTCTCTTCTCACCTCCCACCCTCCCCTCCTCATTGGGAAGTGAGACCCTGTGGACCAGAGGGCCCAGGACCCTGCCCTTGGATGCCGCAGGGGACAGGAAGTTCGGTGGGGGCCTGCTGCTCTGCCACCAACCTGGAGAGAGCGGAGGGGGCAGGAGGGGACTGGGGAAATAGTGAACAGCGGTATAAGAGGGAAGGCAGCCAAGTCTAGGGGCCAGCAGGGCTCAGCAATGGACTTGGGAGCTGACAGTGCTGGGCTCCCCAAAGCAGGGACCTCCCAGACAGGACCTTCAGGCCCTGGTGCCCCCCATCCATGGGACTGAGACTCCTTCTGCCACAGCGAAGAAGCATCGTTTCATGTGGTTACACCCCATAAAGGTGTGAAGGAGGGAAGAAGGAACAGGGTCACTGGCTGGGAATTCTTCAGGGGCCATCGGGATAAAGGTGTACCCAGTGCCCCCCAGTCCTCTACACATTCTCTCCTTTGTCTGCCAGTTTCCCTGCACTCCCTGTTCTGTTTGTGACCTGATGATGGTAAAGCCTCTTCATTTATTGATGAACCCTTGGGAAGCAAAGTACTCCAGAGACTTCTCAGATCAATACACAAGGGCGAGAAATGATCGGAGGATTACAAGAACTGGTTTACTTTGAACTCCGCCTAATATGAAAGGAAAGACCAAAAGGGAAGTAGTTTGCTTTAATATCTGTGTGGCTTTTTTTTCAAATGGCAACAAGATGCACCCCTAGTCCACGCGTGGCCCTTGCTCTTCCAACTGTAAACAGGTCTTTTACTGGAAAGACAGCACAAGTTTGAAGTTCAAAGGACCGAGTTTACGTCCCACCTCTGCTAAAGGAATAGCTCTGCGATCCTGGGAAAGTTACTTAACCTCGCTGACAATCACAGGTTTCTCCTATAAAACTTTAATGGTGATAATAACTAAGTCCCTTTGATGGTGGGGTTATTAAATTAACTAATGTAAGTGAAAATCATTTTGGAATTTTAGAGCTCTTTTGGTATTAGTTTCTTTTGTGATTTTTAATATGTTTTTTTAAACTATATATGACTCCTGTCCCCACCATGTCATCCTCTGAGAATCACTGGTTACTCGTTTCTCCATCTTCCGACATGACGTTGCCTGCGGTTCTCAGGGCCGGTTTTCCTCAATGTACTTACACGTTCAGGACCAGTTTGTTAAGCATCTTCATGGGCGAGGTGTTGGCACCCTCTGAGCAGTGTCTCTGCTCTCGTGGAGCTTACTGCTCAACCACGATGGTTAAACAATGAGCCCGTGGCAAGGAACTGGCTCCACCACGGCTGTGACCTAATGGAGCCGACATTGCTTGAGAGCTTGTGTGGAGTCAGGCGTCGTGCAAAGGGCTCTGGGTGCAGCATCTCATCGCAACCTCACGGGAGCCATGCAGAACAAGTGCTACTGCTGTTTTTTGTTTCACTTGCGTGCACACTGAGCTCGGGAGGGGTCAGGCCATCGGTGCAAGGCAATGGCTAATAGGTGGCGGACCTGGGATTGAACCTGCGTGGTCTGTCTTCAGCCTGTGTTCCTAACCTCTAGATTGTATTGGGTCCCCTGGTAGATGGAGAAGCCCAATGAGCTATGAGAGCCAAAGCAAAAGCAATGCCGTAGTACGTGCAGTGTCCCAAGGCTCAAGGACAGAGCTCACCGGAGGAAGTTCACTAAGGCAGAGCATCACGTCAAGGGGAACAAAAGATGGGAAGCTCGTATCTGCTCCTCCTGGGTTTGGGGGACCTTGGGCCCTGAGTAGAGACAGAACTTCCCTGGAGCAGGCAGGGCCAGTCTGGCCTGGAGCCATCCTAACGAACTGCCTGGAAGTGCTCCTTCCTTCCTACCTCCTGCCTCCTGGTCCCAAGACCTCTCTTAGCTTAAAAATTTTCCTCTCTTTAGTTTTTTGTTTCCATTTTTTAATAACCAGACCTGACAGGCACAAGGGTGGGGCCACCTCTCATTTCCTCAATTGTCTGACGAGCCCATAATGAGAATCACTTATCAGAGAAATATGCTGCAATGAGCCTGGAGCCACAGGGCCATCTGTGTTTTTTTAACGTCCAAATGCGGTCGAAGTCAACGGCGGGAGCTCTCCTGATGATGTGCAGACAGAGGCAGGATGGCACCTGAGGGTGATCCCGGGCAAGGATACAGCCAGGTGTTTGGGACAGAAGGCTGCACGGTCTGGGACCTCTCCTGGTGACTCAGTTGGTGGGGCTTGAAGGTCATCTCTGGGTGGGGAACTGAGAAGACACTGCCACTTCTTGAGGCTTCTCAAAAGAGAAAGGTGGGCAGATACATCTGTTCCTTTCTTTAATCACTTTGTTAATTGGCCCTTGAAGGGAATACGTCGTATTGGATGGAAAAACCAGTGAATTGTACATAGTTGACACTTGATAAATATTCGCAGGATTGGGCTGCATAGAGGTTTCTTTTAAGTCCAGACTGACTCTTTAGAAGTTTTGGGCAAGATGCCCGAGCTCAGAGAGTTCCTCGAGCATGCCTCACGGAGGTAAGCAGTGGGGAGGAGACACGTGTCAGAAGTAGAACAGATCCAACTTTGGAGAATATAGTTTTGTTAGGTTTGATCTTGGACAATAGGGTATTAAATTAAATTAGAAGATTCCTTAGATCCCTGGGCAAAATCGTCAAGCTGATGACGTTTGTCCTTTGAAGCTCCCCCTCTCCCACTTGAGCTTCAGGGGTTTCCTGGGAAGTCAGTTAACGCTGGTCAAAAATGCCTCCCTTCCTTAGGAATGACATTTGGCTACAGGCAATAAAAACCCAGCCAGGGAGACTTTGATGAATGGGGATCTGGAAAAGGGTGCATCCCACCAATCAGAGAAATAAAATGAAAACATCAAGGAGATACCTTTCCCACTCAGCACGCTAGTAAAAAACTCATAGTTGTAGACTGTGGAGGTGCAAGAATTTTCATAATCACTGGCGGTGATGTAAATTAAGGAACCCATTAGGAAAGCAGTCAGGTACTATCTGCTAACGTCAAAGAGAGGCAGGCTCCTCTACGCTGCAAGTCTGCTGTCAGAGTGCCCTGGGGAGATGCCGGCAGGTGTGCTGGTCATGCCCAGGGTGGTCAAGCCAGCATTGTTTGAGACAGTGAGTGAAAAAAGAACCTACCTACACATCAATATAGAAATTGTGTCTAATTGTGAAATTAGATGCCCAGCAATTAAAATCAATGAACAAAGCATATTTATCAACATAATGTTGAATAAGAAAAGCAAATTACAAAAAGATTCATATGACCATGAAAACATATATGTAGGTGCTTTAATATACACAAAACAAAAATATGTTTGGCTTGTGGAGCTATGTATGGATAGTCCAAAGATCAAAACATGGTTTGATCAGATGTGCACAATTTTTAGATCGTGATTTCGTCAGGAGAGAAGGAGAATGGAGTGAAGGGACTTCCATTTTATGTTTCGTTTCTTTTACTGTTGAATAATTTATGATGCAAATATCTGGACAGAGAGTTTTTGTTTATTATTCTCTGGACTTTTTAGTACATTTCCTAATTGAAGCAATTAAAGAAGGCACACAGATGATTGCAGGTCTGGCTGACAGAGCCTGAGGAAGGGGAGAGCCTGGGGGAAACAGGACCCCCATCTGGCACAGGCTGGATATCTCCAGCCTCTGCCAAGGAGCCAGGTCTGACCTCTTCTCCTGGTTCATGAAGTCTTTTTTGGGGAGCGGGGGGTCTCATCTCAGATTTCAGATGTGATGAGCGTCTCCACATCAAATCCCAAATATTTCTGTCCATCTTGTACTTTCTGGAGCCGAGATCAGCCTCTCTGGCTTTCAAACATCTTATTTTGCTTAACTTTTAGGTACCGAGTAGTCTGGCTCCTTAGCCAGGACCTTGAAAGGCTGTATGCAATACAATATGAGGACAACAGAGGTATTCTGCAGCAATTATGTGGAGGGAAAAAGAGAAAAAAGGGAAGTTTTTATGCAAGTGTCTGGCCTCTTAACCTACTCTACCTTTAAATAAAGTCAGATCTTTGACATTCCCTGGGGAAGGGGGAGGAGAGTCGCGAATACCTCTTGCCTATCTGCAGAGTTGAGTCCATTCTGTTTGAATACTGAATTTCCTTAAGCACAATATTTCAGGACAGCTGATCTTACTCATAGATAACTGATTCGTATTAATATTACTAATAGCAACTATTTTTTAAAAATAAATGTATTTATTTCATTATTTTATTTATTTGTTTATTTTTGGCTGCATTGGGTCTTCGTTGCTGCACTTGGGCTTTTCTGTAGTTGCGGTGAGCAGGGGCTACTCTTCGTTGGGGTGCATGGGCTTCTCATTGTGGTGGCTTCTCGTTGCAGAGCATGGGCTCTAGGCACACGGGCTTCAGTAGTTGTGGCACATGGGCTCAGTAGTTGTGGCACATGGGCTCAGTAGTTGTGGCTCATGGGCCCTAGAGCGCAGGCTCAGTGGTCATGGCACACGGGCTTAGTTGCTCCACGGCACGTGGGATCTTCCCGGACCAGGGCTTGAACCTGTGTCCCCTGCATTGGCAGACAGATTCTTAACCATTGCACCACCAGGGAAGCCCACTAATAGCAACTATTGATATAGTGCTTCCAGCTGGCCAGGCACTGCACTCGACATTATATACATTATCCCTTTTAATTTCCACAATTGCCCTAGGAGGTATGTATGATTATTCTTATTTTGTGAATGTAAAGGGGTGAAGAAATGTGCCCAAGGGCACATGGCTGCTAAGCGGCAGCGCTGGGACACAGCAGCATGGCTTTGCATGCTGGTGGTGGATAGCAAGACATATGTAACATTCCTTATTGCATGGTGCCTTCTTAGACCATCCGTGGACTGAAGTAAACTCTGTCTCTGGTCCTTACCACTCCTGTCTGCTCCACACTGCCTACGCAAATGTCTGACCCACATCTCGAATTTAACATGAATTCCAAGAGGACTCTGTTTTCTTTCACAATCTGTTTCCCTCTAGTCTTTCCTGTTTCCGTAAATGGCATCAGCATCCACTCAACAGCTCAGACCAAACACTTAGAAGATGCCCTCATGTTCTCCCTGGCCCTCAAACTCCGTTCAACCCACCACCAAATCTTGATGTCTCTACCTCCAAAAAATAATCTTGGATCTAACCCCTCCACTGCCAGATCCTATTTCAAGCCACCCCTTTCTCCGATGACAGCGATCTCCCTGTTTCCATCCCTCCCCTGCCACCCCTGCTCCAGAACATTCAGTGATTTAAGTGGAACCGTTCATTGTACCCCTGGTTTCAGCTGGTTCTGTCCACACACACTGACTCCCTGGTCTTTCTTTGACCTTACCTCCTATCCCTGTCCCACTTGCTTCATCTGACTTCAGAGCGCTCACTCTTGTTTCTGCAGTACTTAGTATCTCCTGAAGAATCCTTCATGCCCCGTGCACCCCTGCTGATTGAGAAGCAGTATCAGAGTAACACTTTCTACATTTGGAAAGTCTTCACCAGCACATAGATAAAACAGGTGGCCCTTTCTCTCTCCCTCGACGATGACCTCACTGAGCACCGCACCGTCTGCAGCCACCTGACTACAAAATTCTGCTTGTAATTCCACAGATCATTCCTTATGCCACCATGCACAGGGATGAGTAACATTTGCTGTGGATACCACGATCCATATGGGTCCCACTGAAAGCCATCAACCACTAGGAGAACATTATGCAACACTTTCTTTGTGGAGTGTGTGTTGTGATTCCTCCCACATAATTGGCAAATGATGAAAATACTGATATCCTCCCGGGCATTTAAGCTTGCTATTGGATAACTACTCAGAACGTAGCCCAGGTCTAGAACGTAGAGTACAAGGAATGTTGCTTTGAAATGAATGAATGAGCACCCACTATATCTAAGCACTATGTGATGTACGGGAAGCACATATTAATGGGACACGGAAAGAGCTGTAAGTTAGAATAAGACACAGGAGTGCCCAAGAGGAGATGTGTGAATGAGGTATAAGTAACGTCTAGTTTGTGCCAAGCAGAAGGACAGCCATCCCCGGCAGAGGGAAGATTCTTGAAAGGATCCAGAGGCTCGCACTGCCTAAGGATCTCCACAAGCACTTTCACAGCAAGCCCCTGAAGTTGGTAGAACCATGGGAATCATCCCCCATGTACAGATGAGGAAACTAAGTCTCAGAGAAGTCAAATAGCTTGCTACAGGCCATGCAATAAATATGTGGCAGAGCCTGGGTTGAGATCTTTGTGATGAAGGGTTTCAGGCATCTGGGACGAGCCTGAACATGCTTCTTGATTCCTTCAGGGTCCCTGTCCTGACTTCCGGAGCTTACAATGAAATGAACTGAGCCAGAGAGGATGCTACGGCAGAGAGAGACAATGGCCAGCGTGACAGAAGGGATTCATCTAAGGTATCTGCATCCTTAATTGGCATTTAATGAAGAGAAAGAGGTCTGAACAAGGAGTTTAAAATCCTGGTTTGAGCCCTGGCTCTGGCACTAGCTTGCAAAGTGTTCTTAGGTATATTATTTGCCCTCTGAGCTAGTTTTCTCATATGAAAAGTGAGTCTGCCCTCATTAGAGAGTTGACACAATAAATAAATGAGCTACTCTGTGTGATGGTAATCTGTGTGCTCCAAAGAGCTGTACACACGTTAGATTTATAACTTATTATTATTACATTTTATTATATCTTCTAATTCATGCTATATATTATATAATAATATATAAGAATATTGTCTCATGTATTATTAATAATATCATTGCTAAAAATATTTTCCCAAGTAAGACATAGTTTAATAGGGGATTGCATGGGACAGAAATATCTTGAGTTTTTCAAACTTCAGATTACAAACCATTAACAGGTCTTGTAAACAAGTTAGTGCTTTTTAAACATAAGGCAATACAGTTCCTGACCGAGTAAACGTGGTCAGTTGTGATGTAAAATTTATTACTGCTGGTAGGTCGTGATCAAAAATGTCTTAAAAACTCTACAATCAGAAGAAAAACCTAGAAATGTTAGGGACCAGCGTATCAGTTGTTCGATTAAAAAGGACCTCGGAGTTGATTGGGTCCCACCGCCCTTACTGATTGGATAGAAAACTGAAGATCCCACAGCTGTGCTGTGGCAAAGGCAGGTCGCAAAGTCCAGCTTCCAAACGAGGCAGCCAATCCTGGGGGCTGAACTGGAAAGGGAGGGGCTTGGAAATGAGAGCTCCTGCCTTCATGAGTTTGCATATCTAACAGCGATTTATTAGCTGCCACTCTGTGCCTAGCACCGCCCCTGACTTCAAGGAGCTGCTTACATTTTAACAGGAGAGAGAAAAATATTAATAGAGGTCATATTACTGAAAAATAAATTTTTTCCGCTTGAAATAAATTCAGTGAAGGAACTAGCAAAGGAAGAGATACAAAGAAGCATGGGATGAGGGTCCACGCGAAGGTGGTCAGGGAAGCCTGTCTGAAAAGGTGATGCTGAAGTTAGAACCTAAAGGATGGAGGTCTTTGAGCTCATCTTGGACACAAGATGGCTTGCCGCAATGTTAGGCACCACACGCTTGTTCAAGCCAGAAAGAAAGGGTAAGGGGAAACAGGGATGTGTTTCATAAGGAAAAAAATATTATCAGAGGGAAGATTTTTGATTAATTTTCATAGATCAGTGGATGCTGAGGAAAGCAAGTGTTTCTCTACAGATGATCATGTTGCTTCCAAACCAAACTAGGCTTTGATTATGAAGGAAGAAAGGGGCAGGGTGTATTGGGTAGGTGGTGAAATGTGATTGCTACCCATATCGTTCTCTTACACGTTTCTGTGCGTTTGTTCATGTGATTGCTTCTACTCAGCACGTGCTTTTTCATCTAACGAAAAAGAAGTAAGCATGTGGCATCAGTGTTTTCCTCCCAGTGCCAGCAATATACAACCTCCACACATGCTAGTTCATGAAAAATACAAGGTATATACTTATATAAACCACTGTGTCCAGCTTTCCCTTACTTGCAGCCAAATGGAATCTCAACTGACATGAGGCTGTGTGGGGGAAGGTCAGCATCTCTGGGGGATTCATCCCTATACTGACACTCAGTGACTAAAGTCTTAAAGGTGGAGTCAGAGTAACCTTAGTTTCAAGATCTCTATCACTGATGCCATGTCTCTGCTGCCCTGACCCCCTGCCTGGCTGAGGACCTTCAGCTGATCTCTGGTCTTAATCCCCGTGCTCTGTCTGATGTTGGATTGCTTCCACAGCTTTTGATCTCAACCCCGTAAGTCCAGAACACACCCACAGACTCAGCTGAATCCCATGTCTCATTCCTAACTTTGCTTCCCCACTCTACCTTGACCAACCCACCCTTGATTTCTAGCTCTGTCCCAGGAAGGGTCCTGGAATGACGTGACTACATCTGATCATATTTTATCTCCAACCTGCAAGATGGTGGACTTGGTTTTTCTAATAAGCAGCACATTGCTCAATTTATAATTTATTATACATTATTATCCTCAGCTTTTTGGCAGTATGATTATTTCACAAATTGCAGGCTCCCACTTTAAATTAATGCTGATTGAGACTTTTCCCAGGTACGTTATCTTACATTTATCTATATTAAATCTCATCTCATTCGCTTCCAAATTTGCATTCTTCTCTGTTCTTTTAGCCTCTCTGATAGTCATTGTGGTTTGGAACTTGGTAGCATCTGAAATATAATAAACTTGTCCTTCTTTCTAAATCATAAATGAGCTTAGTATAAATGCTTCTAACATGTATAGAAGAAGAACTAGCATTTATTGTCCATTGACTAAGAGTCTTAGCTGAGATTCCCCCAGAAGTATACACTAAGATGAGGATTTGGTGCATACGGATTATGCGGAAGGAGATCCTGGGAAGCAGAGTGATGGGACGTGAAGGGGAGACAGGGAATGGAGGAAACGCAGTTAAGAGTGCGTCATCGAGTGGATTACCACTGATGGCTTCTGGGGCTCACCTGCTGAAGACCCTCTGAGACTATGTAGAGCCCACCCCATCGACTCCTGCCCATCATCCCGAGGTGGTTGCTCCTGGGGAACATGAACTCCCTGACATTTACAGTCATCTTGAGCCTAGCAAGCTCCTGTAGCCAGAGAAAGCTCCCAGGCAGAGATGCGGATGCTGGAGGAGGAAGGTTTTGCATGTATGAGATTTGTCCATAGAGCTTCAGGTGACCTCTTAGCTAAGGGGAAATGAGCTGGGCACCTGCTACAGTCCATCCTGTGCACCACCCAGGTCTACTCTTGCCACACATTGTGTCTACTTTGTTCCGTCACTTACTAGCAAAGTTGTGCCGTGGATATTCCCCGTCTCCCTCCTCTACCACTCATTTGAGATTGTCCTCAACCTTAGCCAGTACTTCTACTAGTGTTTCTTTCCCAATAAGGTAACTCACTGAGGTATCTGAGCCCCTCATTACAATGCCCTTGTTGCTCCATGGCTGATGAATTGCCCTTTCAGTTACCAATGGGCATGGAAGCAACAATAAGCCCTCCAGAGAATCTGCTGTGTTCCATACTATTATCTCTCCGTTCTCATTATAGGTAGGAGCCTCAGGACCTCATGTCATTTACCCATGCAAATAGAGTAACTCTTTTTTTTTCCCTTCTGGTCTACTGGCATACAGAGTCCGCATCACCAGGCAGCAACCATAACTTTAGGCTCAGTAGAACCCTTCATGTGTTGCCTGGCAGAAACATCCATCTCTTGGGAACTAAGACAGCTAGTCCAGCAGAGCCAAGAGTTGTAGGTTTGAGAGGTTAAAAAAATTGCCCAAGAGGTCTTCTGGGAGTGACAGTGACTCCAGCAATAGGACCAATGCTTTTTTTACTTGCTCCTATAGGGGTCTATCCACACACCTCTTTCCTGGACTTCCTCATCTCCAGTCTTCCAATTATGTTCCTCTTAGGTCTCTGACCAACCTGTTAATCCATTCATCGCCGTATGTATTCTTCCCTCAGACCACTTCTGCCCCCACCCAAAGTTGAGGATTACATGTGCTCAGACGTCTGTGTGCTGAGATTTCTCCCTGCCACTGTCTTTCATCAACACTCCTGAGTGGGACTAGAGTACGGCAGCAGACCACGGTCAGCACGCTAACAAATTGTGCTGGACCATCCGAGAACCAGGACTGAGATTTTTCTAATCCATCACTGGTCATAAGGAGCTTTGTAAGAGGCCACAGGTGTGAGTGGTGGGGGAGGTTCTGATGCAACAGAGGTAGGTGACAGAGGGTCAGGGTCATCTTTTCATGTCACTTACCTGCACCTGGCAGGTCTGCTTGGGCTTGATCTAGCATGGGACATTTTCATCATGGGATGGATTATTGCTGTATATGGATATTGCTGTATGCCCAACTTCCAACCCGGTAGACCTGACGACACCCAGCTCTTGGTGGGCAGTTCCAATCCGACCCGGTAGACTGACAACACCCAGCTCTTGGTGGGCAGTTCCAATTACATAGTCACTTGATGCCCCGTGATTAGGAGCTTCTTTCTGATCAGTGTATAATTCTCTGTGATAAAGTATGGTTTTGATCCAGAAACCTAAAGGTCTGCTCTGTGGTTCCTCTACTGAAATTGCCAAACCCTCCACACAGCATTTGTGTCTGCCTCAGTAGACCTGACACCCCGTAAGCTCTGCCTGGTTGTATAGCTCCATGTCAGAGCAGCCTTTACAGTAGTCTGATCCTATTGCAGAGGTTGCTTTTGGCCTCTTGCTTTTGGCCCCAGTCAAAACTTGCAGCCTTCCTGGTCATCAATAAACTGTTGGAATAGTATTCCCAAATGTGGTATGTGCTGCCTTCCAAATCCAAAGAGGCCCGCCAAGCACTGTGCCCAACTTTTATTTGCAGGGAACTCAAGGTACAGTAACGTGCCTTACACCTTGTGACGTGCCCCACGTGGTTAGACACCTTTTTTCACCTAATTTCACCAATGTGGCAGTCACCAAAGTCTTCATGGAGTTTATCTCCCACCTTCTGGTGTGGGATAAGTATGTGTTTTGATGAACACATAGCAGTCTCTGACATATATATGCATACGTATATGTGCGTGCATACATAATTGGATAGATTTGTCAAATAGCGCATCTCAAGCTTTACCAAAGGGAAATATGAGTAGAAAAGGGAAGAACAATGACTGTCCTTCTCTTCTGTCCAAACACATTTTACTTCAACTTCCCTGAAACCCAGAAATTATGCAGGAGTGCACAGGTGAACTAAACAGACTTCAGCACGACTGATACAGTTAGTGGAATCACCAAACCCCCAATCATTTACATATTCTTTTTGAGCATAACAGCAAAAATAATTCAAGGCAACAAAAAATATGAGATATTGAGGAGGACATAAGTGTCACCAAGGGGTCTGAGAGAACTTTCTAAGCAAGACAGAAAGCCCAGCAACTGTAAAGGAAGGAGAGAATACACATGGACCACAGAAGGCTTAAGATTTTTGCACGACAAGAGAGTAAAAAACAAAGTCAGAAGACAAATGAGAGATTGGCAGAAGTATCTGCAATTCCCATGATAGATAAAGGTTAATACAGAAAGAGCTTTTACAAATTAATAAGAAAAATGCCAAGGACCCAATAGAAAAACATGGGCCTAGGACAGGAGTAGTTAATTTACAGCAGAGATTATCCAAAAGAGCAACAGACATAACAGTTCCCAGGTAGAATCCGATCCATTTCAACAGAAGGGCCCCTCTTCTGCACCTTGAGGAGCAATTGCACACAGCGTGGAATGGAAAGAAAGTGTCTGAGCCTTTTGGAATGTGGAGAAGAGAACTGCAGATGTGAGCTGCCTCTGACTTGTGCTCAGTGGAGCAAAATAGAGCTCCCAAGGGAAAGTACCTGGGAGACTTACAAGTGCCAAGAACTCTACTGGAAGGACTTAGGAAGGCACAGAAAAGCCATGAGACTTGTTCGCACACTTATTCGTATGCAGACTCCATCAAGGCGGGTGAAGAGAAAAGAGCCAGATCTCTGTTTGAGCCCACTGCTGCCATTTACCAGCCAAATGGCTTTGGCAAGAGTTCTGGGTTGAATTGTGTCCCCCCCAAAAGATACATTGAACTCCTAGCCACCAGTACTTCCATATGACTTTGTTTGGAAATAGGGTGGTTGCTGATATAATTGGTTAAATTAAGATGAGGTCATACTGGAATAAGGAGGGCTCTTAATCCAGTATGACTGGTGTCCTGATAAAAAGTGAAGAGACACAGAGACACACAGGAAAAAGATGACTATGTGACAACAGAGGCAGAGATTGGAGGGATGCCGCCACAAGCCAAAGAAAACCAAGGATTACTAGCATCCAGAAGGCGTAACACTTTTCCCTTGCAGGTTTCATCAGGAGTGTGGCTCTCCTGACACCTTGATTTAGGACCCGTAGCCTCCAAAACTGTGAGCCAGTAAAGTTTTGTTGCTGTCATCCACCCAGTGCGTAGTGTTTTGTCACAGCAGCCACTGAGCACATATACAGGAAGTGTTAAAGAAAACTCATTAATGACACTTGTCAAGATGCTAAGGCTGTCCTGCATTTAGGACAGTCATGATAGCCGTAGGGACCACTGCAGTGGGGTTTTACAGTAGGGGAGAGAGATTGGGCTCATCTCTGAATACAGCAAGGAAAAGTAGGAATTTTATAGCCCAGGAGTGGGGGGAGGTGGGGATCAGCGGGTAATTCTGGCTAACTGGCCTAACAGGATTCTTGCTGAAGACAGGTCAGTGGTCAGATACTACCTGGGGAACGGGTGGCGAGGAGGAAGGGAATCACATATTGCGAGTGATCAGATACGGAGAAGAGGAGATCCGGCTAAATTGACTTAGCAGGATTCTTGCTGAAATTGGACCCTTGAGGACAATGCCCAAGGATGGGTCCTAGTCAGGCGCAGAGGAGCCTGTCTAGAGTTTGGTCAAGAAGAAGGTCTTTGTCACAAGTCACCTGAATGAGCCTTGGTTTCCCATCAGTAATAGACGTATCACACTCCCTCCATCCCAGGAGTGGTGTGAAGGCGAGTGTGTTGTTAACTAGAAATTCTTCCCACATAGCAGCCTCCCCCCAAATCAGCCCTCCATTCAAGTGTTCATGTGTTCAAAGGAAGATAAAGAGGTGATTTTATGTTTTCTCCCTATGAATCTGTGTATCAAATACATTTTAGAAATAAAAAGTTCTAGAGCAGTGATTCCCAGATTGGATCGTAGAACCTGCAGCAGATTCCCTATTTAAAAATACAGAGTTGTAGGGCTCCTCTCAATCTTTGGGTCCAGGGACTCTGCATTTCATTACAGAGGGCCCAGGAGAGCTGACGCAGAGTCAAGTTTGGAAATCGCTGTGTCAGAGAAGAGGCTCTGTAGGAATCTGAATGGTGTCAGTGAGAGTGGCACAGAGCACCCAGCAGGAAGCAGCAAGTCGTGATAGGAGCAGTACCAGGTTTGGAGTCAAAAGACCTGGGCTCAAAACCTGTTCTGTTTCCCGGCTGTGCACTGTTGGCTAAGACACTCATACTAGTTCCCGATGGCTGTTGTGACAAACGACCACAGACTTGGTGGTTACAACAACACACGTGGATTCTCTTATCAATCTGGAGGTCAGAATTATGAAATCAGTCTTACTAGGTGGAGATCAGTGTCAGTGGGCTACACTCCCTCCAGAGGCTAGGGAAGCATCCGTTTCCTTGCATTTCCGGCTTCTACAGCGACATTCCTGGGCTCCTGGCTCTTCCTCCACCATCAAAGTCAGCTCACTTGACAGGGTTGCTGATATGATTACATAATTTAAACTATGCATTTGAAAGCATCCAGCACCAGCTCTGGAAAAAAAGAGCTGAGCAGTAAATGCTGATTGAATTTTAGGAATCGTCTTGTATGGCATGTAGGTCAGGGCTGGGCGAGCATGGCTCCCTGCAATGCTGTTCCTGTAGTAGCTGGTCTACCCCAACCTGCTTCAGCCAGGGAAAGATGCTCTTGGTTGGGGTCAGAAAGAGCCTTCAATTTCCAACCCACACCCAGTATGACTCTTGGATGAACCAGACTCTTCTTTCCCTGAGTCTTGTGTGAAATGGATCTTGCAGTTTTAAGTAGAAATTGCTTTCCTGTTATTGGTCTTTTAACCTTTAGGGAAAAGTAGTGCTATTTTTTTAAACCCTCAAAACCTTTTAATAAATCTGCTGGCAGATACCCATGGCTTCAAATAACTCTCCAACACCAGACCCTCTTCTGTGAGCAGTTTCCACCTCTCTGTGTGTGTCTCTGTCTTTCTCTCTCCCTGTCTCTCTCTCTGTCTCTCCCTTCCTCTCTCCCTCTTTCCCTCCCCCATCTCTCTGGAATAAATCTTTATTACCTTTATCTATTCTTGATTCATTCAAGTAGACACACTTTTCATACAGCATTCTTTAATCAGAGTTCTGCTGTTGTCCTGTTTTAATTAGATCTCTTAGAAATGTAGTCAGCACATAAAATAACCTGTTTTTTTTTTTCTCTCAACTGGGATTGTAGCAAACACTATCCATCCAGGTTGATAAGTCAATTGTGAGGATCCTTCTACAGGTCTCTGTAGAAACATCAGGTTTGAAAATTCCCTTCAAAGAGAATTTCTCAAAACTCAAATCAGCTTGATGGTTTGGCTAATGCCATTGGGTGATAGAGAAAGGAATGTGGAAGGATGCAGCCGGAGGAGCCCCTGCTTAATAGTCCAACTGAGCTGTGTTCGATTGCTCTGCTGTTTTCTAACTAAACGTGCAACCTTGGGCAAGTGACGTGGCCTTTCTTTGTCTCAGTTTCCACATCAATACATGCAGGAAAATTCACCTTCCATAATTTTGTTGTGAAAATTACACACACACACACACATATACACACACACACATACACACATATGTATATATATACACACACACACACACAGAGTGCCTGGCACATTCTAGAGATGCGTATGAATGCACACACATATTATTTATCAATCTATATCTGTACCTGTATCTAGATCAATAAATATATAGATATAGATATATAGACATAGATACAGATATAGAAGTAGCTATGGCCATGGCTGTAGATCTTTGTTCTCTTCCACCATGGGAATAAGTAAATCATCACAGGACATATTAATGCACTTACCTATCACTCATTTACCTTGTTCATTCTATAAACATTCATTGAGCATTTGTTACGACCTAGAGGATGCTCAGGGATGTAAGGAGGGGACCACAACGTTGCCGTTCTCTTTCTGGCAAACACTGCTCGTTGCCCAGTGTGGCGGATGCTGTGAGAGCCCCGCCCCTGTCTCTTCCCTTTATCTTTTCTGTTCACACTGCCTCCCTTCCAACTGCCAGCATCTGCATTTCTTTTCCTGAGAGATTTTCCTTGCTGCTGGAGCCCTCTTTCCTGCTGGCACGGAAGGCAGAAGTGCTAGGGAATTTGCATGTTCTGGGAGTAGCTTTCAACCAATGGCCAGAAGGAGCTGGTGTGTCAGTACCCCAGCGCCCTGGGCCCTTGTGTGAGAAAACTCCAAGATACGTGTTTCACGAGAGCTCCAAGAGCCCTTCTGTGGGATGCACTGCATCCCACACGGTGGTAGATGAATAGATGATACACCCGGTATTACCTGCCTAGTCTTCCTGGTCTCTCTTCTCCACTCCTCCCAGATAAACCACTAACATCAGATGCTCTCAGGATCCGCCTCTGGCCACTTCCCACCAGTTGATTGGTGACTCAGGTCCTCTATGTGCCAGGGGAAGGAGGGGCCCCAGAAGGGGAGGAACCTGGACCCTGGAATGAGTGGATAAGGGCTGCCTCCTATTCTTGGGCGGCTCACCTCAGAACTGCTGAGTGACAGAGAAACAGAGGTGTTGGTCTTTAAATCATGTGTTTTTATTGGGTCTTTTTGCTACAGAAACCTAACTTTTTATCCTAATCGGTATACCCTCAGGAGCTTTCATCTAGTGGGGAGAAAAAATTAGTGGTAACAATTAGTACCTCATAAATGCTAAAATAAAAACGCATACAGGTTATCAGGAAAGCATGTCTCTTTCACACATTATCTCAGGTAATCAATTCTGCAGCTCCATGAAAGGGCCATCAGCTCCAGTTTACAAGTGTCTTTTGGTTAGACCCTGCCAACAGGATTCTTCCAGTCCTCGCACCTACCAGGTTTCCACCTGTTTCCGGGCCTTCCATCTGCCCGGACTTCCTTCGACCACCATGGCCGCCTCCCCGGTCCAGCTCTGACCCCTCAGGTCTCAGCACATCCACAGATCTCAGAGGGTCTTCGCTGGCCCCGCCCAGGTCAGCTCTCCTCCTCCAGGACTTCACAGGAGCAGTTTTATGAGACCCCTCACACTTGTCTTTCTTGTCTGATGCATGGCGTCTGCCTCGCTCACTGCCTGGTATATAAGAAGTGCTTGAAAACTATTTTTTGAATGAATGAAGCTCAGAGAAGTAAAGAGTTGGAGTCAAGTTACAACAGTAAAAAGCCTGGAACACAGCCTGGCTACCTGCAGATCCAGGGCTCAAATGTCACTTCTCTCTTCTAGCCGATTCCCAAGGTGAACAGGACTTTCCTCTCTCATGGCAGCAGCCTCCCCAGGTACTGTGTGTGCCTGTGTCTCAACTACTCTGCTATGTGGGAGCTCCTCGGGGCAGGGGCTGTGTCTTATTTGTCCTCATATCCCAGGACAGGGGCTCAGTAAATGTGTGTGGAAGGGCGGAGAGAAAGAAGTGAAATAGGGAGGGAAGGGAAGGGAGGGAGGAGTTAATGAGGAACATTAGTTCCCTAGGTACCATTTCTCCAAATTAATGAAATTTTCTCACTAGGTTTTTCAAATTCTTTCTCACTTTAATTCCACTAACAGCAACGTTGCTGTCAGCGCAGTAGAGTGAAAGGGGGAAGGCTGTGGAGCTAACAGACAGAGGTTCACATCCTCCCCGATGACTTCTAGCCGTATGACCTTAGGCAAAGGCTTGACCTCTCTGAGCCTCTGTTTTCACGCTAGTAAAATGGAGTAGCCATACCACAGTTATGGTAATTCAATAAAATATTTTTATAAAACACTCAGCTTGGTGCCTAGAACACTGTATGTACTCAATAAATGGCCATAACTAGTACTTCAGTACTTTTTGGAGCTCCCCCCCAGTATGATTGGCACCATGAGGGGGCGAACATGAACACAGCTCAGACCCAGGAGAACAGCCAAGTGTGGAGGGTGTAGACTACAGCAGTTGTTTGAGTTTCTTGTTGCCGCTGTGACAAAGTACCACAAACTTGGTGGCTTAAAACGACACTCATTTACTATTTTAGTTCTAGAGGCTAGCAGTCTGATGTGGGTCTTGCTAGGCTAAAATCACGGTGTGGCGTGGCTGCTCTCCTTTCTGAAAGCTCTGGGTGGAATCTGCTTCCTGGCCTTTTCCAGCTTCTAGAGGCTTTTCCCCACATTCCTCGGCTCCTGACCCCCTTTCTCCATCTTCAAGTCCAGCCACGTTGCATCTCTCTGTGCCTTTTTACTGTAATCACACCTTCTCAGATTTGCCTGTTCTGTCTCTCTCTTCCCTTTTTAAGGACCTTCAAGATTACACTTGGATAATCTAAGGTAATTTCTCTACTTTAAGTCCAGCTGCTCAGCAACCTTAATTCTATTTGGAACCTTAATTCATAGGTTCTGGGGATTAGGATGTGGACATCTTTGGAGGTCAAATTTTTTGTCTGTCACACTGATGAAAGTACTGACTCTGGGGTGACACAGACATGGGTCTAATCCCAATTCGGCCACTTTCCAGTCATTTTCCCTCTATTATGTTTTAGATTCCTCATTTGACAAGAGTCAACTATTAACAGCCAGTGCAGAGTTACTGTTAGAAACCAGTGAGTTAATGCACTGCATCAATTAGGTTTTGCTGTATGACACACCACACACAATCCGGTGATCTAAAACACCAACCATTCATTTAGCTCTCAATTCTGCTGGGCAGTTCTCCTACGTGAAACAATCTAAAGCGTATCCTGTAGGACTTCGCACAGTGTAAACTCTGCAGTGTGTAGCTCGTCGCTATGGAGATTACAGCAGAACAAGCCTTGGGCTACCAGCCGCATCTCTGACACTTAGAAGCAGTGTGATGTTGGGCAAATGATTCCATCTCTCCAAATCTTGGTTTCCTCATAAATTGAGTAGAAATGAGTTAGAGAGGAATGCCTATCTCACAGGAGTGGGAGACTTAAATGAGGAAGTGCAAGCAAACGGCAGAAGTGTATCCAAGCTTCCATTGTTATAAGGAATGGGCTCAGGAGCCCTGGGCTGGCTCCTTTGTCTGCCACTCACAAGCTGGGACACCTTGGGGAAAGCCCTTCTCTTAGAGCCTCGGGACCTCTCCAGTTAAACAAGAGGATGGGACTCGGTGATCTCTAACTGAACTCCAGACCATCCTGCTAGACGGTTGGCAGCGCTGTAAGCTGGCCAAGAGAGCATCCTGGGCCCCATCCGCTATGTCGTCCTCTCCTCCCCACCTGAAGAATGCTAAAGTCCTTCTCAGGCAGGTGACCAGCTTGACAGGACTTTCCCGGTTTTAGCAGTGAAAAATCTCACTTGCTGGGAAAGCCCTAGTCCCAAAACTCCCCGGGACTGAGGGCATGGAGGGCAAACAGACCCACTGGAGATGCCCTGTAGAAATTCTGAGTCAGTGAGGGAATGGTGAAGAAGGTATGAGAGCTGACACGTCTCAGCGGAGGGGAAACTGGTTGGTTCAGCACTTCACAAGGAACGCATTGGGACTGAATTTGGGCTAGCGTCAGCCAGGTGTCATTATAGTTAGAAGCACAGACACCACACTACGAGCTGTGAAGAGCCTGAAGCTGGAGTCAGCCAGACCCAAGTCCAGTTAAAGAATGTAGTTGTGGGCTTCCCTGGTGGCACAGTGGTTGGGAGTCCGCCTGCCAGTGCAGGGGACATGGGTTCGCGCCCCGGTCCGGGAAGATCCCACATGCTGCGGAGCGGCTGGGCCCGTGAGCCATGGCCGCTGAGCCTGCGCGTCCGGAGCCTGTGCTCCGCAACGGGAGAGGCCACAACAGTGAGAGGCCCGCGTACAGCCAAAAAAAAAAATGTAGTTGTGTGGTCTCCGGGGATAATGACAAGACCCCGCTGTAAATGGGGAATAATGACTCTGCCTTTCTCGGAGGTGGGTATGTGAAGATCAAACGCATGGGAAATGCTTTGCAAACAGCAAAGGGCTACAGAAGTGGTCGTACTGACTTCTGTTTTTAGATAACTCAAAAAACACGTTTAAGTGAGAGTTAGGTGAGAGATTTCAGGTTTTCTTGGTTGTTTGTTTTTATATTATCGACTTTAGTTTTAAAAACTTGAGCTAAGCTGCATAATATCAACCCGGGAAACAATAGCAGTCTGGTGACTTGAGATCCTAATCCCTGGGAGAGAAAAATCTGAATCTAAATGAGAAACAAAGTCTAGTTAATGAAAAGCCTGCAGGATATTTACTCAGGATGTCAATAAGAACCCTAGCCAGATATGCCTTGGAACAAGGATGCACAAGTTTGTGTGACACACACCAGAAATAACCCTTTTTGCTTATTTATTTAGCCAATAAGCAGCCTTGAACTCAATTTTACTCTAACCTGCAAAGACTCATTGATGTTATCTTAGAATCACGGAGGAAAAGCTGAACAGGCCTTGGAAGATCATCCAGGGCAGGTACGCGTTGCCATTTCCCCCTCCTGTGCCACTCACAGAAAATTGCTGCCCTGCTAAATTGAGATAGAGCCTCAGAATCCTTCTCAACACACCAGCGTATTCAACAGACCTAGCAAGGCTGTATGACTTAAACATATTTTTCTCCTGTAAAAGCTGTGTGAAGAAAGGATAAAAAAAATTTTAATGAACATAATACATATTTACAGGCATATCTCATTTTAGTGTGCTTCATTTTATTGCACTTCACAGATATTGCATTTTTTACAAATTGAAGGTGTGTGGCAACCCTGCATCAGCGCCATTTTTCCTACAGCCCTTGCTCACTCAGTGCCTGTCTCACATTTTGGGAATTCTTGCAATATTTCAAACTTTTTCATTATTATTGTATTTATCATGGTGATCTGTGATCAGTGATTTTTGATGTTACTATTGCAAAAATGTTATGACTTGCTGAAGGCTCAGATGGTGGTTAGCATTTTTTAGCAATAAAGCATTTTTTAAATTAAGGTATGTACATTTTTTAAGATATAATGCTATTGCACACTTAATAGACTACGGTATAGTGTCAACATAAATTTTTAAATTTTTTTCTATTGAAGTATAGTTGATTTACGATGTTGTGTTAGTTTTCAGTGTACCACAAGGTGATTCAGTTATTCATATACCTATATATATTCTTTTTCAGATTCTTTTCCAGTATACGTTATTACAAGATATTGAATATAGTTCTCTGTGCTATACAGTAGGTCCTTGTGTTTATCTTTTTTATCTATACAGTAGTGAGTATCTGTTAATCCCAAACTCCTAATTTATCCCTCTCCCCCGCTTTTCCCTTTGGTAACCGTAAGTTTGTTTTCTATGTCTGTGAGTCTATTTCTATTTTGTAAGTAAGTTCATTTGTATCATTTTTTAGATTTCACATATAAGGGAAATCACATGATACTTGTCTTTCTCTGTCTGACTTACTTCACTTAGTACGATAACCTCTAGGTCCATCCAAATATTACTTTTATATGTACTGGGAAACCAAAAAATTTGTGTGACTTTCTTTATTGCAATATTCACTTTATCACAGTGGCCTGAAACCGAACCCACAATATCTCCAAGGTATGCCTGTGTTTAACTGCAGTATCATTATATAGGTAGTTTAATTAAAACAATTTTGTGGGGATAAAAGAATTAACTTCCCATCACTCCAAAATCTTTTCTGATCTTAATAAACATAAAAAGTTACATTTATTTTACCAAGTTGTAATCAGCATATACATTCCATTTTCCCTTCTGCCTTCTTTATTCACCATCATTCAATGCTCACAATTATCTGCCTACTCTAGAGAATTTTTATTTTAATGGTTAGATATTTATTATTCATTATTTTGCTCTACCAGATTTTCTCTATGATCCTCCTTTCTGGAGCCTACTGTTGTAAATTGCATAGCTTGTGTGTGTGTGTTTGTACAATGGCTTCTGTATGTCTTCCATGGCTGCCATAATAAAGTCCCAGTGGCTTAAACAACAGTACTTTTTTTTTCCCTCACAATTTCAGAGCCTAGACATCCAAGATCAAGGTGCTTGTAGGTTTCTTCTGCGCCCTCTCTCCTTGCCTTGTCGATGGTTGTCTTCTCCCTGCCTCTTCACGTGACCTTCACTCTGTGCCCATCTGTGCCTTGATCTCCTCTTTTAAGGACACCAGTCATGTTGGATAGGGCCCATGCTAATGACCTCACCTTTTTTTTTTTTTTTAACATTTTATTTATTTTGGCCACGCCCCGCAGCATGTGGGATCTTAGTTCCCTGACCAGGGATCAAACCCACGCCCTCTGCACTGGAAGCACAAAGTCTTAACCACTGGACCACCAGGGACGTCCTGACCTCTTCTTATCTTAATTACTTCAAGACTCTATCTCCAAACACAGACACATTCTTAGGTCCTGGGGTCAGGACTTCAGCATATAAATTTTAGGGGAATCACAGCTCAGCCCACAGTAGTTTCTTTTTCATTTGGGTTCCTCTTCTGAGTTTTCAGGTCTGGAGCAGACAGGAGTCACCTGTCTCCTGGTTCGCAGCCTTTTGCCCTCTGCCCTTCAGTGCCTTTGTGATGTGACCTGGGAGTGGAGAGGTGTATACCCAGGGGGTAACCCTTGCAGATAGAGCGATAGGAGATGGGAAGGTGCTAGCAAATAAATCCTTCTCTTTTCCCACCCCAATAAATCATTCCAATCCACGGTGTCTGGGGATATCCCACACGACAGAATCCACCTGCATTTTTGTGTGTGAAAATACAGCTATCTCAGTAACTTCCCACTTTGTACTTTTTTCCCCATTTTTCTTACCTCAAGAAAGGGAAACTCTTTCTTCCTGTGTGAACCATGAGTGTTTCTGATGCTTTGACATCTGGGATCTTGCTGACCCCTTCAGGGTCAGCCAACTCCCAGAGATGGTAAATGACTCAGTTGTGAGTTTACCTTTCCTACACAAACAACCAATCCCGAGCCCCCCACTGCTTCCTCCATCTCTATGAGGCTCTCATACTCAGGCCTACTGCCCACCCTCTGGGCGGGTTCTCCGCAACCCAGGGCCGGGTACGACACCCAGAGACAGCCCCTGTGCCCCAGCCCACTGAAGTTATTCACAACAGCCAATCCTGAGCCTGCTTACCCTTCCTCACCCATTTCTCCCCTAAGAAACCACAATAAAGCCCCCTACCCCTGATACCCCCACTGCCTCTGCCCCCAGATCCAGCCTGGTGCTCTGCCGTGTGCCACTACATGGCACTGTGTGTCCCTCCTCTTGGGAACTGGGAGTAACAAACTGTGGCAGTCATCTCCTGATCTGTTGGCCTCACCATACCTGAATAAGAGTAAAACTTTCATTTTAAAACACCTGCCAAACGTAAAATAGATAGCTAGTGGGAAGCAGCCACATAGCACAGGGAGATCAGCTCGGTGCTTTGTGACCACCTAGAGGGGTGGGATGGGGGGGGGGAGGGAGGCAGACACAAGAGGGAAGAGATATGGGAACATATGTATATGCATAGCTGATTCACTTTGTTATAAAGCAGAAACTAACACACCATTGTAAAGCAATTATACTCCAATAAAGATGTTAAATAAATAAATAATAAAACACCTGCCTCTTGCTACCCTGATATTTTATCCTCTGATAAACATTAGTACTTAGGCTGTGTCTCAGGCTGATTTTCTAGGAGCCTGAGCTAAAGCATTACCCAAAGGAAAGAAGACACGGTTTCCTTGCTAGCCTACTAAGTGCCAGGCAGTGTACTCAGACCTTCATTTGTGTGATTTCATTAGAAGTAATTTGAAGTAATTTATAAGTCAAAGAAAATAGTTGCATGAATCCCGTTGAATTGCCTTTCTCCAGAAAGATTACGCAAAGTAAACTCATGTTTCTTTGCATCCCTGACAGCATCTGTTTGTTACTGCTTATTCAGTAGGTGTTCTGTGGTAAATTAGAAGTTGCTTTTGCTTAATGTTACCTTAATTGCTAATGAGGCTGTGCACTTAAGGTGAGAGTTATTTTGTTTGCTTGCTTGTTGGACTGCCAAAGTAATATATCAGGCACAGACTTTTTGGGACATAGCAGACTTTCAGGAACTTACCTACCTGTTATACTAAGTTCTAATACTGGCCTCTCAGAAATGGTAGGGGCCCAAATTCCTGACCTGTTGGGGGCAGTGCAGGGCAGAATCTCAGCCCTGAGGCCCTCTGATCCAGGGACCACATCCCCTGCTGCCAGGCTCCTTGGTGAGGGTGAAGCTGGTGGGATCGTAACCACTTGCTCCTCCTGAGTTCCACCCCTGGACTAGGGTCTCCTTTAACCACCACTGGCCTCCTGCTCAACCTGGAATGTGAGCCCCCTGACCTGGGTGCCTTTGACCCACACCCCCCTGAAAAATAATGCTTGTTGATAAAGCGTTTTGAGATTCTTCCAAAAAACCTAGGTTCTCGGGACAAGGTGTTATTATTTAGTTGATGGAAACAAATATCCATGTAATCACCGTTATTATATTGTCAGAACTGCTTAGCATATCCACCCTGCTGGTGCAGTAGTGATGTCAGGATTTCTGTGACTAGTAAATTGGAGCATTAACATGAAATTAAAAAAAGAAAAGTTATATTACCAAGTAATTCATCGCAATGATTTGATATTTCAAGGATAACCACCAAGCAGTTTCAGGAACATGTAATTATTTTTTCACTCGCTATTTTACGATGCATTACTCAGTAGCTGTGCAGTTGACTGTGCCTTTTAAAATGGAAGAATAACGAATAACAAGTTATTAACAGGTCAACGACTAGGTGGGAATACAACTCGGATTTCCTTGATCCTCTCCTGCTTTGGGAATTAAAACTCACGTGGCAACAGGGACTCTGTAATCTCTCATACCTGAAGCACGGGGAACATGCCTGGCACATAACAGGGGTTCAGTAAACACTGACATACTGGTGGTTTCCGCATTATTTGATGTTGCAAGTCTCTGTGCCCTGGTGCAGGCCCTACTTCTGTTGTTGAAATCCCAGTTTTCCCTCTGGCAAACCTTTAGTTATTCTTCACGTCAGTCCAAGGATCACCTCCTCCATGTAAAGCGTCTTCTGACTTCCCCAGGAAGATTTAGGTGTTCTTTCCGTGGTGCGCTGCTGTCCTGTGTACACGCCTGCATTTTAGACCCACCACGGTGGATAAAAACTGTTTGTTCCCCTGCTGTTCCCTGACTATGTAGTAAGCTTCTTGAGGGCAGAGACTGCCCTCCTGCCTTCCTGACTGCTTTCTTTCCTGCCTCCTATTAGCAAATATTGACCAATCCCCTTTATGAGTTGGGCACTGGAATAGGCACTGTGGATACAGTGGAAACAGGCTAGACATGGCTCCTGACTTCATGGAACTTCTGGCTTAACGAAATCTTATTTTACACTGCAGTCTGAGTTTCTGGCACAAATTCTGCTTAATTAATGTTTAAGGAAGGACGGAAAAAATGATGGAAGAAAGCATGGCAGAGGTGGGGGAGAAAGGCAAGAGGCCCTTAAAAGGATCTGCATGGTGATGTCAGTAGGATTTGAAATTTCGCTTCCCGTTCTGAAGGGTGGTCATTTGGAAGGCAATCTCAGCTCTGATTTTCCAGGTGGCAGAACTGGGGCCAATGGCTGGGAGTTCCAGGAAAGCACATTTCTCCATCATTCCATATCAGTGGATATAGACAGAAGCGGCTGAACAGTATCCTATAGGAGATGCTGTGAATGTTAGAAGATTGCTTAGCCCAATGCCCGCACATGGTAGGTTCTGGAAGAAAGGAAAAGATAGAGGAAGGAAAAGAGTCCCCAAAATATAATTGTGAAGCTTAGGGGAGATACAGCGTAGAAGAGGTACGTGGGGAAAACAACTCTAGATTTTTTTGGTTTTTTTAACGTCTTTATTGGAGTATAATTGCTTTACAATGGTGTGTTAGTTTCTGCTTTATAACAAAGTGCATCAGCTATACATATACATATGTTCCCCTATCTCTTCCCTCTTGCGTCTCCAACTCTAGGTTTTAGTTTGCTTTGCATTCAGTCAATTAACAGGGAAGCCAAATCAGGTGACAAAGGCATTCATGTAATCTCAGGCTGTTTAACAGAGTTCCCTTCTGTTGTCAAAGTCATAACAATGTCATTGACCTCACTGAAGTCACAGGCATCTTACAACTCCAACTGACTGAGAGTAAAGACTGAAAGAGGTTGTTGTCCCAAGCCAGTGTGGGGCCCCTGCTGCCTCTGAACCTCCTCTCTCAGCCAGTCCCCCAGATCCCAGACCGTGGGAGCCAGGATGCAGGACAGCATTGCATTAAACAAGACCACGGTCCAGACAGCTGTCAATCAAGACCCCTGTATTGCCCCTTTACACTTAGAGTTATACCACTTTGGTTTGTCTTTTCATACGCATCCTGATTCTATTCCAGTCAGAGCAGTGATCCTGCTTTCACATCTCCCCGTATTAACTTCAGCATACACACAATATGGCCCTTTTATGGACTGAACTCTGTCCCCCGCAAATGCATATGTTGAAGTCTTAACCCCCAGCACCTCAGAATGTGGCTGTATTTGGAGATAAGGTCTTCAAAGAGATAATTAAGATTATTAGGTCACTGGAGTGACCCTGATCCAATACAACCAGTGTCTTTATGAGACTAGGAGATTAGGACACAGACAGACACAGAGGAAAGACCATGTGAAGAGCAGCAAGGAGGTCGTCATCCGCAAGCCAAGGAGAAAGGTCTTGGAAGAAAGCAAACTTGCCAGCACCTTGAGCTCACACTTCCAGCTTCCAGAACTGTGAGAAAATACATTTTTATTCTTTAAACTACCCAATTTGTGATACTTTGTTGTGGTGTTCCTCATAAATGAATACAGGCTCCAACACTGTAGAGCGTGTTTAGTCATCGAACATAAGTAGTTTGCCTATTATCTACTTCATTGGAAATCCCTCGCTATTAAATTTTGATTAATGACTTCATTTGAAAACACTACCACTTCCTGCCAAGGGCTGTACCAGGGATCAGATATGACCAGTTTCCCAAAGAAGGCCTGCTCAGATCCTGCTTGTGTTATAACACTTCTTTCTTGTACTCAATTCCTATTGATAAGCGTCTCCCCCATTAGACCTCAGGCAACTTTGGTGCAAGTGTTCTGCCTTCAGCATTATGGTATGTGCCCTGTTCTACACACACACACACACACACACACACACACACACACACACACACACACACACACACACACACACACACACACACCCTATAGAGTTCCTGGTGCAAACATTGCCAGATTGGATGAAAGTCTACCAAACAAATTCCTGAGAATAATTCATTTCTCCATGATCATCTTCCTCCTGGAAAGGGGAAAAAACAAAGGCCAGGACAAACAAATCCACTTGTAATCTGGACCCCTGGTGAGGAAGCAGATATTCTCATTAAAACTTAATCTGTTGATCTGTCTATTTGTCTATCACTATGGTTGGTTTAGTACCCATAAGGCCCCCTAAGAATGGATGAGCTCTGTGTAAACTCCATTTCTAAATGGAGCTTCAAATAAGCTTAAGAGCATTTTAGAAATCTCAGGCGTTAACCTAAGATTGGACTTTGACATGTGGTGGCCTCTGCTGGGGGACTCTGTCCTCCTCATCAGGCCTCACCAAGCCAGGCTCTCCCTTCTCCATCTCTTCTGTTGCCATAACGCCGTAGTCTATTCAGGCTGCGGTAAGAAATATACTATTAACTGGGTGCTGATAAACAAGAAACACTTATTTCTCACAGTTCTGGGGGCTGGGAATTCCAAGGTTATGGTGCCAGCAGATTTGGTGTCTGGGGAGGGCTTCCTGATTCACAGCTGTCTTCTCTCTGTGTCCTCACATGGCAGAAGGGGTGAGGGAGCTCTGTGAGGTCTCTTTTATAAGGGCACTAATCCCATTCATGAGAGCTCCACCCTCAAGCCCTAATCACGCCCCAAACCCCCTTGTCCTAATACCATCCCATTGGGCATTAGGTTTCAAGATGTGAATTTGGGGGAGATACAGCATTCAATCCATAGTATGTAATCACCACAGTCTTCTTGGGCTGCACAGCTGAAGGCAGGCACTTCCCCCAGCCCAGTTCAGAGAGCCCTGGCACGCCTGTGTGACATGCTCAAAACCCTCAGTGGTTCCCTGTGGCCTCTAACAATGGATTTCAAAACTACATCTGGAAAAATAAAACCATGCTTCACACTCTTGCTTCCATCGTATTTTAGTAACAATACCTAATTCATCTGGCAACTTTCAATGATGTTAGGAGGACATGTCATTTGGATGTTTGTGGGTATAAGGAAGCTGGAAAACAAGCAGTTGTGCCTGATAAAGTCTCACAGCTGATATGACCTGCTTCCTTCCTTCCTGTCTCTCAACCTCGTCAGTCCCATTTCTCCACGAACCCTAAGCCCTGGACACTCCAAGACACTCAGGTCTCCCAAGCCATTGCATGCTGTTCCCTCCATCCGGACCATCCTTCCTCCCCTTTCTCCTTGGTCAGTTCTCGCATCCTTCAAACCTCATCACCTAAGTGATGCTGCCCTGCTTTCCCTCCCAGCATCTGGATTGCCCTCCTGTGATAGAATTTGGGTTGGTTTTTGTTTCTGAGTCTTTCTCGTCTTAGTGGCAGAGATGGTGGTTCCTCCAAATCTGCTCAGAATCAAGCACGGCATAGCTGCTCAAGGGCCATTTGGTGCTTGAAGAAATGGGCACGTTGGAGCTGGAGGCCCCTCCCCACCGTCCTCGAACTATGCAGCTCCACCTGCCTCATAGGTCTGCTGAGGCCTCTGGGGTCCCCGACACATGTCTCATCTTCCAATTGCCATGGGCCCATCAGGGAGTCCCTTTGTTGAGACATCTGCCTCATTCACTTACATCAACTTAAATTACTTCCCTGGACTTGCTCCCCTCCCTCAGACCTTGTGTTTGATATTTGTTCACCAAGTGTATCAGCAGTGTCGGGGATTTAATCAAGATGTATGGACTATAAAGGAATCCACAGTATTGGCACATATGTGTGTTGGGGCCGGAGCTGGAGCCATCAATCTTGCCTGAAAACTTGTCAACAAGGTGAAATGGCCAGATGTCTTATTTTCGCAATTTTGTAATTTTCTTTGAACTACAGCCCCCCAGAACGCTCCATCCAGGGAATATGCTGCCCTTCGAATAGCTATGAGCTCCAACTCCAGCTGTCTACAGAACAGCATGCACTAGGTGCCCTCTATAACTCTGCCTGCTCAGATCTGATTCGGACCCAAACAACAAGACTCGGGGGAGAAAATACAAAGAGGGAGATGAAAGCAGAGCTCCTGATGGAGTCAAGAATGACAGAGTAGTGACACAGAAAGCACAATTCATCATATGAAAATGAGATAAATCATAGCCGCATACTCTGGGTGCTCAGTGAGGTTACCACGTTCCTGGGGCTGGTGTTCAGCTCTCGTCCCAGAGACTCCACTTTGGGGAGTCCTTTCAATGTGCTTTCTTTTAAAGGCTTCCTTTCTCCTTTCAAAAAGCTTCTGACAGATGCAGTATAACATAGCGGATAAAGAGATATAGTTTGGAATCAGAGATGTCCTTGAGCGAGAGGCTTAAACACTCTGAAATCTAGTTTTCTCATCTGCTAATTTGACCGATAATAGCAATTCTCTCTTAGAATTGCCACGGGAATCAAAAAGAATAATTCAGGAAAAACACGAAGCAAAGTACCCAGCGGGTAGCAAACACATTATTATTGTAAGTATGAAATAGGAAATATACAATAAACAATTGTTTATAGTAGGAGAAAGATCAACAGTGTCATGTTATGATTCTTGGTAATGATCAAACTATCATCAGTAAGTTTTTTTAAAAAACTGACTTCCTGGATGAAAAGTGGAAAATGTAAGATTCCACAGACAAACAGACCTGGGTTTGAGTCCCAGACTCTCTACACTTCAGTTTTGCAAACTTCTTCCCATCTTTATACTTAATCTTTAAAACGGGTTTAATAAAACACTCCTCATAGGGTTCATGTGAGAATTAAAGTAATAACATACAGAAAGTGCTAGGCTTAGAGCCTGGCAACTGTTCAGCAAAGGGCTATCATTAGTATTAATGTCAATTCTCTCTGGTTTCTGTTAAAGGTACAGAAGGAAGAGACTGTACTAGAAGGAGGACCCTGAGTTGGAATCCTGGTATTTTTATTAAGAGGTGTTAGATATTTATTTAATCTTTTAGAAGCCTCAATTTCCTCATCTGAGGAAAAGTCAGCATCTGGTTGTGCTCTTGGGCTCAGTACTATGGGCACGCATGGCTCCATCCTTTCTGGGCACTTGTGAAGAGTGTCCAGAATGTTTCTCAGGGCTTTTCACCCAACGACCAACCAGCAGAAGTAGAAGCCCCACTGTTGAGAGTTGCCCCTGTGGGTGCTGACACTGCATTTCCCAGTTATATGGAGGGGGCTTGCTGAATAGAAACAAGCCAGTCTTGGGGCATCAGAGTGACCAAGAAAGATGCATGACGTGAGCTCAGGAGAAGAAGCGCCAGCGTGAGGGGCATTTAGTCCTGACGGCAGCAATGCACCCGCTGGGGCTGGGACCAGAAATAAAGTTGAGAGGACATGGGCATGAGAGGGTCTGATACGCTATATGTAGCAAGTAATCTTGAAGTGTCTCAAAGGCTTAGAATCAAAATATTCCCTTCCAGTTCTGAAAATTGGGCTCATCTTACCCTGAGTTGACATAGCAACAAAAACCAGGTGTTGGGTAAAAATGTCCTTCAATCAAGTATGTGATGACAGATTTCTGAAGACATCTGGATGCTTGATGAAATTTGCATTCAGTTTGTTCTGTCATTTGCACGCACAGTTACATGCAAAGAGAGAGGAGGGGGTGGAGGGAGGAGGAGGAGGAGGAGGAGGGGAGAGAGAGAGAGAGAGAGAGGGAGAGGGAGAGAGAGAAAGCTACCCCTAGCAATATCTAGTTGGAGACATTATGGATTGAATGTTTACATCCCCCCAAAATCCGTATCTTGAATTCCTCATCCCCAATGCCGTGGTGTTTGGAGGTGGGGTCTTTGGGAAGTGATGCGGTTTATATGAAGTCAAGGGGATGGAGCCCCATGATGGGATTGCTGCTGCCAGCACTATCTTTTCCCACCATGTGAAGACACAGCAAGCAGGTGGTCATCTGCAAACCAGGAAGAGGGCATTCACCAAAAACCTGACCATGCTGGTACCCTGATCTCAGGCTTCGAGCCTCCAGAACTGTGACACACAAATGTTTGTTGCGTAAGCAGCCCTGTCTATGGTATTCTGTTATAGCAGCCTGAGCGGACCAACACAGGGGGAAGCCCAGCCTCCACCTGCCTCATATCACTTCTCAGAGTTGAACTCCCACTCTGAGGCTAGTACTGGGCTGGAAGTTTCATCTCGCAGAGATGATGGTATAAGGGTAGAGAGGTAGGGAGGAGAGACATCTATATATTGAGTTCCAACTAAATCATTATCCTAAAGTCTTTGAAATCTCTCATTTCAAAGCTTTGAGGAAGTCTCTGTGTTATAACAGGTGGACAATTGAGTCCACCTTTGGAGCAAACCATTCTTCTGTTGTCAGAATACCACCTTTCAGGTGGGAAAATAAGAGTGCCACCGTTCAGACTCACCCCTTGCTTCCTTGCCACCTGTGACTGTGCACACACAGAGCGAAGCCCGTCTCCTCACGCTGAGAGTTTTAGGGTGCTCTGGACCCCAGCAGCTGACTCTGTGAAAAGGGCGTGTATCATGGGCAGAGCTGAGTGTCTGCCACTGTTGGTTCCTAGAGAAAGGTTTCTTCTCTATATGTGGAATTAGAATTGAAATTTTTCATTCGTTCTTAGATGTGTGTGTAGAGGGGTGTCTGTGTGGCCATTTTCTCACAGGACATCAGGAACTGAGCCCCTAAAGATGCAGAAATGACATGTGGACCCAAGCACCAACTCCAGCTAAAGGAGAACCTGCAGTGAGCCCACATTAGATTGCTAATGTCCCACCCATAGTAAAATAGGATGGGCGATTCCAGAATGAAGATGGGCAGCAAAGTGCCTTGCATTGCATTGCATTTGGATGACTCTATTCTGATGGGATTGCCTTGCTGGAAGACACAGCACAAGGCCGACTCTTACCAGAAGGAGGTGGGGCTTCCAGGAGGGAGGGGTGTTCTCCGGAAAGAGCAAATCTGAAAACAGAGAAGCATCTGCTGGCAGACCCTTGGATCAGGAAAGAGAGGATACTTTGTCCTGTGGAGGGACAGAGATGTACTCACCGCCTCACCGTGGTGGTGCGCAAGGCAAAGCTGGCTTCTGCTTAGTGAAGGGAGCCTGGAGCATCGCAAGGCACTTCATACTGCACAAGCCCCTGGGGGGAGGCTCCGCCACTGAAGGTGGTTTTACCCAGTATAAGTACCTCCGAATTACGATTTCCTTATTACTCAAGGCTGCAGACAGGTTCTGTTAAAGATCACAGAACCACCTGGCTTGAGATTGAGGGATAGAAGGGAAAAGTGTTCTTCTTTCTCCCCGGAAGGCACCGACCCAACAAAGGTTGTTGCTTCCAGAGCTGCAGTGACCAGTAGGGCATCTACAGTGAAAACTCACCTGAGTGAGAGGTCCCACCCCAGCGTGGAATGGGAGAGAGCCCCAGTGGGAAGACAGCCCAGATACCCTCGCACACACAGGAGAAGGGGAATGTGGGGGGGATTCCCACCATCACTCCAGTGGGGACACAGGAGCAGCAGTGATTTGGGTTTTCTTCTTTGCTTTCAAAGTATTTAATGAATAGTCCAACTCAATTCATTACCAGACTGATCTCTCCTTAGGAAGTCGGAATACCGAAAGCCAAAGATCCTTCCCAATATTTGATGTGTGCTGTTACCATGTTTTAGCAGAAAAGGGAATAGTTAATGAAACCCATATCTTCATAAACTTAAGTCATGTTTTTCACGCTTCGCATCTGCCTTTACCCCATTTAATAGAGGAATTGAATTTGAGATGAGCTTTTAATTAAAAATCTCATAATAATATATACAAAATCCAGGAGATAAGGAAATTAAACAGTAAATTTTTTTCTTTTTTCCTTCTCCGTCCCTCTCCACATTTCCCATTGTTTGGCATGCACAAAGTTTATTAGAACAAAAGGACACAAAAGAACTTTTAGCATCATAAAGGACAATGTTGGAGAGGATTGTTCTGGAGCAGTGAAGGTCTTGATGGGCTTTTAACTCATCATCCAGATCCAGACCAAGGGGTGGGCAGCCCCTCCTGTACTGGAGGGTTTGGAGAGCCCACTGCACCCTCAGCCAGCTAAATAAATGACATCCACACCAGAAGTCACGTGCCCTGGGAGGTGTGGGGCTTGGGAGAGTAATAAGGAGGTTAATGGACAAAGGGCCTTAATAGAAAGGAAAGAGAGAGATTCCAGGGGAAACCCTCCTGATAAGGAAGGGATTTGTTCTCGTTTCCTTTTATATCTGACAGGCTGACAGTGACATGATTTGATTGTGGGACATACAACCCCTTTCTTCCATGATAGAGGCCATAAGAATGTTGTTACAGGAGAAACAATAAAAATAAATCTTAAATGTTTGATTTTTATAAATGATGTTTGTTACTTTGTTTTCAAGGAAATTTAAAGGAGAAAAACGATCATATTTTGCAGTTCTGTAGAAAATTCCAAATATTTCGAAATTCATGATGAAAGGAAGGCTCTGAGTCCCTTAGTTTAGACTCATAGCTGGACAATTCCTTCAGGTGCCCGGGACTAGAAGCTTTAGAAGTCTGAAACACAGGCCTCCTGTTGACATTTTCTGGTGTTGTCATAAGCCAATTTATGGCTGGTGTAAAGTCAAGAGACTTGAAAATCTATCACGGCAATCAGATCAGATCATCGGTATAAAGAACTTATCTGGAATGACAAGAGTAGGTTAACTAATGTCTCCGGGGCGGGGGTGGGGGGGGTGGAGGGGAAGCCATGAGAAGCTGACACACCTGAATGCTTGTCATTGTAAATTCAGAAGGACACATATTTTTTTGTTGTGTGTTTGTTTAAACCTGACCTCACTCTGAAAAGAAATTGAGGAAGTTCTTACATATAGCACAGCAAGATTAAAAAAAATAAAAATAAATTAGAAGACTAGGGCGAAGAGAAAATAAGCTGGAATAATAAGATGAAAACACAATTTTAAAAAAAGTTGCCAGGCAGAAAAGCGTGCTGCGAAGCTCTGCATGATGATTCCAATTGGGCCACAAACCGCTTTCTTAGCAGGGCGCACTCATTTTTCTACCGGTAGAAGCACATAGGTCACCCCAGATTTAGCATTTGGACTCATTTCCATGCAGTAGGTAAAGCTAGATGGGAACATTATTCATAATGAGTAGAGCTCTGTCCTTACTGCTCTGGGTGGAAAGCCACACACATTCTTCCTTAAGACATGTTTTTAAAGCTGTGGTTTTCATTTGATCTGGGGGAGTGTGAAAAACTTCCAAGTCAGTTTGATGGATTGTAGATGGTGCGTTCATTCGCTCATTCAACAATGTATTGAGCACCTATTACTTGCCAAGAGTCCTGCTAGGTGCTGGGATAGAGGAACAGATGAGACAGAGTTGCTGCCCACTTGAAGCCGTGGGAGACAGACAAGCAGAAGGTCAATTACTTGGCAAGGGGATGGGTGCTGGTCACAGGTGCACACCTGTGGGTACACAGAATTGGGGCACACTGTAATGGGGGCATGGCACGAAAAGGACAGTCTCAAAGAGGTAGAAATTGATATTCTTTTGGCCTCTGGATTTCTTATATTCATTCATTCATTCATTCATGCATCTACACCAGGGACTTAAAGAGCCACATCCCTTGAATTTTACTGTCAGCTGACACAGCTTCCACCGCACGCCCTTCTTTCTTACTTCCTCGCTCCTATTATACCTGATTTTCAATCGCAAAGCGAGAATTTGGTAGGCCAACATTTTCATTCTAAGAGTATTTCTCTTAGAATATTTCTACCTCTTAAAAAAAAAAGTGATTTTGCATCTATGCTATTATCTCCATTACCACAAATACCATAAAGGGAAAAAAATGTCAAATTGGAAAAAGTCCTAGAACCTGAGAGCAGAGAATCTTCATTCAGGTCTTAGCCTAGATGTTTTTAGCTATGTGATGTTAAATAAGTCACTCAGCCTCTCTGAACCTCAACATCTCACCTGTAAAATGGAGATTAAATAGTACCTGCTTCATAGAATGAAAATTAAATGAAATAATGGATGCAAAGTGTTTAGTACCCAGAGAATGTTTGACAAATGCCAGTTTCTCCTTGGACTAGGAAGTATCTTGGAGAAATGTTTCTGTAATCAATTCAGTTTTTCACCAATTCTTTTTCAATGTGTGCCAAGCAGAGTAATGGGCATAAGAAGGGAAAAAGACATAATCCTGCCTGCTGGAGTCAAGTCCAGCTGTCCACTGGCTCAACAGCACCCACCTTCATTGTCACAGCATCACAGCACCTCCTTCCCAACTCCTACATGAAAATTGTTCCCCTGTAAAGGATTCTTGAAATTTCCCCAAAACCAGTCTGTCAGACACTTATTGCCCAGGGTAATAGCAAGTCTCCAATAAAGGGCCCCCAATGATCACCACTTCCCAAAGGTGTTCTTCCTCATTGTCCAGAGTTTACCCATGGGATTGAGCTCCAGTGCCTGCTACGGCAGTTGATTCAAAAATGCACTTTTTTGAATCAACTTCCTTCTCCAAGAGAACCCAGATGAAGACCTTCATATGGGACAAATGTCATTTGTCTTCTCCAAGAGAACCCAAATGAAGACCTTCATATGGGACAAATGTCATTCTGTTCCTGTCTAACGCTTCTCTTCTCCACACCTTAGCACATATTAACTTACTTAATTTTAAATAGGGTATTAAGAGATACTACGTAAAGGTAGAAACTTACTAGCTCAGTAAGCTGAGCAACCCAGCTTCAATTTCCTCATGTGCAAAGTGGATGCTGTAGGCTGTAAATGGATGTGCTGGTTATTATAATCTCAGAAAGCCCCTAACACTCTCCCTACCACATAGCAGGTGTTCAAGAAAAGTATTGTATGTTTATTGAGCACGTACTATATTACAGACACATTCTAAGCATTATTTATATATGAATTCATTTAATTCTTACAACAGCCCTTCCAGGTAGATATTATTATCATCATGTCCATTTTGTAGGTGAAGAAGCTGAAGCTAAGAGAGTTTGAGTGTCTTGCCCCATGGTCACACAGCCAGTAAGCAGCTGAGCTGGGATTTGAACCCATGTTGTGGTACTCCAGAGCCCACCCTGTTAAGCACAGCACTATCCCACTTCTTACCAAAACATAACTATTAGCTATAAAGTAACCCCAGGCTTTAAATACACTTTACTTTAGATGCATTCAAAATATAAAAATCAAGAGGAAAGGGACAAGCCTGTCCTTCGGTTAAATAGGTCTATTATCTAACAGCTAGCTACATAAACTCAGCCCAAACATGATTTAGACTTTTTTCTGCATAAACCCAACGATCAAGTATAGAAGGTGAAGAGTAGCAGATCTTGGCTTATTATATAGAACTTTCTAATGGTCAAAAATGTTCAACAGTGGGCTTCCCTGGTGGCGCAGTGGTTGAGAGTCCACCTGCTGATGCAGGGGACACGGGTTTGTGCCCCGGTCCGGGAAGATCCCACATGCCGCGGAGCGGCTGGGCCTGTGAGCCATGGCCGCTGGGCCTGCACGTCTGGAGCCTGTGTTCTGTGGCGGGAGAGGCCACAACAGTGAGAGGCCCACGTATCGCAAAAAACAAAAAAAACCCCAGCAACAACAAGGAAACAGTCTGCTTGAGCAATTTCTCAGTCCCTAAGAGCATTCAAGCTGATGCTGTGTATCCCTCGTCCTGGTGTTGCAGAGACGTTTTGCACATTTAATGGTGGTTGCACAATAAGATGTTTAAGATCCCTCCTAACCTCAAGATTCAACAAGACAAATCAGTTGGTGCTTATTACCCTAGACTGTTAATTGTGTATGTCACTGAGACACTACAGCCTCTAATATGGATCTTAACTTTCCAAATGCATACCTTCCACTCACCCCCACTTCCTCGCAGCGTTTTTATAAAGATAAGAAATAATGCATGTAAAGTCCCAGGCGCACAGTAGGCAAGCATGATGCGGCTGTCAGGTGGGGGCTATTACGATGTGTCTGGGTGCTCTCTTCTCTGTGTTGACCACACAAATGAACCCCTCTTATTTATTACAAGAACTCTCTGAGGTAGGTTACCTATCCCTAGGAGGCGAGGGCACTGGGGCTGAGAGAGATTCCTGAAGTCCCACGGCCAGTCGGCGGCCACACCCCCTCTGCCCGGTTCCAGAGCCCTTTCTGCTCCCTCCATGCATCCTCTCTGAAAGCAGATCCGAGAGGTAGCACCCATCAATCCTCATCCCGCACCACACGGGAGTTTTTGAGTCTTGGTGAGAACAGCAGGAGTGACTTAATTGAAAGAAAGGGCATATTGTGGTAAGAAAAGGTTGTCATTTTGTTCCTTTGACTGTCGGCCCTTAAAACGTACCCGTGATTAATGAACTCCCTGAAAGCCTTCTCTCTCAAATTATTTTCCTTTCCTGAATCCCACAGAAATTGTGATTGTTTTATAATAACTGCTGCTGTGACACAAATTACCTTTAGCAAACACCCAACATGGTTAATACCTTCACCAAGTGGCACGGCTGCCATTGTAACACCCAGCCAGGGTGGGGTTTCCAGCTAGGTGGACCTTGTTGCAGGAGGGAGACCTTTGAATGTCAAACGGAACCCAGCTCAGGTGACCTTCCCTTGGAATCAAAACTCTGTATTGAAATACAACTTAAAAATATTAGCTGGACAGATTTTTTTTGTTTTTGCAAAAGAGGTTTTTGCTTTATAAATGATTTTGCTTAATGTTCTTCAAATTGCGACCCTACAAAATGTGCAAAAGACTCCAGACTGGAATGTAGGGACATTAGCTTCCATTGCTCACCTTGGGCAAGTCATTTAACTTACTTGAACTCCTATTTTGAAGGAAAAAAAGGAAGAAGGGGAGAAGGGAAGGAGACAAGGGAGATGAGAGGGGCAAGGATAGAAGAAAAGAACAAAAAGGAGGAAGAGGAGAAGGAGAAAGAAGAGGAAAAAGAAAGGAAAACTCAAGGAATTGGACGTACTCCTTAGACCATCCTGGATCCAGAAGTCTGGGACTCTGATCGCACGTAAGCTTTAGCGCCCACGTCTGATTGATTGACACGGTGTTTTCCGAGCCACATCTGTTGCTGTGCACACAAGCATGCAAATGAGACACGTCTGCTTTTTTTTTTAATTAATGAATTAATTAATTTATGACTGTGTTGGGTCTTCGTTTCTGTCCGAGGGCTTTCTCTAGTTTGCGGCGAGTGGGGGCCACTCTTCATCGCGGTGCGCGGGCCTCTCACTATTGCAGCCTCTCTTGTTGCGGAGCACAGGCTCCAGACGCGCAGGCTCAGTAATTGCGGCTCAGGGGCCCAGTTGCTCTGCGGCATGTGGGATCTTCCCAGACCAGGGCTCAAACCCATGTCCCCTGCATTGGCAGGCGGACTCTCAACCACTGCGCCACCAGGGAAGCCCGAGACACATCCGCTTTAAAGCATTCGCATTCCTAACTCCTGGGGCCCAGTGTTCCCCAAACTCCTTGAAGATAAAAATCACCTGAGGTCCAGCTGGACCTCCAGAAGTCTGATAGTTTTACTAGCCTGTGGGTTATTACAGGAGCCCCAGGTGATGCTTATCCTCAGGGAAGTTTGGAAAACACAGGGGAAATAATGAAAACTTGTTGAAGTGGTCCAGAAGGTGACAGAAACACAGGGATGGGAAATGACAGTGTCTCACCCCAAAGCTGAGTGGCTCGAGGAGAAGGGAGAAAAGGATTGGGGAGACGTGTCAGACCTGGCAGAGGGCAGGAGGAGAGTGCCAGGGCCCCTCCCATATCCCTCCAGGACCTAAGCTGCTCCTCCAGGAGGAGGCCCCCATCACCCCAAGTTGTCACCGCAAACATCCGGAACTTTAGAGAGGGCAATGCAGGTCGGCCTGGGACCCTGCTCAGCAGCAAGGAGTCCTCCTGGGCCCCATCTCTGGGGTCAGAGGCTCTGCATGAACTAAGTCAGTTCTGCTGAGGACGGACTCCTAAGGCCACTGTTGTCTCTCACTGTCCAGCCTGAGCCTCTCCTAAAAGCAGCCCATGCATCCCCGTGTATCATCAGAACAGGCCCTCTGAGGTTCCTGGGGTTTGGCAGTGGACATCCTGTCCCACTCTGCCTTGCTTTTCTCTTCCTCCCTGTTCAGGTCCGCAGGCTCCCCACTTTTGATTTCATCTCCCACATCTGGCCTCATTCCTGGCCTCTAACCTTGCCAATGACTAGGGTCTTCGCAGCTTGAACTGCAGCATCTATAAGGCCTTTGGCTCAGGCCCAGCCCTCCGGCTCCTCTCCCTCCTTGGTGAGCCCACCTCCTGAGCCCTGCCCATCCCACTGGTGCCCCCATCAGTGATCAGACAGGTCCTCAAAGACTGGACACCCCAGTGGGAAAAGATCCGTTTGGCCAGTAACCCAGGACCTTCCCTAAAAACCACGGCCAGTCGTGTGAACTATTTGGTGGGGACACAAGTGAATGTAATTGGAACATATTGGGGTTGGCCAAAAAGTTCGTTCGGGGTTCTGTAAGTGGTTACAAAAACCCGAACGAACTTTCTGGCCAACCCAATGCTTTGCCCAAATCAAAACTTCTTTGCATTTTAACGTGCAGATGAATCTCCGGAGGCGCTTGTTAACTCGGAGATTCTTACCTGAAGGGAAGGTGGGCAGGGGGTGAAGAGTCTGCACTGCTAACAGGCGCTCGGGTGATATGTCGGTGCTGCTGGCCCAGGCCCTCACTTTGAGTAGACAAGCGGCACTGCCGTTTATTCTCAGGCAAAGTCAGCCCTGGATCATATCCAGGAAGCCCATTCTGACCTCCCACCCCATCCCCTCTGGGCTAGGTGTGCTCTTGGAAACTTCCGAGGCAGCCTGCTCTGCTTACCATTTTCATAGCAATTACCACCTATGTAGCAATAACCAAGAGTTCTCTGAAGGCGAGAACTGGGTCTTCTAGCTCGCCCTTCCCAGCCGCTGCACATTTCACAGTGAAGCCGAATCCAGCCTCTGTACCCCGACACCGAAGTAAATCTCGGAGATAGTTTTGGGTGAAGTAGAAAAGAATAGCTTTATTACTTTGCCAGGCAAAGGGGGCCACAGCGGACTCACGCCCTCAAGACTCTGTGTCCCAACCTGGAGGGGGCAGTGAGGAGTGTTATAGTAACAGCTCAAAGTGGGCGTGATCAGCTAGTGGACACTCTTCTGATTGGTTGGTGGGGAGGTAGTGGGAGTCGGCATCATCAACCTTCTGGTTCCACTGGGTCTGGGGTCTGCGTGCTTGTGGGCAGCACACAGTTAACTTCTCCCACCTGGTGAGGGTTTCAGTGTCTGCAAAACAGCTCAAAGATGTTGTTGTGTGTATCCCTTGAGGGGGAACCAGGACCCTGCCCCAAGGCTGCACTATTATTTCTTTTGACTGTTCCTCCCTTGTCTCTGCATCCCCTCCCTTCCCTAACTAGCAGCTGTTTGAACCTGCCCCGTTGGAATTCGGGGAAGGTCTTGGATGCTGAATGAGGCCTATTTCCTGTAATCAAGAAATGGGAGACAGAGAAAGGTTTTTGTGCCCAGGAGTCCCACCGGGTCCTGCTCAGTATGAATAGTAAGCTTTCAATTAGCATGTGTTGCATGAAAGAATGAATGAGTGAATGAATGCATCATGTCTGGGTAGATAAAATTCAGTGCACTGAAGGCCTAGTGCAGGAGTTGGCAAACTTACACTGTGAAAGGCCAGATAATAAATATTTTAGGTTCTGTGAGCCATATGGTCTGTGTCACAACTATTCTACTCTGCCATAGACAATACAGATATGAATGGGCATGGCCGGGTGCCAACAACTCTATTTACAAAACAGGCTGTGGGTTGGATTTGGTCCAAAGGCCATGGTTACCGACCCCCTGGCCTAAAGAATTCTCTTTAATTTGGACAAACGAGTTTGGTTATTGAGTTTTGTATTAGAGTTTGACCTTTTTTTTACAGTGTCAACCAATGATTTTGCTGAATGATAGCAGGTCTACAAGGATGACCGGATAAAGGATTGGTTTATTTAATCCCTTGTAAAATGAAGACTTCATATCTCTTGATTTAGCCTCTGACACTCTCAATCTGGGCTAAGCAGAGGTGTCCCTCTGTGCTTTGCGCAGATTGAGATCTCAGCTTTCCTCGCAGATGTGGCCTTGGTTCACCCTTTCAGCTGTTAGCTTTCCTCTCGGCTCAGGAAGAAACTCTAGGCCAAGGCTCCAGCTCAGAGATGCCAAATCTCCTTTCTGGCCTGTTAGCTCAGGCCCAGCCCACGGCCCCTGGCCATCGGAGGGGAGCTCAGGTGATGGTAGTCGAGAGAGGGGCTGAGAGCAAATATGAAGTGCTGGTAGGGTACCTGGCACCCTGACGGAAATCTGTCCACATCCGCTTTTCTTCTTCCTCCCATTATCAGCTGGAGGAACACATTGCCTGTCCAGAAGATGCTCTGATTGGAGAGAAGTGATGGCTGTTAGGCAAGGTCTCTTGGCTTCCCTTGGAGGGTGACAAGAAATGTAACAAGCTCACAGCTCGCACCTTCTTGTCCAACTGTTCCCACCAGACTGGCTTCTCTCTTTGAAAGATTCCCCAGGCAGGCGGCACTGGACAAAGACATACCTCTGCGCTGCAGTGCAAACAGCTGCTGTCATAATCCTACAGTCTCATGCAACACTTGTCACTTCGCATATTTCTCATAGAGCCCTTTCACACTATTCTAGTGTTTCCCAGATTTGGATCCGTGCAGATCTGTGATGTTTTCACCAGTCCAAGGTGGAAAAGAAAAAGAAGGCCTCTGAGAGCCCTGCCCTGTTAGCACCGTAAGTGCATCCGCTGTGATTTCAGGACTCTTTCAGAGCACTTGTTGAAATTTTTAATTGTAGATTTCTGTGTGGGTTTGACTATTTAATACCCTAAAAGCCTGGATTTTACCTGAGGAAAGGACTTTGTCTTGTTCACCTCTATAGGTCCAGTGTGAAGGATGATTTTCAAAATATGTCACAGCTGGTGTGGCACGCAGGTCCTGCCAGTCAGAGCCAATAAGTCAGTACACTGTACCAGTGGGTTACAGCTGATAACCAGCTCTGCCCAACAGCCAAGAACAGTGCCTGATGTAGGCTAAATGCTCTATCAGCATTTTTTGAATAAATGAATGAATGAATATAGTACGTTTTTCATAAAAGTAAATTTAGTCAATTTAAAGAAGTGAGCTTTGTTCTAAGAGTATGTCCTTCCCACTTTCTGATGTGGGAAATCAGAATACCCTTTAAAAAAACAATTGTGGCAGTAGCAGATAAAAGAGGTTGCTTTTTCTTTCTTTCTTTCTTTCTTTTTTGTGGTACGCGGGCCTCTCACTGTCGTGGCCTCTCCCGTTGTGGAGCACAGGCTCAGCGGCTATGGCTCGCGGGCCCAGCCGCTCTGCGGCATGTGGGATCTTCCCGGACCGGGGCACGAACCTGTGTCCCCTGAATCGGCAGGTGGACTCTCAACCACTGCGCCACCAGGGAAGCCCCACCACCATTTTTTAATTCGAGAAAATTGCCACTACTGTAAAAGAACCTGGGCACTTATTAGCAGTCATTTCCAATTTTTCCTCCCCCCTGCACCCATCCCCTGACAATCACTGATGTGTTTTCTGGCACTGTAGATTTGCCTATTTTGGACATTGTGTATAAAAGGAATCATAAAATACGTGACCTTTTGTGTCTGGCTTCTTTCAGTTAACATAATTTTTTCAGGATCCATCCATATTGTACCATTACTTCATTCCTACCTGTGGCTGAATATTACTCCTTCGTATAGATATACCACATTTGTTTATCCATTCATTAACTGGACTTTTTCTACCTTTTGGCTATTATGAACAATACTGCTGTGGACATCCATGTACAAATATTTGTCTGAACACTTGTTTTAATTCTTTTGAATATATACTTAAGAGTAAACTGCTGGGGTCATATGGTAACTCTATATTTAACTATTTGAAGAATTGCCAAACTGTTTTACAAAGTGGATGTACCATTTTGCATTCACACTATCACTGTACGAGCGTCCCAGTGTCTCTACGTCCCCACCAATACTTGTGAATGTCTGTATTATAGCCATCTGTCTTGGTCAGTTTCAGCTGCTATAACAAACATACTAGAGACTGCATGGCTTAAACAACATTTATTTCTCATAGTTCTGATGGCTGCAAAGTCCAAGATCAAGGTGCCAGCAGATTCAGTTCTGGTAAGGGCTGTCTTCCTGATTTACAGATGGCCGTCTCCTTGCTTTCTCCTCATGTGGAGGAGAGAGATTGTCTCTCTCATGTTTCTTCTTATAAGGACACTAATCTCTTTCTCAAGGGTTCCATCCTAATTACCTCCCAAAGGCCCCACCTCCAAATGCTATCACACTGAGGCTTCAACACATGAATTTCGGGAGGGAGACATAAACATTCAGTCCATTACACCATCCTAGTGGGTGTGAAGTGGAATCTCATTTGCCTAATGGCTGATGACGTTAAGCATATTTTCATGTGCTTATTGGCATTTGCATATCTTCTTGGAGAACTGTCTGTTTAAATCGCTTGTCCATTTTATAATTGGGTTATTTGTCTTATTGGTTTTTTTTAAAACATCTTTATTGGAGTATAATTAATTGTTGTACCTTGTTGTGTTAGTTTCTGCTGTATAACAAAGTGAATCAGCTATATGTATACATATATCCCCATATCCCCTCCCTCTTGAGCCTCCCTCGCACCCTCCCTATCCCACCCCTCTAGGTGGTCACAAAGCACCGAGCTGATCTCCCTGTGCCATGCAGCTGCTTCCCACTAGCTATCTATTTTACATTTGGTAGTGTATATATGTCCATGTCACTCTCTCACTTTGTCCCAGCTTACCCTTCTCCCTCCCCGTGTCTTCAAGTCCATTCTCTACGTCTGCATCTTTATTCCTGTCCTGCCCCTAGGTTCTTCAGAACCATTTTTTTTTTTTAGATTCCATATATATGTGTTAGCATACAGTATTTGTTTTTCTCTTTCTGACTTACTTCTGTAAGTAATCTGTATGACAGATTCTATGTCCATCCACCTCACTACAAATAACTCAATTTTGTTTCCTTTTATGGCTGAGTAATATTCCATTGTATATATGTGCCACATCTTCTTTATCCATTCATCTGTCGATGGACGCTTAGGTTGCTTCCATGTCCTGGCTATTGTAAATAGAGCTGCAATGAACATTGTAGTACATGACTCTTCTTGATTTATGGTTTTCCCAGGCTATATGCCCAGTAGTGGGATTGCTGGGTCGTACGGTAGTTCTATTTTTAGTTTTTTAAGGAACCTCCATACTGTTCTCCATAGTGGCTGTACCAATTTACATTCCCACCAACAGTGCAAGAGGGTTCCCTTTTCTCCACACCCTCTCCAGCACTTATTGTTTGTTTGTTTTTTCTTTTTTTTTTACATCATTATTGGAGTATAATTGCTTTACAATGGTGTGTTAGTTTCTGCTTTATAACAAAGTGAATCAGTTATACATATACATATGTTCCCATATCTCTTCCCTCTTGCGTCTCCCTCCCTCCCACCCTCCCTATCCCACCCCTTTAGGTGATCACAAAGCACTGAGCTGGTCTCCCTGTGCTATGCAGCTGCTTCTCACTAGCTATCTATTTTACGTTTGGTAGTGTATATATGTCCATGCCACTCTCTCACTTTGTCCCAGCTTACCCTTCCCCCTCCCCATATCCTTAAGTCCATTCTCTAGTACGTCTGTGTCTTTATTCCTATCTTACCCCTAGGTGCTTCATGACTTTTTTTTTCTTAAATTCCATATATATGTGTTAGCATATGGTATTTGTCTTTCTCTTTCTGACGTACTTCACTCTGTATGACAGACTCTAGGTCCATCCACCTCATTACAAATAGCTCAATTTCGTTTCTTTTTATGGCTGAGTAATATTCCATTGTATATATATGCCACATCTTCTTTATCCGTTCATCCGATAACGGATGTTGTTGTTTCCATCTCCTGGCTATTGTAAATAGAGCTGCAATGAACATTTTGGTACATGACTCTTTGAATTATGGTTTTCTCAGGGTATATGCCCAGTAGTGGGATTGCTGGGTCATATGGTAGTTCTATTTGTAGTTTTTTAAGGAACCTCCATAGTGTTCTCCATAGTGGCTATACCAATTCACATTCCCACCAGCAGTGCAAGAGGGTTCCCTTTTCTCCACACCCTCTCCAGCGTTTATTGTCTGTGGATTTTTTGATGATGGCCATTCTGACTGGTGTGAGGTGACACCTCACTGTAGTTTTGATTTGCATTTCTCTAATGATTAGTGATGTTGAGCATCCTTTCATGTGTTTGTTGGCAATCTGTATATCTTCTTTGGAGAAATGTCTATTTAGGTCTTCTGCCCATTTTTGGATTGGGTTGTTTGTTTTTTTGATATTGAGCTACATGAGCTGCTTGTATATTTTGGAGATTAATCCTTTGTCAGTTGCTTCATTTGCAAATATTTTCTCCCATTCTGAAGATTGTGTTTTTGTCTTGTTTATGGTTTCCTTTGCTGTGCAAAAGCTTTGAAGTTTCATGAGGTCCCATTTGTTTATTTTTTTTTATTTCCATTTCTCTAGGAGGTGGGTCAGAAAGGATCTTGCTGTGATTTATATCATAGAGTGCTTGTCTTACTGTTGTTGTAAGAGTTCTTTATGTTTTGTGGATACTAGTCCCTTATCAGATGCATGATTTTTGCAATTTGTGTGTTTTCTTCCTATGGGTTGTCTTTTCAACTTTCTTGACAATGTCCTTTGCACATAAGTTTTTAATTTTAATGAAATCTAATATACCCATTTTTAAATTTGTCTCATTGTCCTTTTGGTGTTATATCTAAGAAAGCATTGCCTAATCCAAGATCACAATGATTTACACCTGTGTTTTCTTCTAAAAGTTTTACAGTTTTAGTCCTTGCATTTTGATCTATGATTTATTTTGTCTATGATCCATTTTTAGTTAATTTTAATGTCTGGTGTGAGGTAGGGGTCCAAATTCATCCTTTTGTATAAGGTATGAAGTTGTCTCAGCACTGTTTTTTTTTAAATATATTTTCCTCCCATTGAATTCTTTTCAACAATCAATTAACCATTAATGTATGGGCTTATTTCTGTACTCTCAATTCTATTCCATTGATCTATATATCTCTCTTTATGGTAATACCACACAGTCTCAATTACTGTAGACTTCTAGTGAGTTCTGAAATTAGGAAGTTTGAGTCCTTCAGCTTTGTTCAACATTCTTTTGACTATTATTAGAACTTTGCATTTCCTTGGAATTTTAGGATCAGCTCATCAGTTTTTGCCCTACACTATCTTACTGAAGGTTTGCCACAATTCTGAATGTAATTGAACAGGGATAATGATTCAGGTCAGGACCTGGAGGGGGTGTATGATGGGGCCTGACCAGAACCTTCAGCTTGTTCCAAGACTGGCTCTTTCTATGGCAGAACTACAGAAAGGCTGGAGAATCCTGTGAGGATGGGGCCCACGTTGATAATGTGGGGCCCCTCACCCTGAATTCTGCTTGTTACAGAGCTTCTGGTCCCTGAGTTTCCAGGGTCCCTGTCCTTCTTTGTCCCTCTGTCCAGGGAGGAATTCCAGTGATTTTTGCTAAAGGATCTTGCTACCATGGGTGCCCAGAACGCACTGCGGTTTCCCCTTATGGCCCACCTTACACTATTTTCATTAGTCTTCTTTTCATTTATCACAAGCCCCACAGGAGCAGAGGCCGTGTCAGGCGTCCTCTGGACTGTTTATGCTCCTCCCACCCAGCTTCATCCTCACTTGCTCCAAGTAACTGCTGATTTTTAAAAAACTGCACAATGTGAGAGTTGCTAGTTAAGTTTTATTTGGGGCAAAATAAGGACTATAGCCTGGGAGACAGCATTTCAGATAGCTCTGAGAAACTGCTCCAAAGCAGTGGGGGGGAAGGTCAGTACATACATGATTTTGGTGAAGGGGGAGTACCTGCAGTCAAGCACATACTTTTGGCAGAAGGTTTCTGTTAGTCTCATGAGGGTTTCTGCTAGTCATGAGGGGCAGACGTCACCATGAAGATGCTTTTTCTAGATACGAGGAGATGCAAGAATTGAGTTCATAAAATCAGCTCCTGAAAATATCTAACTATCTGAAGACCTGTTCTGCCAGTTTCTCCCAGAACACAGAGTGCCTCGTTTCTGCTCTCCACCCTGAAATCCCTCCAGGGGGTGTCGAGGGTCAGCAGCTGCAGCAGCTCATGATTTCATCCTTGTAGAGGCAGATGGCAAGTGCCCATGGCAAGTGCCAATTTGTAGTTGACACAATCACTGACCCGCAGAGTAGAAACAGTGGTCTAGGCAATGGCCCCAAACCTCTAGCCAGTTCCTGATGTGCTTGTACTTAAACCTAGTCTCTTACTGGACTTAAACTCATGAGTCTGCAATCACAGGCTACGTCCCCAGCTCTGACAATCCCCTCTCCCATCCCAAAACACCAGTTTGAGTCTGAGCTCCCCCGAACTGCAGACTTCACCACTTCCCTGCACCCTTCCAGCTCCCAGCTTCCCTTGGACTCAGCCAAGGTTAGAGAAACCAAATCCACTTTCTAGCTCCTCAGTTAGCATCCGGCTGGACCACGCACAGTCCACTCTCCCCCTCCACCAAAGGCTCACAGGTGATTGTTCTTAGGGGGTAGCCTGGGGGAGAGAGGCAGGAAGAGAGGGGAGAAAAGTGCTGGGTGCTCTCAAGGGAGAGCTAATGAGAGCTGCAGGGAGTGAGTGGGCTGTGGAATGGGAAGAAGAGGAGGAAGAGTGTGGAAAGTGTCCCATAACTCACAGGAGACTTTCACTAACCATGTAATTTGGGCCATGGACTGTGCTACGTATGAATGTGGACTCAGTCCTGCCTTCACGGGGCACCCAACATTTTAAAACACAGAGGAACATCCATCTTTTTAAAACTTAACACAAATCACCTCTAAATTCCATTTTAGTAAGTGCTGCAGAGAAAATGTTTGGATGCTGTTAGAGCATACATGGTGGGCATGTAGTCGGGCCAGCCCGATAGCTGTTCCTACCCCCCTTTCAAAGCCCCACACTTTAGCAGCCTCCCCTGTAGCTAAGAGTGACAGTGAGACGTGGTGCTGGCCAATAGGATGTTAAGGGAAGACTGCTGGGGATTTCTGAAGAAGCTTTTGTTTTCCTAATGAAAGGGACCTTACCATTTGGGATTGCTTCCACTTCCTTTTTACTGTCTTAAACATGGTGTGATGCCTGGAGCTGTGTCAGCCACTTTGCAACCATGAAGTGACAAGCATGGAAATGAAAAGACTGATGCTAAAAGAGCCAGCATTTCTGATGGCTTCTTTGAGCAACCAAACCAGCAGCGGCAATCACCTACCTCTAGAATTCCTTTAACTGATCTGTGAATTACAGAGGAAGGACCAGAGGTGGCAGAATAGGCGTGTCCCCCAGCACTCTGCAGCTGCTGGTGCATCGTGAGGATTCCGTGAATGTGTTCAGCCTGTAAGTAACGTCTTCCACCTCCTACAGCTCCCGGTACGCATTAATTAATAACTGCCTGACTTGCCCAGGCACCGAGAGGTGAAGACCTGCCCAGAGTAACTTGGGATTAGTGGCAGAGCTGGAAACAAAGCCCTCCTCATTAGTCACGACTGTCCTTCCTAAGCTGTATTCTTCTCTGGGTTCTGGCAACAACATCACTCTTAATGTACAGCTGCATCCTCCCAAGGTCCCAGAGTACTTCACTGCCTTCCAGGAGAATGCAAGACAGTTATTGGGAAGGGAGGAGATAATAAATTCACAAAACATCAGCGTTCAAAGACATCCTCAGATCCTCCCAGCTTGGGCGTGTAAATTGGTGCAACCAACTTTGCAGAGCCCTCTGGCAACCGCTAATAAGACATATGCATAAGCAGTTCCCAGCCACCCACTCGTAGGTGGACTCTCCAGAGAGACGTTCCAATGTGGGCATAGAAGACATGCACATACAAGTTCACAGCCACAAGTTTTATAAAAGCAAGCGCATTGGAAACTCCCCAACTGACCTTTCATAATGACTGTATCAAGGCTGTGTGGTCTTGTGGGCCAGTAGAATACACACAGAAGATAAAACAAATACACTGATACTCAAGTGGGGATGCGGGCACGGCTCCAAGTGTACCGCTGATAGAATAAAGCAAGTTACAGAAAGACAACCAAGGCCGGGCTGCTGCTTTAGCCAGCTGTGGCTGCCGTAACAAAACGCCATCGACTGGGTGGCTGAAACAACAGAAATGTGTTTCCTAACAGTGCTGGAGGCTGGAGTTCTGAGATCAAGGTGCAAGCATGGTTGGATTCTGCTGAGCGCTCACCTTCTGGCTTGTAGACGGCCTCCTTCTTTCTGTATCCTCATGTGGCCTTTCCTGGGCACTAATCCCATCAGACCAGGGCCTTGCCCTCATGACCTAATCACCTCCCACAGGCCCCATCTCCAAATACATTGAGGGTTAGAGCATCAGCATATGAATTTTGGGGGGATACAAATAATCAGTTCATAACAACTGTGAATTCCTGTCCCCCTACTTGGCAGACAGGAGGACTCAGGTGTGCAGAAGGTGATATGCTTGCCTACAGCCACCCCGCCCACCAATCACAGATCAGGCCTTCTCACTCCCACCTGCGTGCTTTTCCCGACACCGTGTTGGTCTTCAGCAGCCATTCCCATTCCTTTCTGCCAGGATCGTTATAAGAATATGTATTATTAATTACTTTCTTCCATAGTGCTGCTTCCTACTCTCCCCTATCCCAGTCTGCTTGTCCAGGATATAACTGGGAATATTTTTTACCTCTGCATCCCTCTCCTATCCCTGGGAAGGAGCTTTTCTTGGTCTCTGAGGTGTGCCTACGAGTCCCTGCACCTTCTCCCAAGAGCTGTTTGCATGTATACTCATTTAGTCCACGACTGTTTACTGAGCACCTACTATGTGCCAGATACTATACCAGCAGTGGGGATTCAAAAATAAGATGTGGTCTCAGGTCTAACAGTGTTTGGGGTTTAGACGTGAATAGTTGGAAAACCCTTACCGTGTGCCAGACACTGTTCCAAGTTCTTTACTGAAATGGATTCATTTAATCCTCATAACATTATCATCCCCATTTTATGGGTAAAAAAGAAATCAGGCAGAGACGTTTAGGTCAACTTCCCAAGGTCACGCAGGTAGCAAGTGGCAGAGCCAGGATTCAGTCTCAGGGAGTCTGGCTCCAGAGTCTAGCCTGACAAGATATCCCCAGGTAGGTAAGCAGACAAAGACAGGGCACTGTGATGAACTATGAGACCCAAAGCTCAGGAGGCTTTGGGAACCCAGAGAAGGAGGTGTTCATGGAGGGCTGCCTGGATGAAGGGACCTTTGAGCTGAGTCATGAGGATGGCTAGATTTTTTCTGGGTGAAATTGGACACATGTTCTCTACACAAAGCAAAAACACATGCAAAGACCCAGGGTATGAGAGAGTAATTAAATTCAGGGTACTGTGAGATGTTTGATGAGGCAGGACCAGAAGGATTGAGAGAGGGAACATGCAATTGATCCATTTCAAAATCATTGCCGTTTAAAAAACATAAGGCAGCATAATATATTTTCATGGCTAAGTGGCCATGTTTTGGACCCAAAAAATGCTTGGGCTCAGATCTCAGCCCCAAAGCTTCTTGGCTTTATGAACATGGATCTCATGATGTCTCATTTCCTCATCTGTAAAACGGACATGATGATGTTCCTGCCTCACAGAGTGGGGTGAGAATTAAATGAGTTAAAACACATGAGGCTCTTAGAACAGTGTTTGCACATGGTAAGTGCTCTTTATCATTGTCATCATCATCACCATCATCATCAGTTGGTTCATTCATTTATTTGACCTGTTTATTTTGTCTCAGGGCCATGTGATGGAGCACAGAGTTATGGAAGGCAAGTCCTGAAACTCATGTTTAGAGCCATTGTCACTAGAAAGTGTCCTCAAGGCTAGTGAGGAGAGGGACATTCTTCCAGCCTGTCACTTGCAGGAATGCAAAATGTCCCCACATGTCCCTGTTTGATGAGAGCAAGCAAGGTCACTGCTGAAACACAAGGACTTCTATTCACAAGGAGCGCAAAGGCGCTGGGTATATTAACATTTGACTTTGCAGAGGGAGAGACAGGGGCGCTGAGTGGGTCTCAGAGGCAGATCCAGCCTCATAGGACCCTTCGGGGATCATGGTCAATAGAGAGGTGCTCCACAGGGGCCTCCTGCAACAGGTGACCCTGGAACCCACAGGAAGGACCCGTTAGTGATCATCTCAGCATTATCATCTTTGCTGTTTTGGACAAGTGAGTCATAACTTACATTTCTAGGATTACTGTCAATGGGCACTTATATCTGTTAGTTTGTCTGAACCTCACCATACCCATGTTAGTGAGCAGAAGCTGGTCTCATTTTTCCTATTTTGAGTTGTAAACTGGGGACCAGTTATGTGACCTGTTTAGTGATGAGCTGAATCATGACCAAGACTCTCCACACTTCAGGCTAAAGATCTTTTTAGTATAAATATATCCCTTCATATCTCTGACGTTCCCAAAGTACAGACAAAATCCAGGCTACTTCGTGTTCAACTTAAAGAGAATTCACAGTCCACACGGCTGCTGCTAGCTGGCAGCTGCATGGCCTCCCTCCACTAAGGATGCTGTGTGGAGGGAGGAGCATGGCTTCCACCCATGGGCTCCCAGGCTCTGGAATTTGATGTGTCAATGCAATTTCAAAGAATATTCTGAAGACAAACATAGGGTGGCCAATTTGTACTTTTCAAAATGAGGATATACACAAAATATAATTTTAAAAATATAATATTACAAAGAAAGGATATTTCAGCATTCCCACAAAACCCCAAACAAGTAGGAAGCACTCAACATCAGATTCAGGACATTCTCTGCAAGACGGGCAAGAACTTAGACAAATGCACATGCTGCTCAGGACTGCTGGGAATAATCGCACAGGTTGTGCACTGCACAACTCCAGGGTCGGGAGTGCCGTTCACAAGAACTATGCTGATTTTGCCTTTATTTTCTCATTTCCCCACAGACAGGCAGAAATTGCTTTAGAAGGTAAACCGGCAGATGAGAGTCCCTTCTAGCATGCCGATTCTAAATTTCTCAATGTTCCAAAGGAATATTGACACATTCTGGTCCAGAAACTTTAGGTGTGCTTTGAGAATCACAAGAAAAACCACCAAGTCTGCTCAAGGGCCCCACACTCTAAGGAAAGCTATGCTTTAATTCCCTTTTGTTCAGTAGCCTCTTAAGCAAATATCTAAGAAAGTGTTTTGCAGTGAACAAAAGTGGGGAAGCCACTGCTCCTGCCCACCCACCTCATTTTACAAAGTCCCTGAGGGGTCACATGACTTGTCAACAAACCTAGTCTGTTTGGCCATGGCTGGAAAGATGGCGGTCACCTTTGGGCACTAAACATTGACACATCAATCTAACCCCTTCCTATACCCATCTCAACTCCACAGGTTCTCAGAACCTACGGAGCCTACATATACTCCTGGGTACTTCTACCATATATGACCCAGCAATCCTACTTCTGGCTATTTATCCAAAGGCAATGAAAACACTAACTCAGAAAGGTGTATGCACCCCCATGGTTATTGTAGCATTATCTACAATGGCCAAGACATGGAAGCAACCTAAGTGTCCATCAATGGATGAATGGGTAAAGAAAATGTGATATATACAGTTGACTTTTTTTAAATAAATTTATTTATATATCTATTTTTTATTTTTGGCTGTGTTGGGTCTTTGTTGCTGCATGTGGGCTTTCTCTAGTTGCAGTGAGCGGGGGCTACTCTTTGCTGCGGTGCATGGGCTTCTCATTGCGGTGGCTTCTCTTGTTGCAGAGCACAGGCTCTAGGCGTGTGGGCTTCAGTAGTTGTGGCACGTGGGCTCAGTAGTTGTGGCTCGCTTGCTCTAGAGCGCAGGCTCAGTAGTTGTGGTGCACGGGCTTAGTTGCTCCGTGGCATGTGGGATCTTCCCGGTCCAGGGCTCGAACTCGTGTCCCCTGCATTGGCAGGCGGATTCCGAACCACTGCACCACCAGGAGAGCCCTATACAGTTGACTCTTGAACAGCTCAGGGGTTAGGGGTGCCGACCCTCCACACAACGGAAAATCTGTGTAGAACTTTACAGTCGGCCCTCTGTGTCCTCAGGTCCACATCCAAGGATTTAACCAAGCACGAATTGTGTAGTACTGTAGTATTTACTATTGAAAACCATCCACGTAACAGTGGACCTGCACACTTCAAACCCATGTTGTTCGAGGGTCAGCTGTATATAGAGTGGAATATTATTAAGTTATAGGAAAGAAGGAAATCTTGCCATTCACAGCAGCATGGATGGACCTTGAAGACCTTAGGCTGGGTGAGATAAGTCAGACAGAGGTAGACTGTCTGCTTTCACTTACATGTGGAAGCTAAACAAACTCATAGCTACATGGAGCGGGTTGGTCGTTGCCAGAGGCGGGGGTTGGAGGTACAAACTTAAGTCCTGGGGAATAAATAAGTACAGCATGGTGACTATAGTTCATGAGGCCCTACTGTATATTTGAAAGTTGCTAAGAGAGTAGATCTTAAAAGTTCTCACCACCAGAAAAACAACTGTTAATTATATGGTGCTGGATGTTACCTAGACTTATTATTGTGATCATTTTGCAATATATACAAATATCAAATCATCATGTCTTACACCTGAAGCTAACATAATGTTATAGGTCAATTATATCTCAATAAAGAAAGAAACGTTAATATTTCGAACAAACAAAAAAAGAAAGTCTCCTTTACCCTTTCTCCTCCCCAAAAGAAACAGATTCAACGTATTACTGCATGGTTTTCTAGTTCTTTTCTAAGCCCTTAAACACACACACAAATCTGTATATATATATCCAGGAGATAATAATGTAAGCATGGTTCTGAAAATTCCTGTTTTCACTTAAAATATTTCTTAGCGATAATTCCATGTAGCGCCTGACTCTTTTCGAATAGATGAAGAGATTTTCCCGGACATGCCATGAATTGTTTTAACCACTTCCCTTCTCATGGGCTTTCAGGTTGTCTGCACTTTTCAGTGTCAAAAATAGATTTCCAGTTAATATTCTAGAGTTAACATATTTGTGCCTAAGAATGAATCTTTATTTAAGATGTTTGCAGAGAAGTAGAACTCTTGGGCCAAAGGTACATTTAAAATTTTGATAGCTGTAGTCAAATTTGTTTTAAAAATGTCTTTACCAATTCATCTCCCATCAACAACATATGAAAGTACCTATTTCCACACATCTTCCCAGCCCAGGATTCTCAATCTTTAATCTTTGCCAAACTGAGAGGTAAAAAATGTTAACTTATTTTCATTTGACTGTCTCTAGTAATTGGAGAAATTAAATATTTTTTCACATGTCTATTGGCCGTATGTGTTTCTTCTGTGACTTTGCGCATTTTCCTATTCTTCTTCGTTTCCTTAACAATTAAAAAAATTCTTTACATATTTCAGATGTTGATGAAAATATTTATAATTTTTTATTTCAATAATTTGATTGTCTTCAACTTTGTCATGTAATTTTTCAAACATAACGATCTTTTTCACTTTTTAAACTTTTAAATTTAGAACAGTTTTAAACTAATAGAAAAATTGTGAAGATAATACATAGAATTCCCATGTACCCCACACTTGATTTTCCCTTTTATTTATATGTCACATTAGTATAGTACATTTGTTACAATTAAACCATTGTTACATTATCACTAACTAAAGTCCATATTGTATTCCTATTTCCTTAGTTTTTACCTAATGACCTTTTTCTCTCCAGGATCCCAAGCAAGACCCCACGTTACATTTAGTCATCTTTTTTTAAAAAATTAATTAATTTATTATTTTTTTGGCTGCGTTGGGTCTTCGTTGCTGTGCGCGGGCTTTCTCTAGTTGCGGTGAGCAGGGGCTACTCTTCGTTGCAGTGTGTAGGCTTCTCACTGCAGTGGCTTCTCTTGTTGCGGAGCACAGGCTGTAGGTGCGCGGCTTCAGTAGTTGTGGCATGCGGGCTCAGTAATTGTGGCTCGCGGGCTTAGTTGCTCTGTGGCATGTGGGATCTCCCCGGACCAGGGCTCGAACCCATGTCCCCTGCATTGGCAGGTGGATTCCCAACCACTGTGCCACCAGGGAAGTCCCACATTTAGTCATCTTGTCTCCTCAGGCTCTCCTTGACTGACAGTTTCTTGGATGTTCCTTGTTTTTGATGAGTACTTGTCATGTATTTTGTAGAATGTCCTTTAACTGGAATTTGTCTGAGAGTTTCCTCATGATTAGATTGGGGTGATGGGCTTTTGAGAGGAAGACCACAGAGGAAAAGTGCCATTTTCCTCACACTGTACCAAGGGTACATACCATCAACATGACTTACCACGGCTGGTGTTGCCTCGATCACCTGGCTAAGACAGTGTTTGTCAGCTTTCTCCACCACAGTTACTTTTTTCTTCCCCCTTTTCCTTATTGTACTTTTAAGCACAGCCCACGCTTAAGGAGTGGGATGCTACCCTCTAATTCCTTGAGGGCAGAGTATCTACACAAATTATTTGGAATTCTTCTGCACTGAAGAATTGTCTATTCTCCCCCATTTATTTATTTATTGAACAATTTATTCATAACAGGATGGACCCATGAATATTTACTTTATACTTCAGGTTATAATCCAGTAGCATTTAATGTCTTGCTTGAAGTGTTCCAGCTCTGGCCACTGGGAGTCGGGAATTCTTTCAGTTGGCTCCTGCATCCCTTTGATAGATGCCTCTCCATCACTGTGACTTTATTTTTTTAACACTTCCTAACTTTCCAGCATTACAAGGCTCATCTTGTATATTTCATGACCCAGTCTTAGAATCATCTGTTTCTCTAAGGAATCCTGGTTCCTTTTATTGGAGAATGATATTGGCAACCACGATCTGGGTGGTAGGTATGCTTGTTGCCAGAAATTGGTATTGCCAGTTTTTTTGGACTTTAACCACTTAATGGGTGTGAGTAGTCTCTTATTGTTGGTTGAATTTGTAATTCCCTGAAGTCAAATGATGTGCATCTTTCCACATGTTTATTTACCTTCTATATATCTTCTTCGGTGAGGTATCTGTTCAGATTTTTTGGTCCATGTTTTAAAATTGTGGTAAAATATACATAACAGGAAATTTACCTTTTTAACCATTTTAAGTGTACATTCATATTCATGTGCAAACATCACCAAGATCTATCTCCAAAACACTTTTCATCTTCTGAAACTAAAACTCTGTACCCATTTAACAATAATTTCCAGTTCCCTCCTTCCCATAGCCGCTGGCAACCGCCAATCTACTTTCTGTCTCTATGAATCTGACTATTTCAGCTGTCCTCTTGCGTCTAGCTTATTTCATTTAGCATAATGTCTTTAAGGTTCATCCATATTGTAACATGTCTCATAATTTCCTCCCTCTTTAAGGCTGAATAATATTCCATTGTATGTATGTGTCTCAGTTCATTTATCCACCCATCTGTCAATAGAAATTTGGTTTGCTTCCACTTTTGGTGATTAAAAATAATACTGCTATGAACATGGCATAAATATCTCTTCAAGTCTTTGCTTTCAATTCTTTGGGGCTTGCTGAAGTGGAATTGCTGGATCATAGTATGGTAATTCTATGTTTAATTTTTTGAGGAAACATCCTGTTTTCTGTAGTGGCTGTACCATTTTACATGCCCACCAGCTATGCACAAGGGTTCCAATTTTTCCACATCCTTACCAATACTTGTTATTTTCTATTTTGTTAACAGTAACCATTCTAATGAGTGTGAGGTGGTATGTCATTGTGATTTTGATTTGCATTTCCCTAATGATTAGTGCTTGTTGGCCATTTGTATGCCTTCTTTGTAGAAATGTCATCTCAAGTACTTTGCCCATCTTTTAATTGGGTTGTTTGTTTCTTAGATACTGAGTTGTTTGCCCGTTCTACAATTAAGTTGTTGCTCTTATATTGTTGAGGTTTAAGAGTTTTTGGAATGCTTTGGATACAAGCCCTTTACTAAGTATGTGCTTTCTAAGTATTTTCTTCCTTCTGTGGCTTGACTTTTCAACATCTTAACAGTATCTTCCACAGAGCAGAAGCAAATGTAAATTCTCTCCTATGTTTTCTTCTAAAAGTTTTATAGTTTTGCATTTACATGTAGTTCTTTGGTCCATTTTGAGTTTTTTTTTGTGAAAAATGTAAGGCATGTGTCTAGGTTACTATAATTATTATTTGCATATGGACATCCAATTTTTCCAGCACCATTTATTAAAACGGCCTTTCTTTCTCCATTGAATTGCCCTTGCTCCTTTGACAAAGACCAAATACTGTATTTGTGTTGGTTCATTTCTGGACTTTATTCTGTTCTATTGATTGATGTGTCTGTTCTTTCACCAATACTGTGCTGTTTGATTACTGTAGCTTTTATAGTTTGCCTTGAAATTAGATATTGTTAGTGCTCCAACTTTGTTCTTTTTCTTCAGTATTGTGGTGACTATTCTTGATCTTGTGCTTTTCCATATAAACTTGAGAATTATTTTGTTGAGATATAAAAAATACCTTCCTGGGATTTTCATTAGGTTGCAATGATTTATAGAATAAGTTGTAAAGAATTGATTTCTTAGTAATATTGGGTCTGTCAATTTGAGAACATGGAATATATCTCCATTTATTTAGATCTTCTTTGATTTCTTTCATCAGAGTTTTGTAGTTTTCCACATACAGGTCCTATACTTATTTTATTAGTTTTATACCTAATTATTTCATTTTGGGGGTGCTACTGTAAAAGATACTAATTTTTAATTCCAATTGTTCAATGTTGGTATAAAGGAAAACGCTTCACTTTTTATATTAATCTTGCTATAATCACTTATTGTTTCCAGAAAATTTTTGGCTATTCTTTAGAATTTTTGATATAGGAAATGTGTCATCTGTGAACAACAACAAAAAAAATTTTATTTCTTTCTTTCCAATCTGTATAACTTCTGTTTCCTTCTTAGGGTCTTCTGTGTGTGTGTGTGTGTGTGTGTGTGTGTGCATCTTATTCCACTGTTAAGACTTCTAATGTGATGTTGAAAAGAGGATATCCTTGCCTTGTTCCTGATTTTAGAGGGAAAGCACCTCGTTTCACTCCATTAAGTTTGGTGTTAACTGTGTGTGTTTTATAGATGTTTTTTTTTTATCAAGATGGGGAAGTTGTCCCTTCTTTCTAGTTTGCTGAGAGTTTTTATCAGGAATGGGTATTGTCAAAAGCTTTTCCTGCATAAATTGATTTGATCGTATGAGTTTTCGTTTTTTTAGCCTGTTCATATGGTGATTTGCATCGATTGTTTTTGAAATGTAAAACCAGCCTTGTATATCTAGAATAAATTCCACTTGGTCATGGTGTATAGTTCTGTTTATACATTCTTGAATTTGATTTGGTAATATTTTGTTGAAGATTTTTACATTGATGTTCATGAAAGACGTTGATCTACAACTTTCTTTTGTTATAATTCTTTGAATTGGGTATTAGGGTAATGTTGGTTTCAGAGAATGAGTTAGAAAGTATTCTCTCTGATTCTATTTTCTGGACGAGATTATGGAGAATTGGTTTCATTTCTTTCTTAAATGTTTGTAGAGTTTACCAGTGAAACCATCTGACCTTGGTGTCATCTTTTATGGAAGGTTATTAATTATTGATTAAAATTCTCTAATAGATATAAACCTATTCAGATTATCCATTTCTCTTTGTATGAGTTTTAGTAGTTTATATCTTTTTAAATAAATTGACCTATTTCATCAGTCATCAAAGAGAATTATTCACAGTATTCCTTTTTATCCTTTAATGTGCATGAGAGCAGTAGTGATGGCATCATTTCTGATACTGTAATTTGTGTCTTCTCTCTCTTTCTCTTTTTCTCTTGATTAACCAGGCTAGAGGTTTATCAGTTTTTAGAATCTTTTCAAAGAACCAGCTATTTCTATTGTTTTTTGTTTTTTTTTTTTTGCTTTCAAGTTCTTCAGTTTCTGTTCCTAATTTTATTACTTCTTTTCTTCTGCTTTAAGCTTAAACAGCTCTTCTTTTTCTAATTTTATTGATTTTAGATCTTTCTTCTTTTTTAATATACACATATATTGCTATAAATTCATCTTACAGTACTGCTTTTACTACATCAAATGATTTTTGATTAGTGTTATTTTCAATTTAATTTAGTTTGAAATATTTTTAAGTGTCTCTTCAGATTAGGGGAGCACTTAAGGTGAGGGCATTCTGAATCAAGGACACAGCCTACCAAGGAGGAGTGAGGAAATATGCCAAGTTCATAGGATGAAGATGAAGTTTGTATTATAGGTACAGAATATGAAGTGGTGTCCAACCAGAGGCAAGATACGAGGTAAGAAGTCAGATCCTGAGTGCCCTCACGTGCCATGTGCTAGAGTTCAGCTTGTATCTTGGAAGTAATGGAGTAGAAAGCATTCTACCTATTAGTTTTGAATCTAGACACTGTACTTCAATCAGAATGCTATGAATTTTTGCTACCCAGCATCTAATCAGTGTGGCTTACAAGAGCCAGTCTTCACAATACCCTCATGTCAGGGAAGTGTGGAATGCTCGTCCCTCTCATGCTACTGAAGCCTAAACAAAGGAATTAAGAGGAGTCTATTCCTTATGCCCCATATTACACTAGTTCACCCAGCTGTACCCTCTCAGAGTACCCCAGAACTTCTTTTTATATAACATGCATCATAATATTAAACAAATAAATACAATTGCAAGTTAACATCTGCCTCTCCCCTCCGAAGGTTTGGATGAGGGTGCAGTGGATTTCATGACCTTTCATCCCTAGCATTTACAAGGACTGGGCAAAATTCTCACTGCCTGTATTAAATCCATTCCTGCTCAGAATACCTGGAGGGATTTCTCTTTTCCTTAGACAAACCACAACTCTTTTCGTATTTGGTACAGAGATGGATCCAAGAAACAGGACATTTGATGTGGGTTAGATCTGAAAATAGTAATGGTCTCATCTCTGGTGGAAAACTGAATGTTGGAAGTGCTTGGCAAATGTTGGCTGTTTGACAAGGCATTGCAAGACGCACCCAGGGGACCATTAGGTGGTTTCTAAGCAAGAATAAAAGGGAATAGAGAGAGTCCAGAAATGTGGGACCTTGAGGATCAGAAAAGCTGACTGATTCTAGACTCCAGATGGTAGAAAATAAGAATTAGAAAGCCTTTTGTCTAAATAAACAAGCAAACAAACCTTGCAACAAAGATCAGATTAAAAATGTGGTCTTCCGGGCTTCCCTGGTGGCGCAGTGGTTGAGAGTCCGCCTGCCGATGCAGGGGACGCGGGTTCGTGCCCCGGTCTGGGAAGATCCCACATGCCGCGGAGCAGCTGGGCCCGTGAGCCATGGCCGCTGAGCCTGCACGTCCGGAGCCTGTGCTCCACAACGGGAGAGGCCACAACAGTGGGAGGCCCACGTACTGCAAAAAAAAAAAAAAAAAATGTGGTCTTCCCACTTAACCTTGACAACCTCATGTACCATGAAGTTGAGAGAGAAGGGCATAGGGATGGGGAAGCAAAGAAATAAAGTAGATTTGAAAAATATATCCAGGAAAGATGTTTGAGTATCATTACTGGCTCTTCGAACTGACTGGAAGCAAAAACATCAGATGTCTACTAAGGTTTGGGGAGGATTGTATTACCAAGGAACCCGTAATTTCAGACTAAAAAGATCCTTGATGTTTTAATACTTAAAACAACACTTTGTCCTCCAACCTTCCGTAAGGAAAGATCAGGCTCCAGAAACTTACAGTTCCCAAGAAGAGCTTCTCCCCAACACACATCAGAAGTGGTCATGGAAGAGAATGAGCAAAGAAAAATCTCCCTCGGGGGTAAAGCCTGGACCACTGGGAAAAGTGGACATCATGATTCTGCCCAAAGAGCAGAGCAGAAGTCTAGGGAGCCTCCCCCGTCCTAAAACAAGGAAGCTCACAGTGTCTGCACTACAGGATTCCCACATTGCTATGAATCCGTGACTATTATGTGCCTTCTTTTGTGAACGTGAGACTTTACTGTGGAATTTCTGTTGCTGCTCCACCATCGTACATCAGGAGAAAGAGATAATTTGTAATTTTAGTTTATAAGTCCCAAGATTCCTAATATCCTTTGTGGTCCTCAACACCCTTTCTCTCTTTCCCATTGGCAGGTTAGAGGTTAATACCAGGGTGATCTTGAGAATCATGTGCTTAAAAATGGCAGTATGTCCATCAGCCTGGGCCCCTGAATGACCATGTCGAGCAAAGCCCTCTGTTAACCCACATTGCATGATGATATCATAGGGAAATGCATGTTTAATGTGTCAGTATGCTAAGAGTATGGATTTGTTTGTTATAACATCTGGAGTTAATTACCCTGACTAGTATATTGAGTGACTATTTTAAGCCACACAAGAGCTCGGAAAAAAAACAGGTCCAGAGCCCGGGTCTCCGGATCCCTAGTCCAGTAAGTTTTCTACTTTTGGAATATGTCTTGTGCTGACTCTAAAATGACAAGTCACTCCCCCGAGGCCCTGCCTTTATTCACTAGAATAATGACACGGTCCCATTGGTTTTCCACTGGCCCAGCTTGTCCAGGTTAGCATCGTCTGCTGACCCAGTTTCTCTCCCTCTACTGTGTTGAAGGAGTTTATGAAGGTCTGTAACTACACAATCACCCTCCTCCTTTATGAGCTCAGACAACATTTCCCCCCTTTTATTACATTTACTGTCCTTGCTTGCCGAGGCACTTTTATGACTGTGGGAACGATTGCCTCGCTCTTGAGAAACTCAGGAATATCCCTCAGTGCTTCATATAACTTGTCACAATATTTTTAACAGCAATTCTTCTTGTGTTTTTCTGTGAGAGCCTCTCGCCAGCCTCCCCCTGACAACACTGTGAGGGGCCGGTCTGACAATGGGAGTCATCCTTCTTTGCAGAAGCAGCTATTTTCCAAGGCTCTGCCCACAGCCGGCTTCTCCATTCTTCTAAACCCACTACCCATGGTCTCAGGCTTGAGGTTAGAGTTTGAAGGTTTGGGGTTTTCTTTGCATGGGTAGAGAAAAGAAACAGACCATCCTGAAATTAGAGGCTCAGAGGAGCAAGGGCCAATGTACAGCCTTAGACAAAGGTTACTAGCAACAACATTAAGAGCAAAAATTTGTTTACAAAGCCGTTTCATATGTAATCCATTTGGTACAGCAGTTTGGCTGGAGGGACATTACAATTTAGTACATGGTCTTCGAGATTCAGGTGCTTTTGGCCACCCTGGGAAGATTCTGCCACCCCCATCATCACCCCATTTTATTCAATATATGGATGTCTTTGTCTATCCTTTGTTCTCCCATAATATCTTAAGCTTATCTCTCTTGCAATATTTATCTGTTTTGAGAACAAAACAGCCATTCATCTCTCTGAATCCCAGACACTTTAACTGGTGCCCAGCACACAGTGAGCGATCAATATTCATTAAGCCAACATTGATTGAGCACCTACTCTATGCCAGCACATGTCCTAGGCTCTGGTGATACAAGGGTGACCGATAACATACAAAACACCTGATCTCAGGTTTAATTCAGTCGGGGAGAGAGATAGGAAAAATGATTAAAAAAAAAACAAAAACAAAAAAGAGAATGTTTGGGAGCGAGAGCTGCCAGGGAGACAGTAAAGTGGTCATGGTCAAGAGGTGATTGGGCTGGAGGGGAACCTAGGTGGTCAAGGGGCCTCTTGGAGGGAAGACATGTGAACCGAAACATGAATGAAGAGACAGAGGAGCCAGGAAAAATCTGGGTGAAGAAAAGTCCAGGCAGAGGGCACAGCCAAGTCCTTGCTGTGTTAGAGGAACAGAAGGACAAGAGCGTTGCCAGGTGGGAAAGAGTGAAGGGCAGAGCCCCAGCAGGTGAGGCTAGATGGGCAGCCGGGAGGGGCCCGGGTGGGGATGGTGGATTCACTCTGACAGCAACAGGAGTTACTGGAGGGTCCAAGCAGGGGGCATCATGATTTACTCCATATTTTTAGAAAGATCCCTCCAGACTGCTGGGCAGGGGACAGATGGCAGTCTGAGTGGCTGTAGGGACCTTAGGGAGGAGTTGGCTGCTCCCAGTAGGGGCTGAGGTTTGGACAAAGGCATACGGTGGGGCTGGATGTACTTTCAAAGGTAGCGCTGAAAGGAGCACAGTTTACCCGTTGAGGCGGAGGTAATCCAACCCGTAAATACAGTGTGACATTTTTAAAGCATCTGCTACGTACAAAGTGCTTTCCATTTGTTATCTCATCCCTGCATTCATAAAACATGTATGGACCTATCCCATAGGCCAGGAACTACGAAGTAGAAAGTATCTTTGTTTCTATACTTGGGAAACTCGATGACAGGAAGATAAAGCCAAGGTCTCAGACGGGGGACAGGATACAAGTCTAACTCCAATGTCTGTGCCACTTTTATTACACTCAACTGTGTTCCCTCCCACGGGTTTCAGGGAGGGCAAGATTTCCCAGGGCTTTATCTCTCCTTCAAAATACCGGAACTACGAAAAATAATCACATCTGACATTTCTTGAACACTTACTATGTCCTGGGCACTGTGCCCAGAGAATGATGGACATTATCTCATTTAACTCTTGATAACCCTGTGAGGTAGAGGATGGGACTGAGGCTCAGGGAGCTGATTAGCCCAAATTATGTGAATAATATAGAATGTTTGCAAGAATTAGTAAGTAGTAGAGCCAGGCTTTAAGACCCAGCTCTTTTGGACTCTTTACCACCATGGTTTTCTGTCTCCAGTAATACACAAAGAACGTCTGCACTGTTCTTCACAGTTCACAGAGCTCCTTCTGAAGTCACATCAGCTCCTGTAGGATTTGGACCGTGGGCCAGTGCAGGCTTAGGCAACCGAATGGCCCGACACACAAGGAGGCCCCATGCAGATGTGATGTCCGCTGAGACCCTCTCCGGTTCAGCCACCTTGCTTTCCGGAAAGAAAGTAGCAGCACGGCATTTCCCATGTGGGTCAACTCCCAATAAGCACATCAAAGCCCTGAAAATGTATCCCAGACATCTTTTCAGACTGACATAGGAGAACCACCCCCAAAATGTTATTGAAAACGTTGCCAATAAAAGTGATGAACCACTTTTGCAAGTGACCCAAGACTAAAACTTTTTTTCTTCTTTGCCTCGAAAGGCATCCCCTTCATCTGTCTTAAATTGTAATCAGATACAACCTTGATAGAATGAAAGCAGAGGTCACACTGAACAAACTGGCACTTTACGTGCTCTGAAAAAGGCTCCTTTGTAACAGGGAAATTATAGCATTTCTATAGAGGGATTTTTCTTAAAAGGACAGGCTGCTTTGTTCAAATGGTGCTGATTTCAGCGCTCTGAGGAGAGGGCGCTTTCAGACTGTCGGCCTGCTGAAATGTGTGGGGTTCCTTTTGTTTGTAGAAACCTGCATATATTACAGGGAATATATTCAAATAGAAATTGTAAACCGTTTCTAGGCAATATTTTGCTCGTCCAGAGACATCAGACAAAATGCAAAATGGTCCCCCCTTTACATCTTGCTTATCTGTAGTATCAGATGTCGTATGAGCAGAGGTAGAATATGGTTCCTGGATCTCTGTGGGACCTGAGTTATACATTTTGTCCACACACGTGCTGCTTCTCTTGGGAGGGGAGCTGACATTTGCAAGCAGTGGTATTCCAGATCACAGAATTTGATTTGCATTTAAAAGGGAAAACAGCAACAAAACAAAACTCTTGAGTTTAGGTAATGTACAAGAAGAAAGGAAATATAACTTGGACCCACTGCACCCTGCAATCTGAGGGAGCGAGGCCAAACTTTGGGAAATCATATTGCAAAGCAGAGTGTGAAAGTCTGAAATGTGTTTGAACTAAAAAACAAGGTTTTGTGTCAATTGAAATGCCAGACATGTCATGTCTCAACATGTAACATTATCAGAAATTAAGCAAAGTGTTTCATTTTCCCGGTGTCAATTTTAACACTTAACAATATTTTTGGCATTGTAATTACTGTTTTCATTCCATTAGGTCTTCTGTGAGTAGGAATGTTTTGTCTGCAACTCTAATAATCATTTATACTTTGTATGAGCAGATGTATTGCTTCATTAAATCTGATTGTTTATAGCTAATCATAAAAGTTTTACCAAGCCTACTAAACCCCATATTTGGGTTTTAAGTGTTTGTTTCTCACCCCGTTAATTATGTCATGAATGAAATCAGTATTGTCATTTTTCATGAAACAGCTATATTTGTGTTGGGGTGAAATGAGACTTCTAAATTTCATTTCCTAGGTAATAAAAAGAAGGAATTCCAGTGTGATACTCTTTAATTTCATGCACAATGAGTGCTTTTTAATCTAAGTCTGGGCAGGAAGGGGTTGCCTTTCCCCTGGCATCATGAGGCCATTGTATTATTTCCCAAGGAATAAGGTATAGGTTTCATTAATAGGAGAGCTATGAATGTCTTGTGTGGTCTAGACCATAAATAAGTAGAAAAGGATCAATCCTAGAGGTAGCGGGATGAACTTGATTTTAGATATAGCAGGAGAGACCTGGCCAAGAGAAAGAAGACCCTGTAATGCATCCATTTCACAACCCAGTCTGGGTTTGCGTGACTTGTAAACTTTCATTATGTGCAGCCACTGAGATTCCAAGGTTTATGCATTACTATCAAAGAGCCTAACCCGTTCTTTTTTTTTTAATTAAAAAAATTTTTTTTAATTAAAAATTTTTTATTGAAGTATAGTTGATTTATAATACAATGTGTTAGTTTCAGGTGTACACAAAGTGATACAGTTATATATATGTGTGTATATATATATAAAATGATATTTATATATTGTTATATATTCTTTTTCAGATTCTTTCCCATTATAGGTTATTACAAGATATTGAATATAGTTCCCTGTGCTATACAGTAAGTTCTTGTTATTTATCTATTTTGTATATAGTAGTGTGTATCTGTTAATCTCAAACTCCTAATTTATCCCTCCCCCGCCCCTTTTCCCTTTGGTAACTATAGTTTATTTTCTAAGTCTGTGAGCCTATTTCTGGTTTGTAAATAAGTTCATTTGTATCACTTTTTTTAGATTCCACATATAAGTGATATCATATGATATTTGTCTGACTTACTTCACTTAATATGATAATCTTTAGCTCCATCCATGTTGCTGCAAATGGCATTATTTCATTCCTTTTTGTGGCTGAGTAATATTCCATTGTATAGATGTACCACACCTTCTTTATCCATTCATCTGTCGATGGACATTTAAGTTGCTTCCATGTCTTGGCTATTGTCAATAGTGCTGTTATGAACACAGGGGTGCATGTATCTTTTTGAACTAGAGTTTTCTCCAGAATATGCCCAGGTGGGGTTGCTGGATCATATGGGAGCTCTATTTTTAGTTTTTGTTTGTTTGTTTGTTTTTTGCGGTACGCGGGCCTCTCACTGTTGTGGCCTCTCCCGTTGCGGAGCACAGGCTCCTGACGCGCAGGCTCGGCGGCCGTGGCTCACGGACGCAGCCGCTCCGCGGCATGTGGGATCCTCCCGGACCGGGGCACGAACCCGTGTCCCCTGCATCAGCAGGCGGACTCTCAACCACTGCGCCACCAGGGAAGCCCCTATTTTTAGTTTTTTGATGAACCTCCATACTGTGCTCTACAGCAGCTGCACACATTTACATTCCCACCAGCAGTGTAGGAGGGTTCACTTTTCTCCACACCGTCTCCAGCATTTATTACTTGTAGACTGTTTGATGATCGCCATTCTGACCGGTGTGAGGTCATACCTCATTGTAGTTTTGATCTGAGCCTCTAACCAATAGATACTCACTTCTCAGGCTGTCATGAGGATCGAATGATGTTCACGCAGGGTGCCTAGGGCAGTGCCTAACTTCTTGCCTGTGATCGGTAACCGGTGCGCCTCCCTCACCCAAGCTGTACCCACTGGTTCATCAGCATAGGTGTGAAGAGGCTCACCTCTCACCCCAGTGGCATGTTGTTCCTGCCTCACCTCTCTGAATGTCGTGACAGCCTAGGAATGTTATAGAGCCTACGGAGGCATGTGCAAATGCCACTGCCAGATTTATAGAGTTGATAATAGAGCTCTTGGGCTAACAAAGGCAGTGCTGGAGTCAAAGGTTGCAGAGCATTTTGATGCAAATGTATGAAGAGGTGTTTTGTCTCCTAGTCAAGCTTCCTTGGCTGAGATGATAAACACCTGAGGCAGCCTGGTCCTGTCCTAGGGCTGTTTATCAGTTATGGCATCCAGTGGAGAGACAGCCAGCTGGGTCCTACCAGGCCACGTGCTGGAACTCGGGAAATACCTTGGGGGGAAACAAATTCTTCCTGGAAGGAACTCATCCCATTTGTTCCCTTCTGGACGCTAGGGAAGCGTGCCAGGCTGAAGTCCCTTGTCTGCCCCAAACTAGCTGTGTGCTCTGGGAGTGTTCTGCTCACACGAGGACTTCCTTTCTTCCTCTGATGCACTGGGTGAATCAGAATAGAGCAGAGCTTTGCACATTTCCTGCAGCAACAGCAGAACCTTATGCAGAAATCCAACACAAAGAGCATAAAAGTAACAGTGTTTAGGTTGAAATAGGAACAAGGGCTGAGAGACACTCCACGGCCACCCCTCCCGGCAGCTCTGCAGCATCCTGCGCTCTGCAGGAGAAGGTTTGAAAACTTCAGGCACAGACCATCTTTCAGGTCCCTCTGAGCTCTGATATTCCGTGACTCTCCAGTTTCTATAATGTGAGACTCCCCCCATAGTGGGACCCCAAGCTGCCTACTTTCATGGTTCTTGCTTCCCAAAGGTCAGTTTTTCTCAAATCTAAAGATGGGATTCTTTCCTTTGAAGGGACTGGAAAGATGGTCTTTAACAACTCAAGACCATCTCCTGTTCCTGAGTTCCTACCTCTCTCCCTCTTCCACTCTGGAGAGACAATGAAGATTATAATATGAACAATCTCCCGTGGTTTTATAGTACTTGTAGTTTACACAAGTCATTGTAAAACCTTTATTTGGTTTAAGAATATGGAAAAGGATGAGAGAAGATCAGGCCACCCCCCTTCCCCTAGAAGAGGGTCCACAGATACAGCTCACAGAATGCCCCGGGGGCTCTGTGAGGGGTGGGGATGCTGGCCAGGTCCCATCATTAACCTTCCTCTTTGAAGCCCTCTTGACTGCATCTCTACTTCCTTCTTGCTACCGAAGGTCTGACTTTCCTCTTTCTGGATATCGCTTTCGGTTGCAGTCTCCTTGACTCTCACTTCCAGCTCTGCTCTGGACACCGGCTCTGGTCTCGATGGCGTTAGTCCTCACTCCTACGGAAAGCAGCCCGAATCTAGTGCCCTGGTCCTCTAGAGAGTAGGAGACCCCTCCCCAAAGTCATTCTGGGCACCATGTATGTTGGATTCTGCTACCTCTTTACAGGCACAGCCTAAGTGCCCTCCCCTTCCCGCCCTGCATCTATCCTACTTGGAGCCCTCCCAGCTACGGAGGCTCTGTCCCATCCTTCCTTTCCAGTAAGACATGCAATATCATCTTCACAACTATGACCTTAATTTCTGTGCGGCTTTTCTCATTCTCCACCCCTGAAATAAGCCTTTGAAAGTGTCAGATAACCCCCTCCAATTTCAGCTGTGACACCTGCAGGTGAAGCTCTCACCTGGTTCTGCCTGTTTCTGTCAAGAAGAAAGTAGGAGAAAAGAAGGAAGGGGAGAGGGTAAAAAGGTGGTTTGCCAGTGCCCTTTAGCCTCGAGATGTGGATTTTATTTATTCCTCTTCTCTTGAAAGGAAAATGGACACTATGAAGAGGACAGATAAAACAATAGGACCGCTAATATGAGTAGTACAGCTGCCCCTTGAACAACACGGGTTTGAACTGTGTGGGTCTACTTATATGAGGATTGTTTTCAGTGGTAAATCCTCTAGTGCTAAAGGGTCCGCGGTTGGTTGAATCCGCGGATATGGAACTGCTGGATACAGCAGCAGGCCAGCTGTAAATTACATGCAAAATTTAGACTGTACAGAGGGTCAGCCACTAATGCCCCACTGTTCAAGGGTCAGCTGTGTATTCTGTGCCAGGAGTTGTTCTAGTCCCACGTTACCTATTTGATCCTCACAGCGCGGTGAGCAGGCAGCCTCGTTGTCCCCGCCTTCTTTTCCCAAAGTAATGTAGCGGATCTAGTGTCGGACGAATATGAATTCCAGTGCAGCTTTGCCACTTTTTGGCTTTTCAACCTTGGAAAAGTCACTTCATTTCTCTGAGCCCCAATCTACCCTACGTGCAATGGAAATGGTAATGCTTCGTGTCTCACAGGATAATTGCAAGGATTAAAGGAGATTTTCATCTTAATGTTTAGCACAGTACAGGACATAATCAATACATATTGGTACTTTTCTTCATTCATAAACGTACTCAATTCTTGAGCATTACAGAAATTAAGAGACCTTAGTGACAAGGGTAAAATCATAAGTTAAATGGATCTCAAGCCATATGGATCCAATTCATTCATTCATTCAACAAATGCTTCTGAGCAACAGCTGTGGGTCAGGGACTGTGCTAGGACACAGGGAATACAGTGATGAACAAGACAGGCAAGTCTCTTCTTTTATGGAGCTTATATTCTAGTGAGAAAAGCTGACAATAAACAAACAAGTCATGTTAAGTATCTTGAAGTAGATACAATAGGGACAATTTTATGTATCTCCATAAGTCAATACACATAAGTGCATGTTTATACGTTCACACATGGGCACACACATGACACACACATACATATGCACACAGATGACATACGTGCAGGCACCAGTCACATGCAGCCTCACAAACTCTCACACATGCTGCTTCACGTGTATGTTTTTTTAATGCTTCCTTTTACACCATCTTTACACTGAGCCAGAGGAATCCACTGCTTTCGGGAGGGTTAGGAGACTGAAAGCAGGAACGCTGAGAAGGATTCCATATGGAACTTTTGATTTCCAAAATAGTCACCCCAAACATAAAGAGACTGGAGATGTCGGGCAAGGCAAGTTCCCACCTGAGAAGGGGAGGAAGTGGACTACTCTTCATAGCAGGAGGAAGCAAAGAGACCTGGAGGGTTCCCATCCAGGCTGGAGATGCTGCCTTCGCCTCTGAGAAGCACCTTCCCCACACAGAGCCTTGAGTCAGCAGCAAGATGGCGCAATGCAATAGAACCCCATGTGAGTGACAGCGGGTGTGACAATGTCCAGCTAGTGCCCCTCTTCTCCACCTTCTCTCGCATGTTCATGGTGAAGAGGAGCCAGTAGAGCAGCAGGAGCAGGGGGAGGCTCATTGATGGATGGCCCCAAGGTGGTGCTGCCAGCCCCCATCCTAAGGCAGTCCAGAAGTCCCCAAGTACACTGGGGGAGGGGCTGGTCCCGGAGTTCCTGAGTGGACAGTGGACCCACAGAGGTTTGAAGCTGGAGAAAGAGTCCACAGAGAGCTGCATCACCGTAGCTAGAGTGAAATGGCAGGGATTTTAGCAGCTTGTCCCACCTGACATCCAAAAGAACCAGACAGGATTAGGCATACCTCAGAGGACACTAGGACGCACACTGGTGACCCAGTATTAGACCAAACTGGCCACACTACAGTGGAAACATCAGGAGATGAAGCACACAGAGACCACCTTCTCCCAGTTCTGGCAAAAGCATCCCTGAGTACCTAGACAGTACCTGGGAAAATGGATGGAGAGAGGAGAACAATGGAAAGGGGAAGGGGATCGTTCTGAGAGAGAGTTTGGACTTAGAATGGATGGAGCATTTTCCCAAAAGAGGCTGAACTTACCTGAAATAAGCTGTTTTAGAACGGAGGAGGGTGAGTTTATATTCTCCCCATCACCTACGACCGTTACTGGTTCCAACAGCCGAATAAGGAGGACTCTAGGGAAGACTGAGATCTCCTACAGAGAAAAAAATTAAGCTATTGTTTTGCATTTCTGAGTTGTAGTGTGTAAATTTCAACTCCCGTACGTAAACAACAGCAAGAGCGAGACGCTAAGCAAGAGGATTGTGGGAAAGGGAGATTGACATTCTTAGCTAGTGTGGTCAGGGCAGGTCTTACTGAGATGGTGACATTTAAGCGATGACCTAAAGAAGGAGCCAGACACACAAAGAACCTAGAAAAAAAAAGGATTCCTGGCAAAGAGAACAACATATAGAATGGCCCTAGGGTGGCAAAGAGCTTGGCATGAGCCAAGGAGATGGAAGGAGGAGGGTGACCTGACGTGGGATTGGAAATGTAAACAAGGAGTGGATCATTAAGTTCGCATTGACTACAGTGGAAAATATTGAAGGGCTTTCAGTAGGGCAACGATAGGATCCAATTTGTATATTTTTATTTTTATATATATATTTTTGCGGTATGCAGGCCTCTCACTGCCGTGGCCTCTCCCGTTGCGGAGCACAGGCTCCGGACGCGCAGGCTCAGTGGCCATGGCTCACGGACCCAGCCGCTCCGCGGCACGTGGGATCCTCCCGGACTGGGGCACAAACCCGTGTCCCCCGCACTGGCAGGAAGACTCTCAACCACTGCGCCACCAGGGAAGCCCCAATTTGTATATTTTTAAAAGATCCCTCTGGTGATGCATGGATAGTATAACAGAGGAACTTTGAGCAGAGGGTCTTTTGGGAACCTCTGGACATACCCCATGCAAGAGATGATGGTGGCTTTGACTAGGGCAGCAGGAGAGAGGGAGAGACATGGATGGATTCACAAATATTGTGGAGGGAAACTCAGCCAGATTTGCCCATTGCTGGTGAATTGGGTGTGAGGTAAGGGAGAAGGAGAGATGCAGAAGGATGGCCAAGTTTTTGGCTTAAACTGCTGGGTAGAAGCGGCTGTCGTTTATTGAGATGGTGAACACTGGCTGTGGAGATGTTAAAAATCTTGCAGCAAATTGTTACCTCCCTGCCATCAAGAGGTAGGTCCTGGCTCCTCTCCCCTCGAATCTGGTGACTGCATTGACCAATAGAGTACGGCATAAGTGACTATGATGTCCAAGATCGGGTCATAAAAGACCAGGAAGTGTCCCTCTTCTTAACTGGAGCATATGCACACTCTCGGGTCCCTAGGTTGTCAGTGTCCCACTTATTTTGGCTGTAAAACAAGTTACACAAAATTTTCATGGTGTCAAGCAGCCACATACTATGCTCACGGATTCTGAAGGTCAGAAATTCATACAGGACACAGTGAAGAATGCTTGTCTCCACTCAGCCATGCTGGTGGCTTGAAGGCTGGGGGCTGGAGTGATCTGAAGGATCTCTCACTCATAGTGCTGGTGCCTGAGCTGGGAAAACTTGAACAGCTGGGGACAAGAGCAGCCTGGGCCCTTTGGGCATCTCTAACTCTGTGTAGTCTCTCCACCTGTTCCCTCCAGCATGGCAGCTTCCAGGTTGCCTAGCCTGTATGTATCTGCCCAGTACTGCAAGGCCCTTCCTAAGACAGTGAGCAAGATGGAAACTTTATCACCTTTTCTAACCTATCCCTGAATGTCACACAGCATCACTTCTGTTCACTAGAAGCAAGGCACTAAGACCAGCCTATATTCAAGGAGAGGTAATTAGACTCCGTGTTTTGCATGTAGGAAGTACACAGTTTCAGCCATGTAAGAAGTTTGACTACCTAAGACCACCCGGCTGGCTCCATAGGCCATATATGGAAACTTCAGTTGAAAGTCTAGTTAAATCCAGCCTTCCCACTATGCCCATCGAGCACTGGACGTGTGAGTGGACCCTCCAGAACCGCCCATCTGCCAACTGAAAATCCCCTAGTGACCTCTGTCAAAGCCACGTGGAAGAGAAGAATCACTCAGCTGAGTCCTGCCCAAATTCCTGAGCCGCACATTTATAAGATATAACAAAATGATACTTGTTTTAAGGCACCAGGTTTCGGGGTGGTTTGTTACGCAGCAGTACATAACCGTAGCACTGTGGGGGGATCTAGTTTTGGACTTGGAGGATGGATGGGGCGAGAGAATCAAGAATTTACTTGTAAACTCTTTTGCTTGGGGTTAGTGTCCTGAACAAGGCGGTCAGAGAAGTGAATCTGGAGCTGCAGGGGAGGCTTCGAGGTGCCAGGGCCTCGTCAGTGTCGGGGCAGTTGTGAGTGGTGGGGAAGCACTGCCTGGCACACTCAGACTGCTCCTGGATACACTTCGTTCATTCATTCCTTCATTCACTCATTCACCGTGCAGACCCAGGCAAGGTATTTAAACTCTCTGAGCCTCACTTTCCTCATTTAGAAAGTGGAGAGTTCTTGAGGACATGTGACCCAGTATTCCCAGTACAAAGGCACTCAGCGGAGCCTCTGTACCTCCGTCTTCCCTGTAAGACTAAAGAAACAGTATAAACTGAGGCCTTAGGTGAGGATGGAAACCCTCACATCCCAGTGTGACCTTAATGATGTAGAAAAGATGGCTATTTACATTATAAGTGTTCTTGAGAAGAACAATGTCCTACAATAAAATGTCAAGTCTAAATAAAATGTAAAATATCGAGGTCTCAGGTGACTTCCTCAACCCCCTCCTCCTGTCTTACATGAACCTTCAAGAATCCTGGTTTGATTTTTTTTTTTTTTTACTCAAAATATCTGAAAAATAAAATCCTTTTTTTCTTTTTTGCTCCTGAACCATATTCACATCCCTCCCTACCCATCAGGACTTTTTTTTTCAGCTGCAACTGATAAATCTGAAAAGCTCTCCCTTCCCACCGGAGACTTTGTTTAGGAATAAGAAGGAACGAGGGTCTTGCTGTGACCTCCTTCTGCCTCTGTCTTCCTTTCTCTCATGCAGGTGACATAGAAAGAGAAGAAGGAAAATTACACATCAGGAAAGGCCCCGAATGTAAGACAGCAAACAGACACAGTGAAATCTAAACCAGGGTCAGTGACCTTCTTTCCAAGTTGGATCCTCAATGGGAGGGTGAGAACGGAGGGGCTGCTTTATGGAAATCTGCTGTGGCCCCCCGGGGAGCAGTGACTGTGCCGTCATCACCCCCTCCCTCCCCGTCAGCACCCCACCTTCACGCCCTGCCCGGACACAGTTCTCCTACAGAAAAGTAGGATAATAAGGCCATAATGTTGTTTTCCAGAGGTAAGTGAAAACACCTTAAATGTGTTACTGGTATTTGGGGGAAAGGGAGATTAGGCTGTGGGTGGTGCCCGGGAAGGGTGGTGGGTACGCTAATTGAACCTCGGGATTAAACTCTCCGGGCCCTAACGCTGCCTGCCCCCTGGCAGAAACATCACAGAGGTCTCAGAAGCGGCTTTGAGGCTTTTCCGGGGCTCGGAGATGATCCTTTGGAGCCCAGGTACGATGATACCTGAGTTTGTCCCGGCCTCACAGTAATGGGGCCACTGGGAGTCTTTCTTCTACAGAAGAGAAAGGTGGGGCTGGCAGGCAGCAGGGGCGAGGCGGGTGCAGCAGGCAGCCGGGCAGCCGCAGGAGGCTCTGGCCGGCGCTGGGCGAGCCAGGTCTGAACCTCAGAGAGGGCTGCTCGCAAATGAGCTCAGCCCTGGCGTGGTGCCTTCACCCGACAGCCGCTGGCTGTTAGGGGCATTTTGAAGTCAGACAAATATATCTCCCAGCGGCCTGGAACGGAGCGGGAAGAGGCACAGAGAGTGGGATGACAAAGCACAGGGTCGAAAGCTGCTCCTGCTGGTTTTGGCAAAAGGGAGGGTGGGGAGAGGTAGGGAAGAGCCCACCCTGAGCTTTACAGGTGCTGTCGGGGAGCACAGCCTTCCTGCACCGCTGTTCGCCCGGACAGGGAGCTCAGGGTTGGAAGGGACCTTGGTACCAGCCGGTGCAAGGATGCTGCTGCCGGGGCCAGTGCAAGACGGTGGAATCCAGCGCATCACATCTCTGCTGCAACTCCTTCACACACCCCATCTTTCCCAGGCGCCGAAGGAATTTATCCTCCTCATGCAGCCCTTCAGACAGATGAAGGCAGTGTCTGAAACCTCCCCCTACTCTCCCCCTCCCCCGGACCTTCCATCTTCTTCGTGATGACCGCCATGTCATAGTGACTGTCACGTGGCACCATGACTGGTGAGCTCCTGGGGAAGGAATGTGGTTTGCCTTGTGTTTATGAGGGAAGCATCTCATCCTGGAAGTCCAGCTTCCCTCTGGCTCTGAACTTTAGGCAAGTTTCTCCCCATCTTTGAACCTTAGTCACCCAGCTGTCAAATGAGGGGATGGACTGGGTGACCCTCAAGTGCCCCTTGCACCTCCCATGCCCAGTGGCCCTCTACCCTGGCCACGCTACCAGAAACCGGACACTGGGCTGATGGGTTCGACTCCCTGTGGCTCCCCCGATGCCTCTGGGGTTGGTGTTGAAGCGAGTTAAAATGATTAGAGGGGCTCAGAGCACACGGGATAGGAGACAGGAAGTTAACACCCCGGGAACCAAAGGCTCTGGAGACAGAGTTGGATCTGTATTGGTTTCCTGTGGTTGCTTGAACAAATGACCACAAACGTATTGGCTTAAAGCAACACAAATTTATTATCTTACGATTCTGGAGGGTTGGAAGTCTGAAATAGGTCTCACTGGCCTAAAATCAAGGTGTTGGCAAGGCTGCGTTCCTTCTAGAAGCTCTGAGGGAGAATCCGCCGTTCGCTTGCCTTTCCAGCTTCTAGAGGCTTCTGCATTCCTTGGCTTGGAACTGCTTCCCTCATCTTCAGATCCAGCAAGTAGCAGCTCCCAGTCCCTTCCTGACCCTGAGGATCACCCTTGAGCCTTGCTTTTCCACTTTAAAGGACCCTTGTGATTGCATTGGGTCCACCCGCCCAATCCAGGATAATGTCCTTATTTTAAGGTGAGCTGATGAGCGATCTTAATGCCGTCTTAACAGCCTCTTGCTGTATCACACCTGTATCCACAGATTCTGGGGGACTAGGACATGTGCATCTTTGAGATGCCATTCTTTTACCTTCCATGAGATCCACATCCCAGCTCTTAAAAAAGCCAAGAGGGCTTCCCTGGTGGTGCAGTGGTTGAGAGTCCGCCTGCCGATGCAGGGGACGCGGGTTCGTGCCCCGGTCCAGGAAGATCCCACATGCCGCGGAGCGGCTGGGCCCGTGATCCATGGCCGCTGAGCCTGCGCGTCCGGAGCCTGTGCTCCGCAACGGGAGAGGCCACAACAGTGAGAGGCCCGCGTACCGCAAAAAAAAAAAAAAAAGCCAAGAAACTGCCCAGGCCTGTAGGCTGGTCTGTGGCCACTGACCCCATAAATAGGATGTGGTCTCCGGCTGCGCGTTCCCATAGCCCCTCCCTCGTCCACCATGGATCACTATGCACAATTTATTATAACTACTTTTTTTTTAATAGATCTTTATTGGAGTATAATTGCTTCACAATACTGTGTTAGTTTCTGTTGCACAACCAAGCAGATCAGCCATATGCATACACATGTCCCCATATCCCCTCCCTCTTGAGACTCCCTCCCACCCCCCATCCCACCCCTCTGGGTCATCGCAAAGCACCAAGCCGATCTCCCTGTGCTATGCTGCCGCTTCCCACCAGCCAACTGTTTTACATTCGGTAGTGTATATATGTTGATGCTACTCTCACTTCACCCCAGCTTCGCCCTCCCACCCCATGTCCTCAAGTCCGTTCTCTATGTCTGCCTCTTTATTCCCGCCCTGCAAGTAGGTTCATCAGTACCATTTTTTTTTTTTTTAGATTCCATGTATATGCATTAGCCTACGGTATTTGTTTTTCTCTTTCTGACACTCTGTATGACAGACTCTAGGTCCACATATAACTACTGTTTAAAAGCTTCCTCCTTAGATTATAACCTCCATGAGTTGGAAACAGGGTCTGTCTTGTTCAGTCTTTTACCCTAAGCACATAGTGTATTAGTCAGCATTTAATGTGTTAACAAACACCGGCCAAACCTCAGTGAGTTACATTGTTTTATTCAATGCTGCAGATTGAATTCAGGTCTGTCCCATGTGTTTTCACATTCAAAGACCCAGACAAAGGCAAAAAAGCAAATAATTGACAATAATAATACATTCTGCCCCCTTAGGATCTGACAAAAATATTACCTGCCGGATAGATGAATGAATAGATGAGCTGCCATCTGTAAAAAGAGGGGAGAATCGGGAATGATTGGCCCATTCCTGTATATGACCATTTCTTTTAATTTTTTAACAAGTTTGCCAGGAGGTCTTGTAATTTCTGTCTTCAGACGAAACACCATCATGCTGGAATAAGAATTAAATCTGGTTCTCTCTGGCCCTAACGTCCATGCCCTTCATCTGATCTACTTTTCCTTGAAGAATTACTTGGAGGATAAGGCGTGCTAAAATGTTGTCTTAAAGGAACGAAGTTTGGTGAATATGAATATGTACTGTAGAAGCAATAAGGAGCTGATTCCTTAACCCTTTCGAGTCCTGTTTTACGAACATAAGCAATGCTCAGAGAAAGAGCCCGCATCTGGGTTTCTCATCCATTCAGATCCTTTCCCACTATGTCTCTCTAGGCCAAGGCTTGACATGTAACTGGTGAAAATTACATTTGCTTTTCACTGTCTAGTAGGATATAAGAGTCAACAATTCAGTAATCCAATTGTCTGGTGCCAATTTCATTTGAAATAGTTGCTAATAAAATCGAAAAGAAAACTTCAGCAAATCTGAAACCAGATTACAGCAGAACTCAGTGGCACGATGGGCTGATATTAAATATTGTTTCAGTGCTTGGGATCAGATTTCATATTGAATCTCAATGAATGCTGGGTCACAGGCTTTGGATTAAAGCCAGGCAGAGTCAGGTGTTCTGTCATTCATGGTACTTGGATCCTGAGCTGGGAGCTGATGCCTGAAGCAACTTACCTGTCTCCACCTCAGGTTCACCATGATTAAAGATTTGCATTCAAGAATAGCAGTACCTGAAATTAAAGTAATTCTACTGAATATTCCACTTACATCCTCATGCCATCACTCATAAATGGCACGTCCTAGGAGGTAAATAGTATTTCCCTCGTATGGCAGAGGAAGAATTTGAGTCTTGCCCAAATTCACACAGATGGTGAGGGACAGAGCAAGGATTCAAACCTTGAAGGTTTGTCCAAGGGAGTGGATCATCCCCCTGGACCACACTGCCTCTTAATCTGTCCCAAATATTGGTCGCCATATCATATAATTGAGGGTCAAAATCGACCTTGGATAATCCTATTTAGCTTTCTACACTGATTAGTTTAGTTATTACTGCCACAGTCCACTTCATAAATGTTGCACAGGAAGAGCTGAACGTAATTAAAATAACCAACTATTGATGTGCGTCTGCAAAGCTGAGCACAAATTGAATTTTTAAGCAACATATCATGTTTTATATGCAAAAACATTTCTATTAATTTGTTTATTCAACAAACATTTATTAGTGCCTTGTTGCTGACAGGCACATAATAGGCCCTGAGAACAGAGAGATAAGTGTGACCGAGCATCTGTTTCGAGAAGCAGAGGCTCTAGTGAGGGGAGACGAACCAAGGAAACCGGTGTCATGACGAGGCTCCCCCTCTGCCTCTCTTCTCCTCCCCACCCTATAGACCACCCTGTCTCTGGATTCCTGCCCCAGAGCAGTCTGCAGCCCGTCCATGTTCTCTGCTTTAGCCAGCGAGTCTGTACTATCTCCAGACAGTGGTTTGTTTTCATCCCGGCTGTGAGGGTCCCCTGACTCTTTGCATAAGTACTTGTTCTCAGGTCACGTAACCCAAATGTCAGTCGTGGTCCCCTGCCCCCGGGAGACCCTGGTGCAAAAATGTCAGCCACCTTCAGATACTTCCCTGGCCCAGGGAGATCCACATGCACCTGTGCAATTTCTGCTAAGCCCAAGAGGCTAACTTTCCTCAGCCTCTAAGTCTCTTAACTTTTTGTTTGTGCTGTTCTTACCTACCCCGTGCTGACCCCAACGTGAAAGCAAGCTTGTTCCCCACTTCTGCATGACACACACACACATACACGTGCACTCCACTCACAGGAAGCATGTATGAGTTTGGTAAACTTTTCTGAAGGTTTGGCAGCTGCAGGAAGGGCTAGCTGGCGTCATACACTACACAGCTTCCTGCAGACCAGTGTCAACGTACATAGAGAGCTCCTCGTCCCCTTCCCTTTCTATCCTTAGTCTCACGTTCAAGCTCAGTCCAGAAACCTTTCCCATACAGTGGCCGCTTGGCCACCCCTCAGGCCTGGGAGTGTCCGTGGTGCTGTCTGCCCAAAGGAAGACAGACTAGGTAAAAAGTCCTGGAGGCCCGGGAAGCGGATGGGTTAGAGGCTGCCTGGGCTGGGAATTCTGGAGTCCGGTGCACCCAGAACACAGTGTGGAGGGGATAGTTGAGGATGCCAGTGGAATGTCCCCTTGGTCCCCTGGGAAGGACGTGGCTGGAGGAGGCCAGAGCAGGAGCCACAGCACAGGAGCCAGGTTCCCACAGCACAGGAGCCAGGTTGCCTTGGTCTAAGGCAGTACTGTTACTATCATTGTCTCCATTCTTACAGATGAGGAAACTGAGGCACAGAAAGATTCAGTAACTTGCCTAAGGTCACAGAGCTAAGAAGAGGCAGAGGCAGGATTTGAACTCGGGCAGTCTGGTTCCAAAGACTCAAACATTTACTCTACTGACTCTCAAAGACAGGGTCTCCTGCCTCTTGAAGCCCAAGATAATTGTTGTGTGTGTGCATGCGTGTGTGTGTGGTGGGTGTATGTATGTGTGTGCATGCATATGTGTGCATGTTTAAAATGATTGCTGTCCTCCATTCTGTGGGCTACATGCTAGGAAAGCAGAAAGCCAAGGGACAGGGGTTGCCCAGGGGAAAGAATCCCTGACCTAACTGTCCCGGGGAAACAGTGTCTGAAGGAGGAGGTCAGGGAAAGTGACCCAGGGGACATGACACAGGGCCTGAGACTTAAGGGGAGGTTAGCAAGAAGGTAGGGAAGGGAGTTTGAGGCAGAGAAAACACCATGTGCAAAGGCTCAGAAGGTTAAGAGCATAATGCTAGAATATCATTATAGAATATATCCTAGAATATCATCATCATCATCATCATCATTTATATTTATTGAGCTGATTGCTCTCCACTCTTCATTACAACCTATAAAGGAGGTATTGCTGTTAATCCCAGTTTTAGGAAAAATAAAACCTGAAACTGAGGTTCAGAGATGCTAACCCAGGTAGTAATAGGATCACCCCGAGGTCAGTCAGCTAGTCAAGGATGCAGCCTGTGTTTTTACCACTCGGCAGGGCTGCCTCCAGCTAGTCATGAAATGTTTGTTGAGCTGGGTTAGTTGGATTGAGTTGGACTGAGAGGGAGGCAGTGGCCAGGGCACCACACTCTTGGTCAGGGAAGGGCCCCCCAAACGTTCCCCATGAAGTCCCTCTTAAGGGGCTCAGGACCAACCCCCCCACACACACAGTGGGAAGTGGCTAGTAAATGTCAACTTTAATCTGAACAATTCGAAGTTTGCTTGCTAGACTAAAGTATCTCACTGCTTGTTTTAAGTTAACCACAAAGATTCATTAATATTCAGCACAACTCCCACTGCAGGAGGGCATCTGTGTTTTCCGTATCCTGCCCAGCACACTGCGGAGGACCCCATTTGAGAGCAGCGGTGTGAGTGATGGAGGCCCACGGAGGTACAGGGCGGCTTGATTAGATTTCCCTTCTGAATTAACATTTTCTTCTCTTGTCTTATCTACACTGATCAAATTAGCTGTCAACTTCCTTCATTTTGAGGGGTGGATGCTACCGGCTTCCACTGGCAGAAATTCTTTTATTCTTCAGCCCCGTATGAGGCACCCCAATGAACCCCAATAAACGTTTCAGAATCAGGCTTTCACTGGAGCTCGCGGTGTTCGTTCGGGTCTGTTCCTTATCTCCTTACCAACTGATGGGAGCAAAGCCCAGGGCAGCCTCCTGCCTCCTGATGAGCCCAGTAACCCCAACCCAGCCCATTTCCTCCTGTGCCCTACCTCACCCCACTGCCCTAACCTAGGAGCTGAGATACACATAGAAACTTCCATTCTGCTCTTCCTCCTAGGTCTTAGGGCCCACCCCGCCTCCTTGGCTCCCTTGCGAGGACAGGCTGCCTGCCTTCTTTGATCGCTTCAGGAACAGCCTCTGGGCTGTTGTGAATGATGATGCTGCGCACATTAGTGTGCAGGTACCTGTCTGAGTCCCTGCTTTCAGTTCTTTGGGGTATAGATCCAGGAGTGGAATTGCTGGATCATATGGTACTGATCTGTACTTTTCATACCAGACTAAAAGTAGCAAGAATATAAAGTGAATTGTTTCGGATACAATCCTTGCCCAGGACTGTAGGACCAAGCAGGGTCGTGCCTATTGTCAGCCAGTGAGGGTCCCTCTCCTGTCCAGTGGGAAGCCCCTGACCCCTTAGGATGGAACATTCAACAGCTATCACACGTGATGCCTATGTAGTCTTTAGTAAACAGGAAAGTGCTTATATTTCCATAAAGTATAAAAAAGAAATAAAAATTGTCTACGTACAGTGTGATGTCTAAGACCTGAGGAGGGGCAGGAATCTTTGCTAGACCCCTCTTTCAGGGTGTAGCTCTCAGAAATTGGATTGGTCAGATTCCAGGCTGTTGATTGACTGTACCCTGAAGGTCAGGACATGAGTGTGACCCCCTCTTCTCTCTCGCCGTTACTTAATAGGATTCTCTTGCCCTCTCCTCTCTTAACACCCACGGCGGAAGTAGTAAGAGATTCTCTTGCTTTGACTTGCAGGCGATAGTCAAGGTGTGATAAGATTGGAAATCTGGTTTGGGTTGAGGTGGTGGAAGATCTCTTAGGCTCCTACTTGAGGCCACCTGTTCTAGTCCAGCTTCCCAGAGTGCTCCTTTGGGGTTGGAACCCAGGTCAGCTGGCAATAAAATATTACATTAATTTTTGCCTTATATTGTTTCTTGTGTATACAGTTGACCCTTGAACAACACCGAGGTTAGGGATGCAGTCCCCCATGCAGTTGAAAATCCAAGTATAACTTATAATCAACCCTCTGTATCTGTGATTCCTCTGTATCTGCGATTACGTGTCTGTGGATTCAACCAACCTCAGATTGTGTTGTACCGTCTTATTTATTGGCTAAAATTTGCATATAAGTGGACCTGTGCAGTTCAAACCTGTGTTGTTCAAGGATCAGCTATATATCTTCCTTATGGATCTCACTGGGAAGGACGTCTATATTTGGACTAAGAATCAGATGGTCCTGTATTCCTTGGCCATTATATCATCTTGATACCACTGAACAGCACCCCAGTCCAGTCTTTATTCCTTTATTTAACATACGTTTATTGAGCACCTACTGTGTGACAGGCACTTGAAATACATCAGAGAACCAGGAAGTTGAAAATTGCTAACCTCATTCTAGAGAGAGACGAAAGACACTACATGGAGAAAAGAAAAGTAAACTATATAAGATGTCATAAGGTGACATAAGATGTGAATAAAACTTTGCCTGTGCAAATGCCAGGAGCAGGAGGGTGTGACGAGCAGAGACTGTGGCGGGGGGTGGGATGGTAGGAATGGGGCGGAAACAGAGGGCCAGGTCAGGCAGGTCCTTGTAGGCCTTGTTAGGACTTGGGCCTTGACTCGGACTGAGGTGGGAGCCATCGGAGGTGGACACAACCTAATGTCTGCTTGCAAAGGCTCCCCCTGGCTGCAGAGATGAGAATACAGTCTAGGGAGCAAGGGCGAAGCCCCGGAGAGGGGTTTGGAGACCCACAGCAATTCACTGAGAGTCCAGAGAGGGGTCATGAGAAATGCTCAGTTCTGGTTTTATTTGGAAGGTAAAGGCAACATGAGTTTTTGACGGATTGGGTGTGGAGCATCAGAGAAAAAAAATTTCAGCCTGTGCAACAGAAAAAACAAACTCATCATTGAAATGAAGTGGGAAAAACCATAGGAAGTGAAGTTTTGGAGGGCAATTCCCTTATACCCCTTAATAAATACATTTTTTATGTGCATGAGGACTATTTTGGAATTAGAATTGGACTCTGCTTTTTACTAATGGTATAAATATGATTAAATTGTTTAACCTCTTGACCCTCAGTTTCCTCATCTATACAATGGGAATAATAATAACTACCGTACAGGTCTGTAGTATGGATCAGCAATAATCTGGTAAAATACCTTGCACAGTGCCTGACGCATAGGACATGCTTTGTTTATGTTAGCGAAATAAGTGCTCGAACAAGTGAAATACCTGTGGGCTTGATAATTAAGTAGGAAAGGCCAGAATTATGGACACTGTATGTTCACTCATTCACTTTTTAGTATGCATTTAAAAACACTGGGACGCGTAGAAAACTTTGATTCCTAGTTCATCCCATAATCCACCCAAAGGTGCATCACTTTTTTTTTTTTTTTGCAGTACACGGGCCTCTCACTGTTGCGGCCTCTCCCGTTGCGGAGCACAGGCTCCGGACGCGCAGGCTCAGCGGCCATGGCTCACGGGCCCATCCGCTCCGCGGCATGTGGGATCTTCCCGGACCGGGGCACGAACCTGTGTCCCGTGCATCGGCAGGCGGACTCTCAACCACTGCGCCACCAGGGAAGCCCCCAAAGATGCATCACTTTGATGGAGATTTTAAACCTGTAGGAAAATGGGAAAGTAGCTGGTGAGTCTCTTGTCCTGTCTAGCTTGGCGATGGGCCAGAAAGACAAGGCAGCTACTGTTCTTGTTTCTCATCCAATGTTTCAGACAGAGAGAAGGCAGTTTGTTGGAGTCAATTATTTAAACCCTTCTTTCCATTTGCATCCAGGGGAGTTTGCTGCTGGCCCAGTTTGTTACCAAGTAATGAGATGAATTAAATGATCCAGTCAAACAGAATGATTACTTCCTTGATGGCTAGAGCCCTGTGTCAGTTTTTCTGTTTTATCCCTCATAGCAGCACACCTGTGTAGGTAGAGCAGGTGCTTTACACATACGCCGGTAGAATTTTGTTTGTTCAGCAAACAGAGAACAAGGCGGAGCCTCAAGTTACACCTCACAGCTCTACCCTCCAGGTGGTAGAGGTGCTAAGGCTCTGATTGTAAACATGCATTGGAAACCTATTAGGTGTCAGACCCTATAACAGACCTGGTTACGACCTTCTCTCGAATTCTCCCAGTGATCCAATGAAGTATTATTATCCCTGTTTTAAGATAAAGACACTGAGCCTACCAGTGTTCGATGATTTGACTTAAGTTTTACCACTGCTGTGAATCAGAGTCAGGACTTGAACCCAAGTCTGTCCAACACTTTTAATCACACCATGAAAAGAAAAGACTTGTTCCCACTTGAATAAATATTTTCTCATCAGCCAGCTGAGCACAGTAGAACCAGATTCAAATTCTATAATTCGCAGCCAGCCAGTCTAGATTGAATTCAGTTCAATAGCTTCATTGTTTGAGCAACTAGAGGGTGTCAGATGCTGTTCCGTGCACTGTGCAGAGGTGAGGAAGACCCTCCTCTGGGGCTGCCATGTGGTCTAGGCAAGCTGGGAGCCCTGGACTCATCCTGAGCCTATAGGTGCTTTGCTGGCTTTGAGTGGGCAAGGTCTGGGCAAGGGTGCTAGAGGGGATTCAGTTTCCATTTCGACCAGGAATGCTGAGATATTTTGATATTTGGGTGGAATGGAGATAAGGATGGAAAGATGTAGGGATAGGAGAAAGTGAGGAAGAGAGGAAGAAAGGGAGGAAGGAAGGAAAATGTGAGTTACCTCTTCCAGGGCATTTCTGTTCAATTTAAAACAAAGCCTTAGCTAGAAAGAATGAAACCACCGTGGTGAAATCTCAGAGAACAGTTAGTGGAAGAAGATGGTATTTGGGGATCTGAGACACACTCCAAAGATAACGAAAATACTCTGATGAGAACTCTGCCTATTTTAAGAATTTCACTGCAGTCAAGTACTAAAGAGAGAGAGAGAAAAAAGAGGGGTCAGATGCATTATGGGAAAAAGCACTTTGTATCAGAAAAATAATGGTGTTGTTATCCTTTCAACAGATCTTTAAATACAGTTTGTCCCTTTGCTTAATTAATTGCAGATTGCAGAGAACTTATTTTGTAACAAGACTTTGTTCTATGAACACTACCGTCTAATGAAATATAGATTATTTCAGACTATTTTAGAAAATGTCTTCTGCATATACAGTCTGATTACATAGCTATCAGAACAAGCATGGGTTCCCTGGTTATATCTTTCCTTCCCCTAATTTCACCTTTGTGGATCTTCCTTCAGTTGTTTTGTGTCTGTACCTGTTAACACAAAGTTAGAGTTAAGTTGTGTAAGAAGAAAACAGTCTCCAGATATTATGAGAAAACATTTTTTAAAAGGAGGGTGGGAATAAACATAATCCCATAATGGAATTACTATGATTGTTTTATTGTCAGTGGTTCATAATAGGATCAGAAAAAAGGGAAATAGTCAAAGGGTGTCTATTTGAGTGGATTTAATTGAATAAGATCACTGACCGCTAGAGGTGGACAGATCTTAGAAATAACCAAGCCTTATGCTGTGTTTGTGAAGATGAATCAGTTAGGTAAGGGAGGACCGTGACTAGTGGAGAAAGCTCAGCTTTGGAAAGAGGAGGCCTGAGTTTTCCCTCATCTCTGTCCCTTGCCTTGTACAACAGTCTTAAACCCTTGGGTCTCTATCTCCCCAACTGTAAAACGAGGACGGGACAAAGTGCTCTCCTTCTAGCCTGTCACTTCCCTAACCACCTGATTTAAGTGGGTCACCTGCCGTTCTTCATTCAGATAACTTATCACCATTTGGAATTTCCATATCGATGTGTGAGCTTATTTAATACATGTCTTCCTCAGGGGACGAGCAGAGACCATAACTCGATGAGGATGCAGCCATCTCCCTGGTGCTCCCCAGTGCTCAGCATATGGTTTTCAGTGATGTACTGAATGGATAAGCAAATGGACAATTGAAAAATGTTCTAATCATTATGGAGGTAGAGACTATAACCTGAATTTCCTGAATAGCTGTTAAAGGAAAAAGAAAAGCAAGCTGTTTTGGCTCACATAGAATCCAATGTTATTAAAATACATGTGGACTTTTTTTTTACATAATTGGCTTTCTAGACCTGATATGTAACAAACTATTAAGTAATTTAACACTCTTTTTTACACTCTTAGCTGCTAAAAACACAGAAACTTGATGCTTCTCATAAGTACAGGGAAAAATGCTCTGTATTTGAAGCCCTCCCCACCTCTACCTCCTTGAAAATTTTCTAGATAATACCTAGAGGAATTTTCTAGACAATACCTAGAGGAATTTTTTTTTCTAAATGCTGAAACTGGTTATCCATAAGCAGTATCTTTTCCTTTTGTATTTGAAGCTGCCACATCACAGAACAAATCAGCCTAGTACAAATCTGTTGGATATGAAATGTATGCAGATCGCTTAAGTAGCACACATTAAAAAGTGTTTTTTAACCGATTACATTGGAAAGACTTGCCCCAGACGCATGGCTACAACAGTAATGGGTCATTTGTCTGTTTATCCAGCTCACGTGTACGGAGCAGGAAAACACGGCCCAGGTGGGAGAAGGATGAGTGTTTGGAGGAGGCCGCTCTACAATGTGGAAGCCCCTCACTCTGGGAGCCCAGGGGAGGGACACCTCCCCAGAAAGGGCGTGCTATCCAGAGGACTTCTCGAGGATGAAAGCGAGGAGCCAGCGGAGGGAGGAGGGCTGGGAAACAGGAGAAGTGATTCTTTAGAATATAGAACAAGGGCAGGAGGACGTGGCTGTCCCGGATCCCGGAGCACAAACATGAGACAGACAATCTGTCATGGGCTCACGGTCCAAGGGGATAGGGACAAGTAAATAGACGAGATGAATGCTTTGATGGGGGAGGTCAGAGCCTGGGATGAGCTCTGAAATGGGATGAGAAGTCATGGCCATATGTAGACTGAGGCTCACATCATCAGTTCTGTGGACCACGGAAGGCTTACAATGGACCTCACAGGACAAGATGTGAACACACAAAGTGAATAATTCTCAGGAGGGGGGCTTCACCATTTAGTTCAACACCTCCAGCAGCTTAGAAGCTAAATGACTTTTGGCCTCAATTTCTGTCTCTGTGAAATAGGAATGATAACACCCTTTGGTAGCTACTCCACCAAAACTAATTTCAACTGCTCCCCCACCTCAATCCGAAGAATCCCAACATTTTGGCCATCTCCTAACCTTCCTGCTCTGAAATGCATCCTGATTCTTATTCCAGAAAATACGGCCTCCTCTGGAAAAGTACTGTTTTAATTCCGAGATTATTCAGACATTACTTCTGGCTGTGAAGAATAGAGCAATTCACACATGCCAGAATCACGGGAATCATTTTTCTTTCCTCGTTCCCCCTCGCCTCTTATCCAACATCATATCCAGACTTGCCAACGTAGCAAATCCCCAGACCCGTGCAATGCACAAAAGGAGATGGAGGAGAACAAGAATGAAAAGGGAGGAAGGAAGGAAAGAGGCGAACCAATCGGGAGTAGGATATCTTGATAGGTGGAGGGAGCCTAAGGACACGGGAGAACACCCTTCCAGAAGGAGGTCTGTCAGGGGGGCAGGGGCTTGGAAAACAGGCTGCGGACGCCTGGGCGACATACTGCTGGACACGCCGCCCATCCTCAGGGCCCCTCTGCCCTGTAAAATGAGGGCAGAGAATAGAATCCCCTCTACCGAGACACCGTGAGGGGTAAAGAGAGCGTTCACAAAAAAGGCCCGGGTTAGGGCAGGTGCTCCACTCATGTGGTAGCTACTGTGATTGTTCTGGATGTGACCGAGTGGTGAGGTGGGAAGGACCCGGGGTTTGCTGGGCTTTGAAGCCTGGCTGACCGGTTGTGTGAATGACCCCAAGGAGGCAGCTTTAAATTTTGGAGTATGCCTAGCACCAGGCAGCAGATGCAATCCGGCGTTTACTAAATTGCCTCTGATGCGTAAGCTCTCAGCGTGGTGACTGACGTGAGTTCTTCTTTAAAATCTACCACGCTGACTTTATCTTCTTCATTCCTATTACCTTCATTCTCTTTATTATTGATGTTGTAATTTTCATTTTGCAGATGAGAAGACTGAGCCTCAGGGAAGCGACGAGGCTCTCCTGAGGACACAGGGCTGGAGAGCCACAGAGAAGGCGCTTGAACCACATCTGGGCATCTAGGAGGCCCGCACTGGTTCTGCCTCTGCTGACCCTCAAGGCTGATTCCTTACGTCCTAGCAGTTACCTCTTCAGAGGGGCCTTCCCCGGCCACTCCTCCTACGTAAGTCCCCTGCGTCATTCTTTGTCACGGTGCCGGCTCTTCTCCCTTCAGGGAGCTGATCACAGTCTGCAATTCTGTGTTCCTCTGTTCACGCAATAATAAGATGAATCCATCATTTATGGAAGAAATATTATCCTGATACGATTCTAAGCACTTTTCTTATATTATCTCATTATCTCTCACATTAGTCTTATGAAGCCAGCACTAAGCAATTGACATATGCTATTTTACCTTATTCCATAACAGTGCTGTAAAGGCGACATTAATATTTTCATTGTACAGATAATGGAACTGGGATACGGGGAGGTTAAGTAACTTACTCAAGGTCATAGAGCTGATTAAGGAGCATGTCCATCTCCTCCACTAAACTCTGTGCTTTATGAGGGCAGAGACCCTGTTCCAAAGCCTGAAGCAGACACATAATATACAGTCAGCAAACACGGAGTCAATAAAGAGATGAATACTAAGGAAAAAGAACATAGATGAGTTATTAAGTGGTGAGGAGGCGTTTCCTCTGTGCTCAGAAATAGCTGCTTTGTCTCTGACCACACTGAGTCCAGGCACTGGTTTAGGTGCTATAGTCTGGGGAGTGGTGTGTAAGAGTGTGTGCGTGTGTGTGTGCATAATATTAGTTAATCAATCTCAGTATTTCTGTAAGGTAGGTATTTACAGTCAAGGAAACTGAGACTTAGAAAAGTTGTCAGCGGTCTTGACTCTTCAGAAATTAAAAGACTCTTTAATGATAAAAAGAAGGAAAAAAGAAGAAAATTTAAGTCACTTGCTACAGGCTACGACACATCAGGGAGTTGAAAAGCTGGGTTCCAAAGTCTATGTTCTTCCTACTATGCCTCTGAGGCATCAGCCCTTCTTTCATTCAAAGTAGAACAACAGAGCCAGAGCCTTCTTCAGATTAGCACAGGCAAGAAGTATCATTGTGCATTGCTTAGTTAAAAAAAAAGACAAACCCTGCTGTACACTTGGTTTCAAATTTGTTAACACTTAATTAGCTGGTACCATCTGTGAAATTCAGTCTCCCAAACTAGTTCTCTCTCAGACTTTCTCATCGTTTATAGACTTAGAGATACAAAAGGTAGAAGGGGGACTTCCCTGGTGACGCAGTGGTTAAGAATCCGCCTGCCAATGCAGGGGACACGGGTTCGAGCCCTGGTCCCGGAAGATCCCACACGCCACGGAGCAACTAAGCCCATTCGCCACAACTACTGAGCCTGCGCTCTAGAGCCCACGAGCCACAACTGCTGAGCCCGCACGCCATAACTACTGAAGCCGGCGCACCTAGAGCTGGTGCTCTGCAACAAGAGAAGCCGTGGCAATGAGCAGCCTGCGCACGGCAACGAAGAGCAGCCCCCGCTCGCCGCAACTAGAGAAAGTTCGCATGCAGCAACGAAGACCCAGTGTAGCCAAAAAATAAATTAATTTTTAAAAAATCAACTGTTAAAAAAGAAAGGTAGAAGGAAAACTCTTCCATTGACTGAGTAACTATTGTGTAACTGAAGGAATATTCGATATAGGAATTAACATCCCCATTTTACAGATGAGAAAATGGAGGCTCAAAGAAAGATGAAATAACTTGACCAAGTCATACACACAAGGTAGTAAGGGAAGGAGTGAGAATTTCATTTCCTGTCTGCTAAATCTGTTGTTGGTGATCAGGAAGTATTGGCAGAGCTTTGTTTTGTTCACAAGATGAAAAATCAAAGCATTCTCAGGCTATCGAATGCCAAAGAGTGATGTCAGTGACTTGTATCAATGAATGGACCTCTTGATTTTGCTGACTTAAGCATTTTCTATCTTTTCCCCTGAACAAACACAGTTTTGATTTGCTCTTAGCTCCCAAGGGAGAACAGTGTCTCAGACAAGTACTGATCACAAAGGAAATCAATTGGTCAAAATTTGTTTACAGAACTGAGATTATTCTATTTATTCAAGAAGCCTTTATAAAGCACATACTATGTACCTGGCTCTGTTCTAAGCACTTACAAATATTAACTAATTTCACCTTCATAACAATCCGAAGAGGTAGGCACTATTGTAATCCCCTTTCTACAAGTGAGGAAACTCAGGCACAGAGATGTCAAGTAACTAATTCAAAGTCACACAGCTAGAGAGGAGCTGGCTCTTTATATTATGGTCTTAACCACTATACTAAACAGCCCTGTACTTGAACTAGGCTTGGATATTTCTTGGGCAGAAGCAGGGAGCAGTGGCTTCTGTATTCATTTTCCTTTTCCTGAAGAACAGGGAGCCACCCCTCATGAAACCTGTCATATACTTTGTTCCTGGTCAGATGCTCTGTTGTATCTAGCCTAACAGGGTAAAGGAGGAAATTCCCACCCTCCCTTTGGAGGAGTCCAGGGAGGGTGCTGTCCATGCTCTCGGTGCTGATCATGTAGGAAGGCTGCGGAAGGGAGCTCAGTATGTATTAAGCGCACAACTGCATCTCAGTGCTTTACTTATAACAGAGTGTTGATGGTAAGAGTCACATGTTGTTCTAATCACTTTTCATGTAATAGCTCATTTAATTCTCACAACAACCTTATACAGTGGGGACAATTTTCCTCTGCAGTGTGGATGAGAAATCTGAGATGCTAAAAGGTTAAGTAACTAGTCCAAGGGCACAGAGTTTTAAATAGCAGAGCTGGGATCAATCCAGTCATTCCATTTCCAGAACCTGCACTCTCAGCCCACTGTGCTTCCACAGAGTAGTAAAGGCGTAGGAATCTTGTGTCGTTTCAGCTCATGTTTGTAACTAGCCAGTGAGACAGCTGTTTTTCCTCCCGTGATACGGATTAGAGAGCTTGGTTCAGAGTGGCCTGTTAGCTTGCACTAGGTCACTGGCTAGTGAGTGGGAGAGGCATGGTGTAAAATTCTGGGTAAGGGGCTCTAGACCTTTAACACCATGATGCCTCTCTGCCTCTGGACTCTCAACAGAAACCATGTGTTCACATAACCTGAACGTGGATACCAAACACCCCAAGCAGAAAAGAGAATTAACCGGAGCGCAAATCCAGCAAGTCAGTTCCAGATAGTTAAGGTGAGACCTTTTACTGTAGCACATTGCAAAGTAACTGGGTCCTTCTCCTTCTGCGCCTCTGGATCCATTCTCCACCCCTTTCAACACAGCTCTCTGCCCTGGGAGGCTGATATCTAGGGGATGCATCAGTTGGGCTTCCCCAGTCTCTGGCTTCAGTTTGGACTCAGTCGGTGAGGGGCACCTGCAGGACATGAGCGGGTAGAAGACTGAGGTCAAGGTGTGAAGTTCCCTGGCTCCTTCCGGGTCACATCATCGTCTGGCAGGGGTTGTGCTCTCTGTCTGCAGCTGTTGCTCCTACTGCAAGTCTCCTCCTACTTCTACAGCTCTTGCAGGTTCTGGGACCTGTCCTCTCTCTTGCCTCCCCAGGCGTAGATTGGCAAGGTTACCCAGACTGCTGAACGCCTCCTTCTTAGTTTCCCTTTGCCCTGCACATACCTTGTAAAGAGCCCCTTTATGAAGCTCTCTATGACTCCTTCTGAGAGCACTGTTTGTTTCTTGCCAGGCTTCTAACCAATATACAAAATGATAGGGTGGACAAAAGGAAACACAGAACTCACTCTAGCATGATAAGAGAAAACTCAGAATAATAATTTATTGAGCACTTTCTATGTGGTAAGGGCTGAGCTAAGCATTTGGAATGCATTAGCTCATTTCATCCTCACAACTGGACTATTAAGTGGTCCTATTATTGCCCCCATTTTAGGATGAAAGGGAGGCTTAGGATGAAAGGGAGGCTTAGATTTTAAGTAACTCTCCGAGAACAAACAAGGTCATCACGTTGGTGACATTGAGGTTGATAGTGTATCTTTTCCTGCTCAGCGATGAGCAGGGGTGTGGTGCGGAGTCCGGGGGATAGGAATTCAGCTTCCCAAGAAAGCCCTCCAAGCTGCAGCTGAGCCCACAGAAGCACCTTTAGTGTCCGTGAGAAGGACCCTCAACAGGAACGACACTTGCTTTCCATAAAGTGACCCTCCCGGTTGCTTAAGGCACATTTCCTTCCAACACTCTCTTGAGCTGTAGTATCTGCCTCACCTGCACAAAGGAGTTGTTTTCTGCCCACGCCACCCCTCGTTCTGCCCACCCAGGGAAGCGGCCAGTCCTCCTGCCTTTCCTGCCCTGTCTATCCTGATTCCCTGGACCTTACCCAGCTGCATTCTAAGATGTGATGCAGTAAGGATATTTCTGTTTTCTTTATTCAGCCAAAAAAAAAAATACACAACTCTATTATTTTCTTTAAGGATTCTTTGTGAGTGCCCCTTGGAGTCTGGTGGCATGAGTAATAATAATTGCAGGTGCCACTTCGGGTAGAGGCTGTCAAATGCCTACCAAATATCCATTGTCCCCTATTCCGTACTGAGGAACTCCACTTTTGTTGGAGGTGCCAATGTGCCCAGGTAAAACACTATGTTTACCAGCTCTGCCCTGTGCAGATAAGGGTGTCCGTGTGTGATACAGTTCTGGTTAATGACACTTAAGCAAAAGCCATTAGTTGGGGCTTCCAAGAAAACTCCTTAACAGCTGAGCAGACTCGACAGGTGATGGTCATTTTCCCTTTAGCCCCTTTGCTCCCCCCGCTTTTCCCTGCCTGGAGTGAGGTCAGATGCCCAGGGTGTCATGGGGATAACCCATCCTGCCATCCTAAGGTGGGTGGAGCAGAAAGACTGAAGGAGCCTGGCTCACTGATGACATTTTGTAGCCATTGCACCAGCCCCGGGCAGCCTATTTTAGGCTTCACGTGGGGTGAGACCAGGACACATCTCTTTGGTTAAGCAGTTGACAGCTGCGTTTTCTATTCCATGCCCCTGAATCCCTTCCTCTGATCTGCACTGCCTGATACCATAGCTACTAGTCACATGTGGCCAACAAGCACATGAATTAAGGCTAGCATTATGAAGAACCAGTGTTAATGTTATTTAATTTTAATTAATTGAATTTGAATTTAAAAATGCAAGCAGTGTTAAATGTTTTTCCATTAAACACAACTCTTCATTAAAATGTAGGACCACGTTTTACTTTAACTGCTGAGAATTCTTCTGGATTGAGATGTGCTGTAGGTGCAAATACACACATTTTCATAGTATAAAAACTTTTAATGTAAAATATCTCATTAATATTTTAAAAATTATTGATTACATGTTGAAATAGTATTCTGGATATGTATGGTTAAACCATCTTATTAAAATAAATTCCACCTGTCTCTTTTCACTTTGCTAATGTGGCTGCTAGGAAATTTACAGTTATGCCTGTGGCTCATGTTATATTTCTGCTCTATGGCTATTCCATCCATTCTGTGCCCACTGAGTGCCAGCTCTCTGCTAAGCGCTTCACGTACATTTATCTCAAGGAGATCCTAAAGGAACTCTTTGCGACGAGAGGTATTCCCTTCATTTTACAAGTGGGGAAGGAGAGGCTGGAAGAGGCAGCTTTGCCCAGAGCACCCAGCGGACTAAGGGCAGGCCCAAGCCTCTGGTTGCTCAGCTGGTGGCTCCATCCATTACCTGCTCAGGGGTAACTTGCCAGGTCGAACTGGGCATGGATCACTGTGGTTTGTACATCTAAGTTGCTGCAGGTTGGCAGACCTGTTACCAGTGAGTGTGGCTAGGAAGACCAGGAGAAAATTGATTACCAGGATAAGATCTGACAGAGGAAGCTGGAACTTCCCCACATACCAGCTGCCATCTGAGGCTGGATCAAGTCCACCAAGATTGCCTGAGTACACCTGGCACCCTACTCCCCTCCCCTATCAAGTGCAAATAAGAGATTCTGAGGTATTCCATATCACCCTGGTATAAACCCAGACAGGGTAGCAATGAGGGATGAGATTTGTGGGAAGGCTAGTGCCATGTTACACAGAACCCAAAGAAAAAAATCCAGAGACACTTAGGAAGTCCGCAGATGGGATACTGACAAAAGTCCACATTTGTTTTGAGAAGAGATGTTTTCTCATGTAATTCCATGTACATGAGTATACAACTTCAACTTTATGTCCGTTTTTCTTCCACAGCCATTTTTTGATAAGATTGTCTCTCCATTTTTTAGCTACAGAAAAACACAAACACAAGCTGGCATTTTTATATGAGACCAGGATGTGTTTACTTTTGCTGTGGACTCAAAATGTCATCACCCCCTTGGTAGCTGTTTGGACACTAAAGGTACCTTGACACTTCCAAAAATATTTTGTTTTGTGATCATTTTGCCGAACTCAGGCATGTGCAGTTTTATTGCAAAGTATTCTGCTAATGTGGACGGAATTGTTTTGCGTGTATCTCTATGCATACTGAGAAGAAAGAGTGGGTTAGGAGATGGACATAGATCTTTTTACTACTGTGGCAGTAATGTTTTACATTTCAACAGCGCCTTTCAAATCATGGCATCTTATAAAGTACCAGAGGTCGTGATAACTTGATGCATTGTTGAAATATAGCAAGTGCTTTGGCAGTCCAGCATCACATATCACACTTTTGGTCCAGGAAGTAGAGGATAGAGGGCTGCTGTTGCATAGAGGAAAACAATAAAACACATTTCTGTGATGGTTATATCTGGGAATTTTTCAGAGCACTTTTTGGGGTTTTCTCTGCAAATCTTTATTGTTCTCTTCAGATCTTAATAAAACAGGAAGAGAACAGCTGCTATTAGCGCACCTTTTAGAAGCTCAAAAATAGAGACAGAGAAAGATTTGGATTTTGAAAAGATTGCCAAGTCAGGCTGTGATGGGGTCAACTACATTGTCCCTGTCCCTTCTTCTCCCTGGCTCCTCTGTCCCCGCCTGACGGTGCCACAGGGCAGCCAGCTGACCCTAGGCATGTCAATTCTTATTTTCCATTACTATTTTCCCGAGTGTTTATCTTCGAAATAGAGAAAGGCTGAGCACAGAGAAACGTCCCTCCTTTAAGCCTTCCTTATTCTCTTGCTCTGTCTCCTATTCTATGTGTCTTCTGCTTTCTCTTTTTTCTTTTTGTTCTCTTCATCTTCTTTTTCTCCCTTTTCCCCTCTTCTTTCCCCTTTTTCTTTACCTCCTATCTTTTTCACTCTCTTTCACCTAAAATCATACTTCTCTGTCCCCTTTGCTGGGAACGAATTAAAATCCTATGTGAGGTTCCCTTTTGGTGGAGACCAGGTTCAACGCGGGGGTTGTCAATCTGGTTCAACACTAACTTTGGGGGGCATGTGCTTTCACACTTAGCCACTAGGGGGGGCCTGCGCAATATCTGTGGTTTTATTAGCTCCTGCAAGAAAGTACCAGGATGGCTCCCTTCCTGGAGAAAGAAGGAAGTGGCTGGACTCTAGCCGCTAGAGGAACTGGATTTTCCATCCACCAACTAGCAAGAGAAGGAAACAGGCTTGTAGGGAACATGGATACAGAGACAGGATAGGAGTCTTCAGGTATGTGAGTGACTGGGCTGAAAGGTTTGATCCCATCCATCCTTAGACACGGCTGGAGGGTGTGTGTGTGTGTGTGTGTGTCCAATTCTCCACTGAATACTTTTGGGTCACTTAAATGTTCTGAGCAACTGTTTCTTCATCTCTAAAAACTGGTGACTTGTGAGCTAGCAGACCTCTGTGGTTCCTTCTAGTTGTATTTCTATATCTTGAATGCAGGAGGTTATGGAAAGTTGGTTGAATAAAGTAGGAGAGAGCCACCAACAGACTAGCCAGTCCTCGGTGAAGGCGTTCCTGATTTATGGATGGACTTTGAACTTTGCAAAGGCTCCCAACTTTGAAGAGTTTCTCTGTGCCCTACTCCACGTGTGCTAAGCCTTTTCAGTCATTCTCAAGGTTTGAAAATGCATTTCCTGCTGTAGCTGACTGGAGCCGGGATCACAGTGAACATTTGTGGTGCCTTTCTCCCTGACACATGAACGACTGATTTCTAGGTAAGGCTGTGCCATGTTCTGGTGCTTGTCTTACACGACAAACTCATTTATCTCTGGTCGCTGGGAAGCGGTGCTGTTGGGGGACTGCATTTCAGGAGAAGTGGACTTGAACGAGTGTTGAGTACTGGCTGTGAACTGACCGCCCGGCTGGGCACTGGGGCTGTGGAGGTGAGCAGGCTCCGAGGACAGCGTGGTGGCAAGAGCGGTCCACAGGTGCCCAGAAACTGATGTGTTAAATGTGAACAGGAGCCCTTGACTGCTTAAATGCTGGTGGAGCGTAGAGGGGTGAGGCCCAAAACGCTTTAAACGCCATCAGTGCATATGACAAGCTTAATGCTTCAGTTGAAACCTCACAGAATCCTGGGAGGTTGGTATTTCCTCTCCCTGTGCTCAGAGACATCAAGTAGTTGGCTCAAGGTCACACAGCGAGTAAGCAGGAGAACCGGGGGCCAAATCGAGATCCCTCAGGCCAGTCAGATTTGGACACCATCACCAGTCAGATTTGGCCCTGCCGGGTCTCGTGGTAACTGGGATAGGATTCACCTTTTTTAAACAAAAGGAATAGGATTCACCTTTTTTAAACAAAAGGAATAGGAAGCTTGTAGTGTGAGCAGCAATTCAGTACAAACGTGACAGTGACCTCACAGACTCTCTTCACGTTTGTTATCCTCTGATGACATGGAGTTTCTTTGGCTGTGTCTGACCCACTGCTGTTAGTGTCACAGAGGCCGGGGAAGTGTTGGCCATCTTTCTCCAGAGGTGGGCGTGGTGGTGGAGAGGGTGACAGGCGGGGACTCTGGCACACGCTGCCATGTGGTGGCTGGCTAGAGATGGAGGGACTTACTGTGGGAGCAGTGCAGTGCCTGAGATGGCCCAGTGTCACCTGGCGAGGTTGATTTGGGAAGTGCCCCTCTGTCTCTGACGCCGAGAGGTTGTCTCCTGACTTGTGGATGTGAGGAGAAAGGGCAGCTGGAGTTTCTTACTGCAGCTTTGGGCCTACGGTCCAGGGCAGACACAAACCATGCAGATGGAGTAAGTGGCCCAGTGCCTCTGGCTTGAAGCGGCTTTGGAGAAGCCTGTTTTGTGCACGGCTAGTCCTTTGTACCCAGAGTGGTGCGTGCACCAAGCCTGTGCTCAGCGGGTCCTGGTGTGCGCCTGGAGAGATCTCTGTCTGGCCCGGCAGTCATTAGACCTGACTTGGAGCATTACCTATAGTTGCTTGAAGAAAATCCACGACCTTTCCCAAGACCTGATTTTCTCATCTTCAAAGGGATCAGAGGGTTAGTGCCTGCAGGATGGCCATCTCAGGAAGACCAGCAGAGTCTGGTCAGTAAGGCTTGGAGGTGCCCCACAGCCAACAGCTTGGCCAGGTTGGTGGCTGGGGATCATTTCATGAGCATGTCACAAAGACATTTGTCTCCCTTCTCCCTGGAGAGTCCCTCGTGGATACTTGCGGTGCTGGGCACCTGCCCTCTTGGAAGGTTCTGTGAGAAGGAGGGGCCGGAGCAGAAGATTCAGTGCTTTGCTGTCAGCTTCCCAGTGTACAGCCCTCCTCCCCAGCTGCTGGCGAGACATGTCTGCCAACTATTTGGATGCGGGAGGGGTGGGGTGTCCCAGACTGCTACCTGGGAGGGCAGGACAGGGAGGGCAGGCAGAGGAGGCTTTGGAGTCCCATGGGCCTGGGATCCCTTGCTGACAGTGGTGGCACTTAAGCAAGGTATTAAACTGCTCTAAGCCTCGGTTTCCTCATTTGTAAGTGCTGATAAACAGTATCTTCCCTACAGGGTGTTGAGAGAACTGAAAGTAGTGGGTACAAAGCCCCTGGCCTCCCACCTAGCACATAGTAAATGCTTAATAAAAACAGCAACTACTCCGGGGCTGGACTGTCACTGGGGCAGAAGGCTGGAATGGAAAGGAGGGTCTTAGACAAAGTGGTGAGGGGAGCAGCTGAGCATCTGGTCCCCCTTACGGATCCCAGACTCTCTCCTTCTTCCTTCCTCCCTCGAAAAGTGGCTGCCAGGGAATCACACCCTAGAATGTAAATCCTGTGTTGTAAGGCGTGGAAGCCAAAGGTCTGTGCATTCCACTCTAATGTTAAAGGAGAAAACATTTCCCCTCAGATCCTTCCAGCTGCCCTCCAGGACTGCCGGCGTAAGTTGGGTTTTGGAGAGGTGGGCTCCGAAGCTCAGACAGGTTATTTGACTCAGGGTGCACAGTGGGTCCTGGAAGATCTGGGACTGCAGAGTGTCTGCCCAGCTACACTCTGGGCTCCTGGTCCGAAACAGAGACGTGTGGTCCCAGGTCCTTCATTCAGTCTGCTGGGGCGATGCAAGTGCCCCCAGGAGCTAAAGCTGGTTCAGAAAACCCAGAGAGCAGCCATGCATAGGGGAAAAACACGACGAAGAACGACTAAGCACTTTCTATGTGCTGGAGACTGGGGATTTCATTGAGAGTTGATATGCTTAATCCTCACAATTCTCTTAGAAAATAGGTTCTATTATCATTTCCACTTTACAGATGAGGAAATCAAGAGGTGAAGTAACTTGCCCAAGATAACACAGCTAGTGAGCAGCTAAGCCATGATTCTAAATGCAGGCTGTCTGGGCCCAGAGGCCACACATTTAACTGTCGCACCTGACTGGCTCTTGCAAGTTTAGCCCAAAGAAAGACGTGAAGAAGATTCTTACCGGGAACTCTGAAATGGCACCGCACCTGGAACCAGGCCTGTCTAGGGGTGGAGCTTAAGAATGAGGGAAGTCCGGCTGGGACTTAGGGGCAGCTTAGAGGTCCTTGATTTCCACTCCCAGCATCTTTGGGTGTAGAGCTGCCTCTGTTTATATCAGGAGTACAGGAGGTTGCCTGGGGGGCTGGGAGGAAGATTCACTCCCGGAGGAGTGTCACTCCCGGAGGAGTGGCATGCCCATGGCTTATTCCTTCATCAGATATTTCTGGTGCCTCTCCATCTGTCCTAGTGCACTAAGCGCTGGGAACTTTCCCCATAAAACAAAACTCTAGCCCTGTCCCTGAGATGCTCGTGGTCTGATGGAAACAGAGTTACAGCTCTCTGTGAGCGAGGCATGATCAGCGCTGGTGGGACACAGAACAGTAACCAGCTTTGCTGGGGGAAGTCCGGGAAGGCTGTCCAGGGACAGTGACATTGAGGTCAGGACTTGAAGGGGGGATTTGGTGAGGCAAAGGCAGGACAGATGCGGAGTCTTTGGCCTGCTGGGGGACACTGACTCTACACGGGAAATCTGAAAACGGCCTGATGGAGGATTTATCGGGGATGGGGGTCGGGGCGTGTATGGACGGAGGACATCAGTACCCACGTGTGTCCAGGGGACGGGCCTGGGGCGCAGCTCCCTCCTCCGCATCCGGGCACAGTAGGTTTCTGCGCGAAGAGAATGACAACCCGGCGGCAAGTCGGGATGACAAGGCCGACCTGAAGGGCACGCGCTTTTATGTAATCGACGTCGGTACCGAGGGTCTCGGGGGTCGGCGCTGAGCGCGGGAGGCGCCGAGGGAGGACGGCGTGCCCACGTTATTTCCTAGCACATAGGAGGGGACAGCAACGCGAGATAAGTTAGGGAGCTTAAAGAGCAGGGCGGCTCGCCCCTTTGCCTTTCCCCAGAGCCCGCTGCGCCGAGCGCGGGCGCTGCTCGGCGTCCTCTCTCCCCGCCCGGCCCCTGACCCGACCCGGGGGCCGAGCGCGCAGCCCTCCTCCCGGAATCCCTCGCTGGGTGACCTTGGGCGAGCCGCTTCACCTCTCTGGGCCTCAGTTTCCCGGTCTTTGCGTCTGGCCACGCGGTAGCCGAGCCGTGGGGCTCCCCGCGCGTCACGCGGGCCGTGGGAGAGCGCGGGGCGAGCGGGAGGCGCCGGGACGCCCCTCCCCGGCCCGTCCGCGCAGCCGGGAGCGGCCCCCCCTGGCGGCGCGCCGCGGCGGGCGGCGGGACGCGGGCGCAACGCGCAGGCGCGGCGGGCGGGGCCGCGGAAGGCGGGGCGGGGCGCTCGGCGGGGCAGCACGGAGAACGCGGGGCGGCGCGCGGCGTGTGGGTGGCGGCTGAGCTCGGCGCTGGCGCTGCCGCTGGCGCCGGCTGGCGGGGTTCGCCCGGGACTGCCTCAGGCTCGCAGAGTGTGCCGCTGGCCCGGCAGGAGGGCCCGCCTGACCGCGCCGGCCCGTGGCGGGAGCTCGGGGACCGCGTCCGGGAGGCAGTGGCCGCCAGCGCGGGGCAGTCGGCGGCCACCCCCTGGGGACCGGAGCTGCGCGGCCGCTTCCCGCCTCGCGGCGCCGCCGTCGCCGCCGGCGTCGCCGCCGCCGCCGCCAGGCCGACCGCCCGGCTTGGCTCCGCCGCACCCCGGCCGCGGCGTCCGGCCCGGGTTCCGCGCCGCTAGGGCGCGGGCGGGGTCGGGGGTTGCGTGGCCGGCGCTGCTCGCCCGCCTCGAGTCCGCGTCCCGGGCCCTGGCGGCCGGCGAGCATGGAGGAGAAGTACCTGCCGGAGCTGATGGCGGAGAAGGACTCCCTGGACCCCTCCTTCACGCACGCCCTGCGGCTGGTGAACCAAGGTAGGGGCGCGCGCCGGCCCGCGGCCGTTGGAGACCCGGGAGCGGCGGGCCAGGGGGCCGGGGACCGGGAGGGTCGGGACCGGCGGGCAAGGCGGGAGCGTGGGGCTGGCTGGCCGTCGCCCTTGGGGCGACTGGAGGGGACCCAGGTCGCAACCTGGGGGCGTTCGGGTAGGGACCTGGGAGCGTACCGGACACCTGGGGAGCGCCGAGGTGTGCGTGCACGTTGGGGAGACTCGGGAAGGAAGGAGGCTGAGGCGTTTGGCTAGGACTTGAAGGAAACCTTTGGGGCCTCGAGGTACCCAAGGGAAACTTATGAGTGGGGGACGGCGAACATCTGGGGGATTCGTCAGGGCGGGGTTGAATGATCTCATTGGAGGGAGAGAGTGGGGCGGGGGACTCGGGGAACTAGTGCGTTTGGCTTGTCTGGAGGGAAGGAACTGGAGCAAGCTGGAGGGAAATGGAAGGATTTGAGGGGATCGAATGCAGAAGAGGTGAAGGGAGCAGGTGCTTGGATTGTTGGTGAAGTTTGAGGACCTTTGGAGGAGGTTTGGGGTCAGACCTCAAGCACTTTGGAGGAACAGGGCCAGCGGTCCCAGTGGCAGAGACCCGTCTCCTGTCGCATCCCCTCTTTGTCCCGGGTCCAGGCTCTAGCCGCCCTCCCTGGGGGTGGGCAGCTCATGCCAAGCCTTGCAGGCTGGCCCTCGAGGGCCATTAGGGGAGAAGAGGCCCACACCGGAGCCCGCTTCTTGGCTTGCCTGTCCTCTCTTTGGGAGGCTCTGGCTGGGCCGCCCTCCTTGGGGGCTGGCTGGGGATTCGGAACGCCGGCCGCGGAGCCTCTGCTGCCTGTGCCATCTTAGCACTACTCCGGCCAGCTCAGGGTGTGAGCAGCCCTGGGGAATGCAGGCCACGGGGTGCAGGGGATACAGGAGGCGTGCGGGCCCAGGACAGTGTTCCCAGGCTTGTTCCTCCTCAGGCTTCCTGAGTAATCTTCTGGGATGGACGGTAAATTAAGCCTGCCTTCCCGGGACCAGCCCTTTATTCCTCCTGGATCTGGAATACGTGTCTCAGAGAAAGCTGGGTTTGGGAGCCGCTGGTCTGCTGTTTCTCTGGGTGATGGCAGAAACATTATCTGGTCGGATCTGTTACCTTTTGCCTGAATCACTCACTGTGCCTTGACAGTCTGTGCTTCCTGACTTAGGCGGGTCTGCTGGTCTTAATGCTGGCCCTGGCTCTTTTATTGTTGGAAGTGAAAGATGAGGCAGACATATTCTGCTTGTGTATAGATATCTATATTTTAAAACAGCGACCTCCGGTATTTGCGTGTTGCAACCAGTTCTTCCGAGTAGGGTGTGCGTGTTGTTGACTGAGGGTGGTGGTGGAGAGACTCACTGTCTCCAGGAATTTCAGCTTGATATTTAGTTTGTTGAACGGAGATTGGTTCACAGAGCTTCCCCATTTTATTGTAATTGTAGGCTTATTTTTATTTCTTTAATGACATGGGCTTGTGAAGAAGTAATGGGCACGCATTAAAGTAAGAGAATTTTAAGTTTTATCGCCGTGCTCTTCCGAACAGCCCTACAGTTGGGTTTGTACTCCTTGCTCTTTGTGATTTACATATATCTTTTGTTGCCTGCTGGGCTGTCATCTCTTTGAAAGATATTTCTTTGTACATTGTGTGAGATCACTGGCGTTAGAAATATTCTGGATTGTAGAATGAGTGCACTTTTCTTAATAAAGAAGCTGAATCAAAGTTACGTTGTACTCAATTAAGGAAGCAGTTTAACAAAAGTGTAGTAAGTTATTTTATTTTAAAAGTCAGAATTATTTTTCTGTGCCAGGTTGCTGCAGTACATTCATTCTCATACATTCAAAATTCTTTTGGTTTCTGAGTTTGTACCTGTGGTAACTGCCTCCAGTTATTTGAAACAGATCTTGGACAGTGTTGCCATTTAGTGTTTTTTTTAAGACCTTAAACCGGATTACCTTACTTTTCCATCAAAAATGTAGTTCTTGGAAGAAGTACGCTTCTCACACTGAACAGTTATGTGGAGGAAGAAAGAGATACTGCTCAGGTGCTCTTATTACTGTTAATTTAGATTATTTCAGACTAAAATGTTTCCCCCTTAAATCACAGGCTGGCGTCTGGAATGCAGAACCCTGTCATTTAAAATATTAATTACGCTCTGTTACATAACTTCAGAATTACAAGTGCATTGCTAAAACAGTGTCTTAAATCTGAATTGGCTATTAGGAAATTGATTTTAAATCTGATGATCATCTTGTGAGTGGCTGTTGAGAGCATTTTTATTCTTTTTTACCTGTATTTTTGACTGTTTGCATCTAAAGGAGGCACCTGGTTTTTCAGATGTTATTCTGAATCTCGATACTGGAATCCAGATCCGGACACTAACTTGTTCAGTGCTGATGAGTCAGCAGTGCACACCTCTGTTTTATTATGGAGTGACATGTAATAGATAGACATGATGGTTAACACCTCCAAATGCTAACAGTACCTTTGTGTGCATAGTGTTCTAAAGTTTCTGAGGCTCTTTCAGGCACATGCTGTCTACTTGTGTTCTCACACTTGCACACTGGTGAGGCAGCCTTTGATGTCTCCATTTTTCAGGGGAGGGAGCTGGGGACCTCAGCTATGGGAGCTCGTAGGTAACTGAGATAGGTTAATCTGAACTCAGGTGTTTGGTCTCATAAGGCCCTTGTTCTCCCTACTTATGCCTTCCTCAAAAGACGGCTCTGAAACACTTCACACATGCTAATTTACCTGCAGAAATCGATATAACTAATATGCTTGTTTCCTGTCGACTCCTGTCGGCTTCCTGTTGATTTTGTTAAAAAGTTTGTTTCTGTGCTTGTCTAGTGATCGTCTTTGAAGAAACAAACATTCACTGTAGATTTATCCTACAGGATTTTAGTGCTCAGGTCAAGGGGCATTTTTGAATTAAAGCTCTCTGGAGACCAATATATGATTTCAGTAATCAACACACTATGATAATGAAACAGTTGATAAATGAGGTTTGGTCATTCTTTAAAAAAATTCAGCATTTGTAAACTTCCTAGCTGAATTACTTTTTTTCCTAATAATGCTTAAGTAAGAACTTGAGCTGGGATCACATCAAGATGTGTGCTTCTCTGCTAACATAGGCTGGCTTTTACACTTTCCAGGCTTGTGTTTCGTAGTGGACATTAGTTCCTGACTTGTATTTCTGTTTTCTCAGGATAACTGACTTTCCTTCCCCCCACCCCTCGAATATTGAATGCTTTTGTTTCTTTGCCAATAGTAATGGGTAATGTTTACTTGATGTTAAACCGAATCAAATAAAATAGACTTTTTTTAATCGCCTCTCTGCCTCCCCCCAAACACCACTGCCTATAGAGTGAGTTGACATTGCAGTTTCTTGCCAAGGAGGTTAATTGGAGATGAAAGTAGCATTGCATGTTTAATATTATATTTGCTGCCTCTTACTAAAAAACATCTTCAGAAATGTCTTACGCTTATAATTTAATCCAGTTCTCTGGTATTGCTTTGGATGTTTTTCAATCCAAGCCAACTAACCATTAAATAAGATTACATAACCCTGTATTTTTAATTATCTGATATAATATATGGATTGGTGGCTGGTTCACTGCCAAGTTCTATTTAGCGGTTGGTTACAAGAGGAAGTGGAGCAAAGGATTCCAGATTATGGTGGTCTATTCATGTCGAGATAAATAAGTGTTTTTCGTATTACATAAATGTCTCTAATAATAGGACTCTTAGCATTACTCAGGATATGTGTGAGGGGTAAACATGTATAAAGGAAGGATCATTATTTTGCCTTAAGTGCATCTCTTTGTTCAACAAAACTCAGTGGCTTAAGAGTTTCATTTTGGGGGATCCTTTTTGTAAATGTTTTTGATCACTTGCCTGTTGTCAGGCATTTAAAGTAAGAGAGAAGAATGAGAATGAAAATTACAGAGTTATATTTAGCTGTGGTGCCTTCACGCCACAGTGTGAGATTCTCTGCCTCATCCAGAGAAGGATGTGGTTACTTACGTTTTTCAGTTTTTCTTAGGGTTATCAGGTTTTGTTTTTTGTAAGAAAATGGATGCATGACTCACATTTTTAGATAAACCATTTCTGAATTTTTTATAGTGTGTTATGATTCAAAGGGATCCAGTGACTGTCAGTTACCGTGTTTTGGTATCTGGACGTTAGTAGCAGGTTTATTGAGAACCTGCCACGCGGGGCATTTGTGCTGGTCCTGAAGGTGGAGAGGGAAAAAGAGTCTCTGCTCTTGAGGAACGTCGGCTCTCTCTGCATTAGATTGAGAGTGAGTTTTAAGTTTGTAGATGCCCTCTCCTTTCCTAAGGAATGTCTTATTAGCCTTCAGCTATTCTTTTGAAATATTTAGTGACAGGCAGTTTAGATTTAACTCTCAGTCTAGGAACATTTTCGAGGTGCTTCTCTGTGCCCGGTTAGGTCTATAATCTCAATACTGGGAACAGCCCAGAAATGTAGAGGCTATTAGCCTAATATTTCACTTGTAGAAACCAAGACTCCAACAATAAAGTTGAGTCACCCAGAGTGACATACTTATAAAATGTCCAAGTGGAGGTTCAGGCTTTGTTCTTCTCCAAGCCCATTGTTCTTTACCGTATCACACTGAGCCTTGGACGTTTAAAGGGTCAAGCTCTGATGGTACAGTTAGTAATGACAGAAGGGGGATTCATACCCTGGCCTCTTAGGCGCAGTTTGTTCTTTTCTCCCTAGCCTGTGCCGGAATTGAAAGATGGGTCATGTAGCATCTGTTGTTATACTTTAGCCTTCCGATTTCTGCTGTAGGTATCTCCTCTGACCACTTACCTCCCCCCAAATGGGTTAGAGTGCCTATTTCCTGGTCCCGAAGCAGCCGCTGCCTAAGTCTCTGATGGGGTCACAGTCATCACACTGTACTGATTGGATCTCTTTGTCTTCCCTGGGAGAGTGTGGGGTGCTTGGGAGGCAGGGCTTGGTCTTAACGTTTTTGTGTCTTCAGCACCTCATACAATTCTTGGTACGTATCCCTGGCAAACTCCAGTCTTCGTTTCAGTGTTGTGTTTTAATTCTCATAAAGGTAGAAGAGTTAGAAAGTATATTTGGAGTTTGGCAGTCATTAAAGGCTTGACTCCTTACCACTTCAGAGCCCCTGAGTCGGGGGTAGGAGGAGGTCACCAGCAGCTCTGCAGACAGAAATGAAGGGAAGTTCTAAGTGAAATGCAGCGTTAAACAAGCAGAAGACCATCCCGGGGCTCTGTGCTCGTGGTGGAACAGTAGGGGTCCTTCTCAGGAGGTAATGAGAAGATGTTATCAGATCTGCTTTGAATCAGATGCTTATTTACTTTTATTCTTTCTTAAGGAACTTGTTAGCCAGTGCACTGTAATACAATTAGCTCTCCTTCCCTAAACTCCTAATGAGATTTCTTATGGCAGGATTGAACCAGAAATTTGGAGGCCCTCCTCACTTGCCGAATAAGCCTTATTACCTGAAGGAGTTAATCTTCAATCTCAGATGCCAGATAGACACCCAAAGCCCAAGGAGCAATTGGGGTCACAGATGCAATGCCAGCAGCAACTTGGACGTCACAAGACCCTTTGCTTGTTGTCATGGCTCCCCCTGAGTGGAGATAGAATGGTTTTCATGTTTCATCAGAAAATAGAAGTAGCGTGTTCCTTAGCTTTGGAATAATGATTATAATAAAAGCTGCCAAATCAGGGGCCTCTGTGTCAGGTGCTTCCTGTGCATCCTCTCTCATCCCCACGGGGTCTTGCAAGGTAGGTCGTTTTATCCCCTGCCCACTTCCTTTATTTTTTCCAGTGAGGCATCTGAGGCTCAAAAGGGTAAAGTAACTTGCCCAGTCTAGGTATGCAGCTTTAAGTAGTCAGGCTGAACTTTTAAATCAAGTCTGCAGTGTTTTGATAGGATACTTTAAGAGGCAGAGGGGTGGAACCCAACGTTGTTTGTTTTTAAATAAGAGTTTCATTGTAGTAGAAGCCAGTTTGGAATTTCCATTTGTGATGATGAATTTTTAAAAGAGGTTCCTGAAAATGTGTTTTACCAAAAAAGGCAAGCTCCTTTTTTTCCTGTGTTCTCCCGCAGTACTTTTCAGTGTTCAGTAAGCATTCAAGGTAAGCATTTTTAATTATGTATATTTCAGTAGTCAAGGAGGAAATGGAAAACTTCCTGTATTGAAATTAATCAAGCTCTCTTGATAAAGTTCAGTGTCTCTCGAGGGAATCTCTCAGGGACACAGGGCTCTTTGTGTTGGTATTTTAATACTCTGTCACAGACACAATTGGTATGATATCAGGGATTTATAGTCAGTTTATGGTATGTTTAAAAATTCTCCATCTTCTAAAAATAGGTCCATAAAAGGAAAAAAGAAGTGCTAGAACATATAAGAACATATTCCTGCAGATAATGGTTTTGGCCTTCTGAAGGGGAGTGGTGTTTGAATATACTTGATTGCAATTGTTAATAATCATAGTTACTGTTAATCAAGAACCTTTTCTGGATTAGATGCTTTATGTACATTATTTCATTTAATTCTTCTAACAGTTGTCTTAAAAGAGTAAATCATTTTACCTTATTTTATAGGTGAGAAAACTGAGGGCAGGAAGGTTAAATAATTTGCCTAAGGTCAGACAGCTAACAAGTGGTAAGCCGGGATTCAGATCTGTATCTGCCCACCTCCAGGGCGCTGTACCACAAGCTTACCTGCGAGCTCCAGGCAGAGGTGGGAGCTTTCGTCGTGGTTGGGTTTTCATGTTGACTCCCCTGGGAAGATCTCTGTCATGCAGCTCTTAAAATGCACTGCCCGGCATCGGACTGGTCATCCGTGAGCAGAGCCGACTGCACAGAGGGGCAGACAGTGGTGCGACCACGTGGGGTACGAGCTGTGTGACCATGGGCAGCGCGGAATGTCTGGTGGATGCGTTTCCATGGGGAGCGGCGTTACTTCACAGGGAAGAGCTTCTAAAAGGGCTGCGGGATTATGGGAGGCGACAACTTTCTAGTCTGTAACCCTGTGCCAGTTACTTAACTTCTCGGAGCCTCAGCTTCTCATTTGTAAAGTTGGAGACCTTATACCTGCCTTGTGGGGTGGTTGTGTTAGGCGTGAGGTAAGTACAGTGTCTGACATGCAATGAGTGCTAGACAGACATTACCTGCTCATTTCACAGAACTGCCTGAGACAGGTGTGTGCGTACTGGCGGCACTTTGCAGAGTAAAGTATATAATAAGAACTTAACACATAAATTATCCAGTTTCATTCCTCAGGTTAATTTTATGTTTTAGAATGATTTTAGTTTTCCAATCCTGGAGATACTGAAGGGGAAACTCATTCTTTAGGAAGCCTCTTTCATTAATATCATGTACAAAATTAGCAGCAGCTCTGACTGATTTTTATTACGCTATTCACGACGCAGCACCTGAAGCTTCCATTAACAAATGAGGTTTCCATAAACAGATTTATGACTGCACATCTTAAAACATGTCTGGGCACTCAGCAGCCTCTCTCCACAAGCACAAGGTATCTTACTCTGAATTGGTAAGCTTTAAATTTCCATAATTTTTTACATTTCCATAATTTTTCACCCATCAGCCCCTGCTGCTATTTTAAGGACTTTAAAAGGTGTTCCTGGCATATTATTGATGTTCTTCCTTGGTATGATAAAGAGCGTGAGTGTGTGAGAGCACCCTTTTTGGTCTCTGTGTTTGATATGAATCTTACACTTGGGGTCACTGTTGGTTCAAGCTCCCATGGAGAAATTGTAATGGAGAGGAGGAGGGAGAAGGGACAGTTTGCATCCTCGTCATTTTTCCTTACTCTCCCCGCTCTACTTCAGTTACTTATGCCACTTGTGCTCTATTCTTCTTCCACTAGATGGCGCTCCACATAGCCAGGTCACCCTCTTCCTCCACACAGGTAGCTTCTCCTGAATCAGTGTTAGTCTTGATCCATCAACAAGCTTGCATGGCTTTTGAAATTCACGTACTGATACTAACCTTTCATATTTCTGACATTTTAAGAGGCATACTCTGTAGCCAGCGCTTGTGAACCATTATGGCCTCTTTCTGTTTTGTGCCTAAGTTGTGCCTGGCACTGCTGCAGGTTCTTTTCCACACGATACCTCCTTTAATCCTGGGGCCTCGGGAAGTCGTGCGGTGGTTCTCATTCTACAGCTAAAGAAATGGAGGTGAGGGAGATGCATAGCTTGTTCAAGGTCATGCAGCTATCTTACGTTATAGGGTTTACTTACATTATAAGGTTTACTGTGCCCTAAAGAAAAAATATTTCAGAAGCTTTGAATTGAAATTGTTTTTAAGGAAAGTATTAGGGTCCTCTGATTTATGGCTACCGGCCATTGTAATCTGTTTATTTTGTTGGGGAAAATTATAGTCCTGACAGTTATTTGCATTGGAGTATAAAAGTCAAATTCTTTGATTTCTGTAAAGAAGCAAGCAATAGTAACAAAAGCTTTGTCAGCTGGTGTGGAAATTGCTGCTTCCTCTTGCCTTCCCTTGTCTACTGACTTGAGTGGGCCAAGGAACTTGATCAGTACCAGGAACAAAACCATGGGGAAATTTGGACAAGGCCATGATTCTACTTTTAGTAATTTTAGCAGAGCTGAATACTGGATTGAGTCCATAGGAATTCAGAAATTTATACTGAGGTTTCCTTCACTCCATTCATTTATTTAATATTTGTTGAATATCTGCACTGCTATATTGAACTGTTTGTTCTGGGCCAGTTACTTCTCTGAGCCTGTGTTCCCCTCTGCACATGTCATTAGGGTGAAATGACAGTGATTATGTATTTGTTTAATTTTACTAAAATTTTTTAAATTAGAATATGTTCTTACATCCAATATATGTTATTTTTTTCTATCTGAATTTCATACATCAACTCTTGGTCGCCTACCAGTGCAGTGGACTATCTGCCAGTAATTTTCTGAGGGCTGGCTTTCTCCTGCCACCTTTTGCCACCCTTGTCCCTTGCTCTCTGGTTGGGTGTGCTCAGCGAACACAAATGCTTAGAAAAATCCCTCTCACCTTTTGTTTGCTTCCTGTGTGCAAGCCACAGCTAACTAAAGACTCAGGCGAGAGTGGCTAAGGACATAATTTTAAATCAGACAGACTGAGTTCACATCTGAGCTCTGCCACTTCTCCTTCTCTGGGCTGTGACTTTGGATACATGGACCCCTCTCAGCCTCAGTTTCTGTGATGGAGAAATGGCGATAAAAAATTAATAAATCCCCTTTGAAGTTTTTTGAGGTTTAAATGAGATACGTGTTAAGAGCTGTTTAGTGTCGTGCCTGACGTTTAGTAAGAACAGGGCGAGTAGCTGCTGTTCCCGCCATCATCCTCCCCGTCCTCATTTTTTATCAAGGAATTTGTAATCCAACGGGGGAGATAAACATGTGGGGGAACAATTTTAAGAGTGTGTTAAGCGCTGTGATAAAAGAAGGCCGCCTCTCTCACTCAGGACCAAGATAGGCTTTATGGAGGAGGCTTTTTCAGAGAGGACTAGCTGGATGCAGACGTCGTTGCGAAGGCCGGGTGAAGGACTTGGGCAGGGATGGATAAACTGTCTGACTCCTCCAGGTTATTCATTTCCGTCTCCCATGTTTCCATAACTTCTTCATATTCCTACGTGCCATGGCATGTTGTAGGTATTGATCTGTCTTCTCCTTTCCTCTCCCCTTCCCGTTATTTTTTTTTTCCTGGCATTAAAATTTTTATTTCGAAACAACTTTAAACTTACAGAAGAGTTAAAAGAGTAGTGCTAAGAAGCCCTGTATACTCACTTGTCTGGATTCACCAATTGTTTACATTTTCCCACATTGGCTTTGCCATTCTCTCTGTGTCTGTGTATTTTCATGACTCATTTGAGAGTAAGGTGTGTGTGTTATCTCGCCTTCACCCCTAAATACTTGAGTACCTTGGTGTGTATTTCCTGAGACTAAGGGCTGTCTCTTACATAACTGCAGTTGCAGATAACAGTGATGACAGAAGTTAGTCATCGTTTCGGTACTTTTATTATCTAACCTGCAGTCCATGTGCTACTCTTGCTGGTTGTTTCCATTTTGTCTTTTATAGCAGCGGTCCCCAACCTTTTTGGTACCAGGGACTGGTTTCGTGAAGACAAGTTTTCCACGGACCTGGGGTGCGGGGGATGGTTTTGGGATGATTCAACCACGTTACATTTACTGTGCACTTTACTTCTATTATTATTACATTGTAATATATAATGAAATAATTATACAGCTCACCATAATGCAGAATCAGTGGGAGCCCTGAGCTTGTTTTCCTGCAACTAGATGATCCCATTTGGGGGTGATGGGAGACAGCGACACCCGAAGTGTGTTGCTTATGTCCAGTCTACTCTGTAAGATGCAGCTTAACTGTCACTTGCCATTCACTGATATGAGTCTGCAAGCACCTGATTTATTATGGTCTCTGTGCAGTCAAACGTCTCTGCTCATGATCATCTGTATTTGCAGCCACTTGGCTCCACCTCAGATCATCAGGCATTAGATAGATTCTCATAAGGAGCGAGCAGCCTAGATCCCTCACATGCGCAGTTCACAGTAGGGTCTCTCTCCTATGAGAGTCTAATGCTGCTGCTGATCTGACAGGAGGCGGAGCTCAGGCGATAATGTAAGTGATGGGGAGCGGCTGCAAATACAGAGGGAGCTTCACTCGTTCGCCCCCCCCCCCCCCCCCCCCGCCCGCCGCTCACCTCCTGCTGTGCAGCCTGGTTCCTAACAGGCCATGGACCGCTACTGGTCCATGGCCCGGGGGTTGGGGACCCCTCTTTTATAGGACCCAGTTCAAGACCACACATTGCTTTTAGTTGTCAAGCCTTTTAGCTTCTTAATCTGAAACAGCCCCTCCGCCTTCCGTTGCCTTTTGTGGCATGCACGTTTGAATATCGCACAGGCCAGGACTTTGTGGAATGGCTCTCAATTTGGGTTGTCTGATGTTTCCTTAAATTTAGCTTCATGTTGTGCACTCTTTTTTTTTTTTTTTTTTTTTTGCGGTACGCAGGCCTCCCACTGCCGTGGCCTCTCCCGTTGCGGAGCACAGGCTCCGGACGCGCAGGCTCAGCGGCCACGGCTCACGGGCCCAGCCGCTCCGCGGCATGTGGGATCCTCCCGGACCGGGGCACGAACCCGCGTCCCCTGCATTGGCAGGCGGACTCTCAACCACTGCGCCACCAGGGAAGCCCCATGTTGTGCACTCTTTAGGCAGGAGTTCCACTGAGGTGATGGTGTGTCCTCCTCAATACATCGTATCAGGAGGCACACAGGGTCGGTGTCACTTTATCCCATTATTGAGGACATGAAGCTTGATCACTGGCGTAGGCGGTGCCAGTTTTCTGCACTGTAAAGGTACCATTTTCCTTTTGTAATTAATTAGTACTTTTGTGGGGAGATGCTTTGAGACTATGTAAATGCTCCTTATTAAACTCTCCCTCACAAATTTTAGTATCCATTAATGTTTCTTATCTGAATTATTACCATGATGGTTGTAAAATTGTAATTTTCTAACTGAGATATTCCATCTACATTTATTGGTTGACATTCTGCAGAAAGGGAACATTTTCATTTTTTTCTTTCCTTCTTTCTTTACCTCTCTCCTTCCCTCCGTCAGCTGTCGGTCTGTATTCAGGGATTCTTCTTTAATTCAATTGGTTGTAGTCCTTTACTATCACTATATAAGTTGATGCTTAATTCATTCCACATTTGGCCATTGGGAGCCCTTTACCCTGACTCCTGGGTCCTATTGACAGGATCGATCAATACATTTTTTGAGTTTTTTTTTTTTTTTTTACACTTTCTAACAGCATTTTGTTCCAGGCTCATCTTGTACTTGCTCTGCCCCAGCTCTGGAATTGGCCATTTCTTCCAAGGTTCCCTGGTTTCTCTTAGCGTGGAATGGTGTTTAAAAACCACAATCTGGGCTGTTGGCATGTCGTGGCTTCTAGGCCTTTCACCAGACAGAGCCAGAAAACGGATATGTTTCTGTAGGTGTGTCACCATTGTCTTCATGTTAAACTCTAAGCCTAGGGCTAGCAAACTTTTTCTGTAAAATGCTCAATAGTAAATATTTTGTGGGCTCTCTGTTCTACTCAACCCTGCTGTTGTAGCAGAAAAGCAGCCGTACACAATATGTAAGTGAGCGAGTGTGGTAGTGTTCTGACAACACTGTTTGTAGAAACAGGCAGTGTGCTGGCTCTGGCCCTGGGCTGTAACCTGCTGCCCTTCCCCGCTCTCAGCTACTAGAGAGTAGGGACCGGGCCTTATATCCACTTACCAGTGCTGTCCACATACCCGCACAAAGCTCTTTGATGAACGCATTCATGACTGTTAGCTCTTTGTATCACAGACTATTTATTTCTCTTACAGATCTTTTGGATGTCGATCTCTCGTGACTTGCCAATTTGTTGAGGTCCTTATTTGCAAGATGAGAGTCTTTAAAACATAATATGCACAATATACAAAGTAGTACTGAGAAAAAATAATTTTGTAGAACTCCTGAGGGTGTTTTTCTTGTCATGGTAAAAAAGTTACCTTTTTCTTGAAAGCATGTCAAGGCAGAGCCTTCACACGCAGGCGTTAGCACAGGCCCTGCTCTGCTCTGACGTCACGGTCACCCCTGTAGTCTCAGCCGCGAGGCAGAACTCCAGCACCAGTCAGGTGGGCGAAAAATCTTGAAATTATACTCCTTTGATTGTCTCAGAGCTGATTTATTTCTTTGCAGTTTTCTTTATGTAATTTATTGCTTGAATTTATTCCAAAAGAGACTTCATTACAGCAGTGACAAATGGGTTTTATGAGAGAGTGAGCCCTTTCTCAGGAAGACTGTGTCGTTAGGAAAGACCACCTGACTGTGGTCAAGGTGGTGTGGACACTGGGAAGGAAACCACACGCGTCACGGCAGAGAGCAGTGGCGCTGGCATAAAGGTGCAGATTAAATCAGGTTAAGTGTCTGATGACTAAGTCAATCAGACTTTTAGTTCCGTCAGTTGTAATTTTGCTGGTGAGCAGTTTCTCTGTTTGTCACCAAACCATCTCATTGTTTATCAGAAGCAGCACAAAGTTTTGCTCCATCCTTTCTCTAGAATCCAAAAAAGTGGTTTTAAAGTTCTGTGTCTCAGAGCAGTTCACGGTTCTGCAGGGAGTCCTGGTCTGGTGAGAAAGGGGAAGGCGAGCACGTCTCCTTCCCCCTGGGCTTTTGTCTTCCAGGTCCTGAGGTGCCTCATACGATTTTGATTTGCTTAATGAATTTTACTTTTTGTTGTTGTTTTAAGTGTGAAAAGTGCTGTCGAGGAAGTTGTACCTCAGTGACGGACTCTCGGCCAGAGCCCGGGCTCTGTCCACTCTGTGGCTCACGGCCCCTCCCTTAGTGCGCTGAGGCCATCAGTGCGGAGCAGCTGCGGAGACAGGGCTGCACGCCCTGTTTATGTGGCCTGCAGTGGCGCAGGGGGCAAGGGGGCAGAAACATCCAGGTCATGTAGCTTAACACAGTAGTTGGTTATTTTCTGTATTGTACTTTCTTCTGAAGTCTCCTTTTCACCCCCGTTAGGGCTGTGCTCCTTACCTGCTAGATGGGTGCACTCCTTTTGGTAACAGTAAGCTCTCTGGGCTTCGGTTTCTTCATGTATAAAATGAGCACGAGAGAATCTGTGTCCCGCGCCTGGCAGGTTGCAGGTCCTCACAGTCAGTCCGCTCTGCTCCGGGGCCCTTGGCCAGCAGAGTGCTGCACCTTGTGCCTGTCCCCGTGGAGCCCAGCGTGGGAGGCGGGGACACGGCGCGGAGCCGACCCCTGGACAGTGTGTGCATTCCTGGCTGCCGGTCTGGTCTTTGTGGTACCGGGCCCCACGTTCCTTTCCACAAAGGGTGCACGACAGAAAGTAGCGCTGTCGGCTTTGGGAGTCAGCATCCTGGCAGGAATAGCACAGTCTGCTCATCGCACTGCAGACTCTCAGACTCTCGGAAACCACTGCCCAGCTTCCAGGGAAAACCCTTACGAGGAGGCCCGTAGGGTGTGTATTTCTCCGCAGTTGTCCCCGCTGGACCCTGGAGGGTGTTCAGTTCTTTTTCATCAAGGATCGAGTTCTTAGGCTGGGCTCGGTGCTGGGACACAGGGCCGGTAATCCTTCATTCCTGCTTAAAGAGTTTTCAGCCCAGTGGGGAAGCAGCCAAATTAGAAGACATTTACATTGTGAGGTGGGGAGCGCTGTACCAAGACGGTCACGCAGGGCTCTGCGGAAGCCCAGGAGCCCCGCGTCGTCCCCGGGCTGGGGGCGGGGTCCTGACGTGGTGGTGGTGGAGGAGGGGGCTGGGCTGCAGAGTGTGCCAGACCGAGGCCACGCTGCGGAGCACAGGCCTGGCTGCCTGGTGTGTGGTCCCTGTGCCCGTCCCCCTCCCCCTCCTCCCCCTCCGCGTTCATTCCCAGTGCCCAGTACAGCCCCTCCTCTTTGCAGCCGTGGTTGTGTTTGTCACACTTTAGATTACAGTGATTCGTTGGGAGTTACTTTTCCCACAAGAGTCCCAGTTCCTTACAGACAGGAGACCTGCCTTCTTAGCTTCAATTCCTTCTCTAGTGCCGAGCGCAGTGCCTGGGAGATGGTTCGTGCCCAGGAGATGTCTGTAGAACGAAGGGTCAGCTGGTCTCAGTTTCTTCTTCTGTGCATTAGGGCAATGAATTCATCATCTCAGGACGCTTTGGTGAAGGGAAACCGAGAAAGGCTGCTCTCCTTTTGCTTGAGTTTCTGGCTGCTGGTTTTCAGGGGAGATCCTCCATTTCTCAGGCAGGTGTGCCAGGCGTGTACATCCCGGTGGTGTGGGACTCAGTCAGACCTGTGGCGAGTCTCCCTGGGCTGCTTAAGAGTTTCTGGATCTGGGCACATGCTTTCACCTCTCTAAACACCAGTGCTTTAGTTTGTTAAGACAGGCATGAAACTACCTATGACCCAGACTTCCTGTGAGGTTTCAGTGACAAACACTGAGACTGTGTGTAACCAGACTCAAGGCTTCTGAGCCAGCAGCATCAGACTGGGTGTATCTGTTCACACTGCCTTCTCTGTGGTTCTCTCTCTCCTACTTTTCTCATCCATTTGTAAGGTCCTTTGTGATGATATTGGGCTCGCCTGGATAATCCAGGATGATCTCCCCATTTTAAGGTCGGCTGATCAGGAAACTTGGTTTTCTCTGCAACCACTAATTCTCCTTTGCCTGCAACTTAACATTCTCCGGTTTTGGAAGTCAGGATGTGGGCATCTTTGGGGAGCCACTGGTGTGTCAAGCACAGAGGGATTGGGGAGGCAGGGGAAACTGATGTTCATCAAGTACCGAGTGTATCTTCAGCCTGGTTTCAGGGATTGTCATATATTAGGACATTATCTCAAACTATACAGCAGAGGTTTTAGAGATGTTAAAATAACTTGTTCGTGTCATGTAATTAATAATAATAATGAGGTATTTTGTTGAGTTCTTGCTAAGTGTCATACACTGTGTCAGGAGATTTACAGAGCATATTTTTCTCAATTCTCAGTACAGCCTTCTGAGATGAATGACATAAATTTTACTTTATAGGCGAGAAAACAGGCTTTCGTGGAACTATGATTGGCTCAGTGTCACATGGCAAGCTTGTAACTGAATGCTTTGGACTTTGTCAGTCTGACTCCCAAGTCCATACTCTTTCTGTTAAGTTACGATGGGTTAAGATAAAAGGGCCTTATGGAGCTGATTTCTCTTGCATCCCACCTCATATTGAAGTTTTTGTCTGGATAACATTCAGAGTCCCTCTTAGGGTATTTGTCAAAGATTATTTGGTGTCACATATCACAATGACCAGGTAGTTAATTGACTGACTTGACAACTTCTCTTTCCTTTCCTCTACGCTCCAACTTTTTATCCCTTTGTTAGACCATAACAGCCTTTTGTAAGTATTTATTGAGCTCCTCCTCGGTTACCATTCTTCCCATCGATTTTCCATATTGTTTCATACATTATTTTATTTAATCTTTGCAGCAGCCTTCTACAGATAACTATTAATACTCCTATTTTATAGCTAATGAAACAGCCTGACAAAGATTAAAACCAAGCTCTGTTTTGACTCAAAAGCCTGTGCTATAAAAAGGTGTATCTTATTTACAGTTTTTTGCTTCAGTCCTACATATTCAACATGATCACTTGAAATAATTTCATAAAATATGAGGAAAATATAGATAGAAAAAACTAAAAATGACTGATGTAGTAGTAATTAAATAGGTAAAGAATGCCCGAAGAGCACAAGTTTATATATCAAAAGTAGGGCTAAAAAGTGCTTGGTTTATATTGACCCTGATGAGCTCAGTGACATGGAATAAACTAGGACTTGATTTAGCAGTGTGTTTCAATTAATGTTTGTGGTAGGCCGAAGCGTGGCCCCCAAATATGTCTATATCCTCAGCTTTAGAACTGGTGAATGCTACCTTATATGGCAAAAGAGACTTTATAAATATGATTAAGTTAAAGATCTTGAGATGGAGAAAGTATCCCTGATCATCTGGGTGGGCCCAGTATAACCACACTGGTCCTTATAAGAGGAATGTGGAGGAAGAGTCAGAGTCAGACAGAAGACAGTGTGACAGTGGAAACAGATTGGAGTGATGTGGCCACAAGCCAGAGAATGCTAGCAGCCTCTAGAAGATGGGAAGGACAAGGAAAAGGATTCTCCCTTGGAGTCTCTAGAAGAAATGCTGCCTTTATGTGCCCATTTTAGACTTCTGACTTGCAGGACTATAGGGCAGGGGCCCCCAACCCCCAGGCCGCGGACCTGTAGCGGTCCGCGGCCTGTTAGGAACTGGGCCACACAGCAGGAGGTGGGCAGCAAGCAAGCAAGCGAGGCTTCATCTGCCGCTCCCCGTCGCTCTCATTACCGCCTGAACCATCCCCCCTGCCCCCTGCCACTGGTCCGTAGAAAAATTGTCTTCCACGAAACTGGTCCCTGGTGCCAGAAAGGTTGGGGACCGCTGCTGTAAGGTAATGATACGTTTATGTTGTTGTTTTAAGCCACTGAGCTTGTAGTAATTTGTTACAGTGGCAATAGGAAACTAATACAATGTCCTTAAATAATTATGAACCGCTTAACAAAGTAATAGTTGGGGACTTCAGTACCCTTGTTTATATAATGGAGGCAACAACTAGGTAGAAAATTGGTAAGGAAATAGAAGACGTGAACAATACTATAAGTTGACTAGACTAAAAGAACATTTATAGAACATGCAGAAACTACATTTTTCTCAGGTGCACATGGAACATTCTCCAGGACAAACCATATGCTGGTCCGTAAAACAAACCTCAGTACATTTTAAAGGATTAAAATCATGTAAAGGATGTTCTCTGACCACAATGAAATGAGATTGGAAATCAATAACAGAGAGAGACTTGGGGAGTTCACAAATATGTGGAAATTAACAGACTCCTAAGTAACCAATGAGCCAAATAAGAAATCACAAGGGAAATTAGAAAATATTTTGAGATGAAGGAAAATAAAGACACAACATTTCAAAACTTATGGAATGCAGCTAAAGCAGTACTTGGAGACAAACACATAGATATAAACACTTATATTAAAAATGAAGATAAATCTCAAATCAGTTACCTAACCTTCGATCTTAAGACACTGGGAAAAGAAGAGCAAATTAAATCTAAAAGAGGCAGAATGAAGGAAGTAATACAGATTAGAATGGAAATTAATGAAAAAGAGAATAGAAAAACAGTAGAGAAAATCAACAAACCGAAAATTGGTTCTTAGAAATGGACTTGAGGACACAGGGAGGAGAAAGGGTAAGCTGGGACAAAGTGAGAGAGTGGCATGGACATATATACACTACCAAATGTAAAATAGCTAGCTAGTGGGAAGCAGCTGCGTAGCACAGGGAGATCAGCTCAGTGCTTTGTGACCACCTAGAGGGGTGGGATAGGGAGGGTGGGAGGGTGACGCGAGAGGGAGGGGATATGGGGATATATGTATATGTATAGCTGATTCACTTTGTTATACAGCAGAAGCTAGCACAACAGTGTAAAGCAATTATACTCCAGTAAAGATGTTAAAAAGAAAAAATTGGTTCTTTGAAAAGATCAACGGAATTGCCAAAATTTTAGCTACATTGACTAAAAGAAAAGAGAGAAGACTCATGACAAAAATCAGGGATGAAAAAAGGTACATAACTGCTGACTTTACAGAAATGAAAATGTAAGGGAATACTGTGAACAATTGTATACTCATAAATTAGATGACTTAGGTGAAATGGGCAGTTTCCTAAAAAGATACAGACTACTGAAACCGGCTCAAGAAATAGAAAATCTGAATATAATGGTAAAGAGATTGAATTGGTAAAATAAATAAATAAATAACCAAACTACTCAGTAAGAAAAGCTCAGGTCCAGATGGCTTCACTTGTGAATCCTATCAAACGTTTAAAAAACTAATTAGTACTAATTCTTGACAAACTCTTCCAAAAATTAGAAGAGGAAGGAATATTTACCAATTCATTGTAGGAGACCAGTATTACCCTGATTCCAAAAATCAGACAAAGACATCACAAGAAAACTACAGACCAGTATCTCTTATGAATATAGACACAGAAATCCTCAGTGAAATACTAGCAAACCAAATCCAGTTAGCATATAAGAAGGATACACCTTGATCACATAGGATTTATCCCAGGAATGCAAGGTTGGTTTAGCATCTGAAAATCAATTAATTTCATATCTGTGCTAATAGAATAAAGGACAGAAACCACATAATCATCTCAGCAGTCACAGTAAAAACATTTCATGGATTCTAACACCCTTTGGTGAGAAAAATGCTCAACAAACTAGGAATAGAAGAGAACTTCCCAAAACCCGATAAAGTGCGATCTGTGAAAAACCCACAGGAGACATCATACTTAATTTTAAGACTTTTGCCCTAAATCAGGAATAAGCAAAGATGTCAGCTTTCGCCCCTTCTACTCATCATTGTTCTGGAGGGTTTGGGCAAGAAAATGGAGTAAAACATCCAGATTGGGAAGGAAGAATTACAGTTAACTATTCATAGATGACATGATCTCATATATAGAAAAGCATAAGGAATCCACTAAAAATCTGTTAAAACTAACAAATGAGTTCCTCTCTCCCTTCCCTTTTGTATTTAAAATTGAATATTTCTTCTGATAATACGTATAGTACATACTTTACTGGGCTATAAGTTTCACGAGGCCAAGATTCATATCTGTTTTGTAGACCATTGTGTACCTAGCACCTGCACGCATGCCTTGTCCATAGAAAGTGTTCTTTACATACTTGATAAATGAATGCTTGGAAAAAATAGAAAGTATAAAAAATAAAAAACAGTTGTACTCACCATAAACCAACCATTTGGAGATAGTCATTGTTAATATTTTAGACAGTTGACTTCTCCATAGAAAATTTCATAATTTCATTTTTTTTGCTTAATTTTTTTTTTAGTGCTGCATCTTTATTTTTATTTATTTTTAACATCTTTATTGGAGTATAATTGCTTTACAATGGTGTGTTAGTTTCCGCTTTATAACAAAGTGAATCAGTTATACATATACATATGTTCCCATATCTCTTCCCTCGTGCGTCTCCCTCCCTCCCACCCTCCCTTTCCCACCCCTCTAGGTGGTCACAAACCACGGAGCTGATCTCCCTGTGCTATGCGGCTGCTTCCCACTAGCTATCTGTTCTATGTTTGGTAGTGTATATGTGTCCATGCCACTCTCTCACTTTGTCACAGCTTACCCTTCCCCCTCCCCATATCCTCAAGTCCATTCTCTAGTAGGTCTGTGTCTTTATTCCCGTCTTACCCCTAGATTCTTCATGACCTTTTTTTTTTTTTCCTTAGATTCCATATATATGTGTTAGCATACAGTATATGTTTTTCTCTTTCTGACTTACTTCACTCTGTATGACAGACTCTAGGTCCATCCACCTCACTACAGATAGCTCAATTTCATTTCTTTTTATGGCTGAGTAATATTCCATTGTATATATGTGCCACATCTTCTTTATCCATTCATCCGATGATGGACACTTAGGTTGCTTCCGTGTCCTGGCTATTGTAAATAGAACTGCAGTGAACATTTTGGTACATGCCTCTTTTTGAATTATGGTCTTCTCAGGGTATATGCCCAGTAGTGGGATTGCTGGGTCATATGGTAGTTCTATTTGTAGTTTTTTAAGGAACCTCCATACTGTTCTCCATAGTGGCTGTATCAATTTACATTCCCATCAACAGTGCAAGAGTATTCCCTTTTCTCCACACCCTCTGCAGCATTTATTGTTCGTAGATTTTTTGATGATGGCCATTCTGACTGGTGTGAGATGATATCTCATTGTAGTTTTGATTTGCATTTCTCTAATGAGTAGTGGTGTTGAGCATTCTTTCATGTGTTTGTTGGCAATCTGTATATCTTCTTTGGAGAAATGTCTATTTAGGTCTTCTGCCCATTTTTGGATTGGGTTGTTTGTTTTTTTATTATTGAGCTGCATGAGCTGCTTGTAAATCTTGGAGATTAATCCTTTGTCAGTTGCTTCATTTGCAAATATTTTCTCCCATTTAGCTTAATGTTTTGTCTTTATCATTTTCTTAGATCATCAGAATGTTGGAAATACTGTTTTTCATGGCTTAGTAGTACTCCATAGTATGTATGTCATCCTGTACTTAGCGGATTCCTCACTAATGAGCATTTCCGACTCTTTGAATTATTGGTAATTCTGATTCGTCTCTTCTGTGTCCTTACATTCTGTACATTGCTGCCCTTACCTAGATCTCTGCAAGAGCCTGAATTTGTTCCTTACCACTGGTGTTCTTCTCTCTTTCAAGATGTGCGTTTTAAAAAGAAGCAGTACAAAATGCAAATCTTTTTAAACATGCAAATCCAATAAAGTCATTCCTTTATTTAAAGTTTTCACTAGTATATCATATCCTCAAGGTAACTTGTATCCTCAAGATCTTTCTCAGGATGGTGTTCGCTCTCCTACTTACCTCTCCAGTCTCGTATCTGTCAGTCCCCTCTTTGATCCTGAGGTTACAGTGATGCTGGATTTCTTGTCTGATTCATGAAATCCAGTTGTTCTTTTCTGTAAGGTCTTTTGTTTGCTCTTCCGTTCTGTTTTGTGTAACACAAATGCCCTCCTCCCCCCTTATGTGCTTAATCCATTTATGTTCTTAGGGATTCAACTCAGGGGTCACCACCCAGAAGGAACCAATTTGCTACCCACTCTCAATTTTGGATTGGGTACCCCCTTCTGTTCTCATCTTTTAGAGCGCTCTGCATAACTCTGTCATAGCCTTTATCACCCTGGATTGTCATCTCCTTATGTCTCCCCTTAATAGGGTAAGCTCCTTGAAGGCAGGTGCTGTATCCACTGTGCCTGGAACACAACAGGGACTCAGTGAATGCTGCAGGGAACCTCTTTGCACATCAGTCTGCACTGGCCATTCAGATAATTTCTTTAGGATAGCCTCCCACAAGTTTAATAACTAGGTCAGAGTTCATCAATATTGACAACCCTCGTTGTCAAATTGATTTATAGGTGAGATGTACCAGTTAAACTTTCTGCCAGTAGTGTTTGTGAATGTACTTAAATGGGACCTTCTGAATCCTATTTTGAGGTAAGATATGTTGGATAGTTTGTGTTGTTTCTGCTTAGGCGTGGTTGTTTAGGGTGATACTAAGTAGAAAGTGTTATTTGACAGGCTCTCAGCCTGTCACCTTTTATGAATAATTGGTAATGGGGGCATAATGTACTAAACTGGAAAGCTGGGTATTTGGTTTTCCATTTCCCATTCTGCTGTATGGTTGCCTTTCAGATGTAATTTGTTGCTCCTTGATATTGTAGACAGGCAGAGAGCTTTCTTTGACACTCAGTGTAATGATCAAAACAGTAATAGGCACACTGCCAGGACTAATGCTTTTTCAGAATTTGGAGAAACTCTTGGAGAAGCACTTTTGTCTGATCTCCCTGTGGTTTTTCAGAGTTACAAAAAAGTGTTATGGTATCATTGAGTATTATATTAATATATAGGTTCAGAACTGCTGGTTGGGCTGATGAACTTATAGTGGCTAAAAGTTGTCCATAGGGCAGAGAGAAAAATAATTAGCAATGATGTATATAGCATTTAGATTTGCATCTGATAAAATCCACAATAGAATTACAAAGCATTTCACAGTGCTGCCTTGGGAAATAGGAAATGGTTAGGTCTATAAGGGTTAATACTAGAGAAAAGGGGTGGTGGAACCGAGCTCTTGGTTACCAGACCAGTTTGTGGAAGAATATTCTCTATCAGTTATATGTCCATTGTCCGTATACCTCCACAGTCCCAAATGTAACCGGTGCCGTCTTTTTTCTCCTTCACTATTTCTTTCTCTAAGTTTTTGATCGGGTGTTTGTGTGTTGGGATGGGTGGGAAGTGCCTGTAGGGCCTGGGAAAAGCTTGCTATGTGAGATTCCGATTTCACTGTTTGAATAAGTAGTCTGACGCACAGCAGATGGGCTCTGGGCCAGCTATTAGCCACGAGGATGTGGGCAGGTATATTCCCTGCAGCACTGCCCTCCTCTGTGAAAGGGGTAAACACCACCCAGCCAGCCGAGTTGTCACAAGATGTGTGTGAAGATCAGGGAGGGAAAGGAACTATTCGTGAGGGGTCTAACCAGTGCCTGGCACATAGCAGGTGCCCAGCCAGCGTTTAGTTTATTCCCTTCTTTCTCGTGAGGCTTTTCCCATCAGAACATCCAGAAAAGATGTCCAGTGTATTAAACAATAGGTGTTGCTTTGTTACTGTTCTTGTGCTTATCCCTGGGGATGACAGCATTTTTCCTTCTCCCGTAGCATTCCTAGACATCAAGTCTCTTTCGTCCCTTTGTTTCTCTGTCTCCCTCTCTCTGTAAGTCAGTCCATTAAAAAAAAAAAGGTCAAGACTATTGGGTTTTCCCTATTGAAACATTGTATTTACTAATCAAATCCTCTCTGCGCCTGGCTCATGTTTGAAAGTTGCTGATTATATTTTATGGACTCTTTTTTTTTTCCCCACATTAAACATGTGGCACAATGGTCAGACCTGTCTGAAAACGTCATCTTCTCAATCCACTAATGATTATATTATAGTTGCATTGTCGCACAGCACCCAGCCCGAAGATGATGGACTGTGGCGAGGAAACACATGGGCTGCGGTTAGCGCGTGTGCTTGTGGTTTGCAGCTGCCCACACTGGCTCCTAAGTGCTGTCACATTGTGGCTAGTGCGGCGTTGTCATGGCAGTGGTGAGGGGAAGTGGGGGGCATTTTCTGTACTTTAGAACCTTTGAAGCTAATTAGTCTTTGGAACTAAAAGGTATAAAGTATGTGAATCAGATTCATACTCTGAATTTACATGATTCTGTCCCTCGCCGTTATCAGGGCACCGTGCCACGAGGCCGTCGTGTCCAGGCGCCTGGCGCTGCCTTGCCCAGAGCCCGCTGCTCGCCCACTGGCTCCTGCGGGGCCGCGCTCACTCTCCCACATCCAGACCTCGGAGCGCTGGGGTCCAGTCGGGACCTGCCCATTCTCGTCCCTGGCCAGGGTTGTGAGGACTCTGTTTCTGGGCCAGTACAGGACATTTTAGATATATTAAAGAGCACAAATGTACAATTCCAATCTGTTTGGATGTGAGATGACTTTGAACATCCAGTATTTTGGAAGACAGTCGTGGATTGTGACTAAGAATGAGGCCTCTAGAATCAGATGGCTTAGGTTTAAGTCTGTCTTGTCACTCCTACTTGCTGACTCTATGCCTGGGGAAAGTAATTTAACCCTTCAGTACCTCAGTTTCCTCAGTGAGGTGTAATGTGGAATACTGTAAAAATTCTACTTTAAAGGACTGTTGTGAAGATAGGCTAACATACGTAAAGCTTTCATTGCATGGTAGGTGGTAACATTCAATTAATGTCAGCTGCTATTATTATTATTTTTACAATTTGTATTTGTCCAGCCCTGAGCTAACTGCTGGGGAGGTGACGATGAATAAGAAAGAAGGAGCTACAGTCTACTAGAATATGCGCAGTGTGATAAAAGCTGTGCACAGAAATACCCTCCCCCCATCCCAGTTATCTTCCTCACTTAGTTCACTTCTCTTCAGAGCCCTCCTTTACCTTCTGGCAACTGATACATTTACGATCTGTCTCTCCCTCCTAGAGTGTAAACTTGTAAACAGCATGTTGCCTACTTGTGGCTGTATCCTCAGCACCTGTAATGGTGACTGACACATAGTAGGTATTCAGTAAAAGATACAGGATGAATGAATGCCAAAAGTGCCCCGGGAGCCCTGATGAGAAAGCAGTGCATTAGTATGGATGGGACAAGGAAAACTACAGAGATGATACTTTTTACGTTGGGCGTTGAAGGGCGAGCAAGAGTTTGCCAGCTGTCTACAGGTACTGCAGAGAAGGGCATTGCAGCCAGAAGAGCAGGGGTTTAAAGGTAGGAAAGTCTCTGGTGTGTTAATGAGAGGAATGACTCACACCTGTTGTCACATCGGACGCTCTGATGGGTAGTTTGCATGGAGATTATGGGAATTCATTTTCTGTTTGGTTACTTAGTTTTCAATACTAAACTCTTCCTTTGCTTATTGTAGGAAATTGTTTTTGTAAGATTTCATATGGTAGCTTCATCTTTTCGGGTGAAGTTAATTTCTAGAATATTAGCTATTCCTTAGTGATACAATCGAGCACAGATAGGACGAAGTAATGCTGGTAAAGGTAATGGAGATGATGATGATGATGGCATTTGCAGGTCACTTTACAGTGCTTCTACCGAAGACTTTTACATGTTACTTCACTAAGCCTCTCGATAGCACGATGAGGTGTGCAAGACTGAGTAGCATCCTTGATCTGTGTATTTTTTTCATTTGCCTAGGCCTTTGAAATACATCCTTTTATTATTACCAGAGGCCTCAGCTCCTGAGTGCTGTGTGTTGTCTTTGCTTCACCTTTGCAGTCCTGGACCCGGGCCCCCGGGGGTAAAGAGCAACGTGTCCCAGAAGCCTGGTCCATGTGCTCCATTTGGTGTCGCCCTAAACTTTCCAAGGGTGGGGATGCTCATGGTCCCGAGGGACTCCAGGGCTCATTGCCAGCATGTGGACCTTGAGTGTGAGAAGCAAGGCCAAAGAAGAGGTCAGTGAGACCGTGGCTGATGAGCCCAAGTCCCTCTCCAGTACCATTTATAATCCTTAATTTTTCTCTCCAGAGGCATCATCCCTTCCACAGAATGTGAGCTTTATGAGGGCAGGGTCTTTGTTATTCACTCCTGATGCCGAACAGTCAAAGCAGTGCTCGGTACATAGAAAATGCTCAGTAAACATTTTGGATGGATGAATAGTAAATGGGCGGTGGCCTCGTATTGTCTACCAGAAGTCTGTTTTGTTCCTGGCCCTTGTCTGAGCTCCTGTTAGTGGGTCAGGGGGAGATTGGGGAAGTCTAGACTCCTCCCAGAAATTAGAGGTTTGTTAGTAGTCAGGGCGGATGTTACCTCCATTTTCTGAGTGACAAGACGGAGGCTTAGAGAGGTTAAATAACTTGCCTTGGGTTATATGGCAGGCAGGTGGCAGAAACTACTCAAACACAGGTCCCTCCAAAGCAATTGAATGGCCTTCTCAGCTCCATTAGAAAGGAATAGTAATAGTTTATTATATAATATGTGCATATTTAGATATGTATGTCTTGTGTTTTGTCTCCCAGATGTTCCCAGTATATGAGCATATACTCATAATGACAATCATGTTTACCTGTGTAGCAAAACCCATTCTTATACAGTGTATATTCATTTATAAGTTGGCATGCTTAATTGTGACAGAACTTGATTCGTGGAAATACAGATCTGATCAAACATCAATAATACTGCACAAAAATACTCATTTTCACAAGCATCTCTGATGAAAGACAGCAGTTTGATTCTTTTATGTTCTCTCTTTTTCTAGAAGAGGGTAACTCGAGCTCATCTGTTTGGACAAAATGATTTTTCTCTTCTCTCTGGTATTTTGACCTTGAACCTTTAGACCTATGTAAAACAAATTTTCTTTCAATATTCTTTATGTTTCTCTTTAATTTTTCTCAATATTTTAAATTATTTAAATATTTTTATATAATGTCTGAGTATATTTATCATTTGACATCATTTGTCAGTGGTGGTTAATATATTTAACATTAACACTTAAGGTCCAACAGGGCATGTGATATGTCTCTTTCTGCTCACTGTTGATTTCCTAGCACATAGTGGGCTTCAAATGTTTGTGGAATAAATGACATTTATGTTATAGATACAGAAACACTTTAGCATTTCCTCGTTACAGAGCACTTGTCACAGTCCTGATCCCTCCAGATGGGCCCCTTGTGTCTGGGAGAGACTGGGGTTCTTACTTGGAAAAGAGAAGCCATGGATCTGTATCTATACGTGGAGGGAAAGTGCCTTACAATCCAAGGCCAGTGACTGTTTTGATGACCCCTCCAGCTCTGGAAAAGGACACGTCTACCCAGCGTCACTTACTTTTGACATATGTTGTCTACAGTTTGGGTTTGTAGCTTTTTACCGTAGAAAATTGACTACACTTTGTTAAGTGCAGTGTTCTGGTTCAAGAGGTGTTAGGCCTGCCCTTCCTCGCTCCACACCTACATGGATGTCTGATGGTGTAGTGCCCTTCTTGGAGCCCTGTGACCGCAGACAGATGACTTCCCTGCCCTGCTCTGCTTCCTCATCTTTAAAGTGGAGATAGGGGCTTCCCTGGTGGCGCAGTGGTTGAGAGTCTGCCTGCCGATGCAGGGGACGCGGGTTCGTGCCCTGGTCCGGGAGGATCCCACATGCCGCGGAGCGGCTGGGCCCGTGAGCCATGGCTGCTGAGCCTGCGCGTCTGGAGCCTGTCCTCCTCAACGGGAGAGGCCACAACGGTGAGAGGCCTGCGTACCGCAAAAAAAAAAAAAAGTAAAGTGGAGATAGTGGTGTCTAGCTTTCTCACCCCCATAGAGCTGTAGGTTGAGATAAACTGGAAAAATCTGAAAGGCTTGTAAGCTGCAGCACAAAGCTGGAGTATTATCATTACTGCCATCACTGATATTATTAGAGTTATTAAAACACAGGTGTGGGAGTCAACATCTTTTATATAATTAGGTTTGAAAAGATTAATAATATGAAAGTGAGTGACTAATACAATGCATTGTGCAGTCAGGTGTTAAGAGGAAAGCCAAGGAGCAGACCGAGGGTATGTTGTTTAGAAAAGGCTGTGTCACCGGAGCTTGAAATTCTGGACTTCACTGTCTGTCAACGTTAGTACTAGTGAATGATGGAGAATTGTTCTTTATTTTTTTTAATTGGATTTTTAAAAAAACTTCTTTGTTTAACACCTTTAGGTTTAAATGCAGATTGTTAAAACAGGCAGTGACAATAATAGCATTGAAAAATGGTGATTAGCATTTGACTCTATGTATCCGATATTTATTTAGTATATGTTATATGCGACTTGGTACACATACTTTTTTTTTTTTTTTTTTTTTTTTGCGCGGTACACGGGCGTCTCTCTGCTGTGGCCTCTCCCGTTGCAGAACACAGGCTCCGCACGCGCAGGCTCAGCGGCCATGGCTCACGGGCCCAGGCGCTCCGCGGCATGTGGGATCTTCCCGGACCGGGCCACGAACTCATGTTCCCTGCATCGGCAGGCGGACTCTCAACCACTGCGCCACCAGGGAAGCCCCACGTACTTATTTTGAACGACATTTTAGAACCAAATAATTATTTTTAAATTAATGTTTTAAAATTTCTCAGTTTTAATTTACAATATGGTAAATACTGATAGATTGTAACACATAAACAAAAAGTCCTCTGGGCTTCTTAAAATTTTGTATGAGTCTTAAGTCAAAAGGGCTCCTGAGACTGAAACGCTGGAAAACTCTTGGGTTTGTGAGATCATGGTTCACATCTACAATAATGCTTTGTACTTTTGCAGGGAAATGTAGAAAACTTTGTTCCATGAGTAAAGTGTTTCTTGACCAGTAGCTATTAACACGTTGTTTGATGTTGTTATGGTTGTCTATTTAGTAACTGGTTACTCTATAAACTGCTATTCTAATGTAATAAAGTAGACTGTTCTTAAAATTCTTTTGCACATTTGAGAATTTTGATAACAGGAAAAGTCACTAATTTTTTAAGGATATGTTTTAGTACCTACTGTATACTTTCCCTACCCACAATCACCAATTTATGATTATTTGACAAGCATATAGATTGGTAACCAGATAAATAAGCCTCAAGACTGGAAGTAGCAAATGAAATGCTGATAACCATTTGCCAAAAGTCAGGGATTTCTATGATGCAGTCATACGATGTAATTGGATACAGGAGCACTTTGAGTAGTAGATTGGGCTGAACAAATATATGGGATTATTAGCACTACACTTGTGGGTTGTAATACTTTGCTCTATTTTATATTTTTTCACCTGAACTTTTTGTATCTTAAAGCAAAATGCATTTTTCATTTACTTTTTGACAGCAATTAAAATACTTGTGTATCTGTTGAACTAATCCAGTTAGAGAAAGCTCTATGTATGGAGAAAGAGTTAAGCATCAAAGAAAACAGGAAGCAAAAAGGGAATATTCAGGTCTGTGTTCCATTTCAGGTTATTTCTTGTATATGGTAGAGCTCGAGATTAATTTGTTTGCATATGTATATCTAATTGTTCTAGCACAACTTGTTGAAATGACTATCCTTTCTCTACTGAATTGTCTTTGAATCTTTTTCAAAAATCAATTACCTATGGCTTACCTAGTGTACATGTAGGACGCTGTTCTTTTGTTCTGTATGTCTTTCCTTGAGCCAACACCACAACTGTATTACTTACTGGAGCTTCATACTAAGTTGCTGAAATCAAATGAGTCCTTCAACTTGTTCTTTTTCAGCATTTTCTTCTCTATACTTATAAGGACCTTATACATGCAAGGTGCTTTGAACATGCATATACACTTTAAAATCAGCTTTTATCAATTTCTACAAGAAAGTTTACTGGTCTTTGACAGGGAATTACATTAAATTTATAAATCAGTATTGGGAGAATTGACATCTTAACAATATTGAGTCTTCTGATCCATGGACATGATTCTGTCTTAATTTATTCAGATCTTTAAAAATTTCTACCAGCAATGTTTTGTAGTTTTTAATGTATAGGTTTTACTCATATTTTGTTCACCTTATCCCTCAGTATTTCATATTTTTTGATGCTAATGAAATGTTGTTTTTGAAGTTTCTTTTTTTTTTTTTTTTAACGCATGTGCTCTTAGAAATATAGTTGATTGTTGTGTAGTACTTATATCCAGCAATTTTGCTAAATTCACTTGTTACTTCTGGTGGCTTTGTTGTAGATTCCTTGGGATTTTCTAGATTATTTTTTCTTTAAATAAAGGTACTTTTCCTTTTCCAATCTGAATTATTTTAATTTTCTTCTCTTAATTGTGCTGGCTCTGTCCATCCATGTCAGTAAGTAGATGTTCCTGGTTATGGGGGAGAAATGATACAGTCTTTTAATTGTGATGTTATCTCTAGATTTTTCATAGATGTTCTTTATCAGATTGAGAAAGTTTCATTTTATTCTTATTTGCTGAGAGTTTTTATCATAATGAAGGTTTAATATTTTTAAATGCCTTTTCAACATTTATTCAGATGATCGAACACAAGGTTTTTCTTTTGTAGCCTGTTAATGTAGTGAATAACATTGAATAACTTTCAAATGTTAAATAAGCCACTTACCTTCTTGGGACGATCCATACTTGGTGATCTTGTCTACTCTTGTTTAGATATTGCTAAATTCAATTTGTTAATATTTTGTTAAGGACTGTTCCATCCTTGTTCAGGAGGGATATTGAGATATAGTTTTCTTTTCTTCTAAAATCTTTGTCTCACTTTTATATTAGGCTAATGAAATGATTTTGGAAGGGTTCACCTCTTCTCTCTATTCTGGAAGAGTTTTTTTAGAATTGGTGGTATTATTTATGCCTTATGCGTTTGGTCGAATTCACCAGTGAAGCCATCTGGGCCTGGGGTTTTCTTTGAGAAAATTTTGTAAGCTGTGAATTCAGTTTCTTTAATAGATAGAGGCTTATTCGTGTTGTCTTTTTCTTCTTGAGTGATCTTTGGTAGTTTGTGTCTTTTAAGGAAATTGTCCATTTCATCTGAAATATCAAATTTATTAATATAAAACTGTTGGGTAATAATTGTAGGATCTGTGGTGATGTCACTGTTATTCCTGATGTTAGTAGTTATGTCTTCACTCTTTTTCTCCGTCAGTTTGGCTAGGGGCTTATCAATTTTATTGAGCTTTTCAAAGAACTAGCTTTTGGTTTTATTGATTTTTTTTCTCTATAGTTTTATGTTTATAATTTTACTGATACCAGCTCTTTAGGATTAGTACATGATATCAGTCAGAAAGGCGGTATTGTCTCCTTGCTGAATTTGGGCCGATAAACAGCAGTTATACTCCCTTTTCTTTATGGTGTTGGTGGGTCCTTTGTGATTCCGTATTTTCCCTTATATTGTAACATGACTTTGCCTTTACAAGTCTTGTTTGTTTTACCAGGGTTGAATTCCTTAAGGTGAGGGGCTGTTTCATTAAGCTCTGTTTCCCTGGCTGGAGCACAGTCCTGGCACCTGGGCAGTCACTGTAGCAGGATGAATGGGCAACTGAACATGTGAGTGATGGGGAGAAGGGCTGTGTGCGAAAAGCCTATTTTTGCCTCTAGGGAGGTGATTAAGAGAATTTGGGGAATGAGTCACTGTGATACAGAAGTAGTTACTTGTGTTTTAAGTGCAGATGTGTGGTATTTTTAATATTTTAGAATGTATAGTTTAAGCAAGTAAATATTACTTTTGAAATGTAAATATGTGCTATGGAGAATTGTGTTCCTTCCTAGGGAAATAAAAGTAGACTCTGCAGAGAAGCTAAGGGCCAGGTTGGGGACAGAGCTGGCAACCTCCAGCTGAGGGGTGCGTTTAACCACTGATCTCTATTAGCAGGAATTGGAGGAAAACTGCAGGGAAATGGAAAGGTCAAGCTGAAAAAGAAAAAAAGCTCCTCAAGAAGATAGATCAAAGGAATTGAAGGAAACTCTTCAGAAGCATTTTTTAAAACAAGTACCAGGGTTTAAAAAAAAGTAAATGTCTGCCATGTTGAACTTGGCGGAGCCGAGTTCATACTGCAGCCAGGGACTGCGGGGGGAATAGTCCCCAGCTTCACACCCGCACACCTTGATAGATACATGTGTTATCTCAGGCCGTGTCATACGCCACCCCAAACTTAAAGTGACTTAGAACAGTGTGTTGTGGACTCGCACAGTTGTGTGAGTGGCGGGATTTGGCCGAACAGCTCTCCCGTGGAGCGTCTCATGTCGTGGCAGGTAGAGTGGCTGGGCTGCGGTCATCTGAAGGCTGGACATCCAGGTGCTTCCCTCCCGCAGCTGGCAGGCGACGCCAGCTGTTGGTGGCTGGGACCTCAGCTGAGAGCTTAGCCCGAGTTGTCGGCCATCTAGCCTACTTACAGCCTCGCCGTGCGTGGCTCGGGCTTCTTAGAGCTCCGGACGGGGTTGCCAGAGGGAGTGTGAGCGCTTCAAGAGGCCGGGCAGGACCTGCAGCGCTCCTTACAACTAGACTGGGAGGTCCCGGGGTGCCACTTCTGCTGCATTCCGTTGGTTGACTAAGTCACTGAAGTGAGCCCAGATTGAAGAGGAACGAATTAGCCCCCCATCCCCCCATGGGGGGAGTAGCAGAGATACCGCGGTCATCTGCGTTATTTGAACTGGGATGAGCACAAACAAGGTTTCAGCATTTTACAGGACACGCTGCTCTCTAGAGCACACGGCACGGTCCAGTTAGGGTTTTCCTCCTTCGCTCCCATACTTAGCTCTGAGCGCCCTTTGGGGGCTTCAGAAAATCGGTTGTGCTGTCACCAGTGGATGTGGCAGAAGTGTTCCATATGTCCTAATGGTCGATTTATAAGGGTATTTCTGAGAGGACAGTATTTCTCAAGACCTTAGCAGCAACCCTTCTGCATGCCTTTTCCTCGTCTTTGTTGCTACATTTTAATGGCTGTTTTGGAGGCTTTCAAGGTTTGTAAATGTTTGCTTTCTGCATGAATTCAACCTTATTACCTTCAGTATAAGCATCTTGTGGTCTGTTACTAATAGGAAGCAACATATGTGAAAGCTCCTTTCTTGGGCTGGGAGAGGGAATGAAAGGCACACATCCTGTAAGTTTATTAGGCCAAGTCTATACAGATGAAGTGACCCATCGGAAGAAACTGGTGATGTTTTAATGGAAACGCATATGAAAGCAACAGACATTAACATCTGCTGTGTGTCAGATACTGTGCTTAGTAGTTGTTTTTTCCCCCAAATAGTAGGTATTCCTTTATACACTGAACTTATTTTTTTCAATAATCATGAAAAGTAGGTAGTATTTTCTCTATTTTTAAAAGTGAGTAAAGTTGTAACCAAGTGAATAACTAACTTACCTGAGGTCATGAGGGTAGAAATTGGCCATTCATTTTGTACTATCCTATCCAACTCCTCAAAAATATATTATTATTGTTAGTAATCAGGTCATTGTCAGATGATTTACATGTGATGGTAAATCCACAGACTCACCATGGCACCGTGAAACTGTGTACCTTTTCTTTATGCTGCGCTGTGGTTTGCGGTTTGATTCTTAGGCTAATGTGTTCATTTAAGGATATTTCATGTCTCTATGAAGGGAATGAATGGGCTTCAAGATGTTCACAAACTCAAAGATGAAAAAAACCTGGTGTGTTCTATCCATATTGTATTGCTCTGCGGCACTGAAGCCGTAGTACATAAAACACGCTTTCTTTGGGAGTTTTGGGGGGATGATAAAGAGAGCTTTTGGTCATTAAGAAATGTCTCAGCAGCCATCTCCTAAGTGGTTCATCCGCCCTACGGAGTTGTTCCTCCCTGGCAGACCCTCCCCTCTAGGGCGGCCAGAGTGATCTCCTAACATCCAGACCTGAGCATATAATTCTTGTGCTGAAAACCTCTCAGCAAGTCTTAACTTGCCTGTCCATCGCTGACCCTGCAGCGGTCTCAGTTGAGCTTTTGGGCTTGTCTTTCACAGCCTGTGGACCCCCAGCCAGAACACTCATCGCCTTTGCTGTAATTGCCTCCCTGATGCCTGCCTTCCCTGCTCTGCCTTAAGTTTCGGGATCACCGAATCTCTGTCTTGTTTCTGGAAGAACTCCGCAGCCAGCAGAGCCCCTGGCATGCAACAGGCATTCCATACATAGGTGAATGGAAATGGTTTTGAGGGAGTAGGTAACGATTATACTTGTTTTCTTCCGCTGTTGTTTGTTTTGAATATAAGTACACATGTATTAATCATTTCTTCATTTAGTCGTCTAAAATACATTGAGCACTTACTCTGAGGTGTAGAGGGTATGGAAGAGGTAAGAAAGACATTATTAACCTGTCCCCAGGTTCAGGGTCTGGAGCTGGGAGAAGACACGCTGCTGGGAGTGCCATCACAGCGGGGGCTCCGGCGCACCTGTTTCCCTCTGTGCTGGACAGGCCAGGGTATTTGAAAGAATCCTCATTATCATAAACTTGGGGTAGTTGTGTTTCAGAGTGGTTCTGTTCGTTTTGCTTTACTCTTAGAATTGACTTGCTTTTCCTATTTCTCTTACCCTGCAACCCACAGGTCAGTTTTGGTGCCTATTCTAGCAGGCGGGCACCTGACTGTGCTGGAAGAAAGACTTTGGAAGATGGCAAAGAGCTTTGTGTTTGGGAAGGGTCGATATTTACAGTGTCTTTTTTGGGGGGGGGAGGGGTATCACCTTAGATGTGCCTAAATGAAATATAATAGCAATATAAATAGTAAGTATCTGCTGCCTGTCGGGCATTGTTTACATTTGTTTTCTGTTTTAGTTGCGCACCACAGTGTGCATATTAGACATTATTATCTACATTTTGCCAATTAAAAGATAGACTGTCAGAGATTAAGTAATTTGACCACAGTCATGCAGCTTTCTGTGTTGGAGATATAATTCAAGTCCACTTAACGCTTATTGTTAAGTTGATTTTTCTACTGATCCACTTTCTTGCTATTAAAATTCCTGAATTCTTGGCTATTTATGTATGTGTTTATCTATAGGATAAATTGCAGTTCTTATCTCTAACTTTGTCTTTCATTATAATTTCCCGTTTCTGAAGATACAAAATTTTAGATACAGGATATGGCCAGCAGGTCATCTTTTTGTTATGGCATAGTGTCTACACATCTTAGTTTTTAAAAAGTATTAATTTTTACTCCAGAGACACATCAGAGTGCCTTAAACTCATTTATCTTACTTTCTCTTCCTGAGTTTTTAACCTTGCCTGGCGGGAGGAGATTTACTCTGGATTTTATTTGATCGAAGAGACTTTTTATATTAGGTGGCAAGGAAAAAATATTTTTTAAATAGTTTCCTTTTATCTTGTTCTCCTCCCATGCTAGAGTTCTTTTTCTTTTTCTTAACATCTTTATTGGAGTATAATTGCTTTACAATGGTGTGTTAGTTTCTGCTTTATAACAAAGTGAATCAGCTGTACATATACATATGTCCCCATATCCCCTCCCTCTTGAGCCTCCCTCGCACCCTCCCTATCCCACCCCTCTAGGTGGTCACAAAGCACGAAGCTGATCTCCCTGTGCTATGCGGCTGCTTCCCACTAGCTATCTGTTTTACACTTGGTAGTATATATAAGTCCATGCCACTCTCTCACTTCGTCCCAGCTTACCCTTCCCCCTCCTCGTGTCCTCAAGTCCATTCTCTACGTCTGCGTCTTTATTCCTGTCCTGCTCCTAGGTTCTTCAGAACCTTTTTTTTTTTTTTTTTAGATTCCATATATATGTGTTAGCATACGGTATTTGTTTTTCTCTTTCTGACTTACTTCACTCTGTATGACAGTCTCTTGGTCCATCCACCTCACTACAAATAACTCAGTTTTGTTTCTTTTTACGGCTGAGTAATATTCCATTGTATATATGTGCCACCTCTTCTTTATCCATTCATCTGTCAGTGGACACTTAGGTTGCTTCCATGTCCTGGCTGTTGTAAATAGAGCTCATGCTAGAGTTCTTATCCCCTTTATGCTGCCAAAAAGTTAAATGAAAAAGAATTGTTACACTTAAAGTTTTCCTTTGTTAGTTCTGTGATAGAATTAAGACTATTATTTAATGGCTACAATGACTTTCAGGATTTTTTAATAGAAAATCATATTCTCATGCTTAATGATACTATATCTCTTTTATTACTATATCATTGATCCTGAAAAATCACTGCAGCTAAGGCAGGTGAGACTTAGCCTCAGCAACATGAACAAAGGGCTACGTAAAGGTGTGATTCCTTGGCATTCAGACTTTTGAAAGCCCATGTATAATATCAGTCATGATTCTTGGCATTGTTGGCTCTTGTTTCACACAAAGTTTTTTTCTTTTAACATGTTTTTTCTATGACTTGTAAAAATCATTTCTGGAAGAATCAGGTGTAGCAATTGAGCAAGAAACTTAAAAGGTATCAGAGAATGTTTAGGAGATCTGAATGCATTTGAAGGAAATAGGCATGAATTCAACAGATTTAAGCTAGAAGTAGATTAGAGGAAAAGAAAAATGAAGTCACACGTTTTTACCCATCCTTCAGTACGATTTGTATCTGTTTTACCAGTTAGTTATAGCTTATCATGTTTACCAGACATGTCGCTTATCACTCCTTTTCTTCCTGTCGTGTAGAAAAGTTGTAGTGTAGGGATTTTTTGGTTGTTCTCTCAGAGATGTTATATAACAGAATTTTCTTTAATATCTTATTTTTTAGTCTCAGAGTAAAATGACCTTGTATTTACAAGAAGGCATTGCGGGTGCTATTGTGTAGTAATTCTCACTTTTTTCGGTGTTCCGCCCACGGCCTCAGGTTTAACGTATAATGTGTGAGTTTTTTCACTGAAATTCATACCAGCACATCTTGCACTTTTTGCATGAATTATTGAAGTTTGAAAATTTGCTTCACTCTTCTGATGTAGGTAGTTACAAGGGCCTGTAGAGGGTCTCAAGACCCATGTTTTCTTTATCTTGTTTTCTCATTCCTGTGCAGCTTTCATGTGACATCTTTGTTTGTGAAAGTAGCTTAACCTTAGCGCAAACAGCTGCGGACACTAAAGCACCAGTTCCGACACAGTCGCCGTGGGGCGCTGCCGTCCGAGGCCGCTTCTCTTCTTCTGGACCGTGAAGGCCTTCCTGCTCCTGCCCCGTGTCAGTGCCTCCTGAGGCTCCAGTCCTGACAGGAGAGCTGCTCACCCAGCAGAGCGCTGGGAGTCTGTCTGCAGTCTCCCCGCCTTCTCAGCCGCATCACCAGGTGCTCCCACCTTTGCACCGCGTGGGTTTGTTGCACTCTGCTGCTCGGTGGCTTTGCAGACATCACCACGGCCCTGTGTGCACGGGGCGGCTTGTGCGCCCCCCTGCGTAGGGCTCCCCTGCACGGAGCCAGGCCCGTTCGTTCAGGGCCAGCTGAGGGACCGCCTGTCCAGAAGTTCCCCTTGATCTGCTGACCTGGAAGTGTTTACTGTGTCCTTTAAGTTTTGTAATACTTCATTTGTACTTAAAATGTAAACTTCACACTGTGAGTAGCCACGTGTAGGCTTTCCTAGAGTATGTATTTCCTGAGAGTAGAGTCGGTATCATTGTGTTACACAGTAGCGTGCCCAGCGCTTACTGAGCCTGGCGGCCTGGCTCCAGAGTCCGTGTGCGCTTGTCCAGCTGCTGCCCACAGACGGTAGGTGTTTGCTAGGGAGCGTGGCTGGCATGTTGTCCGCACTCAGGAACTGGTTGTTGAATGACCAAGAAGTGTCCGAACTTCGTGGCACCTCTTTCTGCTGTCACAGGCCTTTTCACGTCCTGTCTAGGTTTAGCTGTATTCTAGATCTGTGCTGGGGTGGCTTCTAGCCACTTGGGGCTATTTACATTTAAATTTTAATTCATTCACTCATTACAATGAAACAAAAGTGAACATTCAGTTCTCCAGCCACACAGCTGCACCTCGGGTGCTCGGGAGCCGTTTCCACCCTCACAGAGGTTCCCCCAGGACGGCGCTGGTCCAGGTGGGTCTGACTCCTGTCTGAGTGGTCCCTGCGCACATGTGGAATGACTGTGTGCTGTGCTTCTAGCCTTGGAGTCACGTGGCAGACCAGTGTCCTGTGTCAGAGTCATCCCAGAAGCACAGTTTTCTGCACACCTTGTGCAAATGCACGGTTCTGTGAGCTGTAGCAGGGAAAGTGTCCTTTACCCAGCACACCACCCTCACTGCTCTGCGGAGGGAGCAGATCTGCTTTTCCTACAGAGCCCTGAGTTTAGAGAGCTGGCCGAGCCCTGAAGGGCAAAGGGAAGGTCTAACCTGCCGGCCCTCTGTTAACTGCAGTTGGAAAGCTTCCCTGTAAGGACCGATGGCCCTGCAGCTTGCTTACTTATCCCACTTAGAGGGACCCTCCCTCCCACACAGAAATCACCTCGGGGCCCTTGCTGTGTGGTCCCACTGATGTTTGCGTAGCTCTTTCCGGTGGTCTCAATTTCCACCTCAACTATGTAGGGTAATAGGGAGTCCTCATTTGACAGGCAATGAAACTGAGTTTCAGAGAGAGATTAAGCAACTCACCCAAGTGAATCCTAAGCAAGGAGTGAGTTAGGACAGAGGACTTAAGGCCCTCCGGCCTCATGTTCAGAGAGCTCCTGATTTGACTGTTGGTGCCCAGACCCTGCCCAGGGGCGGCACGACCACGAGTGACCAGATTTCTCACTACAAGAAGATCTAGATGACTGTGACTATGATTTCTTCTGATGATTTTTGCTTTAATTATATTAATATTTAAATTTTCATTAAATTTGTATTAGCCTTCTCTTCGTATATGCCTCTGCTTGAATTAATATACAGAAATCTGGAGTGTGCAGGAGGCGAGAATTTGTTGTGTGTGGCGTCGAGGCAGGGCACTTGAGGTGTATCATCAATCCCCGCAACTCCAGACGTAGGTCTCAGTATCCCTAATTGATAGTCCAGGGGACTGAGAGCCCGCTGACTCGCTTAGTTTTTCCCAGTGTCATAGTGTAAGTAAGTGCTGGTCTGTGATTTGAACCCATGTTTTTATTACTTCAAGTCTCACTAAATTAAGCTCTTCTTCCATATCATCATTAAATTATACACTCTCAATGCAGGTGTCAAAAAGCTAGACAGTCGTGCTTGTCTGCAGGCTGTGCGTTAATGGGCTGCTCTGGGAGTGCCATGAGCAAAAACAGGTGAGAGAATAACTCGATTAAGCATTCACTTCGGGCTATTTTTGAACTCTCCTCTGAGCAGCTTAATTTTACATTCATTTTATGCTCATGTTTTGGCTTCGTTTGTTCCCAAGCTTGAGATCATGGAATTTAAAGGACTTGGCTGGTTGTAGCATTTGTATGTAATACCTGTAATACAGTTTCTTTGTCAGAGGCATAATTAACAATATGATTTGTACATCTCCTGCCTTTGGTATTCACAGTACCAGACTTAATTAGTTTGTAAACTTAATTAGTTCTTGGAATAGCAAATGTTTTGAAGATGATAAACACTTTCCCTCTGAATAATGTGTTGAATGGTTATATATTCGTGCAAGTTTACTCTATGCGTCTCAAATTAGGGTGCCGATAGGTCTGCTTCTCAAGGTAAACATCACCTGCAGTTGCCTAGTCCCAGATTACATTGTCTTCCTGTGCTTTTCACAAGGGAAATCAGAGATGTAGCTCAGATAATTCAGCCTCCAGGATATTCATTACGTTACCCTGAATGGAGACCGTCTATGCTAATGTCATTACGTAGATGCCGTTTTCCCACACACTGATGATCATGGTGGTATATGCTGCAGTGGGAGTGGGGAGTAACAGGCACACCACTCCCACAGTACTTGAGTTACCTCCTGTTCTCAGCTCTCCAAGATGTGGCCGAGGCCCAGGAAGCAAGCGAGGAAGCGCTCTCAGCAGGTGAAAGAGATGCTGCCCAGGAAGGCCTTCTTACCATTCATAAATCACTGGTCTGAAAATGTTTATTGGGTTTCCAAGTAATAACGAACTAGAAGCATCAAATTAGAAGGTGCTGATGCCATTAGATTAGTGACTTCCACCCCCAGACTTGGGGATAGGTCACACAAACCTGGGTTTCCCCCCATTTTTACACACGCAGAAAGGAGGGCTCAGCGAAGCTAGTGACTTGCCAGTGACTCTCCTGTGGTCAGCTGCCCCCCGACCCCTGTGTCCTCCTCACCACTTCACTGCCTGCCTGGTTTGTCGCTGATGGGGGCCCAGCGTGGTGCCTGGCACACAGTACTGAGACGTCCAGCCTGTGGAGTCCAGGGACTCTCCACTGTACTTCCAGGAGCTTACCAAGGTGGTGTGTCCGTCAGCATCTAGTCAGGTAAACAGGAATCACAGCAGGCATTGTAACAAAGGAGATTTAATATAGAGGATTGGTTAGGGAGGTGCTAGAAGACTGAAAAAGCAAATGAGGAATACTGAAGTAACAGAAATAGTAACACAGGCTGTGCCGCGAGCCAGCACCATCAGGGCTGGAGACACAAAGAGAAGACACGTAGGAGGAAGTGTTCTGTGGAGCTGGGACCAAGGCCCGTTGAGTCTGGCTACTCAGGAGCTTGTAAAGGGAGCTCAGAGGGCTGGGACTCGGGCCTCTGAGGAGAGGGTCCTGGCTTACTGAGGAGGTGCAGAGAATGTGGGGGAAATGTGGAAATCAGTCATGCCAGAATTTGGAAGCCCTGTTCTGTATGCTGCCAGGAACCTGGAGCAAAACGGAAGGGATGGTGCCCCTGCCTCCCTCCTCTGGCACCCCAGATGCAGAAGCTATAGGGAAGCACCGGCAGTGGAGAAACGGGGCTGGTAGATTCCCTGCCCAGCCTTCCCGATGGTGTGTATGGAGCTGAGATGATAGCTTAGTAACTGGCATAGATGGTTTGCTTATGGAAATGAAAGATAGATGACTTCCGTTTTGCTTAATTTGAACCTTGGGTGTTCTTAAAAGTTCATCAAGTCTTACTGGGCCTTTCCATGAAGAATATCATCATTCATTCTCACTCAACAAATATTTTTTGAATGCATGTTATATTAATGATGAAGAGCCAGGTACTGGGCATGTGATGATTAATAACACAGTGTTATTTGTATAAGAGCTAGTCAGTGAGACAGATGACAGGGACGTGTGTAAATCTCAGGGTCGAGAGGAACCTTCAAGTTCAGCTTGCCATCAGGCGTTTGAATCCTCTCTAGAACATTCCTGCCAAGTGGGTCCAGCCTGTGCTGGTCAGGCCTCTATAGATGAACTTAAAATCTCTTCAGGGTAGCTAGTTCCCTCTTCAGAAAATGCTGTTTTTAGAATCTTCATCTCTAAAATGAGTGGTAGCTCCTTTCTCTATCTCTGCCTTTTAGTTTTAATTCTATGCCACTGGCCTTCTTACCGACCAAATCTAATCTCTCTTTTGTATGACATGCAGAAATAATTGTATATAAGTTAATGATTCTCTCCTGAATTTATCCTTTAGGATAAGCATTTCAGTTATTTCAGTTGGTTTTTTTAGATAGTACTTTTCAATTTTTCCCATTATTTCCTCCCTTATAGAGCCTTTTAGACTTCTTTTTTTCCTCTAATCATCCTCCTCCTGTCATCCCCCTTCCCCGATGAAATAGTGATACTTTACATGTACTGTATATCTGATTATGTATGGGGACCATTTGGTGAGCCAGTAACCATTGTTGCTGTGAAAATTGGTAGATTCTTGAAAGTCTAGGGGAACACTTCTCTGGATTCCTGTCCATGTTATTAGTCTCTGTGTTCTCATCTTAGTTTGTTACTTGTTCATAGAATAGATCAATAAATTATCCCACCTCTGTGTTTTAAGAAAAGAGAATAGAGGACAGTCAGACATTAACCTAACATGCTCGTTGTTAGTTTTAGTCAAAGTAATGCTCTGTATTTATCCTTTGATTGTGTCTCATTTACCTGGGCAGGCCATGCAGTGCAGTTCTGTGAAGTTAAAAGTTATCTGTATTTTCAGCCTTAAAATAGATGGCCCAGTTGTCAGTAGATTTGACAAGTGGAACCCACTAGAGTGCATGATTGCTTAACCAGATACTTCATGGTTGAAGGACAAAATGAAGACAGAAGAATGCTGTTTACTGGCCTCAGTGTAGTTATCTTTCTGTAAGACCCTAGATGATTTTAATGTACAGCTTGGTCTAGAATGTGAAGATCTATATGTAACTTGACAAATCCCTTTAGGAAAACCCCCAGTGGGAATGTCCACCGTGGAGAGATAGCATCTGACTCATACGGAGAAGGAAAATATGAAATGTGACTGGAGAATGACCTAGTACGGGTAATACATCCTGGCTTTAAATTGATGTGGGAAGGTGTCCTCATTTTCAATACTTGTATGTATCTGTGTAGAGATATATCCTGTCCTCAGAGGCTGTGACTATTAAATAGTGTGTACAGCTGGATTGTTTATCAGTGTTTTAACTTTCTATGGTGATTAAATCTAAGTGACAAAATATGTTTCTGCTGTAATTGTATTTTGTTTTTAAAAAGTGTTTTATGCTTGTTCGGCAGTTTTTAGGTAGCTTAGAAGAGCATTGAGTTGTGAGGGAAATATAGTATTCTAGGCATCTTGTATGTTTTTGTGGGTTTTTTTTGCGGTACGCGGGCCTCTCACTGTTGTGGCCTCTCCCGTTACGGAGCACAGGCTCCGGATGCGCAGGCTCAGCGGCCATGGCTCACGGGCCCAGCCGCTCCGCGGCATGTGGGATCTTCCCAGACCGGGGCACGAACCCGTGTCCCCTGCATCTGCAGGCGGACTCTCAAGCACTGCGCCACCAGGGAAGCCCTCTTGTATGTTTTGTACTAATATTAAGCTGCATTTTTTTTTTAGTGACGTTTATTATTCTAGCATATCTCTCATGATTTCGTCAATATGCCTTTTAAACAGCATCAGAGTCAGTGTTCTGGGGGATCTGGTTGTAATCCTTGATCATGCTATTTATTTTTAGAATTATTTTTATAAAGGTGAACCTGTAAGTAATCATTATATGAAAAAATAGGATTTCATGTCTTAAGGATTATTTTCCCCCAATTATTCTAACTCTTTGCTGCATAAGTAGAGACTGGCTATGATTCTGAAACTGACCTAAAAATGTAGAGCCAAAGCGTGATCGTATCCTACTTTGACTTTATTTTGAACAGTCTGTCACACCCACAGAGTTTGTATTATTGTATATCTAACCAATAGAAAATATTCATTGGTAATCTTATTAGATACGAAAGTAAAGGAGAGCAAAATGCTTGTATTATATGGCTGTTATAGAATATCATTAGTACAGTCATATTTCTATCCCAAAGTGTGATAATGCCTGCGGGATAAATGAGAAAGACATTGACTCTTCACACAAAGGAAATGGGTTTTATAATGAGTGCAGTCTGAACAGAACTAATCTCTTTCTTGGATCATTACTTCACCTAATCATAAAACCTTTTTTTAATTCAAATCCTTGCAGGGCTCTAATTGGTGACCTCTGGAGCCTGATAATTGTTTAAGATAGCTGGTCTTTTGCAGTATACTTAAAGATGTTTGCAATTAAAAGTGAGAAATGTGGTTTAACCCTTAGGCAGGTAAAACTAAACAGTAGATTTTCCTTTTCTTGTCTTTAGTAGTTAATCCCATTCCTCCTCCCAATAGTTACTGACTTAAGTCATTATTGACTTCAATTAACCTGATGTATTGTTGTCTTCATTTAGTCTGTGGGTTTACCAAATCTTCATTTGACAAATGCATTGGGATACATTAAGAATAATCCTGGACTTCCCTGGTGGTGCAGTAGTTAAGAATCCGCCTGCCAACGCAGGGGACATGGGTTCGAGCCCTGGCCCGGGAAGATCCCACATGCCGCGGAGCAACCAAGCCCCTTCGCCACAACTACTGACCCTGCGGCTGTGCTCTAGAGCCCGCGGGCCACAACTGCTGAAGCCCACGGGCCTAGATCCCGTGCTCCGCAACAAGATAAGCCACCGCAGTGAGAGGCCCGCGCACCGCAATGAAGAGTAGCCCCTGCTCGCTGCAACTGGAGAAAACCCATGCTCAGCAACGAAGACACAATGCAGCCAAAAATAAATAAAATTAAATTAAAAAAGAGTAATCCTGAATCTTTTGGAATTGGTCAGTTTGTGTTGGCAAGAACTCCTAGCCTCTTCTTTCTCTGTTGTCTAGGTTCATCTTTCTGCCTTTTTTGGGTGATTTAAGTAGAAGCTGAGACATTTCTTTGCACCCAGTTTCAATAAATGCTTATTTCAGAACTTTCCTTACTACCAGATGAAAGTGAGTCAAGAGAGAAATTTGCCAGTGTTAACCATTAGGACTGGTAAAACTGGGGGACCCTGAGCCCTGATCTTTTGTTGTGCCTAGAAGCATCCTGGAAATTAGTTTGCGCTGTTGTACGTTTATTATGTCTTCGTCTTCCTCTGTTGCTCCTGTTATGTTTCTCAGTAAACAGCGGGTATTCAGTGAATGCAGTTGACTGACTATTCCTATAAAATTCTGTTCGTATATTGGAGGTGGAATTTAATCTGTTATGTTACCTGTTGGCTCAGGAGGTTTTGTTTTGTTTTGAAGTGTCGACAGAAATTAATCAGTCAATCTGAAATTTTATTTGAGCCAAATTGAGGGTTATAACCCAGGAACAACCTCTCAGAAAGTTCTGGGAACTGTTCTGCCGGTTCAGGCTCCAGAGGTCACGTATATAAACCAAAGCGCAGTTATATACGTGTTTGAGACAGAGGGCTGTATTCTAAATGATGTATTATTGACAGTTTACACAATCCAGATCTAAGCTTACAAAGCAGGTAGTGGGCCATGGGTCAGCGTGACCCCTTACAAGATTCAGAAGGAAGGGTATCTTTTAAGGAGTTGTCCTGTGGATTCTAGAATGTTGCTCCTCATGGTTGAGCAGGTATTTCTGCCAGTGGGGAGGTTCGGTTGATGGCTAATGCAGTTCCACAATGCACAGTAGAGGGGAGACAGGAGGCCAAAGGGCAGAGAAACCTTTTTATGTTTCAAGTTTTCTTTTCTTGCCATAAAATACGAATTTTATTTCACAGAAGCCAGTTGTGAGTATTTTGAGGGAGAAGCAAACCTTTTGAGAGTCAGAGAATCCTGCAGTCAGACTTTAGCTCTGCCACTTACTAGGTGTACAGGAGAAAAGGGGGTGGTAGTTCCTGTCCCAGCGCTCTGAGAAGTTCTGTGGCCTTCGTGTGTGCAACCAGGGTAGTGTCTAGAATACTGTAATTGTTCAACTTGTTCGATTCCTTCTACCAATTTTAAGGAACATCTCACCTCTGATTTACATTCCTTGGTGTTTATGGTTTTAAAATTATAAAAACCCTTTGCGGGCTTCCCTGGTGGTGCAGTGGCTGAGAATCTGCCTGCTAATGCAGGGGACCCGGGTTCGAGCCCTGGTCTGGGAGGATCCCACATGCCGCGGAGCAACTGGGCCCGTGAGCCACAACTACTGAGCCTGCGCGTCCAGAGCCTGTGCTCCGCAACAAGAGAGGCCGCGATAGGGAGGGGCCCGCGCACCGCGTTGAAGAGTGGCCCCCGCTTGCCGCAACTAGAGAAAGCCCTTGCACAGAAATGAAGACCCAGCACAACAAAAAATAGTTAAAAAAAAAATCCTTAAGCTTTCCCATTGCCATTACTAATAAGGCTCAAACTCTCTTAAAAAAAAACACACACACACAAAAACCTTTGCAATCAGAAGTTTATTTTGAAAATTGTTAGACTTTAGTACCAAAATCCAGTGACCTCCTCATTTCTGAAGGTCTTTGAGTCTTTCCCCTTGTTTAAATGATAAATTTACATTTCACTGGGGCATTGAATGATCAACATGTCTTATCTTTGTATTTTTTTTTCTGCCATGATGGCTTTTTTTTGGTGAATGACTGCATATATTTAAGGGGATGAAAAGGGGCCAGTACACTGGAAGCATGTTTTTTCTCTTAAAAATAATTTGATAAAATTTGTTATAATAATTCTGAGTAGTGCTCAGAGTTTTTTAGTTAACCTTGATTTGAATTTGTAGAATCATATTGCTTTCACAAATTCTTCTTGAAATCCGTTCTGCAGTGAGATACATGTAAATCAGTCATCACAATTTAGGCTTATTCTGCTGTGCCGTTTATTTCTGTTTATGGAAGATTATTTGCAAGATCATGAGCTGTATGAATCAGTCTAGTCTGGGCAGGTTTTAGTGTACTCAACTCTGGTTTGAATCTAATAGGTGTTCTGTTAGGTTTGGTTTGCTTAAATAAAATAATTCCGTTGTGAAAACATTTGTCATGTTGGAGGTTAAGGAATATCGTTTCTGACCAGAAGGCATAATAACATTTTAGTAATCTGTCAAACAGAATTTACAATGGCTGTGAACACTATATATATTTTAAGATCATTTTAAATCCTCCAACTAGGCTCTTGTATTATTTTGAAATAGCTGTCTGAATGTGGAGCATGTAGGTATTATCATTCTGCTTATGTGGACTTCTTGTTTCATTATAGATCCAGGCTAACCTCTGTCCTTTAGTAAGTTCACACATAGTTAAGGTCCTTGGGAAAGGGCGGGGGGCAGCTTTTGACCATATTACTGTCTGCCCTAGTAGTTAATTGTGCAGGCTGATTTGCATTATTTATACTTATCTGAACCTTTCATGAATTTTTATTACATAGCTTTTAAACAGCTAATGAAACAGGCTTTAACATTAGCTGAATCTTAGCGTGAATCCTGCCTTGGTACTTACGAACTGTCCAATCTTTGGCAAGCTTCGAACCCATTTGAATCCTCAGGGTCTTATTCTGTAGAATGAAGGTGATAGATCATAAGTTCATTAGAATAAAGAGAGACCTTAAGTCAAACATGCAGCCCTTAACCTGGTGAATCATTGTCAACAAAGTCATGATAATTATTATTTACTTAGTACTGTCGTAGTAAGTGATCTCTAAAATGATTTTCGTTACTTTTCAGTATTTTGCTGTGTAATATTATATGTGGTGTAAGCCCCAAAGGAAACTTTTGTATGTACCGGAGGCATCAGACACTGTTTAAAGCTTCCTTCAGTTACCAAAGATGTGGGGCTGGATTGCTGTTTTTTGCCTCACCAGTTCCTCTTCCACCCTCCTCCGCTCTGTGCCCGGGGCTGATGTGGGTGCCTGAGGGCTGCATCAGCAGACACTGTCACCCTCTGGCTTCTGCTTGGGTTGCCCCTCCCCCGTGGAGCCACCAGCAGCAGGTCTGCAGGAGGAAGTGAGATCCCAGAGTGTGTTCTCTTTGGCTTCGCCCCTGTTAGGTTAGCACAGGCTGGCTGCTTCCTCTGGGGAAGTTGCAACCCCTGCCAGGCTGCCCTCTCCGTGCAGTCTCTCGTTCCCTTTCCTTGCCCCTTCCTGCCTCCCAGCTTTGTTAGGACCACGAAAGGAGTTAAGTGTGGGGAGGGGACTGGCAGTCTGTTGGAGAAGACAGACATTTAGTAGGAAGTTAACACCTGTGGTGAGTATCATGCTGGAATACTGCGTTGTTTTGGGTAACTAGTCTGGGAATTCAAAGACTGTCTTTCTAGGAGGTGGAATCTAGGCAGAGGCACCAAAGAGAAGGCTGTTATTCCAGGAAAAGTCCCCAGAAGTGTTCCAGTCTTGGGGAACAAGTACAGAGGCCTGAACCTCGGTGAGCTGGTGCTTTAGAAGCCGTGAAAAGCTGGGCATTAGGTTAGGGGTAGAGGGCAAGGGAGGGGAGAGGTGTGCAGGCACACCTGTGTGTTTGCTCCAGCCCGGGTGTCCTGTGGGCTTGATGCCTCCTCTGAATACGAAGGGTTTGCCTCTCTGATGGCTTTCTGTCCAAATAGAAATAAGCCCTCTAGTTCCATCCCTCATGCGCTGTTCATGGGACAGATTGTCTTATCATCCAGCTGTGATGTCATCTGCGCTCTCTCTCCACACTCCATCCATTCCATTTCTGCTCAGGCCCCCCTTTCCTTGAGGCTGGTGCCCATCACCTCACTCCTTAGCTGACAGCTCTCAGTATCTCCCTGTTGTTACTGGACCCTTATTATATCAGTGTTGACCTTAAGAACCTGGCCTGCCTATTCATGCTTTTGTCCTCATTTCTCCTCTGTGTTGGGCGCAGAGAACCACCCCCTCTTCTCACCCTGGTTCTTTCTGCAGGAACCCAGGATGTGGGGTGAGGAAATGGAGTCCATGTCTCAGCTTGTTCACTGACTGGCTCTACAGTGGCAGGAGCTCGTCATGATTACTTGTGTGATTTATTCTATTTTGTACTGTTAAAGGAGGAAAAGGGCGGGGGGAGTAAAACTCCATGTATCAACTGCACCGTCTAACTGGTCAGATGAGGGAATGTGAACTGGTGTTACCCAGGGTTACTTTACTTCACTGAAGAACTCATCGGCTCTTTGCCTGGCAAACTCTGTTCCTCATCCTTTAAGAACTTAGCACGCATTTGCTACCTTTTTGAATAATTTTCCAAGTTCCAAAGCTGTTAGTCCGTTTTCTGCAACACTGTGTACATTATATTAAATTCGTTTGTTTACATGCCACAGATTCTGTGTATTTTCTTCCCAGCACCCAGTACAGTTTCTCCAATGTATCAGACCTCAGTCAGTGTTTTTTGGATAGATACCTGTTCCTCTCTCCCTCACTATGTGAACCCCATTGCATTGGAAGTATTATTGGATTCTCAAGATAAAATATTGTGCATGTAGTTTCCAGAAACACGTCTGTTGCTTCAAGTGGGATAGGCAGTCCAGGTAAATTCCTCATCACAGTTTCAGTGGAAGAATATTTTAATGAAGAGCTTAAATGAATGATCAAGAGAGAGTCAAGCTCTGGATTTTCAGCCAAGACGCAAAATATAAACATGGCAATCTCTGTATACATTCTTATTTTATTCTGTTCCAATATTAAAAAAAAATTCTGCCAAAGTGTTTAAAGATTTAAAATTTGAAGGGTAAAATATTCACATAATTCAAAATTTTAAAACAATGTAAAAGAGAGATACCGCGAAAGACCTATTCCTGTTTCTTATCCACTGCATTTCCCCCTTGACAGTTAATCACTGTTACTCGTTTCTTATACAGAAGAAGTGAGCTATTTTCTGTGCATATACAAATGAATATGAACATATATTCTTACACTGTTTTACACTGTGTGTGTGTGTACGTGTACTAAACAGTTATTTGGTGGAGACCTTTTCCTATCAGAACATAAAGAGTTTCCTGACGTTGTAAAGTAGCTGTATGTGATTTCGTTGTATGGCGGTGCCCTAGCTTAGTAACCAGGTTCTTAATTATAGACATTTAGATGATTTCCAGTGTTTTGCTATTAAAGACAGTGCTTTAAATGGATAACTTTGTATGTAATATTTTATAATCTATCCAAGTATATTTGTAGGGTAAATTTGTAGAAATGGAGTTGCTGGGACAAAGGAAAATGTCAATTTAGATGTGTTTGATTCTGTGAGAGAATTTAAGCAGTTTTTTTTTTTTTTTTGCGGTACGCGGGCCTCTCACTGTCGTGGCCTCTCCCATTGTGGAGCACAGGCTCCAGACGCACAGGCTCAGCAGCCATGGCTCACGGGCCCAGCGAGATCTTCCCGGACCGGGGCACAAACCCGCGTCCCCTGCATCAGCAGACGAACTCTCAACCACTGTGCCACCAGGGAAGCCCTTAAGCAGTTTTAATGAAAATTCACTAGTTTTTCTTACATTGGAAATTTAACTTATTTAAATTCAAAGATTATTTTGCTGTGTTTTAGAGGATTAGTGGATTTTTAGTATATTTGGTAGGCTAAAATGTAAGTGGCCATTGCTTAGGGAGGCTCCGTACGGGACCAAGACAAAAACAAAAAGAAATGGAAAAACAAAAGCCAAAAAAGACATAACTGACACTAGATTTCCAGGTTGACAGAAATTTGGTGTCCATGGTTTGAAAGCATAGCATTTTAATCCCTTCCATCATCTAAAACCTAATCACACATTTGCTTATTATTTCTGCACTGGGAGATGGCATTGGTACATTAAACTGTATGTAACAAATGTAATCTAGGGATTAGTGAAAGTCAGATCCCCTATGTGTTCCACCTTGAACATCTGGCTGGATTTTCTATGGTTGACCTTCATATGCTCCAATTTACTAAAAGGTTAAATCCACCTTGGTAGGTGTCCAGTGCCTTCCCTTCCCTAAGGAAGACCGGAGGGGTAGTAGCCTGAGTTTTAGAATATGAAACTCCCAGTTAGGGACAGTTTCAAGATTTCATTAAATCATCTTGTACACTTCTGTTACTTTGCATATTACTTTATTGGACTTCATAAAAACATCAACCTACTTATAATCTTCAGTCAAGCAGAAAATGCAAAATTGTTGATTGAACAACGCCTAAAAAAACAGAAGTTTTGAGCAGTTTTGAATGTTACCACAGGAGGTCACAGGGGCCTGAGCTGTGCTGAAAACCAGATCTGTTTGATGCCAGTGACAGGAATGGGGCTCTTTCCATTGCTATGTGGTGTGTTAGGTCCAGTACATGCAGACCTACATGCTTTAACATGACATCGGGCTTTAAACTTTTTTCTTAAATAAATCTTAAACAGTGAAATATTATATTTCATCATATTTCAAAGCTTACTTAATGAAACAACTAGGTATTTTAGCAATATAAGATTTGCAAAGTTGACTGGAGAGGAAATGAGGTATTCTATATATTTTTTCTTTTAAATTTTACTTTCCTCTTTAAAATCATAGACATATCTCAAACTTTAATATATGGTAAAATATATAATTTTTTCTAATTTTTTAATCTTACCTTTATGACTTTCCATGTTACTTCAAATGTTAAACATCACTGATGCAAAGAATAACATTTTGAGTGCTGATTAGGGAATTAAATATTAAATTATGCATCTAAGTTCTCAAAATTATAAAAATGCTTTGTTATTTAAAAAGAAGATAGGTAGTTAGATATTTTGACAAATGTATACATAACATTAAAAATCCTTTTTTCTGGTAAGTTTCAGTGTACCTAAGTTTGTTAAATCTTCTCACTCGCTAAAGGTACTCCCAATTATAGCATAAATGGATAAATAAAAATAAAATGTGGAATTTATTTTCTTCTACTGATTAAAGCTGAAGTCAGTGGAGCAGGTGACATGTGACTTATTGCTTTTTACTGAGGAAAACAAAGCTAATTTAGCTCATATCCACCATTAGTTCTACAATTTTCAAACAGATTGTATATGTGCATGCCTGTGTGCTGATTTATCCATGGAAAATTTCTGAAAGAGTATATAACATTCTTTATTATTACCTCTGGAGTATGGGTATAGGAGAAACTTTCTTTTACTTTTATATTCTATGATACTGTTTTAACTTTTCACCATATGTATATTTTATTTTTATAGAAAGATGTCAAAATTAAAAGTACCCTGGAAGAATTTTTTCCAGCAACAATAACAAGAATTATCTATGTAAACGTTTACATTTCACATACTTCTGTTTCAGTGTATATTGTTCCCATGCAGATTCTATATAGAATGATCAGTGTTACAGGATCAAAACTTAGGATAATACAAGAAAGGAAACAAAATGATCAGCTCATTTGGAGACTTAGTAATTATCTTTATTTTTAGAAGCTTTGGTCGGAAGCTGCAGAGCTAAGCTAGAAATGGTAGTAGCATTGTGCATGAAGTGCTTTGTGAGTATCGTGGTGGGAGGGACTGAGTTTCCCACTGCTGCTGCTGCTGCCCAGTTGAGGAAAGGGACCGTAACACATAAAAGGTAGTATTTAATGTGGTTGAATCTCGAAGGAGATGTGTGACATTAAAATCATCAGAATAACATCACAAGAAGAGACAAGAGCATTAACAAAGCCATGAGCTTGTAATTGGGCTTGTCACTTGTGAGGAGGGAGGATTTGGTTGGGGAGGTCGACTGACAGAAGGTTGTCCAGGGCTTTTAAGGCCATCTTGGAGAACCCATTCTTGATGGGAAACGCCTTGGAGAGCCAGGCGGGGTTTGATAAATAGGGATGTTGGTGCTTGGTAACGGTGAGCTGAGAATAGTCTCTGGCTTTTCTTTGCCATTTGATCGGCCTTTTCCTAGGATTCCAAAAGGCCCCAAAGAATCTATTTTTATGTTTGTGTTTGTTCCCTTCCATTAGCTTGGGCGATTGAGATTTCACGTTGTAGTGCCCTGGTGTGTGCGTTTTCCCGCTGTACTGGTGGAGAATCATCCAGACAATGGGACATATGTCATTACTTGAAAAAACTGTAGCCATCTGAAGTCCATATTCTGTACTGGGTTTCTTGCCACCGTAGAGCTAAGGAGAACCCCCAGCCTGTGGAGTTCTAAGTCAGACACTTCACAGTTGTCTGTTTTTCTTCCACAGAAATAGAAAAGTTTCACAAAGGAGAAGGCAAGGATGAAGAAAAGTACATTGATGTGGTGATTAATAAGAACATGAAGCTGGGACAGAAAGTGTTGATTCCTGTAAAACAGTTCCCTAAGGTAAGACCGTGAGCCTGCACTGCAGGTGTGTCAGAGCTTATCACAGGGGAGCGCACGCTCCGTTTACGTTCTGTTTGGTGTGTTCTTGAGGTGTTCTCCCTTAGCACGACGCCCCAACACACATACTTTTACAATCAGGTGAAACCTTATTTGGTGATTCTGTCCCTCCTGTTTGGCGTGAGTTGCGGAACCCTAAAATTTATTCTTCTGAGTTACATTTTGGACTTTGGACAGCCTGTTCAACTTCTTCCTGCTGTAGTTTCTTTGTTTGTAAGATAAGGTTGGATTGATAAGAAATAAGATTATCCATGTTAAATGCTTGGCCATAGGGTTTGGCACATAAATGCTTAAAATATTCCCTAATTATTCTAGAAAAAAGTTTGATTTTTATTCACTGCAAGTGTTATTTTATGACATTTGGCACAGTTACAATAGGTGCTTTAAAGTCTCATTCTAAAATCTTGATCATCTCAGATTTGGCCTAAATTGATCTTCTTTTTACTCTGCTTTTCTTTTTTCTTTCCTCTGAGTGTCCATGTACATGATTTATGCATACTGTTGTATATATTAGTAGTTAATTTCTTTTGATTGCAGAACAATAATCCAGTACCTGAAAATACCACAATGTATTTATCCATTTGCCTGGGCAGTTTTCAGTTTGGGGTGATTATAATTAAATTTCTGGGAACCTTTTCGTACATTTTGTGACCATACGTTTTCATTTATTTTTAGTAAATATTTAGGGTTTAAATTGCTGTGTATTTAGTTTTATAATGAATTGCCGTAATTTTTTTCCCACAGTGGTTGTATTTGTGGCATTTCTAGAACAGTGCGTGCAAAGTTGTGGTTGCTCCATATATCTAAATCCATATTTGATGTTGTCAGTCTCCTTAATTGTAGCCATTCTGATAGGGTATTGGTATTTTCTTGTGGTGTTAATTTGCATTTCCCTGTTGATTAATGATTTTGTGTACTTTTTCATGCACTTATTGACCATTTATATATCTTCAATTTTGAAGTCTCTTTTTAGATCTTTTGCCACTCCCTGAGTGGGCTGTGTGTCTTCTTATCATTGAGTTGTAGGAGCTTTTTTTTAATATATCCTGGCTACAGATCTTTTGTTGGATATACGTTTTGTGAATATTTGACTCAGTCTGTGGCTTGCCTATTATTTTCTTAACAGAGTTTTTTGATAAGCAGAAGTTTTAAATTTTGATGACATCTAATGTATCAAGTTTTTCTTTTATGATTTTACCTTCTGTCAACTAAGAAATCTTTGCCAACCTCAAGGAAATGTTAGAGTCCTTTATAAGTTATAGTCTCCTGTGTTTCCTCTAAAAGCTTTACCATTATAGCTTTTAATTTTATGTCTGTGATACATCTCAAATTAGTTTTTGTGTATGGTGTGAGAAAGACAGTCAAAATTCATTTTTTCTTCATATGGATATCCAGTTTTTTCAGTACCATTTGCTGAAAGATATTTTCCTCCCACGGATTGTGTTGGCGTCTTTGTTGGAAATTGGATGACTGTGTTAAGTGAGGGTCTATTTCTGTACTTTCTATTTTGCTTCATTGATCTATTTATGGATCATTATGCCAGTACCATACCATCTTCACTACTGTTGCTTTTTATAGTAAGATGTGAAGTTAGGTAATGTAGTCCCTTCAACTTTGTCCTTTTTCAGGATTGCTCGCACATAGATCCTTTGCAATTCTATATAAATTTATTGTTTTATTTTCACAAAACATTCTGCTGGGATTATGATTGCAGTTGCATTGAATCTGTTGATCAGTTGAGGGAGTTCTGACATCTTAACAATATTAAGTCTTCCCTTCCTTGAACATGGTATATCTTTCCATTTAGATTTTTAATTTCTGTCAGTAGTGTTTTGTACTTTTTAGGGTAGAGGTCTTGTCTTTTGTTGAACTTATTCCTAAGTGTTTCATGTTTTTTGAACACTCTTGTAACGTATTTCGAAATCTTGTTTTCCAATTTTTTTGCCTCTACTATAACATTTTGCCTCTAGTATAAACCTTGTATTCTGCTACCTTGCTAATAAATTCACTTGTTCTAGCAAGTTGTTTTATAGATTCCTTAGAATATGCTATGTATATAATCATATCATCTGCATAAACAGTTTACTTCTTTCTTCCCAATTTTTATGCTTTTTATTATCTTATTATTGTATTGGCTAGGATCTCTAGTATAATGCTTGAATACAAGTGGTGACGTTAGGCAGTTTTCTCTTGTTCTCAGGCAATGTGGAAAACATTCAGTATTTTACCATTAAGCATGGTAAAGCTGTGAGGTTTTTTTGTAGGTGACCTGTATCTGGTAGAGGAAGTTTTCTTCTATTTTAGTTTTGCTGAGAGATTTGATCCTGACTGGGTGATGAATTTTGTTGAATACCTTTTCTGCATCTATTGAAATGAACACAGGATGTTTCTCCTTTATACTGTTAATATAGTGAATTTTATTGATTGATTTGGCTAAATTAAACCAGTTTTGCATTCTTGGGTTAAACCCTACTTAATGATGTATTATCCTTTTTGTACATTGTTGGATTCAAATGCATCTGTATTCATGAGTGATAGTGGCCTATAATTTATACACACACACACACACATATAGAAGTGTTCTTTCCCTCCCCCCCCCCAAAAAAAAAAAAGAATGCATGTCAGTTTGGTGCTGTTGTTTTCTTTATTATTAGATAGAATTCACTAGTGAAGCTGTCTGGGGCCTGGAGTTTGGTGGTGAAAAACTCTTTTCAAATACGTATATTTATATATGAATCAAATATAAGTTCTTCAATGTCTTTAATTGACAAGGCACTAATCAGATTTTCTATTTCATCTTTTGTGAAAATTGTTTTGTGTTTTTCAAAGGATTTGTCCATTTCATCATAATATTTCAGGTATTGCTTCTTTAAATACTTTTTCTGATCCTTTCTCTCCCCGCCTTTTGAGACTCTTAATTACAGGTACTTTCAACCTGTTGATATTCTCGAAAAGATTCCTGTGACTCTGTTCACTTTTGTTATTAGTTTTTTCCCCCTCTTCTTCAGTTTGGATCATTTCTGCTACTGTATCTTAAACTCATTGACTCTTTCCTATGTTATCTTTATTTTTTTGGTAAAGCCTATCAGATAAAATTTTTGTATCAGGTATTGTACTTATCTGTTTCAGAATTTATATGTGATTCATATATAAATATACGTATTTGGAAACATGTTTTTTTCTTTGCCGGGATTTTCCATTTATTGCAGGTGTTATATTATCTTGTGTAATTGAGCACAGTTAAAATAGGTGCTTTAAAGTCTCTAATTCTAAAATCTTAGTCATCTTAGATTTGATGTGAATTGATACTCTTTTATCTTGATAATGTCATATATTTCCTATTTTTTATATGTTGAGTAATTTTGGATTGTATACTGGACATTGTGTTATACTGTGGAGATTGGATTCTGTTATGTTTCTTTGAGGGGTGTTGATATTTTTGGATTCAGATGCAGACTCTGTCGGATAGGAGTGCAGAACTCAGTTTACTTCTCAGTCTGACTTTTGCGTTTATTTTTGGCATACATGACTGACAGATTTTATACACAAAATTTGGGGCTCCTCAAGTCTAACTCTCATTTCTAGTATTCCTCCCACACATTTCAGGAGGTTGCCTCAAACTCTGCTACGCAGCTAAAAGCTCTACAATCAGTGAATTCACCCAGCCATTCCCTTCTTCCAAGTCTTGACTCCCTTGTAGAACCTCCTTGCTTTTGAGCATTCTGCGGAGGCTTTAGATGTTTGCTTTTTGTATTTTGTTCAGCGTTTGAGAATTTATAGTTGTTTACCTAGAGACAGCCTGTTAGGAACTTACTCAGCCATACTTACAAAACTGAAGATATATAATACATTTTAGTAAACAGAAAACTGTTATGAGCATTTTATAGACACACTAATTACTAAACACAGCATGGATTATGGGAACTTTTATAAATTGATTCACCAGGCTTGATATGCTCAATATGCAGTAGGTAGAAAGATGCACAGACACCATCCCCAACTTTAAAGAGTTCATAGTCTGGTAGATAATTAATCTGAAGTTAATACTCTGTTGTGTATGAGTTAAGTATGTGAAATAAAACCTCAAATGTTGTTTTTCAGTGTCAGCTTTGATGAGAGTAGGGGAAGACGAATTATAATTTCTGTGTCTCACAGAGAGCAGAGTCCATGTCAAGTCCTCATAATGTCTGAAGTAGGCTGCTTAGAAATCTGCTTTCAGAATGCTGAAAAGGATATTTCTGCTTAGCAAATTGAGCACTTGAGTTGCAAGCCAGCCTTGTGGAAAGGCTCATACAGGACTTGCATCAGTTCTAAGAAAAAGCTTTCATGCTGGTGTCCGTTAATAGTCTGAGATGGAGGAAGCTGGCAGTACTTGCCCCTCTGGAATAGCAATGGGCAGAGGCAGCTTGGTGTGGAATCGAGACTATTGTACACTTTCAGCTTCTGGGGCAAGAAAGAAGCACTGTTTGTGAAACTCCAACTAATAAAATGATTTCCATTAATTGAGTAATTTCTCTCAATGAACCATTTCAGCACTCTTTCAATGGTAAAACACCGAACATGAGTCTTTAAGTATTCAAACCCAAAATATATTTGCTCTGTTGAGCATATGTGCGAGCTTGCAAAGTGTGAAACGCAAATAAACACTGTTTCATGATTTTTTTTTTAAAGACCTTAAGCTATAGAAATTGTCCTCCAAAGTTTCCCCGTGGGTAAACCCTAACCCTTGGTTCTGGGCAGTGACTTGATGTAACAGAGTTAATCTAAGCGCCAAATCAGCATTGGAACAAGGCACCCTGTCAGTGAGGACCTTAAATGCCTTGTGCTTTAGATTTTACATTGATTTTTTTTTTTAATTCACTGTTTCCTTCATCATTGATCCCATCTATCCATTCATATACTAACATTTATTGAGGGTCTCCTCTGAGCCAGGAATTGTGCCTGGAAAACAAAACTGATTAAGACATGTCCTTTTGTCACAAGAAGCTCTCCGTTTTGTGGGGAATACAGATGAATAACTTAATTTAGTATAATACAGTGTGAGGCGTTCAATGTTGGGGTGCTCTAGAAAGACAGAGGATCATGCTGACAGTGTCAGAGAAGTCTTCCCTAAGGCTCTGAAGGAGCTGGCTGGGTAGGGGTCAGAAGTAAGACAGGGTGAGATGGAGGGATGGCCATGACAGGGGGATACAGGGCAGAGGGCATTTGAGAAACTACCAGCCATTGTACTTGGCTAAGCAGGTTAATTTCAATAAGATGTGCAGGTTTTTATTGAGGATTTATAAATAAAGTGATAAGGGAGCAGTGAATGGAGGCTGATCCCTCATCACTTTACTTATATAAGGTAGGGTGGGCCAAGGGGGGGCTGTGAAGTTAGAACAGGAAGTGACCTTTGAGCTGCTTTGGAGTATGAGGTGGGTTTCTCCAGATGTTTAATTATTGGAAACTATTTCAGGAAATGGAATGCCACATGTAAAGTCATGCTAGGGTAAAAGAAGGCTTATGCACCATTTTAAAAAGTCAGTTGTCATAGGAAATTGAATTATATCTGTATATATCATTATGCATACATGCTCTACTGCTATGGTAAGATTGTCTTTATTATACTGTTAAATAAAAGAAAGAAAAGCAACATGTAGGACAGATAAAATCCTAGTTGAACATTTATTTTAAGAAAAACTAACTTGAATCTTACTAGCAGTTATTTTCTGGAGGCTAAGGATCATGTGCTCTTTTCTACTTTACATGTTTCTGTACTTTAATGTTTTAATAATAACTTGGTGTCACTTTTATAATTAGTATTAAAAAAAAAGATTCCCATTTTGGGGGAAAAACAGTGCCCGAGATTGTTAACGTAGGAGATACCTGTGTACTTTGATTATGGTTTTTAAGATTTAGTGTACTGAGTTAGGTTCTACCGGTTTAAATTAGATGTATTAATTTTCATAATTTGGTAATTGTTGTCTAATCTCTCAGCATTCTAATGCTTACATATTATTTTCAGTAACTTTATATTAGGAAACATGGGTTCTTACATTAAATATTTCCCTATTATGTGCATATTTTAAATTTGATATATTTGCTGTCTCACGGAAGTTCTTCGGTTAAGAGTCTTTGAGAGAGAAGAGCGAAGTGTTTATAAAACACGTTTCCTCTGGAGTTTGAATTAAAGCTCGCGAAGCTCTCTTTTGAAGCTGGCTCGCATTTTCCCCTGTGGTGAATTGCAGACAGTTAAAAACCCACGGATTTACTGCTGGGCGGAAGGAAGCCTGTTCCATAGAAACCATCATGGCTATCAGAATTTTCCTGGAATGGTAAATATTTGACAGTCATATCGGTATGTTAAAAGTTGCCTTTTCTGTGACTCCTAATTAATTTTTGGAGGCAAATAATGTTTTTTCAAGAGGATTCATGTGAAAATCCTTTTTATTTTTGGTGTCCAGTTGATACTTTACCTGTAGAAATAAAATGATAATGCACTTGTTTGTTAGTCCTTACGCGCCATTACCGAAATCCACAATGCTGTCTAGGCGGGATTTTGAAACTTGTTGGTGTCGAGGAAGCCTGATAATAAAAATCATCACTTAAAGACACATGTGTTTATGACAAGTCCTGGTCAGTGTCCCTCCTGGTATCCATTACATCTTGGACCCTCTGGGGAAGCAGAAAGGCCACTCTGGAACACGGAGCCTTAGGAAGATGTCCTGGCCCGCAGTCCGTTGCTTCACTGAGCGCAAGTCCCCTTCCAGGCCAGCCCTCTCCCACCTTGACGACCCGTGTCTTACAGTGGGAGCGGGAGGAAAGTGCAGCTGTAAGTAGAGATGAGCCTCTTCGAGGCTACTTTCGTTCTTTTCTCAGAGGTCTTCTCTGGACCCTTGAGGTCTTGCGATACACGCCCCTATGTCATGAGAATTAGAAAGTTAAGTTGGTATTTGTGAATGTGATAGCTTTCAAAAAACACTGTGAAGGAATTTCAAAGCTTATGCTGTGACTTTTCCCTTCTTCTCTTTTAAAATGCTTGATTATTGAGCCAGAAAGCAGCCCTTGAACTTAAAGTTGTTAAGTGGACTTCAGAAACAGCAATGCATATATTAAGGGGCTTGTGACAGAATTTGCTCACGTTTTTTTTGGAGGGGGTGTTATTGTTATTACTATTTTATTGAGTCAAATGAAAATTTGGTTATCTATAGGTCCCCCAAAACCTCATTACATTTAAAAGAGTAGAAATGCTACCATTATATGTGCTTTGGTCACAATGCAGTGCATTTAGAAATTAAAGTCCGTGATGAATATTGTTCTGTGTAAATCTTTTGTTGCATCACTGCTTATTTTTGAGAGGTGATGGAGGATCGGTCTCTTAAGTGTGTTGCTGAGCCAAAAGGTAAACAACTTTAGTGCTTAGCGATATGTTACTGGCTTAGATGTGTTCAATGTTATTGGACGGCTTATTTTGGCTCTGGGCCCCATGAAGACCTCCCAGTTGGATCACCTGAAAATTGCACAGCTGTACTGTTGGACACAGGAAATTTGAACAAAGCTTAACCCCTCTCTTCTAGGATTCCACCCACCTCACCCCCACCCCCCACCCCGCAGTGGAGTAAAATGGCAGAAATTCATTAAATGGCCCAAACTGTGAACTTTTATCAAAACAAGTAATTGACACACAATTACATGAAACAGAGGGCACAGTATATACATTGATACTGAGACACTCACAGAGGGGAAAGCAGTCAGGTTTAGAAGTCAACCCCTCTTTGTTATGCCTACTAGCTCTGCCATTTACTAGCTTTCTGACACCAGATGTGTCACATCTTCCTTTCCCTCCCTCCCTCCCTCCCTTCCTTTCTCTCTCTCTTTCTTTTTTTCTTTCTTTTCTTTCTCTCTCTCTCTCTCTCCCCCCTCTCCCTCCCCCCCCATCTCATCAGGCTAAACACTTACTGGACCACCTCCACTTGGATATCCTGCAGACTTCTTATCTTTGATGTGCCCATAAGTGAACTTCATACCTCTTCTTGGCAAACCTGGACCTTTCCCTGTGCTCCTATTTTAGTGAATGACAGACAGCCCCTGTATCTAAGAGCCCATGCCTAAAACTAGCATATCATTTTTGTCTACTAATTTCTCCTTCATTTACCTCTCCCCCTCCATTCTTGAAGTACAATGACATATACACTTTATTACTTCTACTTTTAAAGTAATTGACATCTATTTCTATCTCTGCATTCCACTGCCACTCCTTACTTTAGACCGCTGTCATCCATCACCCGGTCTTTTGTAATAGCCTCTTATCCAGTTTCAAATCCTCCATCCCATTCTCCACACCTGAAGCCAGACTATTGCAGTCTGGGATTTTCTGGATTAACAGTTTCAAACTTAAGTATATATGGGCTACATTGCTTGTTTTATTTGTTTTGCTGTCCACCCAGTCCCCCACCCCCGCCCAAAGAATATAATCCAGCTTTGAGCATATAGAGATTAAAAAGTACATAAAGTAGATGACTTCAGATGGTGTGTCACTGTGTGTGTGATTTTGCCCATGTCATCTCCTGAAGAAGTTACTTGTGTACTTTACTTGATTGATTTTCAGGGTTGCTGATGTCTAAGTAAGTAGGGTTGTTTACCATTTAAAAGTAGATAACTGTGTTAAAATTACAATCAGTGGAGCAATAGCAAATAATCTCAACCACTACCAATAATGCTTAGTGATTTCTGGTTGGCAAATTAATAAATTTAAATAATAGTATTTATATAGCTCTAATATGTTGCAATAATTTCTGCAGCAAAGAAAATCAATAAAAACTATGTTGACTAATGCCATTTGGTTTGGGGCAAAATAAACTTTAGTTTCACAAGTATGTATGAGAAATCATTATGCAGGAAGGATGATGAATAAAATATGGGTCCTAATTACTCTCCAGGGATTTATAGTCTAACAGGAGAGCCACAGTAAATTTTACTAAATAATATAGGGTAAAGACTGAACTAACATAAGAGAAATAGATGGACACTGCAAGATTTTAAAAGAGTGAGGAAGAGTTATTTCTGGAGAAAGAATTACAGGTGGAATTAAATGTAGTCCTTAAGTATAAATTCAGGATGTTAACAAGCAGAGATCGGGGGAAAGACAGAGTAACTCTTGGGCCAGAATGATTTAATTATGGGGAATGGTAGTTTGTAGCATTTGTTGGAATGGTGATGACTAGCGTGGAAAGCCTTCAAGTGCTGTACTTGCGCATTAGATTTTTATACGGCCTAGGGAGCCCTGAAAGATTTATGACAGATACAAATAAACAAGTAGAATATATAGTAGGAAATATTCTGCATTATAAAAGATCTTACCTTTTTTTTTTTTTTTGAGTCCTCAACATTTAGGAATGATTGATTTAAACACAAGTTGGAATGACTTTTATTCCCTAGGAATTCAAGTTCTCATGTAAAAGTGATTGTTATTGTTAGAGGTGATTATCAGAATCGTGAAAATTATTGTCAGTAATCCAAAGCTTGACTCAGTTACTAACGATCCTAAGAAACAAGTGTTCTGTTACCAAAGAGGCTGCTCCGTTTCATATGAATGCCACGCTCCCAAGCTTGTTGTTAGGTTTACTACTGTTTGGAGTTTTGCATTTATGACATTGGCTTAATTCAAATGAGATCTGTATTCTGAATACCAGCTAAGCGGTGGATTTATTTAATTAATCATTGTGTGAGTGGTTAAATTATTGGAACCTAAAATGGCTCGTAAAGCTAGTGGAAGTAGTGATCCGGTCTTTTCCTTTCAAGAGAAGAAGATAGGTAAAACAAGCCTCGTTTACTTTCTTTTCATTCTTGCCCTTGGGCAGGAATTAGGTGAATGTGGAGGTGATGAACCAAGTGTGTTTCCTGACAGTTTAATTCTTTCTCTCCAGTAAGGTCTAGAAAGAGAATATGGGGTGACGCTTTCCAAAGAGGGATGTGATGTCCAACCTTACGTTTGGGTGCTAGAAGAACATGCTAGAACTTCTATTTTAATGTATGTATGTAGCGTATGGTTTCTGCATCTCAGGCCCTGTTCTAAGGGCCTTACATGTATTAACTTTTCACGTGTTAATCTTTACAGTTTTAGGAGGAAGGAATGATTATCTCCTGTTCACTTATGAAAAACTAAAAAACAGAGACGTTAAGTAACTTGCTAAATGTTATTACACAGTAACAGGCATTTGAACCCCAGAAATCTGGCTCCAGAGCCCATGCGCCTGTTCAAGAGATTAAGCTTTATTAATATTTATTACACAGGTTAACACTAGTCCTATTACCTGGCACATGTGAGTCCAGGACAGTTGTGTGCACAGTGGGACAGGATGCTGGAGTAGAAGAGGGGATTCTCCGAGGCAGAAGCTCCCAGGTTTTAATCGCTCACTTGCTTTCAGTAATTGGGGCAGATAGCTGTGAATGTGCCTGCGTATGGATTCTTGGATTGCATCTACTAGTTTTAGTTCACTTACCTTTTTCAGTGGACAAAGATTGTTGCAAGAGAGACTGCGACTTCAGGGCCACTGTAGCTGCAGTCGAAATGAGCAGGAAAACGGCAGAGCCGCTCCGTCCCCGTGCCCAGCGCAGGCTCGGCACGGGGACAGGGGGAGAGCAGCTCCTGTCCAGATGGGCGTAAGAAGAACAGTCTTTTCAAATTGGGACTGTTTTTTTACATCCAGTATCGTTAATGATGAATCTCTTGACCTAAGTAAGGATCGAAATATTATTACCCAATGGTAGATCAGGTGTAGCATTTTAAAATAAATGTATACATACATGTATATGCACACACACTCACATCCGTTTTATGTGCATATAAACTGTAGTGCAGGGGCCAGGGATCCTTCTTGGCTGCCTAACTTAAGATCTGGAACACTGGGCGTGATAGTCTGTGGGGAACACTTAGTCGCCATGGACTGCACCGGTGGACCTGCTTCCTTTCACCTCCTTCCTTTCTCACAATTTATTAGCTCTTCATTAAACTTGAGACATATACTGTATGCAAACAAAGGTTTTTTTATTTCTTTATATCCTCTCATTTCTCACATCCTACTTCAGACCTACCTCTACAGAAATGAATTACATTGTTTATGTATTACAGTACCTCCTTATTTTAGTCTTTGTCAGATGCCTTTTTAATCATTTTTAATAAACACGTAGATTTTATACGACGCTCAATTACAAGATGTTGGACAGTTAGGACCATGTACCCAAAATACGCCTCCCTCCATCTGTGCCTGTGTGGTATACTTTAGGGTTCGTTTTAATTAAATCTTGGGTAGCGATTGGTACATTTCGGACTTTGATTTTGGTTGGTACTCATCAGTCACTCGCAGCGCATGAAATGCTGCTTCCTGTTGGGAGCTAGTGCGGCTCTCGTCTGTGGCTGAGGCACACGGGGGTTGAGTCAGGGTCCCTGCCCTCAGAGAGTGCCACCTCCATCCCCTCTTAAGGGAGGGAAGGCAGGCAGGTGATTGCTAGGCTTAGAAAAGACCGTGATGTTTGAGGCTCTTAAAACTTTTTGATAAATGACGGCTTCATCGTTTTTTGTCTGGGGCAGTGCGCCCCCCAGTGGCCACTCCCTGCGTTCATGACCTGTATCGTGCGTGCCCTTCCCTTGAGTCTGTCCTGACCCTGCAGCTCCCTTTAACTGACAAGATGTGAACTTCCAGGCTGGAGCTTTAAGGGAGCCTGACAGCTTCTGCTTTTCTGACCTTGGAAGACATATACCATGCAAAGGTCCTCTCACCCCGAGGCCACCATGGGAGGTGGAAGCTTGGGATACCCAGGTGGAGGAGAATCAAACCAATAAGAACTGAGGTCCCCATCTGACAGCCACCACCTACTTAAGAGACATGGGAATAAGCCGTCTTGGAAGTGGGTCCTCCAGCTGCAGTTGGTCTGGCTGTTGCCACATAGAACTCCCCCCAGGGCTCAGATTGCTGAACTGTGAGCAAATAAATAAAACGGTGGTTGTTCAAGGCCATTACATTTTGGGTTAGTTTGTTATGCAACAGTAGATGCCCAAGATGTCATTAAAGCATAACCTAGTCCCTCATTTTCTAATTACCAAGGCAGGTGCGGCTGTGTGTATGTCGGCTGGACTGGGGTTTTAGGGTCAGGTGGGAGGACGCTGAGGGGGAGAAGGGACTGTAATGGACCAAAGGAAGCTGCTTTTAGCGCATATGAGATTTATCCCAGACTGTTCTGTCGATGAAATAGTGAAGTACATTTAAGAAAAATAACTAATGTACCAGGAGCGTTAAGTAGTTCATGTTGTAGTCAGGAAAGATACCGTAGCGCTTTTGAGCATTTTTGCCATAGTGAACAGGAGGGACTCTACCATTGAGAGGACCTTTATGTTTTGAAATTCCTTTCCTTTCGTGCCAAAGAGTGTTTTCACTTTATGTTACTGCTGATACAGCCGTGGCCTTTTTAAAATAAAGCAACGATAGGCAGAAGGCTAGGTTCCTGGACCCAGAATTTATTAACCTGTTCTTTTGCTTTTGTTGATCCAGTACAAGTTTTCTTTTTCTGAGTATTACTGTGTGTATTAAGACTGATGACCGGGGTTAAGATGTGAAGATTCCACAGTTGAGTAAAACACATTTCCTCTTGTCCAAGGAGTACAACCTGAAAGGAAATGTTTTAAACCGTAGTTTGGTTAAGTGGGAGAAAAGAAGGCAGGAGGAGAGGGAGTGCGGGGGGGCTAAGAGGGTCGAGGTGCCTGGAGGAGCCACCCAGGCCTGCCAGACTCTGCTGAGCCCGGGAAGGGCTGGCTGTGTTGCGTTTGTCCTTTACAAAGAAAAACTGAAACCCCCTTAGACCCCAGATTAAGTCCAAGCTCTTAGCCTGGATGGATGACTCTGCCCCTTCCTTCCCCACCCTGGCTGCTCTGCTCCATCAGGCTGGCCATCTTCTTATTTCAGAGAAGGTCCGTAGTGCCTGAGGGCTTTTGCACTTGCTACTCACAGTGCAGGAAAGTCTCTGTTTCCAGATCCTTGCATAGGTTGCAGCTGAGCTGACCATCACAGGCCAGCCTGGTCTGACGTTGCCCAGCCCTCCATGACTACCCACGCTCTCAGTAGTTGGCTTCTGCCCACCTCCATAGACGCTTAGCAGTAATTAACAGACGTTGTGTCTGCGCTTCTGTTTTTCTTGTTTGTCATCCGGCTCTTCTGTGAGCAGATGGGGCTCAGTACGGACGCGGCCATTGCTTGTTTCGGTTCTTCACCCAGCACCTAGAACGTGTCTGCGCTTCACCAGTGTTGTAGCGAGAATAACACTTCCTGAGGGCTGGACACTGATGTCAGGACCTGTGTTGTTGATTTTGTCAATATTTTAAGAAACAAAGCAAAGTGGGTTTTGTTGCCCTTCCTCCTGCACATTAGGAGGGGAGATATAGGGGATCTGGCTCTGAGCAGATTTCAGTAGAGGCTGTTTTCCTCTCCCCCGCTAGCCAAGGCAAGTGGTCTCAGGATTCTTCCCTGATCTTGCGTGTGAGCACCTGGGGGTTGGGGGTGGGGGTGGGGGTGAGTTCCTGCAGGAAAAACCTTTGAGAAGGTGTCAGCTCTCTTAATTCTGGGCTTTTGGTCTTCTCTGCTCTCATGCTCGTCCCCCGTCCAGAGAAGCAGGTGCTTGAGTCTTATCTCTCCCCGCAGGTGTCTGTACTCTCTCCAGCCGTGTGGTTAGTGTTTGCCTTGGCACTTCAGCATTAGTTTGTATTCTGTTCCGTTTTCTTCCTGTTTTAAGGGTGAGAGTGACGTTCTTTACAAGCTCTACATCTGAGCTGAAATGGGTAGTTCTTGGAACATGGTAATTTTGAGAAGCTGCAATGAGTCCAGAATGGCTAAAGTCAAAAGCAGGAGAGTGGTGAGGCTGGGGAGGTGAGCAAGGGCGGTGCTGGAGAGGGCCTTGCACGGCAGTTCCGGGGCATGAGGACTCCTCGAAGGGGAGTCGGACAGTCCTGTTTGCAACAGAGATGTAACAAGGTCCCCTTTGGGTTAAGACCTCTCTGCTGATCCAGGGAGATAGAAGTGGATGCAGAGATGGAATTCTGCAGTGGGCAAGGTGAGGGATGGTGATGGCGGGACTAGTGGTTGTGGTGAGGCTACAGGAAAATGGGCAAGTTTAAGAGAGCTCTAGGAGTTAACATTGTTACGATACAATTCACTGATTCACTGGACATTGACTGAATGCCCTCGCCGCACAGGTGTTGGATCAGTGACTGCAAAAGGCCTCGTCACTGCCCTCATGGAATGAATGTCAGGTTTCTGGCTTGAGTTGCTGCATGGACGGTAGTGCCATTTGCTGGGAAGAATAACGTATCTGCTGCTGCCACGTTGGCAGAGATTACAAGTTCAGTTTTAGTGTTGAGTAAGAGGTCGATAAAGCATCCCTTTGTTAGACTAATCCACTTTCTGGTGAGCACCCAATTAAGGGAAACGCTTTAATGGAGACAGTGACGTGTCCTTGACTGAGGCTTAGTTGTTTATGAAATGACAGCTTAACTTTAATTGTCCCCATGGAACAGTGTCATGTCACAAGTGTACTTTAGATCAATTAAAGCGAGTTCTTCCTTGATCTTTACTGGGAAAGAACATCATTGGATCTTATCCGTTATGTGGTAAAGCTCAAATATACTGTATGTTGGTTTACCATCTTCATAATCATTTGAAAAGTTTCCTATTTACAGTTGTAACACTTGTAATACGATAGTATATTTGTCATATAATAATTGGCATCTGGAGAAAAATCATTGGTCTTGGAAATAACACTTTTACCTGCGATTCAAATCTGTGCACAAATGAAATCATTAGTAAAAATCAAGGCTGAAATGTATTAGGTTCTTACTGTCTGTCTTGCCAATACACTCATCAAATAGAAAACAAATCCTGGCTTAAGGAGGACAGACTTCTGGAAGATCAGGGAAAGGGGCTGCTCTTGTGATAGGGAGAGCTCTGAGCCTGAGGTCTGTCGGTGTCTCAGAGGTCAGACCACAGAGAGAGAGAGTGGACGAGGCCGGGAAGGTGCAGGGACGTGGGTGGAGGACAGGACGGGGGGCAGGAAGGGACAGGCGGCAGAGAGCGTCTCGCCCAAAGCTGGTCCCTGGGAGTAGAGGGCCTGTCGCAGAGGCCTGTGCCAGCCCAGGTTGCCTGTGTGAGGAAAGGACAGAAGCTTAACTGGAGTTCGATCACGTCAGGTTAAGGGACATTCTCTGACTGATCAGTGGAGACAAAAAGAACAGCTAATCTTTTATGGCGCAAAGAAAGGAGGGTCTGTGTCCAGCCTAGAGAAGCAAGGGGGTCGCCCGCGTCTGGGGAAGAGTAGTTCTCTGCAGTGAGCCGTTCCCAGGAGTGCAGAGGGTGCGTGGGCTCAGGTGACTTTCAGCAGGTCCCAGCCCTCAGCGCTGGATGCGCTACGTTTTCGTCTTCATGATGACCCTTCAGCTTAATGACCCCTGTGACCCTCAGCCATGGTAGACTCGGTGGGGCTGAGGACACTGCTGGGGTCACACCGCGGGCGAGAGGGAGCCCTCGACGCGCCTCAGAGTTCGGGAGCAGGTGGCCGGACCCTCGGTGGGTCATAGAACTCGGCAGATCGGAGGGCTGTGCTGCTCAGTTGCTCATTCAAAGTCTGAACCGTGCTCAGCCCGTAGGCCCTGTCGCAGGTGCGGGCCGTGGTGGGCTTCAGGGGTGCATGTGTGTGTGGGGTATCTTCTAGAACCCCTGGAGGAAGTGAACTTGTGATCTGAGGGAGACAGCAGCAAGGGCTGCGAGCCGAAGAGGCAGAGTAAGCAACAGGTCTGTGGCTCCTCCTTTCAGCCAGCAGGGCTTCTGAACAGGCACGACTGACGTTTTATACAGGCCGCTTCCTCGCTGTGAAGGGCGGCCCCATCCACGCTGATGTGTGACTGCTAGGCCTTTGACCACTAATGCAGTGGTGGCCCACAGTCATTGTCACCAGGTACTCTGGCCATCTCCAAACGCCTGCCGGGGAGGCGACGCAGCTTGGGTGGAGACCCCCGTCGGGCAACCAAGCCCATCGCCGTTGTGTGGCTCAGCTGTGCAGACGGTCAGCATCCACATGCCTGGTTCTACCTCACACCCCGACTCCCAGACGGAGCTCGGCCCCTCGACCCACCTGGGTGGCCTGGGTGCGGCCGTGTTGTTCCAGGTGGTGGCTTCTCGGCAGCCTTGTACACGTACAAGGTGGGCATTGTTCACCCCTATTTATGTATGTTCATGATAGTTAAATTCATCCATTCATTACTTACTGATTTGTCAGCACAGAGAGTGCACAGCCTGCCGGCTGCTCTGCTAGGTGATTTTTTGCATTTTCATATTAATTCATACATCAGGCGCCCGCAGTAAGCGGTTGACCCCTGTGTTGTGGATGAGGCGTCTGCAACTCACGAGGGTAACTTGACCAGGGTGATGCAACTAACGCGCAGTGTGTGGTGACAAAGAAGAGAGCAGAAGTGCTTCCGACGGTCAAAATGCGCGTTTGTATACTTTTTGTGAGCAAAAGACTAATAGAAGTTAAATGGAGAAAGAAAACTGCAGATAAAATGCTCTTCCTTCTTATATGGAATCTCGTGGTTTTATGTTTTATCAAGTGACTTTGAGTAAATCATATCATTCTGTGGACTTCAGTTTCCTCAGTATGAAATTAGGTGTTTGGATGTTTTCTAAGGTCTCTTAATTTTTTTTTTTTTTTTTTTTTTTTTTTTTTTTTTTGCGGTACTCGGGCCTCTCACTGTTGCGGCCTCTCCCGTTGCGGAGCACAGGCTCCGGACGCACAGGCTCAGCGGCCATGGCTCACGGGCCCAGCCGCTCCGCGGCATGTGGGATCCTCCCGGACCGGGGCACGAACCTATGTCCCCTGCATCAGCAGGCGGACTCTCAACCACTGCGCCACCAGGGAAGCCCCTAGGTCTCTTAATTTTTATTAATTGGGAGATATTTAACTGTTACAGACGTGATATATATATATATATGGTTGTTTGAATACAAATTAATTTTTATGCTATCCTTGAAACCTGCTAAAATGAATATAAATGAATTAAAAAGGCACTGATCTATGAAGATAAGAATGGGAGTGTGAGACAACAATGGACAAACGATGTTAGTAAAATTCGGTGCTGCACTGTATTTACAATAGCCAGGACATGGAAGCAACCTAAGTGTCCATTGACAGATGGATGGATAAAGAAGATGTGGCACATACATACAATGGAATATTACTCAGCCATAAAAGGAAACGAAATTGAGCTATCTGTAGTGAGGTGGATGGACCTAGAGTCTGTCATTCAGAGTGAAGTAAGTCAGAAAGAGAAAAACAAATACCGTATGCTAACACATATATATGGAATCTAAAAAACAAACAGAAAAGGTTCTGAAGAACCTAGGGGCAGGACAGGAATAAAGGCGCAGATGTAGAGAATGGACTTGAGGACACAGGGAGGGGGAAGGGTAAGCTGGGACGAAGTGAGAGAGTGACATGGACATATATACACTACCAAATGTAAAATAGATAGCTAGTGCGAAGCAGCCGCATAGCACAGGGAGATCAGCTCGGTGCTTTGTGACCACCTAGAGGGGTGGGATAGGGAGGGTGGGAGGGAGACGCAAGAGGGAGGGGATATGGGGATATATGTATATGTATAGCTGATTCACTTTGTTATGCAGCAGAAACTAACACACCATTGTAAAGCAATTATACTGCAATAAAGATGTTTAAAAAAAAGAAAAAAATTTTTGGTGGCTGCAAAATATATGGATAAATGGTAATGACCTTCTCTGGTAAAGACCAGAGAAAGCAGAATCCTGAGCTTGCAGGGCAAGAGAAAGCCAACCAGAAACATGCCTACTAGTGTGGGAAAAACCTCGAGAAGACTCTCGGGAATTGTAGATACCAGTTAGCTGCATGTGAATTTATGGGGTGGAAATGACAAGAGGGAACTTGGTGGAAAGTGTGCATGAAAGTAGTTAGACCCCTGGATCCTCTCCCCAGCTGAGAAAAGCAGGCGTCTGCCCTTTTTAACCTAGCAACAGACGGGAGATTTCCTGAAGAGTTTGAATAAGAGAAACTTTAGGTTCTAAGACCCAGATGGGTACGGCTGAGGGCTGCAGTGAGATGCCACACTGAAGATGTGGGAATTATTTCCTTTAAATAGAGGTGTGTGTGCTTCATAATGGGATTCTTCGTATTCTGGCAGCCAGGCTTATATACCTCCTCCTAGGAAGTTGGGGAATTCCTATTCGGGGAAATGCCTAGCACAAGGAAAAAGAAATACAGATATTGATATTTGAGTAGCTTTGGGTGAAAAAACTGGGCTGCTGTGTTGCAGTGAATTGTTATGTCCAGTTGTCAGATTGCATGTATGAAAGCAGAACATCCAGTTAGCCTGTTTGAGCCTCAATTTAAAATTTTTAGAAACCAATAGCAGAGGATTACCACTCATGTGAGGAAAGGCCATAGTGTAGCAAGAAACAGATTCTCAGAACGTGGAGGGTAAGGGGAATCTGTGGGAAGAAGCAGGCTCTGTGAGCTCCACGGCGTCGGGGAGGGGACAGCTACCGCCTTTGACGCCTCAGGAGGATAAGAATTTGTATTACTTCCAAAGTGCCATAAGGAAGGGACAGATATAAGAAACTGCTGTTAGTAGTGAAACATGTGATAGCAGAAATGAGAGAATCAGTAGAAATGTAGGAAACGTAATTAAATCTCCCAGAAAGTAAGACAGAGGGTGGTGAAGGAGGGAGGAAAAATCAGAGAAACTTACAGATCCAACTCAGGAGGCCCAATATCCGATAGTAGGATTTCCAGAAAGATAAAGCAGAGAAAACAGGGAACACGAATGAGGGAGGGTGGGTTGAGACATTGATTCCCCGCCCCCCCGCCCCTTGTAGTAGTATTTGATATTTTAAACTCTGTAGACCTCACTTCTATATTTTTTAAAGTAATTTACTTAAAATTAAATTTTAAAAAGCAGAAAAAAAGATGACATGTAAAGGTTAAAAATAGACAATTTAGTTTTTGTTGAAGACCAATAAAATTGAAAGTGGGCAAGGAAAAAATACCATTTTGACTTTTTAAAAGTACATATTTCAGGAAAATTACTTTAATTACCATAGTTAGAGACACGAGGAACGATTTTGTCTTAAAAACAGCAACAGCACAGCAGTGGCATGGCTCATGGAAGGTGGCTGATATCGCAGCAGCAACTACGTGAGTTTGTGATCAAGAATCCTGCCAAAGAGAACAGTTTCTCTCCTGGTAAATAGGGCTGACTTTCTATTTGGAAGCAAGAAGAATTCATAATTATTGTAAGGCTTTTAGAAGTTGTGTGAAATTCCTATCAATAATTATTTCATTCAGTTGTATGTATTTATTCTCTATTAATGTGCTAAACATTGTTCTAAATGATTTGTTTATGTTGACCCATGTAATCCTCAAAATACCCTGCAAGGGTAGGTCCTATTGCCGTTCATTATTCCCACTTTACAGATGAGGAAACCAAGGCCTAGTGACCCCGAGCCCAGGGTCACTCAGCAAGAAAATGGAAAAGCCAGGTTTTACAACCATGGCAGTCTATCCTCAGAGTCCGTAGTACCCTTAATTAATTCACTGCTACTCTGCATGCTGACTAAAGAACCTCCGCATCTAGGCTGAATAGACAGGTGGATTTTGTCATAAAGCCTTGGTCAGCCACTGAAGGCGTAGCGCTCATCTAGGCCAGTGCCCTCAGTGGTTGATTAACTGAGGCTTAAGTGCTGACCGGGTAGAAGAACCCAGACACTCCATGGTGACCAGTTTAGTGCACATTACAGGACACTTGGTGTCGTTTTTCCTCACCAACAGTCTAATTCCAGCACTGTTCGTGGTTGATGTTGAATGTGTGCTGAAATTGTCAGGATGGCAACTAAGGAATTCTGGGAATTAACTTCTTTTATTGATACAATTTGTAAAATACAGCCATCACTGAAGTGATTTGGTAGAAAGAAATACATCCTTTGTTTGTTTTAGCCCTGTTTTGTGTGGTTTGTGGGAAACATTATAGGGTGATGCATGTAGCAGTAACTTAAATACTTGTCGTTAGTCAATGATGTGTAGCATACTGACTGCAGTGTTTCCTAAAATTCAAGAAATAAATTATTTTCCTCAGATACGAATGTTACAAATTTGTCCTTTTGTTTCTCCTAGTTCAACTTTGTGGGAAAACTTTTGGGGCCACGTGGCAATTCTCTGAAGCGCTTGCAAGAAGAAACCTTGACAAAAATGTCCATCCTTGGAAAAGGCTCCATGAGAGACAAGGCAAAGGTAATACTTATTATAAACAATGGCTACTTTTTTAGTCAAGTTATATAATGTACTTTGAGATCATCCATGGTATTAGTACATATGATATAAAAGCTAACTAGGACCTCAAATGAAATTATGTGAAAATGCTATATAGAGTGATATATTTGTGATACTATTTAGAAAATTCGGTCACTCTGGCCAGTTTCAGAATATGTAGTATCTTAAACCAAATCTGTAACTATTATTTTTATTTATACAGTGAAATTGTAGCACCTGTGCTTTTGATTCTAGAAGCAATACGTTCCAGAAAGTACAGTGGTATTGAAATTATCATGAAGAGAAATGAAAGTTATCTATAGTCTCACCATTACTATTTGCATTTTAGATTAGTTCTTTCAGGTCTTTTTTTCTATGCCTGTGTTTCATATTGTTGACTTTATAAAGTATATGCTTTTATTTGCCCTTTTTGCCTTTCTTTTGATATCCTATGCATTTTACCAAGTTAAAATTGATTGTAAATGTTTTAATAATTACTTCCTATTCTAACACATAGTTGTTCTTCGTGCATGTATTCACATAACTGCCTCCTCTTCTAAATAAGCTAAAATTACTGAGTTACTTTTATTGATCACTTTCTTAAATATACCAATTCTGAAAGAAATTTTCACATTTCATAATGTGCTGTCGCTTATGTAGTTCTATTATTACTTTGTTGTTCTCTCATTATTAAAAAGATTTATACTACAGAGAACAAAATCCACATTGAGTGATCACTTTCCATGAAATGATTGTTAGAAAAAAAGTTATTTAGACAAAATCCAGCCTCCTCACAAAAAAGTCCATTTAACAGTAGCTTTTATAATTAAAAAAAAAAAGCCACCATTTGTTTATTGAGCAGCCACTGTGAGTCAGGTACTCTGTGAGACATTTTACGTGCATTACTCCATGTTACCCTTGGAAAAATGGTGACAGATACATAATATTTTCCTTATTGTATGTAAGAAAAGTGAGATTCAGAGAAACTAAATATATTATTGGATTAATCAGGGAAGTTCATTATATTATTTGATTAAAACATGGCTATATGTCAGACTCATATGGGATGCTGTTTAAAAATATAGAGTCCCGGACTTCCCTGGTGGTCCAGTGGTTAAGATTCTGCGCTTCCACTGCAGGGGGCATGGGTTCAATCCCTGGTCGGGGAACTAAGATCCTGCCTGCATGCTGCGCAGCGTGGCCAAAATTGTGTGTGTGTGTGTGTGTATATATATATATATATATAGAGAGAGAGAGAGAGAGAGAGAGAGAGAGAGAGAGAGAGAGTCCCATGCACCAACCTGTTTAGGGTGAAACCTCAAAATGAATTTCCAGTAGGTGTTTAAAAGATTCTAATGCATGGCCAGGTTAGGTTGACTGCTCACTAAACATCACTGTCTCAAATGATGTTACTCTGGTTCCCTGACTCATCTATTCTGGCAGTAGGAGCAAGTGGAACTCTATATTGGTCAGTTGGTCAGAAATTATGTGTATCTTGTTGGAAAGTATCCCATCCTTGCTGATATCTTAATTAAGTTTTCAGGAAGGCCATCTGGTAATGAGGTCCATGATATGACCAGTGAAGCCCATAGACTTTGTGCTGCTCTTGTTTGTTATTAAGGGAGTTCCTTGGTGAGAAGCAACATTTTCTGCTCTGGCGGCAGTGATCAGGGCCCCCAAAGATCCTTTTACAGGTAGAAGGGAAGCAGGGAAGGCAAGTCTTTAGCCAGATTATATGTCCAAAACTAGCAAGTGCCTGGCTGTGCATTTAATGAAAGGGATGCTAAATAGCATAGCAGGGCTGGGTGGTCCTCCCAGGCCATATTGCCATTTTAAGGTCTGGTGGTGGTTCTCTGCTGCTGGCATATTAGACAGTCAGCAGTGGCAGTAGCCTGGAATCCTTTTTGAGGGGAATCCGTGTTGTGGAGTAATGCATAACCGCTCTCCCTGTGAGGGTGGGATGAACTGGGAGATTGGGATTGACGTATACACGCTACTACATATAAAATAGGTAACTAATGAGAACCTACTGTATAGCACAGGGAACTCTACTCAGTGCTCTGTGGTGACCTAAATGGGAAGGAAACCTAAAAAAGAGTGGATATATGTATACATATAACTGATTCACTTTGCTGTACAGCAGAAACTAACACAACATTGTGAAGCAACTGTAACCCAATAAAAATTAAAACAAACAAACAAAAACAAGACCTCTTTCCCTGTCACCATAGGTACTTTGTTCATGAGTCCTTTGAGTAGCATTGAGGTGGCTGGGGAATGAGGTGCTTTGACGTCTGCTGCAGTGGGTCCCCTTGGCTGCCTGGTCACTGAGTGCATGCTCTGCCTCACGTGGGGCTCCCTGTTCTTACACACTTGGGCCTCTTCCCAGACCACTTATCACCCCTTCACTAATCCTCTCATTTCTGTGTCCTTGACCGCATGGGTCAGCAAGTCAACAGGGGGATTCTGCAAGTGGCTGATCATTTACATTCCATCAAGACACCTAGAAACTGAGGAAGTAGCGTAGTCCATTGGGCCCACGGTCAACGGCCTGGGAGCAGAAGCCCTTCACCTCTCGGCCCCTAAACCCCACTTCCATCGGCGGCCTTCAGTGGGGCAGCATTTGCTCAGAGCCTAGTCTGTGAATCCTCAAACTGCATGAGTGTTTCTTCATCTCAGTGTGCAGTCATTCTAGTAAAAGGTCCCAGATCCTTACTGGGAAGACTGGGAGGAAGCGTCCAGTGCATACACACCAGGAGACGTTACAGTTACTATACTCACGCAGCCTTCTCCTCTAGATTTAGCTTAGCTCTTTTGTTCTCTGCATCTCTGGGGCAAGCAGGGATCTGATCTTAGGCCAGGAGGTGATAAAGGGTAGCAGTAGTAAAGCATGAGAATTGTCATCTCCTTTCAAGGAAGTACCTTGGCTGTTCGAGACAGGCTTCTGCCAGTGTGGAAGGCTCAGTGGGACTTTAGCGTTCATATACTCAGAGTTATTTGAATCTTTCCAAATGTTGCCAGTCGAGCTCCCAGATTTTCACTGTCCTCCGGACACCGTCCTAAGCCTCCCATAGCGATGACCAGGCAACGTGCTGGTCGTTAGCACACGCCTGAACTCTGCCTGGTCTGTTGACTCCATCAGCCTGTGGCCATAAGCAGTAGAATCTTCCGGGATGCTTCTGGCTCTGTGGGTCTTGGACTGATAATGCCGCGTGCTGAGTCTGTCATGTCCTTCTTTAAGTTCTTCAGTACGGTAGGAACAGCCCCTTTCACCCCACCCGGCCCACCGTGTCTCCTTCTCGCCCGTCATGCTGTGCCAGGTGGTCCATCAGTTACACCTTCAAAAGCATTTCACTGACAGTAACCACAGGTGATAATTTAAGTAGACAGGTGTCCCATCTGCTGTATCGTAATCAGATCCTCACTGCCTGAACTCTTGAATACTGATTTCAGTTGATCCTTTTTACTAATTTTTAGTCTACAGAAAATTCTCAGTTAACAGTGTTTATTTCTAAAGAGATTTCCATTCCTTAGTACTAAAATCTCATCCTTTTAGATTTTCAGAGTGTTCACCATTTAAATTCTAATGTGAACATAATTCATTTTCTTCTTGTATTTGCTACATTGATGATATTATAGGAGTCATCGCTGACAGGTATCAGGTGGTTACGTAGCATAATCATCACTATAATGCTGCGGTCTGTGGAGCCTTCAGTTTGTGCCAAACATGCTAGACGTTTTGCCCACCTCATCTATATTATAGAATAATGGAATAATTAATACTGTTGTTATGTAATAATAGTTATCATTACTATATTTATCATTTGAGTGCTTATTACGTGGTAGGCATAATTCTAAAGACTTCCTGTGTCTTTCGAATTACTCCAATTCCTTTATTCCTAATAACTCCTAATGACTTATAATCACTCCTTTATTACTACAACAACCCTTTGAGCAGTAGGTACTACACTATTATTATCCATTTTAAAATCACCTCTTCAAGATGGGGATAAAGTAACGTCACCAGTCATTGGATTTGGGGCTTGAAAGCAGCACTTCAAGAACACAGTCTGTGTTCTTCCCCAAACACTGCATTGCCTCTCATCATTAACCCAAGAAGTAACCCATTCATAACTGCTCAGTCTATGGAGCTGCGTGACAGCTGTGGTTATGGTAAGAAGGCCTTCCTGTTCCAGCTTAGGTTTGTAATAGCAATGAGAATGTTTGCCTATGAATCAGCAATTATAATCTCTCATTAAAAGCATTAGTTTGGTGCCATATTAGAAAAAGATAAGAAATGTTCATTTCAGTAGTTCATGCTTTCAAAGATGAACTACTGTGCATAGAATCCAGTTTCTAAAACTTCAGCTGTGAAAGGCAGAGTCAGATCAAATGATTGAAAATGTTCCGATTAGAACAAGAACTAGTCCACCGTTGGCATGAAAGAATAGTCCTTTTCTTTTTTTTTTTAAATTTATTTATTTTTGGCTGCGTTGGGTCTTCGTTGCTGCGCGTGGGCTTTCTCTAGTTGTGGCGAGCGGGGTCTACTCTTGTTGCGGTGCGCGGGCTTCTCATTGCGGTGGCTTCCCTTACTGTGGAGCACGGGCTCTAGGCATGCAGGCTTCAGTAGTTGTGGCGCACGGGCTCAGTAGTTGTGGCTTGCGGGCTCTAGAGTGCCGGCTCAGTAGTTGTGGCGCATGGGCTTAGTTGCTCCGCGGCATGTGGGATCTTCCCGGACCAGGGCTCAAACCCGTGTCCCCTGCCTGCATTGGCAGGCGGATTCTTAACCACTGCGCCACCAGGGAAGTCCCAATAGTCCTTTTCATACTTGACAAATTTTGAAGGAAATGCGTAGGATATTATGGTAGCTTATGTTTGCTCTCCCTTCAAAAATATTTTTCTTCTTTTCTTTCAGTTTCTGGCCCACTTTCCATAAATGTGAAGGAAACTAGCATTTACTGAGTGCCTGCCACGTAGAAGGCAGTGTCCTGGGCACTATATATACTGTCTCCTGGGCCAGGCCTTTACACAAGCTGCCTTTGTAGTCTTCTCAGTGGACCTACATTAATATACATGTGTTAACCCCAAATTGATTTTGCAAACTAAGTGTTGGATTACATATAACCTGTTCAAACTCACACACATACCTGGTGACCACCATGGCTAAAATTCAGGTTTATCTAACTCTAAATCCCCTGCCCTTTTCATGCTCTTTATTTTGATATGTCTTTTCTTTGTAAAAATTCAGATTAGTTAAGTAACAAAAGTTGAAGCCTTAAGGGGTGAAGTCAAGGGCCTGTGTGCCTCCTCATCCTCTTGGCTAATTTTGGAATCAACAGGTGCTGTTGCCAGGAATTCCTGGGTTCTCTTTCTTACGGGGTGGGTTTTGGAGAGGCTAGGAAGGTTTCCTGCCGTTTAGAAATCACTCTAGGTGTAGGTTCCTACTAATCTTAATCTCTGTCTGATTTTAATGTTGAGAACAAAGACTATTAAAAGAACCCGATTCTGTAATTGCTACTCTAACAAAGGCTTGTTAGAAAAAGATAATGGAGCAAAGTTAGTGGTCTCTTAATGATCTGGGGTTTTTTCCCCCCTGAATTTCATTATATCCACCAAAATTTTTTTTAATGTTCCTCATAATCATATAAAATCCTATAATAAATTTTTCATTTATTTTATTCATTGTTTTATTCTCAGATAGAGTATAGTGCCTGGCATGTAGAAAGAAATGGTTTTTTGTATGAATGAGCAAATGAACATAGAAGTCAATAAATAATATTTACCTATTCATTCAGAAATATTTGTTGAGCATCTACTATCTACCAAGCACTTTTCTAGACAAGGAGCATGCAGCCCCAAACAAGACAATCATGGGTTCTGCTCCATGGTGATCACCTTAAGTGAGAAAAATTAGAAAATGGACGAGCAAAAAGTAAGGCATTTTAGATAGTGGTAAATGCTTTGTGACAGCTCAGGGGCACACAGGGTAGCCAGTGCAGAAGTGAGCTTGGTTGCTTGGCCAGTCTGAGGAACACGAAGCGGTTCTCTGCAGCGCCTCTAGGGGTTGGGCCGGGTAGGCTGCGGAGCGCGTGGCCTTGGGGAGATGGCCGGAGGACTCCTGGGCCAGAGGCAGGACTTGAGACCCCTCCCACAGCAGCAGGAAGCCTTTGGGGTCTCCATAAAGGCCTGGGGACAGCAAGATCAGATTTATGTTTGAAACTTTCTTCCTTAGGTGGTGTTTGCTGTTGGGTGAACCTCTTGTGATAACCACGTGCCAGATAAGCTCGGGTAGTTTTTCTTTTCTTTTTCTTTTCTTACAGTGACCCCCTTTTAAACATGATTTTTCTTTTTTCAGGAAGAAGAGTTGAGGAAAAGTGGAGAAGCAAAGTACTTCCACCTCAATGATGATCTCCATGTTCTGATTGAAGTGTTTGCCCCGCCAGCAGAAGCCTATGCCCGTATGGGACATGCTCTGGAGGAAATCAAAAAGTTCCTCATTCCGGTGAGTACAGTTTTTCTTGATAGTTAATTTGTACTTTAAAGTCCTCCCTTTGTTTTAATCCTTGACGGTTCTTATCAGTAATTGTTATTTGCATAGCGCTTTGTCTGTTACAGTGTCCCTGTGAATTACTTGGCATCATTCCTTCTTTACCTGTGAGGCCAGGGATTTTTAAAGAGATTAGGTAATACTGCAAGAAAGTTGAAGAGCACGGTCACCGGTGTGCCTTTGGGGTCTCAGGCCCTGAGCCTTGCTGTGACACTCAGTCACTTCACAAATTCGTTGCTCTCGAGCGGGCGCTCGTTGGTGCGGTCCACGTGCCGAGTGCTGTGCTCAGTGTTGGTGTGTCGCGTGAGTAAGCGCAGCCCCACAGGAGGCTTGTGTGGTTTAGGGGAGAAGCACGTGGTTTCTGTGCAGCGTGAGGAATGCTTGATGGTGTCGGAGCGGCGGGCACAGAGAGGAAGGCACTGTGTGGGTGTTTATGTTTTTGTTAACAGTTGATGGTCTTTTTTAATCCTTTTCAGACACCCTGACATTGCTGAGAATGTGATAATTTGAAGAGAATTTGTCCCTATTTCCATTACAAAAGTTAATTTCAGTCTTTTGTATAATTTGCATGTTCTAGATTTAAAAAACAAAAACTGGAACACATTGGTTCTTCAGACAGTTTATTTTAGAGAAACTGTCACATCTGCCAAACAGCTGTCTGGGATAAGACTGTGTTCAGCGATTCCCAGTGGTGTAGTAGATTGACTTACCTACTGTAGCATGTGTCACGATTATGTTATCTGTGAGGAAGACTGTCACATTTATAGGGAAAGGACGTTTTAAATCATGATTGTCTTGGAAAAGCCAGGGCATAAGACCATATTAAGTATTTTAATTTGGGAGCTTAACAGAGTTTTCTTTAGTTCCCTCAAGCCAGTGTGATGATCCTATTATTCATTTAGTTTAAAAACAGAGCTTTTGAGTGCTCTCTACTTGATAGACACATGTGGACTAATAAAAGACATGGCCCCTGCCCTTATGGAGTTTATATAATGGGAGAGACAGGTAAGAATCAGATATTTATATCAATGACTTTAAAATTGTAACTGACAAGACCAAGGAGACGTTTAATGTCCTTGTGGTCATTCAGTGTGGACGAGGGAGTGCCGGCTTAGCCAAGTAGGACAGACTCTGTCCTCCGACGGTGGCAGCAGCCGTCCTCCCGCCCCATCACTTCTCACTCTCCCACCAGGAGGTAGGCTCCAACTTCTTTCACCTTGAACCTGAGCTGGCCAGAAAACTCTTCGCCTAACCCAAGGCGCCAAGAATTTCTGCTGTGTTTTCTCCTTAATGTTTTATGGTATTAGCTCTTGCCTTGAACTCTATGATCCACTTGAAGTTACTTTTTGTGTACGGTGTTAGATTAGTATCTAAATATATCTTTTTCTATGTAGATATCCAGTTGTCCCAGCACCATATGTTAAAGACAATTCTGTCCCTATTGAATTGCCTTGGCACTATTGTTGAAGATTAACGGAATATAAATGTATGAATTTATTTCAGAATTCTCAGTTCTGTTCCATTGATTTATATACCTGTCCTTACGCCAGTACCATACGCTTAATTACTTCAGCCTTACAGCAAATTTTGAAATCCAGGTTGTGTAAGTTCTGCAACTTTGTTCTTCTTTTTCAAACTTGTTTTGGCTATTCTGGCTCCTTCGCATTTTTATGTATATTTTACATTCAGCTTGTCAATTTCTACCAAAAAAAAAAAAAAACCTTGCTAGGGTTTTGATAGTGCGTTGAACTTATAAGTCAATTTGGGGGTAATTTTCCATCCTAACAATATTGCACCTTCTTGTCCATGAACACGAAACGTCTCTCCATTTTTTTAAGAGATATTAAAATTTTTTCTCAGCAGTGTTTTATAGTTTTCAGGATACCAGGCTTGCATTTCTTTTGTTAAATTTATTTCTAAGTATTATATACTTTTTGATGTTATTGTGAACGGAATTTTTTTTTTTTAATTTCATTTTCAGGTGGTTACTTGTGTATAGAAATGCAGTTGATCTTGTTTGTACCTTGTGACTTTGCTGAATGTGTTTATTAGTTTCAGTGTGTGTGTGTTTAATGGAATTATCAGGATTTTCTACATACAGAATCATGTGATCTGTGAATAAAGAAAGCTTTACTTCTTCCTTTCATATCTGATGCCTTTAATTTCTTATTTAATTTTATTTTCTTCCTTATTACACTGACTAGAACTTTCAGTGCATTGTTGAGTAGAAGTGAGGATAGACACCCTTTCCTAGTTTTCAGTCTTTTACCGTGAAGTGTGATGTTAACTGTGGGGTTTCTTTTGCTGCCCTTTATCACGTTGAAGAAGTTCTCTTCTGTGCCTGGTGGTAAGAGGTTTGGGTTTGTTGGTTTGTTTTAGTCACAAATGGGTGTTGGGCTGTGCTAACTGCTCTTCTGTCCATTGAGCCCCTCACGTGGCTTTTCTTCTTCATTCTGTTAATAACGGCGTATTGCATTTGTGATTTCAGATGTCAGGCCAGCTTTGCAGTCCCAGGTGTAACTCTACTTGGTCGTGATATGTAACCCCTTTTATATGTTGCTGGAAACATATAAAAAACCCTAATAGTTTAATGATTATTACATCTATAATCATGAGGGATATTGGCTTGTAGTACAGTATTTTTATAGACATTTCTGTTAAAGCACACATCTAGCATTTCTGGTGCTCTTTGTTTCTTTATGCGGATAGAGTTGACATATGGTGTTACTTGTTTTCAGCCTGAAGGACTTCCTTTAGTCTTTTTTGTAACATAGGTCTGCTAGCAAAAAAAGTTTTTTTCTCGGCATGTCTTTTATTTCACCTATATCCTAAAGTTTAGCTTACAAACGTACCTCTTTTTATTGCGCTTCACTTTATTGTGCTTCAGAGATACTGTGTTTGTTTTGTGTTTTTTTTTTTTTAACAAATTGAAGGTTTATGGCAACCCTGTGTCAGGCAAGTCTTGGCATCATTTTTCCAATAGCATTTGTCCCCGTCGTGTCTCTGTGTCACATTTTGGTAATTCTCACAATATCTCAAATGTTTTTACTAATTTTATATCTGTTATGGTGATCTGTGATCAGTGATCTTTGATGTTACTACTGTGACTCAACTGAAGGCTCAAATAATGGTTAGCATTTTTTAGCAGTATTTTTTAATTAAGGTAAGTACTTTTTTTTTTAAGACATAATGGTATTGCACACTAATAGACTACAGTATAGTGTTAACTATAACTTTTATATGCACTGGGAAGCTAAAAAATTCGTACGACTGGCTTTATTTCAATATTTGCCTTATTGCAGTGGTCTGGAACCAAATCTGCAATACCTCCGGAGTATACCTGTGTATAACTCTTGGTCGACGGTTTTTTCTTTTATGTGGTAGGAGGCCATTCTTCTATTTTCTGGCCTCTACTATTTTTGATGTGAAGAGTCATTAATTATTTTGTGGTTTTGTATGTAATCTGTTGTTTTTCTCTTGCTGTTGCTCAGACTTTCTTTTTATCTTTGATTTTCCACTATTTGACTGTGGTGTACATGTTTATCTCAAGCGAATATGTGGGTTTATGTTTTTCTTCAAATGTGTGGGTAGTTTTCAACCATTGTTTCTTTAAAATTTCTCTGCCTTTCTCTTCCTCCTCCACCACCCCCAACCCCTGGATTCCCATTATATGTATGTTGGTACATTTGATGGTGCCCCACAGATCTCTGAGGCTCATTTTTCTTCATCCATTTTTCTCTGTGTTTTTCAGATTGAATCCTTTTAATTAACTTCAAGTTCACTGATTCATTCGTCTGCCATCTTAAATCTGCTGTTGAGCTCCTCTGATTAACTTTACATTGTAGTTATTGTGGATTTTTTTAATCTCTTTTTTTTTGCTGGTCCAGATTTGGGCCCTCTCCTAGGCAGTTTCTTCCTGCCCTGGGTATAGGTGACATTTTCCTGTTTCTTTTCATGTCTCTTAGGTTTTTGTTGAGAACACCACATTTTAAGTAATGTATTGTAGTAAATCGGATTCTGATTCACTTTATTCCCAGAGGGTTATTGTTGCAGGTTTTTTTTTTTCTTTAATAATTTAGTTGGACTAAATCTGCAGTCTGTCTCCTTCATGGTTTAAAGTTTTGTTAATTTTTTTCCTTCTCACTTTTATTTTGAAGCCTGGCCTGCTAGGATTTTTCTCTGGGTCAGCATTGCTGAGAGATCAGCCAGTGGTTGGTCAGAGGGTGTGCTCAGACACCTGTGTCAGTAAGGCTTCCCCCCTCTGCTGATGGAACTGGGTGTGCCTTGGGGAGTACATCCAAAGGCTACTCAGTTTTCCAGTCTGCCCTGGCTTCTCCTTTCTGCCAGGAATCCTTGTGTCTCCTTTGTACGTTCACAGGCGAGGAGGTGCGGGGCACTTTAGCTTTCTCCGTTCTCTGCTGTACGTGTGCATAGCCCTCTCTTCAGCAGGCGGAGACGTGCAGAGAGCTTATCGAGGCTCTCCAGGCTGTTAAATTTCTGGCTAATTGGCCAGTCTGTTTGTTGCTCGCCCCACCCAGAACGTGATTATTCGGCTTGCTGATTGACTGGTCTCCTCTATTCATTTGCTATCAGAATTGCTACTGATGTTGACAGTGCTGCTGGGCATGGAGTCATTTCACACTTTCTTCAAAATTACGTGAACATCCGTCACTGGTTTTCACGGCTTTCCCCGTCCTCGTGGAACTTCTGCGTCATCTGGGCTGGGGAGGAGGGGTGGGAGCACAAGATTGCCACAGACTCCCACTCTCCTTTCCAGAGTCCCGAAGCGGTCGTTTTTAACTGTTTGGTCAGCCTTTACTGTTGCTTTTTATGGAAAGGCTTTGCTGAGCTCCTTGCTTAGTTATCCTGAAAGTCCTGTGCTCTCTCATAACCTTTCTTTTTTTTTTTTTTTTTTTAACTTAGGTTGCTTTGGATCTCTGTCCATACGAGCATATGTAAAGTTTCACTTCATCCTTTTTCATGTCTGCATAATGTTTCATTATGTGCGTGTTCCAGAATTTATTTAATTAGTCTTCAAATAATGGACACTTACTTCTTAAAGATTATAATTCAAACAGTGATCCCAGGATTAACCTTGGACATAAATATTAGCATATTTGGGCAAATATGTCTGAAGAGTACATCTCTGGCTAGTTAGAGAACCCACTGAATTTTTAATAAATTACTTTTGATGATTTTATTTTAAGACTTTTTTCCTATTCTCCAGGCTAACACATTTAGATAGATCCTAAACTTACTGGCTAGAGAAATCCCATTTACACATATTTAATTAGAATTCTAATCAATTTTCTACTCTTCACAATTGGTGATAGTGTTGGTGTTAATGTTATAATAGTTTCACTTTTCAGGTGGGGAGTTGAAGTGATAATTTACTAGTGACTAGTTTAAAATGTAAAATTGTAAAAATAATTTAATCTATAAGCTACCATATGTGATTTGGTTTCCCTACTGATCTAAAACATTATTTCAAAGACCAATAAAATTGTAACTACAGTGTGTATGTCAATAGTGTCTATCTGACCTCAGAAGAAACAGTTACCTCACATTTAAAGAAGTTGTCTAAAATCACATAGCTGGTCCGCCCGATTGGGTAAATTCAGGCTTAACCTCAGATGCGATTGACTCAGATTCCGTTTTTTTGCTTTTTGGGGTTTTTTTTTCCCTCCTAACTACACTGTCTGCTGTAATGTACTTTTACACAGATGATGTTTAAAATAGGCTTTAATTCTAGTTTTCGTGGCACCATTGTAAATTACCTAACTTTACTTAGAGCAATGCTTTTCTTTTTTTTATTTTTCTTTTTAGATTTTTAATTGTATTTTTGAATAGGGCCTCAGTTATCTTCTTTTCCCATGAATCAATTTTTAACCACATACAATTTTATGTCCTGCCTCCTAACACTTTTCAACAGGGCCAATATTCAGCATTTAGGTAGCACATTTTATTTAGAATGTGCTTTAAAAATAATTTATTAATCACACGTTTTTAGTAAAATGGTAAGGAGCATACTGTTAGTAGGCAGAACCCACCACGGATTCAGAGGTTATCTGCCAGGAGCCTGCCAAGGGCCAGCTGGGATGACACACCCTTCTCTGTAATGTGTGCGGCCTTCCTTCCCACTTCTGTATCCATATCTTTAACTTCTGAATTTCCAGTTCCTATGTCTGATTGCTCTACAACAGCTCAATTTTTGTGTGCTATAGACCATTGCAGACTCGACCTGTACAAAATTGATTAAATCATGATGTCACTTTGTTACTCTCCTTATCTTCCAGAAACCAGTCAAACTTCTTGACTTTGTTCATATACCCCCATATCCAATATTTTACCATTTCTAATAAAATTAGGCCTTATAAATAACTCCATATCTACCTGTCACCATCCTTCCTGCCACTTCCCTACTCCAGGCCATCTTTACCACGTACTGGGATTACTTAAGTGCTTCCATCTGGTGTTTCTGCCTCCAGTGTGTTGTTTTTTCCTTTTAATATCTTTATTGAGATGTAAATCACATGGCATAAAATTCACTCATATAAAGTATACAGTTCAGTGCCTTTTAGTATATTCGCAGAGTTCTGCAGCTGTCCCCCTAATCTCAGCTGGGCCATTTGTATTGCCTCCCAAAATGAACCTTGTAACCAACAGCCGTCACTCCCCATTCTTCTCCCACCTTCGGCAACCACTAATTAGTTTTTGTTCTTTTTACACAGCTTTTATGGAGATATAATTCAGATACCATACAGTTTACCCATAAGGTATACAGTTCACTGGATTATTGTATATTCACAGTTTTGTAACCATGACTACCAACTGGTTTAGATTTTTATCATCCCCCCAAGGAACTCCGTAGCCATTAGCGGTCCCTCCCACTTGGCTCCCCTACCTTCTCACACTCCTCTGGCTTACATCGCCACTAATCTCTCTCTCTAGATTTCCCTGGGTTTTTTGACATCTCATATAAAACACGTACAGCATGTGTAGTCTTTTGCCCTGACTTCTTTCACTTAACATACTGTTATCAAGGTTCATTCAAGTTGCTTTTTATTGCTGAATAATATTCCATTTTACCATATACCACATTTTATATGTCCACTTATCAGTTGAGGACTTTGGGGTTGTTTCTACTTTGGGGCTATTATGACTAATACTGCTGTGAACACACATTTTTGCATGAATATATGTTTTCATTTTCTTGGGTATTACCTAGGAATGGATTTGCCAGGTCATATGGTAACCCTTTGTTCAGCATTTTTGAGGAGCTACTACGTGGTTTTCCGAAGTGGCTGGACCATTTTACATTGCCACCAGAAAGTTGTAAGGGTTTCAATATCTCTGCAATCTTACCAACACTTGATATTGCTTATCTCTTTGATTACTGCTATCCTAGGGAGTATGTTCGTGGTATTTCATTGTGTTTTTTGTTTGCATTTCCATAATAACTAATAATGTCGAGCTTCTTTTCTTGGGCTTACTTTCTGTTTTTCTTAGAGAGAAATGCCTATTCAAATCATTTATCCTTTCAAAATTAGGTTATGTGTCCTTTTATTATTGAGCTGTGAGAGTTCTTCATGTATTATGAATACAAGTTGCTTATCAGGTAATAGGATTTCAAAATATTTTCTTCTGTTTTGTGGGCTGTATTTTGACTTTTTTGATGGTATTTTTGTGGCACAATAGTTTTAAACTTTGACTTGGTCCAATTTGACTGTTTTTTCATTTGTGCTTTTGGTATCTTAGCTAAGAAATCATTATGTAATACAGGATCATGAAAATTTACTTTCACGTTTTCTTTCAAGAGTTTTACAGTTTTAGCTCTTACATTTAGGTCTCTGATCCATTTTGATATAATTTTTGTGTATGGCAAAAAGTAAAGGGCCCATCTTATTTTTTTGATGTGGATATTCATTTGTTACAGCACCATTTGTTAGAGACTATTTGAAAATCAATTGACTATAATGGATAACTGGGCTCTCAATTCTGTTTCATTGATCTTTATGTCTACCTTTTAAGGCAGTACCATACATTCTCCATTACTATAGCTTTATAGTAAGTTTTGAAATGAGAACATACCAGTCTTCCAACTTCGTTCTTCTTTCTTGAGATAGTTCTGGCTAAACTAGGCTCTCTGTAACTACCGGTTGATTGAGTTGTAAATAATAATGTCCATATATCAGTTACGTGCCATTTTAATTTTATTATAAATATTTCATTTGGAAAGTATGCACAGCAGAAGGAGATATGGCTGACTGTAGAAAATTCTAGTTTAGGGGAAAAATACTGTTTTTTTTTTTCTTTTTACAACAATTTATTGATAAATTTTCATTTCAACAAACTCAAGTCTTGTTTTATGAATTTAACTATTTTCCTTACCTTTTTTTTTTTCCTATTAAAAATTATTTGCTTCATGTCCTGAATTCTTTGTTATCTTCTGTCTTTTGTGTAGGACTATAATGATGAAATCAGGCAAGCACAGCTCCAGGAATTAACATATTTGAATGGTGGTTCAGAAAATGCAGATGTACCAGTTGTTCGAGGGAAACCTACCTTGCGTACAAGAGGTGTACCAACCCCAGCAATAACCAGGTAGGTGTGATTAATTGACTTACCTGTTTGTTGTTAGAATAGGGTACCATGGCAACAGTTTTAATGTTTCCTTTTTTAACGGGCAAGCGACTTTACCAGTGTATTGGTACAAAGCCTATAGGAATACATTCAGGCAATATGGTGTCGTATTAAGAGGATTCACTGTGGACTGAGGTATTCCTGGCCTTAAATATTACCTGTACCACTTACTAGCTAGTGACTGTAGATAAGTTTATTTAATCACCCTCACGTTATTAATCCCCTAATTCTTTGAATGTAAGTCATAGCTTTGATGCACAAATGGAGATAGTGGAAGCTTGTGTTTTCCCAGTGAGCGCAGACAGTACCAGGCTAGTTCATTGCCGCATCTCCAGTGTTGAGCAGTGTCAGGTACCAGGTGAGTGTCCCGATGCTCGTTGTCCTTTTATGCCGTGTAAATGCTCTGTGGTATCTGAAACTCCGAAGCTTGTCCAGGCACACCGAATTTTTATTTCTGTCTCGGAATCACGACTGCTTTTATCATGAAAAATATGTTAATGAATTCGTAAGTCAATTGAAGCAAGCTATAAATTGAGACGTGACTCTCAAACTTATTTGAAAATTATTTTTAATTTTTGCATTTTTGCCCCCAGAAGAACTCAGTGGAAATTAGTAACACAGACTTTTTTTCACTGGTGACTGTATATATTTTTTCAGGTAGAGTTTTGCATGAAATAATTTAAAATAGGTTTCTTCCATTTATCCAAGTTCCTTTGGAGGAATAAAGAGTGAGTCCCCCTGCTGAGTGCTGATCGACACGCTGTCAGAGCAGTTACAGACAGGTGTTATTGCAATGTAAAAGGAACACAGATCTGGGCATGGTACCAGGTGGGTTTTCTCTGTAAAAAACAGGCTAATAATAATAGGATTGCTGATGATGATTTAATGAAATAATTTATGTAGCTGTTCAGTAAACGGTAAATCTCTATCATTTCCATTTCTCCTGTTAAATAATTTACTTGCAATCATAGGAAATTACGTATTTGCTATATTCGTTTCCAGTGGCTGTTACAATGAATTACCACAAATTTGGTGGCTTTAAGCAATAGAGATTGGTCATAGTTCTGGAGGCTAGATGTCTGAAATCAGCTTTACTAGGCTAAAATCAAGGTACTGACCGCTGTTCCCCCTGGAGGCTGTAGGGGGGACGTCGTGGTGACCCTCCCAGCTTCTGGTGCCTGTAGGCGGTCCTTGACTTGAGGCCATCGCACTCTGCTCCGTCTCCTTCTTAGCGCTGCCGTCTCGCATCTCCAGTTGCCTCCCTCACATGGGGATGCATGGGACTGTGTTTAGAGTCCACCTGGTGACCCAGGGTGGTGTTTCCATCTCAGGATTCTCGACCTAACGTCACAGCTGCAAAGGCCCTTTTCTCTAAATCAGGCGACATCCACAGAACGGATATCCCTTGGATAGAGAATATAGATAACAGAGCACGTGCAGTGCCACCATTTAGGGGATGCCCTGTTCCTTAGACCAGGTCTTCCATTTTTGCTGAAGGTAATTTCTAATCTAGTTGTCTCATTTTCAGTTAAGTTGAAAATGTTATGTTATGAATCGACAAGGAAGGCAGAAACTTTCTGTTTTGAGGGAGTGTAGTATCTGGAGAGATACCTCCATCTGCCCAGGTGAAAAATTATTCCTCTTGGTGGCAGCCTATACCCTGCTTGCCATTTTGAGCTTTTCCATTGCCTTGGTAGTGGGTATTTTGGGATGGAATTACCGTTCAGGTCACACTTCAGACCCAGTGGTTCGCCTGTGGAGCAGTGGCTGGTTCGTGCTGATCCAACACCTGACGCGGGGCACTTCCGCTCCCCACGTGCCAAGGAGCCAGGCACCGCCTCCTTCCCTCCATGTGATTGTGGGCTGGCGTGGCACCAGATCGTTCAAATACTCTGTTTTCTACAGTGTGAAATTCATGTTCCTCTAAGAGGCATTCAGTTGCCCTTCTGTACTTTCTCTTAAGACCTCTCTCCCAGTTGGTCTTCGTTCATTACTTTGCCAGGTTTCCTGCTTTAGCGCCTGCCTCCCCCCGACACCGCCACTGGGTTAAAGGGTGTGCTCTGCCCTTCCAAACCTTTGTTCACACTGCTCCTGTGTCTGCAAGTCTGTGGTTCCGCTCTCTAGCCCTCTCACCTGTTTAAGTCCTACTTGTCTTTACATCCCGAACTGAAACTTCCTTTAACAGACACTCACATCGTGCCTACTACTGACTGAGTGCTTTCTGCGCACATTACAGATATTAACTAGGTTAAGCCTCATAACAGCCCTGTGAGGCGGGCACTGTTTTGCTGAAGTCACCATTTCACAGATGAGGAAACCAAGGCCAGAGGAGTCAGTTACTTGCTCCAGTCACTCAGCTGGGGATTTTTAGAGCCTGGCTGGAATGCAGGCAGTCTGGTTCCAGAAACCATGCCTCTCCCTGTCTTTGATCCTTCCCTTCTGTTTTTATCCAGAATCTTTTTTTTTTTTTTTCTTCCACTCATTCTCCCCTTGCAGTTTTTCCATAGAATTTTCATTCTGTCACTTTTCTTATATATTAGTTACAGCACAATTAATACAAACTACGATGAAAGGACATATTTTTACTACTTTTTCTCATCAGATCACATATAGTAACTTGCTAAGTTAATGTCCATCTACCAGAAGAAAAATAAATTAATATGGAAAATAATTAGGATAGAAAATTACAAAAATCCTAAGGGTGAGATTAATACACAAAAAGGTACATGTTATTTTGTAGGGTTGGCAAAATTGGTCTTTAGATTATGCTTTGAGCTTTCTAGTGGCCAAAGCGGAGGAAAATATGGTTTTAGAATTCACAGCATCTAAATGGCTAAAAACAGTCATAAAACAAAAGGCAAATGCACTTATTGCAGCCTAGCGCTTTCTAGTCCTGGGACCACTGGACGGTCATAGGTAGATCCTCGCTACACTCAGTCCCTCAGTAAGTCATTTTGATTTTAGCTCTGAAATAAGCCTTAAACCTATTTTTCTTTGATCACCTTTTCCACCCTGCACTCCAGCCAGACTGGTCTCCCTTCTGTTCCTTGAACAGGCCGAGCTCGTTCCTTTCCCTGTCCTTTGCCTTCACTCCTCCTCCTTGGCAGGCCTGTCTGCAGTTGCCTGCCTGCCCCTCGGCATCCTGTTCTCAACACACACAGGCACCATGTCAGAGAAGCCTTTGCTGGTTGCCTTGTTTGAAGTGGCCGCCCCCATAACCCAGAAGCCGGCCCACAACACCCTTCTTGGTTACATGGTAGCACTTATCAAACTGAATTTACCTTTCTGACTTGTTCACTTTTTCATTGGTTACCCCTCAGTATTATGTAAAACCTTAAAGGTACTTGTGTCCCTAATGTTTGGCATATAGGAATCACTCAGTAAATACATGTTGAGTGAATACAGTACAATCGCAAATTCTTTAGACTCTTTTGATCAAGTGTTGACCATTTACAACATTTTTTGTTAGGGTAGTTCTTGTCTGTCACGTGACTAGATTACCAGGGGATTAGCTTTTTGGGAATGGTCACATGGACAGCACCACTTTGGAATTTCACAGCAGAACAAGTCATTACTGGAATCTTCATGAATGTTCCCCACTGGTATCACTTCAGGGTAGCTTTCTGCTGAAAGATGTAAATGATCTAAAAGTAAATCCTGCAGAAGGGAGAAATAAGTATTTTAATAAAACCTTTTCATTCAGTTTCAAATGAGAGGACTAAACTTACTCCTTTTTAACTTAGGAGATAAGGAAGTGTCTTTACTTCCGTTCTGCCCTGTGCAGCCCTGTGGTACGTCACCTCCCTAACTCCCCACACGGACCCCAGCAGAGAACACATCAGGGAAGATTAGGACTGACGCCACTCCAGGCAAACTCTCTGTTTAGCTCTGTGGTTTTCCCCGTAGGGTCTCCACCGCATATATTGCCTGCTGCCCTGGTGGTCTGGGCTGCACAGTTTTGAGCCCCCAAGGATGCTCCCTTCCTTTCCCCTCTTCAGAACAGCTGGCTAGTTCTGTGTTGCTTCTCCACTGGCCTTGTCTGGCCCATCTGGCCCTTTCCCCAAGTAGCAGGCAGTGTTCTCTCCCTGCATGTGTTACCAGAAAGAGCAGGAAGAAAAAGTGAACAAAGCAGATGAAGCCTGTCTTTCTAAGTAGTACGTACGCATTCACCAGCGTTGGGTGCCGAACGTGGTGGTTTTGTTTCAACCTAGGACATGAGGCTGACCCATTCACGCGGCTCTTATCAGCTTTCATCAGATGGGGAAAATTTTCAGCTACAGTTTCTTTAAAGAGTTTGCCTTCCCCTTATCTCTTCTTTTCTTGGACTGCAACCCCATGTTAGATCTTATGATTGCACTTCCCAGACTGTATGCCAGGGCGCTGGGATGCTGCCTCACGCTCACAGGGCTGCCGTGGAGAGTTTAAATTTCATGGGACCACTGCAGTAACCGGCAGCTTTCAGACACTGCATGAAACTATCAGCTTAAGTTAATCATTTATTGTTTTCACACTAGGTCATGCCCCACTGATTTCAGTGACATCGTATCTTTGTAAAACCGGCATCTCAGCAGCTGCTGTGATAAATATTAGGTAGCCACAGTTGCTCTGCCTGTTGGGCAGAGCACGTGACTTCCCCAAACCAGGGGATCAGATGGGACTCGGTCACTCTCATTTTCTCATCCACACAGATTTTCACATGGTACCTATTCTCTTTTTAAAATGGATTATGAATAGTATCACAGACGCTAAAGATTGTGTTAATGACAGAAAATGATCCATTCTTCTCCGCAGTATGTGAGAAATGTTATCGGGAAAGCTGAATAGTTAATATATGGGCCATAAATATTTCACCAGCATATGATATGATTTATATTATTCTACCAATCTCTATTAAAAAGCCCTTCTTTATCATTAAGAAAAGGCTGGATATAGGAAAATGGTATTTCTTTTTCTACTAGCCAAAATTATAAGAATTTCCAATTTTAAAAACCCATTAATTTGGGATGTTATGTAAACTATATGATTGCCTCCTGGATTTACCTTCTGAGGACCTTGTACCACCTGACCTGTCAGAACAGTCACTCTCCTCTCCTTCCTTCCAACTCTGTGTCTACTGTCCGTGCCTTTCTTAAAACCCTGACAGTGGTTGACCACACACGTGCCCCGCGCCCCGGTCAGACACTAGAGGACTTTCCTTGGACACGAGCTTCTCTGCTTCTCTTGCCGTGAGACCTGGACTGCCCCTCAGTCCTCAGCATTCACTCCCTTGGGTCCACATGCTCTCTGAGTGTGTGTTAGTGCAGCCACGCTGGAGTTGATTAACGGGAGGCAAAAGGAGAAAAACGTGTGCTTTCTTTTAAAATCACCTTAATAGGCTTTGGGAAGGCAATAACTGAGGCAAATAATGTGCCAAACAGCGAGAAAACTTCTGACAAGAACTTGTAACTTAAGTGCAGCCTGGAACAGACACGTGAGAAAAGCCGCTGAGCACGGTTCTCCTGCTTACGGTGCATCCGCGCAGCCCAAAGCCGGGTGTGGGTTCCCGGTCCTCCTGTCAACTCCAGTGCCGGCTGAAGGAAGGCTTGGATACCCATCAGGCCAACTGACTTTTCCTAGAATGATGTCAAGCGAGCGCCGCTGTCAGTCTGCAGCCCTGGAGGGTGGAAGGAGCCCAGTGAGTGTTTCCGGTGCAGTGGGCATCTCCTCCCCTGCCCTCCCCTCCCCACCCTGGCTCTTCAGAAGTTTTAATCAATTTTTTTCCTCTTTGGCCATCAGTCAGTTTCTGGTGTTAGGTCATTTAATGTCACACATTTTCCTGAGCTCTTTCCTTGACAAATTGAAGTTGCAGAGATGATGACCAAGTCATTGTCCTGCCATTCTGGGATTTTTAAGGGGAAAGTCAGAGAAACAAGTAGTTATGGCAGAATGGCTGAAACAGAGCACGAGGGTTATGAGGAAAAGTGAAGCGGAAGCAGAAACGATAGCACAGATCATCCTGGATGGGGAGCGTGGGTACAAACACACTTAGGATGAAGGTAAAGTAATAAGGCAGGGTAGTGCCAGAGGGAAGTCATCCTGCGCAGAGGGGCAAAGGCTTGAAAGCAGGAAAAATGGGGCCATCTGCCTGGAGTTAGGGTGTGGTTATGGGAAAATCAGAGTCACCCCCAGCCCCTCCTAGCTGCGTGGTCTCAGGGAACTTCCCTCTCTAAGCCTAGTTTCTTCGTCTGTAAAATGGAGATAGGACGTTGAGCACACATTAATCCATATCCTACTTAATTTTTTAAATGTCCCATCGGAGCCCAGACTGTGGCATGATTCCTTTTCTGATTACTCAAAATGATCCCTCACTAAAAATAGAATTCCTGTAGCACAGATATTTGATCAGTCCTTGGGCAAATTGCACATCTCTTCTTCACTCCTTTATTATCAATTTCACCATCATCACAGAGGAAGAAGACTTGTGTGGCATAGTCCCAGAAGGCAGAAGTAAGGCTGATACTTAGAAATGATAAAGGTTTTTGCTATTTTTGTTTATAAGGAAAAAAAGTAAAAACATGCTAACAATCAGAATTGGAAGACAGTGACAGGCTTCAGAGTACGGAGCGAGCTGTCTCTTTTCAGGGGCTACGTCCCTGGATGAAACGGTAAGTTTCTTGTACTTTTAAGAGGGTGGACTCTCTCACACTGTCTTATGTGGTCAACAGTTTTACTAGTAACCAGTTTGTAACTTGTTGGAGAAGAAACAGGTTGCATTGGATCTCTCTCTCACAGACTGTGTACAATGTAGGATAACGTAACACTTAGTCTTTTTTTTTTTTTTTTTAATTGCATTGAAGGTTGGATGGTTCGCAGAATAAAGAAAAGAGATAACCGACAGGTTTCATAACAAGTCTATAACCTCTGGATCCAAGCTACCCAAGGCAGCACTTGAAATGCAGAGTCTCAGTCCCCAGCCTAGATGTACTGATGCAGACTCTGCCCCGAAACCAGGCCCCAGGTGATGTGCGTGCACAGTAACGTGTGAGAGGAGAAGCACGGCCCTAGCACCGCGCTTCAGATGATCTGTAAAGGTGGTGAGACAGAGAGCTGCCAGAGTCCCCTATTCAGAACTTCTAGTCTCCATCAGCCCCGATGGCTTCTTACGTTTGTTCTGAGGGATTATGACCATAGGCTGCGTTTACCTTTCCCTTCTGTCCAGCTTCTCGTTCCCTTGTCAACCTCTGTCAAGAAAAAAAAAAATATCTCAGTGATTAAGCTTTCAGAGAAGTGAAGGAAAGTTGTCACAAGTCTTAGGGATCCTACAGGAAAATAAATTAGCCCTCAGGTCATTAGCGCATCAAGCATGGGTCCTCGGATGGATCTCTGGGAAAGCTTATTCTTACTGTGAGACCGGCTAGACCTTGACACTGGATCCAGCAGGCACCCCCTCTGTGATCAGCTGTAGGCCTTTCTCTTCCTGAGGCCCAGGCATCCCCTGTGTTTCCCAGGGTCACCCAGCTGATAATGCTGGAGCTAGCTTGAGCTAATTCCACGAAATTCATTGTTTTATCATATACTTTTGCTTCTCATAAAATATATAGACAGGGCTTCCCTGGTGGCGCAGTGGTTGAGAGTCCGCCTGCCGATGCGGGGGACACGGGTTCGTGCCCCGGTCCGGGAGGATCCCACATGCAGCGGAGCAGCTGGGCCCGTGAGCCATGGCCGCTGAGCCTGCGCGTCCGGAGCCTGTGCTCCGCAACAGGAGGGGCCACAACAGTGAGAGGCCTGCGTACCGCAAAAAAATATATATATAGACAAAGGCCAAACAATGTGGTATATATACCCTTACTCTGTACCACACTGCATCACTGTTGCTACATGTATGAAACGTACGTAAATGCGCTGCTGCTGAATGGATGACATGAGCACAAACGCGAGTTGTACCTTCTGTCTCCTCTCTCTCCTCACCCTTCGGTTAGCAGCCAAAAGGACAGCGTCAGGACAGAGTCCAGGTAGAAATCCACATGGTAATTACCACTTGCTGAGCGCCTGTTTTAGCTTAGGCACTTGATGTAGTTGGAAACCTCACAGCCGTTCTGCAAGAGCCAGATGTTATTAACTGGACTTGTCGATGGGAAAACCAAGGCTCAGCAGCCCAGTGACGACAGGACTAGATTTGAGTTTGAGTGTGGGTGTGCTGGAACCCACATCACATGCCTTTTCATCATAGCCTAAAACCTCCTATTAATATATAAACTGAATAATTAGTTCCTAATTGACTGAATGCAAGAAGTTATTGATCATCCAAAGCACTCTTTCCATGGAAAAAACTTTTCTCAATTATTTTCATATCTGAGTTTCAAAACCAGAAACCAAGGTCACCCTGCTGAAAAATGCAAACAGAAAGAACCATTACAGTCACACCCCTTTGCTTATGAAACTTTCTAGTCAGATGTGTTATGTTTCTGCTTTTCCCTTATCCCCGTTCTGAGCGGTGTAGCACCCAATCCTATCAATTTGAATCAACCTTTCAAGTAAAAAATAAGTACGTTCCCATTGATTGTCGTTATAAATGTCATCTCCCAGACACTTTTCTGTTCTCATCCCATGTTATGAGCCCTGCTGTTCAGCTCTACCCTGAACTTCATTTGTAGCGTTGAGTGAGCACGAGGCAGTGCAGCGGGACCTTCACGTTGGCCTGTCACTGCGTCGTGCCTTCCTCTCACCAGAGACCACTTAACGGCAGTACTAAGACCGTGCTGCTCGACACCATTCCCGTGGGATTTGAAACTCTTAAAAACGAATCTTCAAAGTGTCTTTTGTAGACAAGTATCCCGAGCTACATATATCAAATGACTTGTCTAAAATTCTATAACGGATTCTTTAGTATGATTCCATATACCCAGTGGGCACATAACCTAACAATGTCGATGATGATAAGAAAGAATGGTGAGCTTCTTAAATATAATGTCTTTCAGTGTGGTAAAAGACATGAATTTATTGAAATACTGAATATTTTGTGATCGATATAGTACCTTGGACGGCAGAGATGGGGTATTAGATAAAGAAGCCGGAGGCTTATTGAGTTTGCATACACACAGATTGACTGAAATATCTCAGATGAGTTAGAGGTACCATAGGTAGAAACTACTCTTTTCTCTAATCACATTGAAGATTTTTCTAGATGTATAGCAGAGATAAAAAGGTGAGGAAGACTATAGCTATTACAGTGTCTATCAGTACAGCTCAGAGAGACTGAAATTTATCTAAGTTGCTGCTATTCATTGAGTAGCCAATGGGCTAAATACCGTGTATGTCCTGCCATTTTTCCTTCACCATAACACTAAGAAATGGGTTCTGTATCCCATTTCACAACTGAGGAGACTGTCTTGGAAAGGTCAGACTCTTGATTAGTTTGAATGTTAATTGGAAGGCAGAGGTAAATAAGTACAGTCAGGAAATCGATCTGAATCCAGTGTCCTTGCTCTAGACCACCAGTTTTATCGCACCGATTTTTATGACCTAGTATGAAAACACACACAAAAAAGATCTAACTTACAGTGCTCAAAAAAGGGATAACACAAGTTGCCTAAAGGTGAAAGTCATGGATTTTGACAGTTTTGAGAAGTACCAGTCAGGTTTTTGGTAAGATGTCCCTCCTTTGGGATTTGTCTAATATTTTTCTCACGATTAGCCTAGGGTTATAGGTTTGGGGAACAAAAACCGCAGAGGTAAAAAATAAAATGCTATTTTTATTACATCATATCATGAGAACATACTGTTCACATGACTTACCACTATTAGCTCATTGCTTTTTGTTGCTGAATCATATTCCATTATATGAATGTACCCCAGCTTGCTTATCTGTTCACCTGTTGAACAGAGGGCATCTTGGTGGTTTTAGTGACTAATTTCAAAATTTCAGATTTCAGGTATTCACTGCAGCTGTGTAGGACAGCAGTTGACTTATTAACTTCGTATTCCAAGACCTGTTTCATGTGCTTATTAGTTCTAGTTTATTGTTTGTTCGTATGGTTGCTTTGTTTTGTTTTGATCTGGTTGATTCTTTGGGAATTCTTACATGGAAATGTCACCTGCAGACAAAGTTTTGTTTCTTCCTGCGCAATCTTAAAAGTTTTATTTCCTTTTCTTGTCCTATTGAATTAGGTAGGACTTCTAGTACAGTTTTAATTGGAGTGGTAAGGCTGGGCATCCTTGCCTTGTTCCCAATCTTAAGGGGAAAGCATTCAGTCTCTCACCGTGCAATATGATGTTAGTTGTAGGTTTTTGTAGATGTTCTTTTTTAACTTGAGTAAATTTACCTCCGTTCCTAGTTTGCCGAGTTTTTATCATGAATGATGTTGCATTTCATTAAACGCCTTTTCTGCTTTATGTGACCTTACGATTCTTCTTCGTAAGCCTTCTTGGCAGGCTGGTCACATGGATTTTCACTAATGCTGAAGCAGCCTTTCATACCTGGAACAAATCCCATGTGGTCGTGACGTGTTTAATACATTATTAAATTCAATTTGCTGCTGCTTTTGAAGATTTTTGCGTCTTTGTTCATGGGAGATACTGATTTATGGTCCGCTTGCTTGTTTGTTTCATTGTATAATGTCTTTAATGCCTTTTGCCTCCCCTTGGACCACATGTCTCTTCCTCGGGATGTCAGAGACCACCTCGCTCAGCTACCTGCCACCCTTCCTCGGCCTCTCTGTCTCCTAGCCCCTTGACCAGTTGTGGTTTCCACAGGTGGACTTAGAAAAAAAATCTTGGGAGGCACCTCCTGTGACAGGTCCCCATAAGGGCTCAAGACCAAGTGGAAGCCGGTCACTTCTGTCTTCCCCGGTGGCCCAGGCCAGTCTCAGCCTCTGACTAGTAATGTAGAAATAATTTTCAGGAGGCACGTCTGGTGGCCACCCTCAGAGAATGAGTTAGGAAATGTTTCCTCTGATTTGATTTTCTGGAAGAGAGTGGAAAACTGATATCATTCTTTCCTTTAATATTTGATAGAATTCGCCAGTGAAACCTCTGGGTCTGGTGCTTTCTTTTTTGGAAGATTATTAATTATTGATTAAATTTCTTTAATAAACATGGGTTTATTCAGATTATTTAATTCTCTTTGTAGGAGATTTGGTCATTTGTATATTTCAAGGAATTAGTCCAGTTCATCAGAGTTAACAAATTTGTGGGCCTAGACTTGTTCATCATCTTCCTTTTTTATCTTTTAATGTCCTTGAGGTCAGTAGTGATGACCCCTCTTTCATTTATGATATTGTTGTTTTTTTCTTGTTCAGCCTGTCTAGAGGTTTATTAATTTTATTGATCCTTTCAAAGAACGAGCTTTTGGTTTTGTTCATTTTCTCTGTTGTTTGTGGAATTGGAGCTTTCAGCTGTGTATTTGCTATCCCAATCAAACAAGAGAAGAAGAGATAACTGGTCTGTAGGCAGCCTCATTGTCTGCTTGGTTCTCCTTGTTTGGAGGACATTGTCCACAGGAGGTGGGTCAGGCTATGGCTTTATTTTCTGGCGGAGCCGAACTTCTGTCCTCATTTCTTCATGGGACTTGCACACTTCCTCAAGTTTTACCTTATGTTGGGCTCTTCTGCCTCCTGCCTTCCTCTCTGACTTGGAAGTCTCATATTTTATGTTAGAAATACATGAATATGTTGAATCCTACTTCAGAAAATATATGTGTTTATTTAACCTAAGAGTGATGCTTTCAGTCCCTAGGTAGTAGGTACACTCTTTGGGAAGGTTCATTTTATTCCCTCTCTCGTGGAATCTGATATGTTTTGGTTCCGGGTGTGCCAGCTGTGTGTCCTCAGACAGTCTTAAGATCTGTTTAGGCCTCCGTTTCCTTGTCCGCAGACAAGCCAGGTAAGGCCCAGGTCACAGTGTTGGAGTGAGGGTTGGCTGTGACCCTGGCAGGACGTGATGGAGGAGTGCTCAGTAGATGCAGCCTCCCCAGATGTCAGTTTCCTATCCTGTGTCCCAGACAGACCCTGACTCCTGGGGTTTCTTTGATGTTACCATCTTTATTGTTGCTGGACGAGCTGCCTAAATGACTTAATTTCCTTCCTTTAGGTAGGTGCCTGTTTCTCATTTGCTTTTCGTTTTCACTTTGCACGTGGTTTCCTTATTTCTTTTTACAGAATTACGGGACACCGATTTTTGTGAGGTATAAATGCATGCGCACAGTGGAATGCTAGAGAATACCACGAGTATTGCTAATTTGACCCTCTTGCTTGCAGGGGAAGGGGAGGAGTCGCGGCCCGGCCAGTGGGAGTCGGGGTACCGCGAGGGACGCCGACTTCCAGAGGAATCCTTTCCACCCGAGGGCCAGTGAGTCGAGGAAGAGGACTTCTCACTCCCAGAGCAAGAGGCGTCCCCCCAACTGGGTACAGACCTCCACCACCGCCCCCAACACAAGAGACCTATGGAGATTATGTAAGTGGAGGTGTTCTGATGATCTGTGACCCAGACATAGCGTCGGGTGTTGTGACCGATATCCCTCACCTTGCTTTAGCTCTTTAGCAAACGTTTATTGAGTGCTAAATAAGTACTTGGTACCAGAGGCACAGAAAATGTGAAAGAAATAACCTCTTTCGTCAAATAACTTAAACCTCAGATATGGAAGATGAGTTTGGGTGGTGGTGAGGTTCAGGACCAGGTCAAGGAGGCGTGCGGGCAAGCCCGCCAGGCGTGTAGCGTAGCATTCGGCCACGGTCCTCTGCAGGTTGCCTCTGAGTGATGCAGTCATTCAAAAAGCAGTTGCCTACGTACACCAAGCTGTTTTTACCCTTAAGCGTTTCCTCTTAAGCTGTGCTGCTGAATACCGATTCTTAGTGGAAATTCTTTTCAGTGAAGAAAATAAAAGTTCCCAGTTTTTTTAATTAATGGATTATCAGGTTTTCCATTTATCATTCCATAATTCTTTGATATGGTTCATAGACTTATTTAGCATAAGAGAAAGAAAATACATCCATGGAAAATGGGCGGCAGGGGGTGGGGAGGGTGGAATCTTTACCAAGAATACAGAACCCCTGGGATTCTTACTGTAACTTTCTGGTTAACATAAATGAGGAAGATGAGTACTGGATAGATGTTTCGTATTAGTAATTGAAAGTATTAAAGAAAGAGTATATGAACTGTTGTCAAAGAAGGGGGAAGCAGTGACAGGCCTGAAATGCCAGAACCAGTAGGTTTCCATGTCTCCCTTTAATGGAGGTCTCCTGCTAGGAACTCAGCACCTCTTGGCACAGTTTCTGGAAATTGCAGTAATCCCTGGGCCACAGACAACTTCTTCAGTGTCATCTGCAGCCACCGAAGGAGCTGAGTCTTCGTCCTGGTCGTACTGCACTTCTTATAATTCCCTGAATGGGCTGCGTCCTCTTAGGCGTCCAGAACTTTCCTCGTGTAGCAGCCTCGGCCTCGAGTGCTCCTCCCCCTCATCCGACTGTTTCCTGTCTGTCCTTGCAGACTTAGGTCAGCTGTTACTAGGGCAGCTCGTGGGAGGCAAGAGCTGGCCTGTTGAGCGTCACCGCAGTCTCCCACCTGACTGTGGCCGCTGGCGGGGCAGGGACGGAGAGCTGCACCCCTTTGCACTGGCAGAGCGCACGCTGGGAGCTCAGCGAATTATATTCTGAAAATCAGTGCCATGTGGGCAGCTTCACCATTGGGCTGTTCGCTTGGGGAAGGCTGTGTCTGTGTCTCGGCTCTGTGTTCTCTACAGCTGGACGTGGTCCTGTTTACTAGTGTTCTTAGCAAGCTGGCGGTGGTGCCTCAAATTCATCCACAAAGGCTGAGTCTCCTTAGAGTAGCAGAGACTGAGGGAAAGGAAACGTTGTGAAATTCCTCTGAGGTGGCCCGGTGTCTGCTTTTTCCCACCTCGGCCTGCCTTGAGTTCTCTCAGGTTTGGGTGCTGTAGATGTGGCTGGATGGTGTCGCCGTAATCGCCAAGGCAGGGGGTGTGGGAAACCTGGATCCTAGGCCCCCCTGTGCTATAAACATGGTACGAGTCAGGCAAGGTACTTAGCTTTTTTTGGCTAAATCCACCAATCCACCCGTCTCAGAAAGAGCTAGTGCCTTCTTTCCATACATTAATTCATCTTCCCACTCAGCAAAGATCGATCGAATTCCTACAGTGTGAGCCAGACACACACATCCTCTGTCTCAGTGTGTATACCCCGGTGAGTCTTGAATGAAATTAGATGAATACAAATAAAAAATTCTTGAAAGGTTAAAGTCGAGGGGAGCAAAAGGAAGAGAAATTCAAGGCACTTGGTTTTTCTGTGTTTAGCTCTGAGTTTTATTGATATGTGATGGCAAAGGCCTGAAAACAGTCGATTTGCAAAGTATTCTGTTGAGTTAATAACACCCCTTCCCATCCACTACCGCGGCTAGTGGGATGGTGGCCGTGCAGAAGAATATGTGTCCTGTCATTAGCAGACGAGGGCTGGAGGGCTCTAAGCAGAAAGGCAGCCTGCATCGCGTGAGCCCACACTCACGCCTGGCCCTCCCCAGGCGCGCGTTGTCCCTGAGGCTGCATTTCCAGCACAGCTCGTACTCATTCTGCCACACCACAGCGTTGCCTTCAAATCACAGACGGCCACATTGGCTGTGTTGCTTGGCATTTGCCATTCGTCTTAACCGTTTGAGATCCTAAAGATTACTCGCACTGTACGCTTAGCTTTGCAGCATGGGAAGGAGAAAGAAAACCTTTAAAAAATTATTTTATTTGCTTATTTCTAGGATTTTAGATCATGTGGGTATACTACAAAGTATCCAACTTAGCCTGGGTCCTGGAACCACCCCCCCACCCCCCCAGAATGGTTACTCATTCACGTGGCAAGTGGGAAAGTTGAAGCTGGTCTTCTTAGAGTCTACTAAAATACCTATTCCATTGGACTGGAATAATCATAAATTAGACTGTAAACTCCATGGGAGTAGGGACCCCCGACCCCACCCCTGCACCCACCTTTATATTCTCAGCACCTAGTATAACGTCTAGCACATAGTCAGTCCTTAGTACATGTTTGCTGAATGGATGAATATTCTCAAGACCGAGTTTCTAAAAATTGCCGCCTGTGGAGAACCCACCCCAAATGCCTCCTGTGTGCTTTGTCATTTTTAGTCACTTAGCGGTTTATATCTAACTTATTAGCATGTCGCTGCGTAGTGCAATCTTCACTTAGTATGCGTCTGTTTCTCAGAAGATTGTAGACTTGTCAGGAAAGGCACTGTGTCTCGTAATTAGTCTCTAGCCACTAGCCTAGTTTCTGGCACATTGCAAGCACTTAGTAAATGTTTACTGGACTAGACAACCCGGCACAGGGACCAGGTAAGTTTTCCTAACGAAGGTTGCCATTGATCTTTTCTAAGTCAGTTACTGTAACCATCCCGTGGGAAGAATATGATAGTTGGCATTTGAACAAAGATCTTCCCTTCCTTATTCTTGTGCTCAGAGGGCAGTTGCAGGTTACAAAGACGTAAGACCGATTCTGTGTAGCTCCTGAAAATAACGGAGTCGTGCGTTGTAAGTCTGATCTCAGTATGAGAATGAACTTTCAAGAAGGACGTAACATTTAATGAGAAACTGCTCTCCATGAGGCACTTTCTTATATGTCATGTCATGTTGTTCTCACAGCCACTCAGAGAGGAGGTATTGTGATCCTATTGTACAGGTGAGAATTTCAGGTGTGGGAAGTTAGTGTCTTTCCTCACGTCACAAGGATGATACAGAAGGGGCAGATGTGGGATTCACGACGCAAGGCCTGTATTCTATCTTGAACAGCCTGTGCTTGTTTGAAACCAGCGCTCTGCGAGCTGAGTTGATAAGATCTCCTCACCTTTGGGGAAAGTGCAGCAGATCCTGTACCCTGCTGTCATCAGGAGTGCAGCAAAGGATGGCAGGAGATTATGTAACCACTGTGGTCCCTTGCAGTTTAATAATTCTCTGGTTAAAAGCTACCCTAAGTAGGAAAATGGAAACTGAGAACCATTAGGAAGAATGGGATGGGTTAGGATTTAAAAAATAATAATAAGCAAAGCATTATTACATTGATAGGCAAAAAAAAAAAAAATGAAATAGCGCTTTCACTGTTTAAGAATTTCCGAGCATCTGTATCTCTAAAAAAGGCTTGTCATTCCTTTGGAACTCAAAAATACAATTTTTAATGATTTCCTTGAAATACATTTGTCGTAATAAATGTGCTGTTTCTATAGAACTTGTTGGTTATATCTAACCAATTCAGTTTACTTATTTTAACTCTGATTTAACATTTAGTATCTGAGGCCATTATTTCCAGAATAAAAGATGCAAAGAAATCATATCAGTTGCTTATTTAAACAAAAAAGGGGATGAAACCTGTTCTTTCAAATCCTGCCACAACTGGTGCTTTTTTGAGAAAGTATACATTTCAGCCCTTAAAATACTCAGTGTTCTTCAGATTATGTATACTAAAATGAAGGTATTTCAATACAGCTTTAGGCCCAAGAAAAAACTCAGTGTATGGTATATGTTAATATTATTTTTAGTAAGTAGTTATAATCTGCCCATTATAAAAATGTTCCCTATTAGCCCAAGCAAGAAAGCCTGATAACTTAAAGGTATTTTCTTGTTGGAATGTTGTGCCTATTGAAATTGGACTGATTTTTCTCAAGGTGAGTTGGTGAAGATAACTTGATCATTTACAATGTCATCTGAGCCAGCTGTTCTTCATCGGAGTCACTGTCACAGAATATTCCCTGAGTATGTGTCATTGAGAAGAACATCTGTTAGCAAATCTGTTCCACTGTGAGAAACGTTATTATCACAAAAGTACATGTAACACACAGTAGCCATTTGAATAGTATAGGCTCAACCACCGCTCCATGAACACTAGTCTTCTGAGAATAACTCTAAGAATACAAGGCAATTCAACACGATTAGCTTTTTTCCAAAAAGGAAGAAAACAGATAATGGATGTGTTTTCAACCATTTGAGTACAAACTGGGACCTTCTGCTCCACTTTTAACTTAGTAAAATTGGATATAATTACAGTAACTTCACATCTCTTTTTCGAGAATAAGAAGCACCTCTTTCCCAGAATGACATTCATTCATTACTTACGTCCAAATCATTAAATAGCTGACAAATAATTAGTGTAACCAGAATATATTCAATGAGAGCACTTCAGCAATTCAAAACGTCGTTGTAATTACACAAAAGGACATGTTTGATGCTTGCTGGCCGAGCCCAACTTACATATGAATTTCTAAAGTGAAGTCGTTTTTTATAAATTGCTTTAGGCTCCACATACAAAGCAAACACACAAGCAAAGTGCACTCGGCCCTCCATTATCTGCAAGTCGGGCATCTGCGGACTCAACCAACCATAAACGGAAAATATTTTTTAAAGAGTTCCATGAAGTTCCAAAATGGAAGCAAAACTTGAATTTGCCCCATGCAGGCCACTATTTACATAGTATTTACATTGTATTTACAACTATTTAAATAGTATTTACATTGTATTAGTTATTATAAATAATCTGGAGATGATTTAGAATACAAGGGAGGATGCGTAGGTTATATGCAGATATAACTACATATCCGGTTTATATAGGAACTTGAACGTCTGTGGATTTTGGTGCCGAGGGGGTCCTGGAACCAATCGCTCGAGTATACCGAGGGACGACTGTAGCTGCGTGTTCCCCAAACCCTCAGCCTGGTTGTTTTATTTTACTGTCTCTGAAAAATCTTGTCCATTGCCGTCATTTCACGTGACATTTGTGTGTTAGTGACTACTAGATCTGCCGCTCCTCCGGGCTCTCTCTAGGGCCCCTTCCTGAGTCCCTCCGTACAGGCCCGCAGCTTTGTGCAGGCTGTGGTGTGGCCCGCAGGGGCCTTGTTCCTCCCAGGACCCTTGTTGAGGGAGCAGCATCTCCATGAACCCAGGCGCCCAGGATCTCGTTCGTTCATCGTCATTCCCTGCATTCACACGGTAAACACGGCTCACTTCTTCATGAATAACTGTTTGATCTCCAGTTAATCTACGTCACAGCTGCTTTAGGGAAGACGCTTGTCCTCCTGCGTCTTAGAAAATATTCTTGCCAACCTCCCCGTGTCCAACTCCTGTGCTCTGATGATGGCCTCTCACAGTGCCTGCACTTTCCACAATTGGTAGTTACTTGTTTGTATATCGTTTTCACGTCAGACTTCACGCTAACTTTAAGTCTTTGTTTATTCTTTTATACTACCACCTAACATATAGTAGTCCCTCAGTAAATGCTCGTTGTTTATTTCTTTTTATTAATTTTTAAATTTAATTTTCTTTTTTTATACAGCACGTTCTTATTAGTCATCCGTTTTATACACATCAGTGTCGACATGTCAGTCCCAATCTCCCAGTTCAGTACACCACCACCACCACCACCACCCACCACCGCTTTCCCTCCTTGGTGTCCATACGTTTGTTCTCTGCATCTGTGTCTCAATTTCTGCCCTGCAAACCAGATCATCTGTACCATTTTTCTAGGTTCCACATATATGTGTTAATATACGATACTTGTTTTTCTCTTTATAACTTACTTCACTCTGTATGACAGTCTCTAGATCCATCCATGTCTCCACAAATGACCCAATTTCGTTCCTTTTTATGGCTGAGCAATATTCCATTGTATATATGTACCACATCTTCTTTATCCATTCGTCTGTCAATGGGCATTTAAGTTGCTTCCATGACCTGGCTATTGTAAATAGTGCTGCAGTGAACATTGGGGTGCATCTGTCTTTTTGAGTTATGGTTTTCTCTGGGTATATGCCCAGTAGTGGGATTGTTGGGTCATCTGGTAGTTCTATTTTTAGTTTTTTAAGGAACCTCCATACTGTTCTCCATAGTGGCCATATCAATTTACATTCCCACCAACAGTGCAAGAGGGTTCCCTTTTCTCCACACCCCCTCCAGCATCTGTTGTTTGTAGATTTTCTGATGATGCCCATTCTGACTGGTGTGAGGTGATACCTCACTATAGTTTTGATTTGCATTTCTCTAATAATTAGTGATGTTGAGCAGCTTTTCATGTGCTTCTTGGCCATCTGTATGTCTTCTTTGGAGAGATATCTATTTAGGTCTTCTGCCCATTTTCGGATTAGGTTGTCTGTTTTTTTCATATTGAGCTGCATGAGCGGTTTATATATTTTGGAGATTAATCCTTTGTCCGTTGATTTGTTTGCAAATATTTTCTCCCATTCTGAGGGTTGTCTTTTTGTCTTGTTTATGGTTTGCTTTGCTTTGCAAAAGCTTTGAAGTTTCATTAGGTCCCATTTGTTTATTTTTGTTGTTATTTCCATTACTCTAGGAGGTGGATCAAAAAAGATCTTGCTGTGATTTAGGTCAAAGAGTGTTCTTCATATGTTTTCCTCTAAGAGTTTTATAGTATCCGGTCTTAAATTTAGGTCTCTAATCCGTTTTGAGTTTATTTATGTGTATGCTGTTACGGAGTGTTCTAATTTCATTCTTTTACATGTAGCTGTCCAGTTTTCCCAGCACCACTTATTGAAGAGACTGTCTTTTCTCCATTGTATATCCTTGCCTCCTTTGTCATAGATTAGTTGACCATAGGTGCGTGGGTTTATCTCTGAGCTTTCTATCTTGTTCCACTGATCTGTGTTTCTGTTTTTGTGCCAGTACCATATTGTCTTGATTACTGGAGCTTTGTAGTATAGCCTGAAGTCAGGGAGTTTGATTCCTCCAGCTCCGTTTTTTTCCCCCAAGACTGCTTTGGCTATTCGGTGTCTTTTGTGTCAACATACAAATTTTAAGATTTTTTGTTCTAGTTCCGTAAAAAATGCCATTGGTAATTTGATAGAGATTGCCTTGAATCTGTAGATTGCTTTGGGTAGTATAGTCATTTTCACAATATTGATTCTTCCAGTCCAAGAACATGGTATATCTCTCCATCTGTTGGTATCATCTTTCATTTCTTTCATCAGTGTCTTATAGTTTTCTGCATACAGGTCTTTTGTCTCCCTAGGTAGCTTTATTCCTAGGTATCTTATTCCTTTTGTTGCAATGGTAAATGGGAGTGTTTCCTTAATTTCCCTTTCAGATTTTTCATCAGTAGTGTATAGGAATGCAAGAGATTTCTGTGCATTAATTTTGTATCCTGCAACTTTACCAGATTGATTGATTAGCTCTAGTAGGTTTCTGGTGGCATCGTTAGGATTCCCTATGTATAGTATCACGTCATCTGCAAACAGTGACAGTTTTACTTCTTCTTTTCCAATTTGTATTCCTTTTATTTCTTTTTCTTCTCTGATTGCCGTGGCTAGGACTTCCAAAACTATGTTGAATAATAGTGGTGACAGTGGACATCCTTGTCTTGTTCCTGATCTTAGAGGAAATGCTTTCAGTTTCTCACCGTTGAGAATGATGTTTACTGTGGGTTTGTCATATATGGCCTTTATTATGTTGAGCTAGGTTCCCTCTGTGCCCACTTTCTGGAGAGTTTTTATCATAAATGGGTGTTGAATTTTGTCAACAGCCTTTTCTGCATCTATTGAGATGGTCACATGGTTTTTATTCTTCAGTTTATTAATATGGTGTATCACATCGATTGATTTGCGTATATTGAAGAATCGTTGCATCCCTGGGATAAATCCCACTTGATCATGGTGTATGATCCTTTTAATGTGTTGTTGGATTCTGTTTACTAGTATTCTGTTGAGGATTTTTGCATCTATGTTCATCAGTGATCCCGGTCTGTAATTTTCTTTTTTTGTGGTATCTTTGTCTGGTTTTGGTATCGGGGTGATGGTGGCCTCATAGAATGAGTGTAGGAGTGTTCCTTCCTCTGCAGTTTTTTGGAAGAGTTTGAGAAGGTGGGTGTTAGCTCTTCTCTAAATGTTTGAAGAATTCACCTGTGAAGCCATATGGTCCTGGACTTTTGTTGGAAGATTTTTAATCACAGTTTCAATTTCATTACTTGTGATTGGTTTGTTCATATTTTCTATTTCTTCCTGGTTCAGTCTTGGAAGGTTATACCTTTCTAAGAATTTGTCCATTTCTTCCAGGTTGTCCATTTTATTGGCATAGTGTTGCTTGTAGTAGTCTCTTATGATGCTTTGTATTTCTGTGGTGTCCATTATAACTTCTCCTTTTTCGTTTCTAATTTTATTGATTTGAGTCCTCTCCCTCTTTTTCTTCATGAGTCTGGCTAATGGTTTATCAATTTTGTTTATCTTCTCAAAGAACCAGCTTTTAGTTTTATTGATCTTTGCTATTGTTTTCTTTGTTTGTATGTCATTTATTTCTGCTCTGATCTTTATGATTTCTTTCCTTCTTCTAACTTCGGGTTTTGTTTATTCTTCTTTCTCTGGTTCCTTTAGGTGTAAGGTTAGATGGTTTATTTGAGATTTTTCTTGTTTCTTGAGGTAGGCTTGTATAGCTATAAACTTCCCTCTTAGAACTGCTCTTGCTGCATCCCATAGGTTTTGCATTGTCGCGTTTTCATTGTCATTTGTCTCTCGGTATTTTTTGATTTCCTCTTTGATTTCTTCAGTGACCTCTTGGTTATTTAGTAACGTATTGTTTAGCTTCCATGTGTTTGTCTTTCTTACGTTTTTTCCCCTGTAATTCATTTCTAGTCTCATAGCCTTGTGGTCAGAAAAGATGCTTGATATGATTTCAGTTTTCTTAAATTTACTGAGGCTTGATTTGTGACCCAAGATGTGATCTATCCTGGAGAATGTTCCATGCGCACTTGAGAAGAAAGTGTAATCTGCTGGTTTTGGATGGAATGTCCTATAAATATCAATTAAATCTCTCTGGTCTATTGTGTCATTTAAAGCTTCTGTTTCCTTATTTATTTTCACTTTGGATGATCTGTCCGTTGGTGTAAGTGAGGTGTTAAAGTCCCCCAGTATTACTGTGTTGCTTTCAATTTCCTCTTTTATAGCTGTTAGCAGTTGCCTTATGTATTGAGGTGCTCCTGTGTTGGGTGCATATATATTTATAATCGTTATATCTTCTTCTTGGATTGATCCCTTGATCATTGTGTAGTGTTCTTCCTTATCTCTTGTAACGTTCTTTATTTTAAAGTCTATTTTATCTGATATGAGTATTGCTACTCCAGCTTTCTTTTGATTTCCATTTGCATGGAATATCTTTTTCCATCTCCTCACTTTCAGTCAATGTGTCCCTAGGTCTGAAGTGGGTCTCTTGTAGACAGCATATATATGGGTCTTGTTTTTGTATCCATTCAGCAAGCCTGTGTCTTTTGGTTGGAGCATTTAGTCCATTCACGTTTAAGGTAAGTATTGATATGTATGCTCCTATGACCATTTTCTTAATTGTTTTGGGTTTGTTTTTGTAGGTCCTTTTCTACTCTTGTGTTTCCCACTTAGAGAAGCTCCTTTAGCATTTGTTTGTTGTAGAGCTGGTTTGGTGGTGCTGAATTCTCTTAGCTTTTGCTTGTAACGCTTTTGCTTGTAAAGCTTTTGATTTCTCCATCGAATCTGAATGAGATCCTTGCCGGGTAGAGTAGTCTTGGTTGTAGGTTCTTCCCTTTCATCACTTTAAGTATATCATGCCACTCCCTTCTGGCTTGTAGAGTTTCTGCTGAGAAATCAGCTGTTAACCTTATGGGAGTTCCCTTGTATGTTATTTGTTGGTTTTCCCTTGCTGCTTTCAATAATTTTTCTTTGTCTTTAATTTTTGCCAGTTTGATTACTATGTGTCTCGGCGTGTTTCTCCTTGGGTTTATTCCTGTATCGGACTCTCTGCACTTCCTGGACTTGGCTGGCCGTTTCCTTTCCCATGTTAGGGAAGTTTTCTACTATAATCTCTTGAAATATTTTCTCGGGCCCTTTCTCTCTCTCTTCTCCTTCTGGGACCCCTATAATGCAAATGTTGTTGCATTTAATGTTGTCCCAGAGGTCTCTTAGGCTGTCTTCATTTCTTTTCATTCTTTTTTCTTTATTTTGTTCCACTGCAGTGAATTCCACCATTCTGTCTTCCAGGTCACTTATCCGTTCTTCTGCCTCAGTTATTCTGCTGTTGATTCCTTCTAGTGTAGTTTTCATTTCAGTTATTGTACTGTTCATCTCTGTTTGTTTGTTCTGTAATTCTTCTAGGTCTTTGTTAAACATTTCTTGCATCTTCTTGATCTTTGCCTCCATTCTTTTTCCGAGGTCCTGGATCATCTTCGCTATCATTATTCTGAATTCTTTTTCTGGAAGGTAGCCTGTCTCCACTTCATTTGATTGTTTTTCTGGGGTTTTATCTTGTTCCTTCATCTGGTACGTAGCCCTCTGCCTTTTCATCTTGTCTGTCTTTCTGTGAATGTGGGTTTTTTTCCACAGGCTGCAGGATTGTAGTTCTTCTTGCTTCTGCTGTCTGCCCTCTAACGCTGGTTGTTTAGATGGATGGACAGACACACAGACAGATGATTGCCTTAGCCTCCCTAGTCCCACCTTTGCTTGTTGTCCTGCCCTAACCCTGGGTCCTTCCCTTAAATGATGTATTACTCATATTACTTCTGGTATACTTTCTGGTATCTAAAGTCTGATGATGCTACTGCCCCGCCAGACCCAGAACGTAAGAGCTAGTTGAGAAGTTTAGGAGGATAGAGTCGAGATTCTGCTGAGTGATGTCTGAAGGCTTTCTTGACTGCCCTCTTCAGCCTCTTAACCCCCTGCTCTCCCCACATCATCATTTTATTTCAATCAGTACCTATACTGCAGTTCCTTAATCATACCAGGACTGTGTGGCTATCTGTGTATGTACTCTTGCTTCTCTTCTAATGCCTTTTTTAGTTCTGTCCCTACCAATTCTTTTTACTATTTATTCTTCAGCTGTGAAGCCTTCCTGGTCCTTCTCAGGCACCCCTGGGTGCACCTGGTGCCTGCCTCAATGTCTGCTTACTTGTCTTTGTCCCCTGTAGGCTGGATTTCTTCAGGGCAGGAACTATGTCATTTTTTTTTTTTTTAAATCTTAGTTTGCCCAGAGCCTATCACAGGGCCTGACATTTTGGAGATACTAAATAAACATATGGAGGATGGCTTTTATTAATGCCAACTAATTCTGTCATTCCGTGTGTCGTGTGCCTTGTTAAACATACTTAGTGAAATAAAATTAAAGCCAATTTTAGCAGACATTTAGTGACCTAATAAATAGGAAAGACAATGCAGTTTAATAAAGAGGTTATTATTCTGAGATGTAAAATACTTGGTTTCTAATCCTCCTTATTGTCTGTGTGATGTCTACTTTTTTTCTTTTGTAAACTATTTAACCTTTTTAGTTTCTTCATCTGCAAAGTGCAGGTGATGGTACTTTACCTATAAATCAGCAGGTTAGACCAGATGCTGTTCTAACCTCTTTTCCAACTTTAAAATTCTATAATTGGTTGTTTTCTGAAACTTACTTAGTTTCCACTCACCCTAAACATGTTCTTTTAATAAGAAATTGTATTTTCATCAAATAGAAATCTTGATATTGAAAGGAAAGTCACAAAATAAACAAAGCAAACATTCTAATGAGAGAAATAAGCTAAAGGTGAGTGGCTCTGAATGTTTTGAATTCTGAAACAAGTTTTGAAAAATAATTTTAAAAGTGAAATCCTTTTTTAAATGCAAACTCACCTTTCAAGATGTATAAACTAGAATTGTCTTAGAAATTTTAATCATATTATTTTTTAACTCATTTAATTATGGTTGCATCAGCCTTCTATTCATGGGAGGTATTTACCATTCACTAATATCCCTTGATATCTTAATACTATGTAATCATTCTAAGCTTTTGAGCCTGAGCTGATGGGTTAATCACCTTTAAACATACGTACAGTGGGGCGTTCTAGATGAAGTCGTAGGAGTTCATCAGAATATGAAAGCTCTCTCAGGTACTTAAAATGCTCTGATTATCCAGCTGTATGATGTTTACTGAACAGAATGTGGAATTGTCCTGAAACCACCCCATCTGGTGTGGCAGTGCCTACTTGAGCGAGGCAGGGGATGGCTGGGCACACGAAGGACTTTTACACGTTTTAGAGAAGGATGTGCAGGCTCCTTGAGGCTGCTGGGCCGTAGGAAGTAGCAGAGCCAAGTACATCTGACTAGAGCACCAGGCGCTTTTCTCTTCAGATCCTCCGATCAGGGCCTCCCCACGGGGGATGTGGTGTGCAGTGGAGCACGTGGTCCCCCCGTGCTTCCCCGTACGCTGCTGCCCCAGCCCTTACAGTGCTGCCGGGTGGTGTCTTCTCCCAGACAGGAGGAAGGAAGGAAGGTCACTAAGCCACAGACACACGGGATGACCCAGCCTGCACTGTGCAAGGGTGGACATCCCGTCCAGTGGCCTGCGGGATGAGAAGTGGGTGAACTGAGATTGGATCCCAGGTTCCCTAACCCGGGGTCTAAAGCTTTTATTCACAATGTTCTAGCTTGTGTAGTGTTTATGACCTAGAAGAAGTGAGAAAATAAGTGAGGAAAGAGTATAAGAACCAGAGCCGGAGACACAATCCTAACTGTATAGCGGAGGCATCCCTAGCCATGGACCTTTCTTCCAGGTTGATGCCCTTATCTGGTCTGTCTGACTGACTGAAGAGGATCCTGAGCTTTCTAGGTGCTTCTTTGTAAAATCATCAACTTCAGTCTTAAGGTCAGAAGTTGCTGCCTTAATTTATTATATGTTTGGAAGGGCAGTATCTGAAGGAGATGGCTTCATTTGGAAGCGATCACAAGAGTGTAGGACAGTGTTCTCCTGACTGTTTTAGTCCTCTCATATTTTTCTGATTCCGTAACCACAGGAAAACAGTGCACTCTGCAACTGTTAGAAGCTGATGGAAGAAAAGGCAGCTGCCGTTTGTTGGGTATTTACTTTATAGAACATATTAGCGTGCCGCACACTCCTCCTGTATCATCTTATTCAATTCTCACTTCAGTCCTGTGAGGTAAACATGATCACCAGACCGTTTAGAGAGATTAACTAATTTTTCCCAAATCACACTTCTAGTAAGTAATGAAACCCACATGCGCTTATTTTTCTTAACCAGCACTTTCCTCAGCGCTTTACGTGGCCCTGTCATATCCTTAAAACACCACATGAGATATCAGTACTTTCTAGATGTCATACAACTGATTGGGGCAGAGCTAGGATTTAAGGCCCAGCAGTCTGGCTCCAGAGTCCACACTCTTAACCAAGATCTGGTGCTTCCTGGACAAGTCAGTTTCATCTAATTTAAAACTCTGTTTGTGGACAGAGAAACTGACAAGTGAATGGGAAAAATTATTTAATCACTTCAGACATGAGGGTTCCTATGCGAAACTTAGAGCACGAGGCCCATGATTGGTTAGTAGCTGGTTTTACTAGTCCTTCTGCAACTACTGGAGGGTGTGTCCTCATAGGACTTCTGCCATTGGTTAACCTAACGCAAGTGTGAAGGGTCAAAGAGACAGTTTAAATGGGAGCAGAAATCTATACCTTGTGTTTGCACACAAAGACATGCCTTTCCTGCCTGTTCTCCAGCATCAGACTCATTAAAGCTGTAGGAAAAGAAACTTGTCTCAAGAAAAACGCTGCTACCACCATCAACAGTGTCCTTGTCTATAAAATGGCTCCGCAGGGACCACCATTTCTCCGTCGGCCCTAAGAATAAACTCTTCTGAAATTTTGTCAACTAGGAACATCAGTGAAAGCCTGTAGGGGAAAACCAAATATATCTTTAAAATGTACACGTAATTCTGTAATGTAGACTTTGCTTAAAGACTCAGGGAAGTCACATTCCTTGTCATTCTTCTGAGAGCTCACCTGAAGTTTTAATTGTATGACTAGTCTGGGAGTTTCGGTCCAGATGAGAGTTGTACTAACGGCAAATTTTCCCATTGCAGTGACTGCTGGCGTAATTTTTTTGACAAGTAATCTCTAAACTGCTTCAATTATCTTGTTTTCCACAGTGAGAAATTTAATTAAAACAGAGTTACAGATTGTGAAAAGGTTATTTATGAAAATGCATTTTAAATGTGGATTGAAAAGCCTAGATAAAAATTTATCTAAAATTTTTATTTTAGATAAAAAGATGAAGGTTCTGTAATTTTTTATATCCATTTTACCAGAAGCAAGAATAAGAGCAGTGTGCAGTTTACTTGAAATGTCTATCAGGAGCTTCACGAGTCTGTCTCTTTCCTAAATTGCTTGAAAAGTTGACCTCTTTTACAGAAACGTAAAACTTTAGGAAATAATTTCAGATTTTAAAGTTGTGAATATGAAGGGATTTTGTTTTTGTTTTTCCTCCTTTAAGCAAAAACAACCCCCCAAAATGTGCTTTATTAATAAGGGAGTAGAGGACTCTGAAGTGGCAATGTCTCTAAGGCATGGAAAGCAGATTCTGCCTCCCTAACTAGGCTTGCCCATCCAAGTAAGGTGAGTGAGCGATCGTAGTTGAGCTAATGCGAGGGGCGTGTCACATCCCTTGGGTGGATCAGGGCAGAGGCCGGGAGGAACTTGAGAACCACTAGACTAGTCCTCTGTTACAGTGGATTTCCCACAAGAACCTGCCATCTTCGTTTTATTGTTTTCCTTGAGCTTTTCACCAGCATGTGTAGAACTCAGTCCTCGCCTGCAAGTAGACCAGAGTCTACGAAGGAACAGTTATCACCCTCACTTTGAAGCCTTTCACAATCCCCTGGAAACGTCAGGTGGTCATTATTTGGATCCACGTGTGTACATCCTGTTTAGGGTACTTACCTTAGAGTGATGTGATCGCACCTTTATTTGTCTTACTGTTTCCCATTATATTTTAAGCTGATGATAGGAGCCATCCCTTTTTATCCACAGAGCCCAGGATTGAGTAAGTAATCAATGTTTGATTTCTTGATTCAGAAACAAAGCCCACTGATTATTCAGGAGAGGAACACCTGCAATTGACTTACATACAGAGTGTTTAGGGAGGACGGAGGAAGGAAGGCTAACTGCTTGATGGAACGTGGGAAGACTTTCCAGAGGAAACTGTGTAAACCAAACAGGAAAAGGGGCTGGCAGCACTCAGGGAGAGCTGGGGGGCGGTGCATGAAGGCTCACGTGACATTCAAAGGCATAGGCACATGCAGGTGCAGGCGTGTGCAGGGACAGCTGGAACATTGCTGGTACAGTACTGATGAGGTTTACTAGCGTCTTTTTATTTATACCTTTATTTTTATTCTATTCAGTTTGTTCATAGGTAGAATAGAGCTGAGGTACATAACAGTACATGGAATCTTGAACGATACTTTAGGGCTAAAGCAGTTTAAAGCAAAGCCACATCATCAGGTTGGGTGATACAAGTGGAAGACCAGCTGGCCATCTCGATATGTCCTCATAGTGTGACATTATCTTGGGGATTTCATGCAGGTACAGGGTCTGACCCTCCGTTTTATAGGGTCAGGCAGAATATCCGTGGTTAAAAGCAAAGTCGGGAGCCGAACTCACTAGTTTGAAATCCTTGCTGTGCCTTTAATTGCTGTGTGACCTTAGGCAAGTTGCTTAACTGCTCTGTGCCTCGATTCCTAATCTGTAAATGGAAATATTAGTGCTTATCACATGGGGTTGTTAGGAAGATTAGGTAAATTAACATATGGAAAGTATTTAGAATAGTGCCTGGCACATTAAAAGTAATATTTGGTTCTTCAGTTTACCAGTATTGCTCCATCTTTCAGGGCCAACTCTTGCTAACTGTGCCCCAAACATTAATATATGACAGACAAAATATACAGTACTATTCACACCCACCAGGAAGATTAAAGTTAAAAAGATAGTTTCAAGTGTTAGCTGGAATGGGGTGCTATAGGAATTCTCATCCACTGTTGTGGGAATGTAAGTCAATACAACTGCTTTGGAAGAATGTTTGTACCACATGTTAAAGCTGAAAACATGCCTCCCCAAGAGCCAGTGATTCTGCTCTGGGAACCACTCAACAGAGACTCATACTTGGGTGCACCACAAGACGTGCCGAAGAGGCATGCAGGCAAAACTAGAAAGAAGCAAAGTATTCATAACTGGGGTGGGTAGAGAAGTGGTAGTACAACCATACAGACCAAGTTTTCACACAGCGAGAAGGAACCAGGGGTTGCTGCCTGCAGCACCGTGGACAGATCTTACGGGCACGCAGTTCACTGAAAGAAACTGGGCACGAAGGGGTAGCCACTCTGATTCCATCTCTGTGAAGCTCGAAAGCAAGTTAACCTCCCTGGTGGTGTTGAAAGTCAGGATGGCGTTCCTTTGTGGGGGAGATAATAATAACTGAGGGTGCGCACAAGAGGAGCTGCTGGGGGCTGTTGATGTTGCCTTTCTTGATCCGGGTGCTGGTTACATAGCTGTGCTCACTTGGTGAAAATTCACTAAGCTGTGCACTTAGGATTTGTACCTTTCTATGAATTATTTTATGCTTGAATAAAAAGTTTAAAAATGTGATCAGTCTGTGTATTAAAAACATTGTATTAGACAGACCAGATACTCTTGTTTATAACAGAACAGCACGTCTTCCTTCAAGCAGATTTGTTCAAGCCGAACAAACCTTCAGCACATCTGGTCCCTCTGCTGTTAAACCAGATGAGAATCTGAAGGTTTCTGGGTGAGTCTCAAAGCTGAGCAAGGAGTAATCTTAATACTAACATTATGAAACTCTGATAGTTGATGTTTTCATTGTGGAGAAACCTCTGCACCATGAATTAGGTGTGCACCTAGGTGGGCCAGGAGCCCCTTCCCCTTCGTCACGGGACTGGAAGCACTTGCTACCTCTCTCCTGGCCAGTCACATAAGAACACTTGGAAGGATGAGTGAACCCATATAAATCCGTCACTGCCAGCCAGGCATCCATTCAGGAAGTGCTTATTGAATGCTTTCTTGTGCCAGGCACTGGGGACACAGTAGTAAACAAGGTAGGCGAAGCCCCTGTTCTCAGGGAGACTGCATTTCCAGTGGAGGACATAGGTAATAATCAAATATATTGGGTACTGATGGGAATCAGCTGTCAGACCCTTTTTAGAATTTCTGGCTGATTTTCCCTTGGGGCAGCCTTTCTCAACTGGGGTTCCAGAGCCCACAGAACATAGAAAATGATGTGCATAATTATTTCCTGAGCTTCCCAGGGGTGGTACAAACGACTGCTGTTCTAGATGCACAGGAGAGACGTGAACTCACTTTATACAGAGTGGACACCTTAGGGCACCGGGCTTCACTCTCTGGTGGAACCCTGGTTGAGAAAGGCTGTGAACGCTTCTACCAATTCCTGAAGAGGTAGCTGAGAAGCTGAATTGGGCCTTAAAGGAAATCCAGAATTTGGGAAGGATAAAACAAAATAGTTGGAGATTAAGGCTCCCCAAGTTTGGGTTTAGGGGGCTGATTAATCCCCTAGGCTTTGGATCAGAACCCAGAAAAGCTATACTCCCAGAGGAAGGCTTATCATCTCAGTCCTGTGTGGGGTGCAGGTTGCTAATTCTTCTGTCCTCCACCAAGAGCAGATACACAGTCTCTCTAGAGAAATAGAACAGTGTAGGCCTTACATTATTTCTCTTAATTTTTCATATGTAATTGCAATTAATCAAAAATTACAGGCATACAAGATGAGGAGACAGTAAAAAACAGACCACGATAGATTCATATAGCAGACGCAAACTTTAAAATAACTGTGCTCTTTATAATCATGGAATTAGAAGATAAAGTTGATGATTTAAGCAGACAACTGGAAAATATAGAAAACAGCTATTTTAGAACTGAAAAAAAAAAAACGGAATGGTTTTAGTTGCAGACTAGACACAGTTAAGGGAAGAGATAGTGTACTGGAGGTTAAACCAATGAAACAGAAACCTGGACGACACAGAAGATCGCATGAGGACAAGAGCCTCCAGCGGCACCTCATTCCCTTCAAGCCCCAAAGGTGTGATGCGGCGCCTGCACTTCCCCCCCCCCCCCCCGGCTCCCCCGCTCAGGCCTCTGTGTCCGCTGTTCCTCCTGCCTGAGACGCCAGCATAGCTCGCTGCTCCTCCGTTGGCTCACGTTTGTCTGCGGTCCTTTCTGTGAGGACGCCTCTGGCACCTGTCCGAGATCTCCAGCTCCTCCTTGCTCTCCCTGTATCACGCGCTGTGTATGTGAGCATTGATGTTTGTCTGCTTCCCCTCTGGAATGTAAGCCCCATGAGGACAGAGGTGTTCGTTTTGTTTTGTTTGTTCAACACGATATCCCCAAGGGCTCGGAACAGTAGGCATTCAACAAATGCCTGCTTCCTGGGGAAGATGGCAAAACCGATACCAAAATCCCTAGCATGAGTTACATAATGTGGGCTTAATAAAATTTAGTTATCCCCCTTTTTCTCATCTTTGTGGAATTTCTGGTTTAATTTTATTTTCTTTAATTTTCTATTTACAAGTTTTCCCTTCCCTTTGTGGGATTTCTGGGTTAACCTCTTTGTTATTTTCTGTATTGTATTGTATTTCTTGTCAAATCTAGATAAATCTAGTTCTATCTCAGATACAAACTGAGAGCAGAGAAGACTTTGAATAATTGATGTAGATGTGTTTTTAAAAGCTGTGTTCAGATGTGGATAGAATTACAACTACTGTTGGTCAGCCGTTCCTTTATCTAAAAAACACAGTAGTCGTTAATACTAGTATTTGCAGAATGAAAATGTAGACATCACAGTTTAGACAACATTTTAAGAATTTATCACATTCAACAAAAGAAAAATACCTGGATAGCTCTGATGTTTCTCTGGCCTAATAGCTTGAGAGTGTTAAAGGGAACAGGTCTTCAACAAAATGGAACTAGCTTTATTGGGCAAGAACTGTGCCAAACAGCTTTCATAGATTTTTTTTTTTTTTTTTTGGTTAAGCCTCCCACAACCATTGGAAACAGCCAGGATGTGGATTATGATTATAAAATTGAGGGGGAAGGAGGGTAGGTGATTTCCCCGAAGCCACATAGCCAGTTAAGAGGAAGAGCTGGAATTTGAACATGGGCATCAGACTCCAAAGACTGAGATGAAGAAGTTGTATGAGTCTAGAAGCTGCATAATATACTCCTCACAGCCATAGATCAACACGTGGGGATGCAATTTGATTGTTGAATTATTGATGTCTTATTTAAGTGATTATGGGGGACAGATTCTTATTTAGCATTGTTATTAATGTTGTGGTTTTGTCCTTAATTATAAAATAACTTGGTTATGTGATGTGTTCACGGTCGTTGCTGATACTCAGCGAGGAAATTAGTATTATTCAGAACCCCAGCAAGAATGAATTTCTCAAAAGACTATTTTTAGCTAATGTGTGTGTTTTATAAACTCAAAATAATCATGGTAAGAATAAACTTAAATAATCTTTTAACACTCTATTTTATGTGAAAACTTTTTACATTTTGAAATGACCAGGTTTCACCCTGGTGAGGTGGTGTGTAGTCAGCATAATTGTCTCCTTTTAAAAGGACTCAAAACCTAAACATTATTTTCAAATCACTTTTGTAAATTCTCTGTTTAAAATGGTTTTTCCCAGCTTAAATTTTATGCTTGATTTTACTTGTGACAGAAATAGAATTAAACGCTGTTTCCTTTATCCTAGAAAATCTTTTCTCTTCAGAGCAAGATTTCTTTGGTGTTGGGCCATATGTCAGTGGAGTTTTCAGGTCGGGAATGGCAGATGAAGGACCTCTGCCTGTGTTAGGGCATGTTTTGCCATAATGTGACCCCCCGACACCTATCAAGTGTCCAGGTCACCCTGTCAGTTCCAGTTAGACATCTTCCTTATCGAAGACAAAAACTCAGAAGTGGATCTTGATGAATAAGTCTCTTATAATGATTCAAGAATGTCTATTAATATACATTTATTTCTTGTCCATCTTTGTTCACTCTTTTTAATAATGTTCTGACTTTCAGGAATAGAATACAGAGGGTTTTTTTTTTTAAATATTTATTTATTTGGATGTGCCAGGTCTTAGTTGAGACCCGTACGTGGGCTCTAGTTCCTGGACCAGGGATCGAACCCAGGTCCCCTGCATTGGGAGCGCGGGTCTTAGCCACTGCGCCACCAGGGAAGTCCCGAATACAGAGTTTTACTGGGAAATTTTTTTCCTGAGGGCAGGGAATGTAAGATTGATAGGTAACGTTTGAAAAAAGAATTCAGGTGAGGTCTCCCTATCAGATTTTTACACTATTTGAGTAAATATTGCATTTTAGCAATATTTAGCATATCTCCTCAATTCGCATTCACCTTAGAGAAGCTATTGCTATGTTTCCTGCCACTTGGTCTTTAATTAGTTCCTTTCTTTATTCATTACTGTGTTCCCGACATTGAGAATACAGGAGAACAAGGTCTGTTCCTTCCTCTTAAGGACCTTGTAGACCAGGGGGAGAGAAAGGAGGCAGAGAAATAATTGTGGGCACTGAGTACGTGCAAGTTATCAGTTATCAGGGAAGCACAGAGAAGGGAGTGATAATTCAGCCTGGAGTCTCCCAGCGAAAGACCTAAAGAGGGAACAGCATGTGCGGAGAAATTGCAGCATGAAACAGACAGGCTTCCTCAGGGCCCTTAACGTGTTGATGAAGCTTACAGTGCACTGTCTCTCTCGTAGGAACCAGGAGAGAGGAGTGGAGATTTGTAAGCAAGGAAGCAACAAGCTTAGGTTTGCATTTTAGCAGATAATTCTGGAGAAGGGATTAGATAAAGAAGCACTAGGCAGCTTCTGGGTGATTCTAATGTAGTCACGTTGGGAATGTAGAGGAAAGATATGAGAGAGAAATAGGAGATAAAGAAAGATTGGCAGGTGGAATGGTGGTGAGATGGGAAAGTGGAGGCATGGATTCTGTCTAGGACAGGAGTCCTTCAGAGGTTCGTGCAGACTGATGGTCTCCTAGCACTTGGTTAGAGAGGCGTGCCTGCAGAACTGCCTCACTCACAGGTACAGGACCCTGTTTTTAAAGTGCAAAGAAGGGGGATCTTTGCAGTGCATTTTAACAACATAAAGGAGCTCTGTTAAGCTTCTTCCAGAGGACATTCAGTTAAGTTGCTTAGAATCAAGGAGTTTATCATGCCCAGTGTCCTCACTCTGGGTCGTCTGAGGAATGGCTCCAGAGATGTGTAGACAGGCGGAGGCAAACTCGGGGCAGCTGAGAGGACCCGGTGCAGGAGGGATTTGGCGCGCTTTCCTCCGGAGCGTTCAGTCCAGCCGTCTAACGAGCACTTGCTGAGTGGTCCTCCTTATGCTCCAGCCCTGCCATTACTCTGTGCAAAAGAATCAGTACCCCACAGTCCGTGCTCATAAAAAACAGTAGGCGAGGCCAGAGCCAGTCAGTCGTTTCTGTGCAGTAACAGCGGCATATGTTGGTCCATTGTTGGCATAACAGGTATGGTGGACTCTGCGTTTGTGGGAGAAACAGAGGAGGAGGTTCACTGGAGCCTCATCGTGAAAAATTGACTAGGCAGAGAAGGCAGGTGCAGAGACTCACAGGGAACAGCATGTGAACTGGAAGGAACTTGCACGTGAAGCGCCGGACTCACTGCAGAGCAGGGGGCTGACACAGAGACTTTGTGGCATGTCGTGAAGGGGAACGTTCTCTAGGAGAAAATGGAAATACGAGAAGTTACGCAAAGACGTCAAGTGTAAAAAGAAATCGTTCCGCACATCTGAGCTCTGCCGACAGTGGAGTCCTGAGTCCCCATCCCAGGTCCTGGCGCCTTTTAAGGTGGATTCTGAGCTTCTCTAGATGGATGATTCCACTCGATTATTTGTGAACTTGTGACGAAGAATGCACTCACTCTTGTTTAAAATTTCTAACTAGCCTCAGAAAAATCTGAAGAGGAATTTCATAATGTCAAATTATTTAAAGGGAAGCAGCCAGTTGTTGGGGACACTGGAAGATAAGAGCATTAGTGGAAGAGGGACAGAGAGACAGGGTTGCTCTGCCTCAGATCCCCCAGCCCTCAGACAGAAGCCCTCGGGCAGCCCGCCACCCTCATCCTTCCCTGTAGTAACCATTTGTTGATCCTTTGCTGGCTGACCTCCCCAGCTGTTCTTAGCCAATGACCTCATCTCCTTCTTGCAATAAAATAGCAGGTAATCAACAAGAATCCCCTCCACTCCCTCCCAGAAACGTACACATTCATCTGCAGTCACACTCCTTTTTCTTCTTTTGTCGGTCCCAATCTGCTTTCATGCTTTCCTATATTTTTCACGTCCTGTCCATTGAACAGACAATACTTGTGATGGAAGAGGCTGCACCCCCAAGGCCAAATCCAACTGTGAAATCATCGTCATGAAAGAAATATTGTGAAAATTGCGTTTTTAATCTTTAAAATCTTCACTGTAAAATATGAAAGTCAGTAATTCAGTGACCTAAACAATTTGAAAATTCAAATAAACTAACATTGTAATATCTGACAGAATAATTGAACAAGGAATGAATGACATAAGTGTAGGTTTTAAATAGTCTACTACTTTACATTTCAGTTACTTAAGAAGATTCCAGTCATTTACTGGAGTTTAAAGAATCTTGATTCTTTTAAATAAGCATGCAAAGAGAACTCTGCATGGGTGAAGCCATATTCTTTTTAAGCTACTAACAAATGACTGAAGCAGCCGTGGGCTCTGCATTTCGCCAAGCCACGTGCTCAAGGCAGTGACCTAGTTGCAAGTCCCGCCCTCCAGACTGACCTTCCCGGCTCCATGCCCACACAGTTTCCAGAGAGAGTCCCGAAGTGCGGAATCTAAATCCACACTCCGTAACTTGGCCACACGTGGTCTGGTATATGGGTGTCTCTGGCTCATTGCTCTCCCCTTTCGTGTGCATTCCACAGTGTGCTCACCTGAACCCTGGGTGAGAAGGGTTCTTGTGTCTGTACCTCCATTGTTTTGCACCTGCTGTTCATTCCGCCGAATTTTTAATAAATTTTCCCAGCTGCTTTTGCTTTTCTCTGCTTTCAACACTTCTGGGAAATTTTCTTCCCCTTTCCCTTACCCGGTGCCACGCCGGGTGCTTCCCTTCGCCACAGCGTGTGACATGTTGCCTGATCTCTTCAGTCGCCTGTCATCTCCATCCCGCCAGCGACCTCACTAGACAGGACACCCCTTTCCCGCCACGGTGTCTAGCAGGAGTGCCAGCCACAGGGTAGGGGCTAAGTAAAGGATTTTTTTGGGGTTTTGTTTTTTGGGTTGTTTTTTTTTTTTTTAACGCGGTAAGATTACTTTCTTTTTGTTGAGATGCTAGCTGCTTTTGTTAATTCACCAGAATTGTAATATCTGCAGTTTGCTACTTGTAACTAAAATCATCTCAAATATTTTTGTTTGTTTGAATCTTATCTGAGAGCTTTCTCCTCCTCGCGTTGGTCACTGGAAGATCATAGCTATATTAGCAACCTGCCTTCAGCTACTGCAAGGGACACCATGGCTTACCAATATGTTCTAAGGATATTCTTGACCTTTATTCTTCCTCTGCCCCTATTTAATGAGTATTCCTTTTAGATTCTATCCACGTTCAAAGTTCTGAACACATAGCTCTTCAGCAAATATTCAGTTCCTCCTTTATGAGAAAACATTTTTAAAAATTTAAGGTGGTCACGTACAAATTGTATAAGCCTTACCCCTGCAAAGATAGTATCATCCCTTCAGATTAATAGTTGTCTTACAAAATGGAGCACATTACAATATACCTTGCCATTCAGATACTTTTGCTTTTCTAAATCAAATAAATTGAGGTATACTATTTAGTAGATGCTTCTTAAAAGAGAGTAACTAAGGTCAGCACTTTAAAATCAGTCACTTGGCTCCTCCCCTTGTGTGTAGTGGCTGCTGACGTTCATCACCTGTGAGTCTCATCATTTTAGAAATCCAGGAGAGAGGTCGGCAAGGGTAATGCTTTACTAGGATAGTTAACAATGTAAGCTATTCTTTATAAAGTTCTTAATACATATCTGGCATTTTGCTGGAATACATACGTATGTATATGTAATTTCTCATCCTTTCAGGATACTTATTAAGGATTCACATTTTACAGGTAAAGAAACAGGTTCTGGGGAAGTGGATGACCTTGACTGAGATCTGGGACAGTAAAACACAGAAGCCCATCTGACTCCACATCTTTTCTCTTACCCCTTGACCACATTTCTCCACTTCAAAAGCTCTGGTGATGATCATTAAATTGATGACCATTGATAAAACTGATGTTCCAAAATACTTAGATTATTTCCTGGCTCTTTTAAATATTAAGTAAATACCAGTAAGTCCAAAGTCACTATGTAATTGATTATCCCCAGAAACTTAGAAATCAGTTGTAGGGTAGGCTTCACACTTTCATAGATATAAATGTCATTGAGCAACGTATCTAATTTGATCTTACAGAATGATCATCTCTCTGGACCTTTTTCAGTTTCAAAATACCTTTAAAATAACCATAGCGTACTTGTTATCACATCTGCAAAATGTCCTCATAGAACTAGGAGAATGGCTTTAGCTCTTTTTGGGTTGTTTTTTATTGTTGAGTAATGAGAGTTCTTCATATATTCGGGACACTAGACCATTGTCAGATATGTGATTTGCAAATATTTTCTCCCGTACTGTAGATTGTCTTTTCACTTTCTTGCTGATGTCCTTTGACACAGAAGTTTTTAATTTTGCTGGAGTCTGTTTTATTTATATATTTTTTTGGTTGTTTGTGCTTTTGTTAGCATATCTAAGAAACTAATAACTAAGGTCACAAAGAGTTACACCTGTGTTTCTGCTGTTCAACCTGGCTAGTGAATTTTTCACTGGAGTCGTTACACTTTGCACCTCAAGAATTTCTTTGGATTCTTTTCTGTATTTCTTATATCTATATTAATATTCTCGATTTTGGTGAGGCATTGTTCTAATACCCTTCTTTAGCTCTTTAGATACAGGCTATCATTTAGTTCCTTGAATATATTTCAAATAACTGATTTAAAGTCTTTGTCTAGTGGGATGAATTGGGAGATTGGGATCGACCTATATACACTAATATGTATAAAATAGATAACTAATAAGAACCTGCCGTATTAGCACAGGGAACTCCACTGTACAGTAGAAACTAACACAACATTGTAAAACAACTCTACCCCAATAAAAAATAAAAATAAATAAAGTCTTTGTCCAGTAAGTTCAGTGTCTCAGCTTCATCAGGGGTATTCTTCTACTGACTACTTTTTTTTTCTCGTGTATAGACTATACTTTTGTTTTTTCTTTGCATGTTGCATAATGGTTTTTGTTTGTTTAAAACTGGACATTTACTATAGTGTGTCCGTGTGAAAATCAAATTCTCCTTCCTCCCTAGGATTTTTTTTTTCTTGGTTTAATTACTTTTCCAAACTAATATTGTAAAGTCGATATTTATCATGCGTTGCCACAGAAGTGTCTTTTCTCTCTTACCTTAGTGGTCAGCTAATGATTGGACAGAGATTTTGTCAAATGCTTGGAAATGAAATCTGTAGTCTTTACCAAGAGGCTGTGGGTACCTGCTGGAGCTTGTCTTCAACACTGAGCCAATCAGTTTGCAACTAACTGGCTTAGCCTTGACTTTCCTTCTTATACTGAACCTCAAGGTCAGCCAGAGGAGAGCTCAGGGCCTTCTCAGGTCTGTCCTGGACAAGTACCTGACACTGTAGCCTTTGAGATTCCAGAAATATGTCAGAACTTTGCAGAGCTCCTAGGGACATCTCATTCCCCCACTTTTCCTTGTAAGCTTTGTGGTTAGCCTGTTATTTGCTCCAGTCTTTCTCCACCACTTCAAGCAGCTAATCTCATAAACATTTGCCTCTAATTATTTTCTTCAAATACCCTGAGGGAAAAGACTTTGTGCACTGGATGAGCTCCCGGTCAGGTCAAATAAAGGCAGTCCTCTGGGGATGGGGTTTTGAAAGCCTCCACCCTACCCTGCCCCCTCCAGTGACCTCCAGCCTGCTGGCTTCCTGCATGCTGGATTGCGGCTCTGCAGCCGGGGGGTGAGGGGTGGGAATAGGACCGAGCTCACCCTTCATTCCAAGGTGCGCCAATTTTTTTAAATACAAATGCTCCCTAGATCTCTGCAAGCCTTTGGTTAACTTCCAGGCATCTAAAAATGTTGATTCTAACAATTTTTGCCAGTTTCTCTCTGCTTTTTCAGGAGAATTTTTGGAGGTTCTTACCCTATCATTTTCACTGATGTCACTTTTATATTTTTCCTTACATTATAATTAGATATATAGTTAAATGGTCGCCGAATTAATTCACTAAAAGCAGAATGCGTCTTCCTTTCCAGAAATTTCTCTGAACCTTTTTGTACTTCTCCTGTTATATTTTAGGACTATGATGATGGATATGGCGCTGCTTATGATGAACAGAGTTATGATTCCTATGATAACAGCTATAGCGCCCCAGCCCAAAGGTAAGAGTCAATCTTTATGACCAGACCCCATAGCAGACACTTGTGCCCTTCCACAGTTGCTGTACTCTGGGAACAGGGTGATGATTGGCCAGTGACGGTGAGATTTGACTCGGCCTGCTTGGTTTTGTTTGTTTTAATCGGAGAAGCACTGTCTATCCTACCGAATAGCATGTATTGCTCTCAACTTTACTGTAGTGCTAAAGCAATGAGTCTTGGAAAATAAAAGTTGAAATTTTATTTGCTCTAAAAATTTAACTTAAGCATTCAGTATATTCTAAGGAAGAACAGTGTCTACCAAGTCTGTGGCTCTTCAAGTCCTAAGGCCCAAAGTCATATCAGAAATGTGTAAATATCCCGCATTGTCAGTGCCTGGGGATGGAAGTGACAAGTTTTTTTCAGTGTTCATAGATCATTTCTGTTTCTTCGCAGCAGTGCTTCTGTTTTCTAACAACTTGAAGTTCCTATTTGTGAAAAATGAGTGAGTTCTAATTTGTTTCCTAAAGAAGTGTTGACTTAGAAATGAGGGTTATTAGAGGGAAACACAGCTTCATAGTTACGTCTTCTGATAGTAGACCTTGATGTCCATTGATATATGAAATCCGTGTTCTGTTCAGAATGTTTTCCTAAATGCCTAGAAACCTCTTGCTTTATGTTTAAAATTCTGAGTGGTAGACAAAGACAGACATACGCAAACCAAAATACTGGCTTTGTGAAGCATAAATAAATATGGACTACATGGTTATTTCGATGAAGCATAAATTCACTTTTGAACTCATTCGGGGCCAGGCAAGCTTTGAACAGACAAGCACCCTGGTACTGAGGTTGACAGGGATATAATTTTTTCTCTTTTTGTTCATGCCAGATTTTTTACTTATATAATTTATAACAATTAAGTAGCCTTTAAACTTTGACTCCCAGCTGGTCGTCTTTACGGGAAGCCTTGTGCATGGTGTTCTCATCCTTGCGGGTTTTGGCACGCCCGGGGGTGACTGGCACACAGTGGACATTAGACAGGACTTTACGTGTCTCACCCTGTATAGGTGTCCCGGCAATGTCACGAAGTATGTGGGGCTGTTCCCGTTATACAGATGAAGGGAAGGAGCACAGAGCATAAGATTAAGTAATTAGCCGCAAATCACACATGGAGTGCAATCCTTTAAAGACTCACACATCTCATTTAATCTGAACGGCAACAGCCGGAGTTAATGTGCCTGTTTTACAGATGATGAAACTGAGGCTCAGAGAAGTAAATAACTAACCCAGAATGTGAACCAGACTTGGAAACCTTGTAGTCTTCCCACTTTAAGCTGTGATAACGTATTAATATGATTGATCACACGCATTCGTTCCTTTGGTCATTTATTCATTCAGCCAACATTTATTAAATGTCCACTACATGTATTAAATGTAGGCACTGTGCTCGATGTTGGATTACAAAGATTATTGAGACAGAGACCCTCTCCTTGGGAAGTTCACAGGCTAGAATGAAATACAAATATTTAAAAGCAATGTAATGTGGTAACCACGTGAGAGTCTGAGGAAAAACACAGTATTTCCATAAGAAGACAGTGCTCAAGTCTGGTTGGGAACACTGGGGACATTTCACTGAGAAAGTGAAGGGCAAGTAGGGGTCACCAGGGTACAAACAGAGAAGGACATTTCCCAAAGCCAGAGCAAGGCACAGAGCCTGACACAAGAAGTGCTGCCTGAGCTGGAGGATGTGCCGCACGGGACAGATGAGGCAGGAGAGGGAGTGACCGCATCCTCCCCAGTCTCAGGGTGCAGGCTCCGGACCGTGGGCAGCAGCAGGGAGCCAAGGGAGCAGTGTGTTCACACCTGGATTCGGAGAAATGGATTAGAAGGCGGTAGAGAGGCCAGATTGGCAGATGGCGAGCCTGGAGGCAGAGACCCATTAGGAGGCTGGCACGTTCCGAATTATAAGCCCTTTAAATGTCAGGAAGACTCACGTGAAAGAAACACCTTTCATGACAGCCAGCCCACCTGCCCGGAAGTGATCTTTTCAGTGCTACCTGAAGGAGTTACAGAGAATTGCATGAGAATGCCACACGCTGGCAAGTGCGGGAGTCACTGTTGGTCGGTTACTCTTAATATTCATTTAATCCTCATAACCTGTGAAATAAGTGTCAGTCCTTTTAAAGAAGAAAAACTGGTTTACAAAAATTAGGTAACTTGCCTAAGATCATGCAACTTACAAGCGAAGGGGCTCGACTGAGCACCTCGGTCTGTCTGTCTGTCTGTCTCCCTCTTCACCGTCTACTGTAAATCACAGTGAAGCAGCTGTATTATGGAGCAGCGTGAAGAAATGGTTCCAGGCGCTGTATTAGTTTGCTAGAGTTACCGTAACAAAATACCACAGACTGTATTTAAAGCAACAGAAATTTGTTTTCTCAAGGTTAAAGAGGCTGGAGGTCCAAGATCAAGGCGTTGGCAGATCTGCCTTCTTCTGAGGCCCCTCTCCTTGACTCGCAGCTGGCCGCCTTCTCACTGTGTCCTCTGTGCGCGTGCATCCCTGCTTTCCCTTTGTGTCCAAATTCCCTTCCTTGTAATGACAGCAGTCAGATTGGACTAGGGCCCACAAAAGGCCCCATTTTAACTTAATCACCTCTTTAAAGATGATTGATTGTCTCCAGATACACATTATGAGGTACTGGGGGTCAGGGCTTCAACATCTGATTTGGGGGGAAACAACAGTTCAGCCCATAACATGCACATATTGTAACATCGGTGTAAGTACAACACTATGTATCTCATAATTAGAAATCTAGTATAAACCAGTTAGGAGAGCAGATTTTTTTGAAATCATCCCCAGGATTGAGTGGTGGGTGTTGACCAGGAAATCACCATCACATCATCTTCAGCAGTGAATGTTGGCTGTGTGCTTGGTGTACTATACCATGGGCTTCACACAGATTCTTTCGCCTCTCAGCATGCCCTGAACTATTGCAAAATTCAAGTCTAAACACGTCATTCCCTTGCATACAGGTTCAGAGTGGTTAAATCGCTTATCCAAACTCAGAAGGCTGAGCGGTGGTAGATCCACATTGGCCCCGAGCACCCTCGTTTGTACTTCCATTGCCTCTCAACTCTCCTTTTGTCATGGTTTTGATTTCAGTTACTGCAACTGGTTCCTATTAATATTTTCCATATACAGTATTCAAAGATCTGATATTTTGTGATGCTTTTAAATCCCTTAGGAATCATGCTTTCATCTGAACTGGAACTGTTGCCTTATCAGACTGGAATGCCTTAATCAAGCCTAAGAATTTCATTTATCCTGCATATTAATGTTGCGGGCTAAGACGAATGAAATTAAGAGCTTGGTTTTTCCAATTTTACGTGAGATCCTTTCAGCAAGGAACATTCACGGCCACTACTCTCAAGGAGCAGACAACCTAGTATCCACTAACAGATAATACCGTGTAACACTTGATACTCTGGGGTCTAAATTTTCTTGGGTTTTACACTCCAGGTTCTATAAAATTTATTTCAGACTTCAATAATTCTCTCAATTCAGAATTTGAAAGTACAGTCTGTGCTGTAGTTATATAGCTCAGCGTTACTGCCGAATTCTTTACTTGGTCTCCTTTTAGATTACAAGCTGTTCTGAAAATGTTCTTTGACACGTCAAGACGTAGTGAAAAGAGCACAGAGCGGAAGTCCTTAGGACCGCACTGTCCACCCTGGCAGCCTCCAGCACATGCGCCTGTTGAACACTTGAAAGGTGTCTAGTCCAAAGGGGGATGTGTTGGGGGTGTCAGGCACATACCCGATTCCAAAGGCGGTGTGGAGTAAATAAAGGATGCAAAATAAATACACGATTAAGATCAGCATCACCTGTTTCTTTTTACTTTTTGTTTAAACGTGGCTACTAGAAAACTCCAAATTACAAATTTCCCTTGGACAGCGCAGAGTTAAAAGACGGCGGTGTCTCTGGCACCAGCACAGAGGAGCTGTGTCTCGGGTTCAGGGCGATGCACCCTCGGGGCAAGCAGGTCAGCTCACCAGGAGCAGAAAGAGAAGTAGAGAGTGTCCAGTCACGTTGATCCTTTTGAAACTTCTATTTTAAAGTTTTGTACTATGTTACTCCCACTGTAGCACACGTTACCCATAAATAGTTTCAGTTACAAGCTCAGAAACCATTTCTTTGTGATGCAGATGTGTTACCAGAAACGTCTGCAGACCCAGGCCACGGTGTAAGAGTCTGACAGAGCTGGGTTTAGGTCCCACTTCTAACGCTTACTGGTTACGTGACTGTGGGCAAGTCATTTCACCTCTCTAAGCCTCCATTTGTAAAATGTGTAACTTGGTTTTTTCTTTGGAGGATCGACCTGAAGGTTGAACGAGACAGGAAAACACACAGCCCTAGTGAACCACGTGGAGGTAGGCGGGCTGCCCAGCGTCTTCTCTGTGAGGGACTAAATGAGACCTTCCCCGGCGTAGTTCCACATTCCACCAGGTGGTTAGCGTAGCGCTGAGGGAGCCCCAGTGCCCGCCCTACCTAGAAAATAGAAAATTCAGCATAGTTCAGCTACGTTTCCCCATCGATGTTTGTGATGGCCCCCATAGCGTAAAACAAAATGTAAAACAAAGCATTGTTTATCTAACTTCACACATTTAATGAGTAACAAGCTGTCATCTATTACTGTGAAGAGAAATATGAGCTATTCTTTACAATACTGGAGTTATTCTAATATACATTGGCTCAAATAGTTATTGATTCATTCCTGTGGGCACACCGCTCTGGAGTAGCTGCGGTGAATTAAAAAAGAGCAGGGGATGAATGGCCTCAGTCCTCAGGGACCTGCACCTGCCCTGACATGACTGGAGCCTTCACAGAAATCATAGTCTGACTCCTGGAAACCCTTTGTAAATGTATCTATTTCATTCTAAACTAAGTGGAATTAGTTTTCATTTGATATTCATAGCATGATGACTATACTTAATAATACAGTATTGAGTTCTGGAAATTTGCTAAGAGTAAATTTCAGGTGCTCTCATCACACGAGAAAATGGTAACTGTGAGAAAATCTGTTAGTTATCTTGACTGTAATAATCATTTCACTATGTTTTTGTACGTTATGTACAACTTTTATTTCAAATTTCACTTTTTTTTTTTTTTTTTTGCGGTACGCGGGCCTCTCACTGTTGTGGCCTCTCCCGTCGCGGAGCACAGGCTCTGGACGCGCAGGCTCAGCGGCCATGGCTCACGGGCCCAGCCGCTCCGCGGCATGTGGGATCTTCCCGGACCGGGGCACGAACCCGTGTCCCCTGCATCGGTAGGCGGACTCTCAACCACTGCGCCACCAGGGAAGCCCCCAAATTTCACAATATTTTAATCTGTGTTTCCAAATAATTGTAAATTCTCCAAGGAGATATTTGATTCCTCCGATGATCAGTCATAAAGAAGGTAGAACAAAAAAGGGTTTCCAAAAAGTGCTAATAACCCCCTGAGCATAAGTGGATGACTCTGTAATAAAAAGTTTATTTTCTTGCGGGTTTAATGTTGACATGCTAATTTCCCATAGCACTTTGTGGCTTGACGGTATTTTTGAGTACCTGTTTCCTTTCATCCTCCAGAATCTCTATGATTTTCCTGAAAACACTTAGAAATACTGAAAAAGGGAATTAGAAATAATAGCTGCTAGTTTTGGAGAGCCTGTTAAGTCTAGCACTCAGCCATCTGCATCCTTTCTGTACATTATCTCCAGTTTTCACAGTGGCCCTACGTGCTAAGCTTTTCCATGTACAGAAGTTGAAGATGTGATGTTTAGCGACTTTCCCAAGAGTACGCTGCTGAAGAGTACTGAAGCTTAGGTTTTTGTCTGACACTAAAAACCATTATCCAGCTAAAAAAATTTTAAATGTAAAATCATTGACTTGTTTTTGTGACAAAACAACACCTCAGCCCCTTCATCCAAATAGGCAGAGTAATGGAAGCTGTCAGAAGCTACGAGTACTCTTGGTGTGTTTTCAGATGCCAGTTCCAAGGAAGGCAATGAGACAGAAATTAGTGTTGCCGTATGCCCAGCTGTCTAGTTTGCTGTTGCTTCTGTTGGCAGCCTTAGCACTGTATGTGCAGTAATGTCTTCTCAAAAGCTGACTTGTAGAGGTCTGAATATAGTTTGGAATTTTCACTTTGGAAATGATGACCTGGTGTTTAGTTTAGGATGTAACATTTAAACATCAGTAAAACTGTCTTTTGGAAGATATTGCTGTGTTGTATCAGGGTTGGCTGTTTTGGATTTTTAAAAGCAGTAATGGTCTGGCCTGGATTAACCATGCCTTGCAATATTTTTGTGAAACATACTTTTACCTAGCCTGGGTTTTTGGCTACTTGCAGCACAAGTACTGAAGGAGTCTCTTAGTACAAACTAAGCCGTATCGCTATTGACAGACAGATACTTCTAACACAGTATTATATAGACATTGACCAAATAACAGAGACACCAACCCAGATTATACTGTAAAACGGTAAATATCTAAATTCTCAGTCAAGGACCATATGCTAAGAAAAAACGAGGAGATGGCTATAGTGAAAACGAAGCTACAACCTAAAAGGGAAAAGGGAGGGAAAAGCCCAAGGGCCAAAGTTTTAACATGTATAAGTATTGCTGTTAATAATAATTACTGTGCATTGACCACATCTACTGCAGCATTGGTTGTATCTAGATAAGTGTGTGTGTGTGCACATGTCTCTGTGTGTATGTGTGAGCGCACGTGCACACGAGCATGTATTATCCCCTCTGGTCTTAATTTTAACTTTAAAAGGTGGATGTTCTCATCCCCATTTTTTTCTTGAGAAAACTGAGACACAGAGAGAGGTTTAGTAAGTGGTCTGAGTTACGCACTTAGTGACATTACTCATCTCAGTCCATTTTGTTTCTCCTGTTGTCGTGCTTCTCAAAGAGTCGTACACCTGTCACTGAGGCCTCACAACATGCTTTCAGGTGGTACATGGCCGCCTTTTTTTTTTTTACAGTTTTAACAATTAGATTTTAAAGTTTCTGGAAAAGTACGATTACCATATCAAGCACATGATTTTATGAATAGTATTGCTATAAATAAATTACAGTAGGTTTAAGTTAAAATAAAATCAGTCTAGGGAGTAATATGAAGTCACTAACAGGACGAGTGCTGGACATGGATGGGAAAAGTCCCAGAAGTGGCCCATGAAGGGCTGAAGTTGGGCAAACACCGCCCTCAGCACTTTTCTGTTTTCAAGATTCATTAACAAATTTTGAAGGAATGAGATATCTATCGAGTGCTTATCAAGTGTTAGTTACTGTATTAAATGCTCTCATGCCTATCATTTTATTTAACTCTGCAAGATTATCAGTTTTTAGTTTTACAAATAAGGAAACTAATGCTCAGAGAGTTTGAGCTTGACCAAAGTCACATCGCTAATAAGTAGCAGTCAGGCCTCATATCCAATTCTCTTCAAGATCAAGTTCTTTTGCTTAACCTGAAGGCAACTAAGATGGGGGGTGGGGGTGGGGGGTCCCTACAAATACAGAGAATACCAGAACGCCTGAATTGGCCACGTGGAATCTTCAGACATGATCTCTGCAAGTGGATGAAACAGCAGCAGGGCCAAGGCGTGCTAATGGCAGTAAATCAATTGCCACTGTCAGTTCACTCGTTCATGTTCTTGAGAATACGTGAGATTGATCACTGAGGACTGTGGAATAATGGTAGTATGTGAAAACAGAGTCCACCGGGGAGATGTACTACATCGTTTGTACTTAGCGCTGCCATCTGCTTAATAGCATCAAGAAGACGACAGTGGTGCTCATGATCACCCACTCATGGCGGTGACAGATGCTGCGGGGAGTAGAGTAAGCAGTCCCGGAAACGAGGCTCCTCACCAAAGTGTAGATTGTGTGGCAGGCTTCCTAAAAAGTGCGATTGTTGGTTATCACACCACAAGTTTAAAATCTTCACTATAGAATTTTAAGTTCTGTTAGATAAGGATCTGCTTGGTGAATCTCCCGTGTTTTCTTTCCCCGTGTTTCATACATTCTTGAAACGCATTTTTATTAGTTCTAGAATAATTTTCCTGACGAATTCTGCCCTCTTTCTAGTGAAAGAAAATGATAGAACTTTTGTATAATTCTTGACTCTTACAGTTAGTCACGTGATTTAGTTAAAAAGGCTTGTGGGCTGTGAAACCACACAAACCTGGATTTGAATCCCAGCTGCGTCGCTTTCTCACCCGTATTATTTTGGCCGGGTTACTTCTTCGAGTCTTCATTTCTCATCTGTAAAATGACGGCAAGAATATTTGACTCGTGAGATTGTGATTAAATGAGATAGCAGATGTAATGTACATAGTGGAAGTTCAGTAAACTTGGAAAGATAACGTACTGGGTGCGGCACGCTGTTCTAAGCATTTTACAGCCTTCCTTATGAGTAGGTTACTATTATTATCATCCCACGTTATAGATGAGGAAATTGAGGCACAAAGATTATGGAATTTCCCTAAGGTTACTGGAGAGTAAATGCTGGGGCTGGCATTGAACGCGGGCAGTCTAAGCCCTCTGCGGTACTGCCTCTCTGTGTAACCTGTTCTTATCAGTTTAGTTATCCCATCTAGCAACTTGTACAGTCTTTTCCTGAGGAAGACTGCAGTCAATAAAATCTCAACAAAGAAACAACCTGCATAAAATTATACATGCCACTTTGATTCCCCATTTGTGAAATAAAAACGTATTAAAGGCTTCATTTTAATTTAGATTGTTTAGAGTTCTAAGATGTTTGGAAGCACAGACTTGAGGTCAAAGCTTGAAGTAACTTGTGAAGAATGATTTATAGTAGAGAACGTCAGTGTGCTTGAATTTCTCAGAATCTAGTCAAACCTCATTTACTGGACTCACAACTCCAGAAGCGGAAATAATTCGCACATGATGTGGACGGTGTTTTTCCCTTTTATTTGACATCATGAAGGGATGTGTTCTTTTGGAAAGTAATTTACAAGTGTCCATCAAGACCCTTGAAAGTGTTTGTAACCTTTGACCCAATATTTGCACAATAAGTGCCTGAACTTAGTATATAACGAGTGTTTGACAGTGTAAACATATTTAAGACCTCTTTAAAAAGAATAAGCAGTTTCTGGCAAAGTTCAGGGAAAGTAATATGGCTCTTTAGATATGGGGGAAAAACAACAACCTATGCGTATCATCTTGGCCAAAGTAATGTAGATGAAACAGCACCTCAATTAAGGCTGAATCCAGACTTGGTTAAATGGGCGGGAAGACCTGGGTTTGCATCACAGCTCTGCCACTTGCTAACGGCGCAGCTGCGGTCAAGTTACTCTACCTGTGCTTCAGTTGTTCATCTGTAAAATGGGGATGATGAGAATAGTAACCACCTGTTAGGTTGTTGTCATATTAAATGAGTTAATAATATTCAATATGTGGAAAGCACCTGGCACTTTGTATACGCTATCATTAGCTATCATTAAAATTCTATAATATATTATCTAAAAGCCTTGGGGCTATAAGTGTCTTAGACGTAGAATTTTTGAATTTTGGAAAGATAGTGTGTTACATTCCACGTGTTATACAACTCTGGGCGGGGGGTGGGTGTCTATTTGTGGTTCTCCAGGACAGTGATTGCCCCTTGGATTATTTGACATTTATGATCAAGGAAAACGTGATTACAGAGGGATGGAAAGCATATATGGCAAATTGAAAAACAAGGGGATTTCTGAAGGGGAGGGTGGTTGGTGTTCAGCCTTTGCAGTTTGTAATCCTACCAAGTATAACAAATGGTTAGTGCTAGCAATTAATTTTTAAACAGTACAGATTTAAGGATTAATAACAGGACTCTCCCTTCTATTAGAAGCCATCCCATTAGCAGGGCCTCTGTTGATCTGGCCCTGATCTTTCCCTAACCTCATGTCAAGTCACCCACTCATACAATCTAACCTTACATTGAATTGTTCAGTCATGACTCATTTATAATGTGCTCAGTTACACACAAAGTAGATCTCAAGGCATAGCTATGAGAGTAAATTTAATTTCGTCAGATTCTTCCTGGCTCCTTCAATCATTTTCTTCGCTTACACCTTTTAAAGACATTGCAGTTGTTCGGCACATTTCTATAAAGATTACATGCAGTGTTTTTTAGACTTTGCCACAATGGTGCAAACAGGATAATTTGCTTTTCTTTCCATTTTAGTGCTTGCTAGATTGCTTGCAGCAGAGCAGAGGTTCCTTGACTCGGCCGTTAACCTCATCCCACAAGCTTCCTTGATGCTCTCTCTGCCTCTCCCATCCCCTCCCATGTTTACTAAGTACTCAGCCAGGCTTCTGTGTTTCCACAATACTGTATGCTTGCCTCTGCTGGCCACTAGTACCTGCTGGACTGGAGAACCTCTCTCTCCTTTTCATACAGAGAGGCCCTCAGTGGCAGAAACCCGCTTGTATTTATTCTTTTATCCCCAGTACCTAGTGTAGTGCCAATCAGAGAAGTGACCTGTCTGTGTTTTTCACTTAAATTGATAACATTCAAGAATCCTGCATCTGTTCTAGAAAGAAGTCTGATACCATTGAACATCTAATGTGAAAATGCAGGTAGCCCTCCTTCAACTTGGGCTGTATGGAAGCGTCACTTATACAGCCTAAAAAAAAAAAAAAAAAAGTAGGTGCCCAAGCCAGTCTCCTGTTTATTGTTTTTAATCTGAGTCTTTGTATAGCACAGCTATCTGAAAATTTTTAAACTCTAGTCAATTTTTATGAGCAACCAAGGTTGAGAACTACTCTTCTTGACTAGTAAGTACTATGCAAATGAGATATTATATATAAAGCACTTTTCAGAGTGCCTAGCAGATGATCGCTAAGTAAATATTTGTTTCCCCAATAAATAAGTCATTGACATGTCTTCCATTCGTTCATTCTGCAAACTATTGAGTACCTACTGTGTGCCAGCAACCATCCTAGGTGCTTGATAAGTACCAGTGAACAAAAACGGATAAAGAATGTGCCCCTGTAGAGCTTACGTTCTAGTGGTGGTCATGTTTGAATATGGCAGGCGTGTTCAGCCTTCTGAGAGGATGATTTAAGACTTGCAGGAGGTGAAAGAGTTTGCCTAAGGGTATATCTGTGGGAGCAGTGGTCTGTGCAAAAGCCCTCAGATGGGCGTGTGTCTCGTGTATTCTGAAATCCTTGAAGTTATCATTTTCTTCCATTTGAATTTGTAATTTCAACTTCTCCTAACAGAAAACTTGAGATTTCCCTTTGGAGTAAGGTATTTTTGAACAATTTGGAAGAAAATGTTTTAGCATTTCAGGAATGTGTTGTAATAATTTTTTCCTATCTAAAGTTAATCCCAGTATGATTAAAGGAGCTTGCAAACCTAAAACTGTGAAGTTACAGAAGACTGTGGCCTGTACATGCTGATATCTTGGCCTGTGGCAACTTTGGTAGGCAGAATAATGGCTCTCAAAAATATCCATAGACTAATCTTCCAAACCCGTGGATATGTTCTCTTACATTGGCAGAAGGGACTTGCAGGTATGATTAAGTTAAGAACCTCCAGGTTCTTTTTTGAGCGGGCCCATGGTAATCACAAGGGTCTTTAAAAATGGAGGTGGGAGGAAGGCAGAAGTGTCAGAGGAAGAGGTGGCTATGGAAGAAAGGTACAGAAAGATGCAGTGTTGCTGACTTTGATGATGAAGGATGAGGGCCGTAAGTCAAAGACTGTGGGCCACCTTCAGAAGCCAAGATGGGTAAGAAAACACATTCTCCCCTATAGCCTCCAGAAGGGAATGTGGGCCCGCCAATACCTTGATTTAACCCAGGAAGACCTGCGTGCAACCTCTGTCCTATAGAACTGCAGCATTATGAAGTATGTGCTGCTTAAGTTGCTACGTTTGTGGTCATCTGTGACAGCAGAAATAGAAAATTAATAGGCAACCAACAGCCTGACAGAAGAAGAGAGATGTCCTTTACAGATGTAAATCTTATTTATCTAACTCTCTCTCTCTCTCTTCTTTTTCATGAACAGCCAGCATTCAATTATGAATAAAAATTATGCAGTTAGAAAATATGACCCAGAGTCAAGAGAAAAAATAGTTAGTCAAGAGAAACAACCCAGATATTAGAATTGTCAGACAGGGTCTTAAAATTGGTATGTTCAGTATGCTAAAGGATATTGTGCGAAAGGTGGACGGCATGAGCGAACAAATCAGAATCTAGCCAAGAGAACTCTTAAAAAGGAACCAAGTGGAAATGCTAGAATTGAAAAATTACAGTGTCAGAGGTGAATAATTATTTCAGTGGGCTTATTAACAGATTGTACACCATAAAGGAAATAGTAAGAGAACTCGAAGACAAATTAATAAAAAGTATCCAAACATGCAAAGAGAAAAAGAAAATGAAGAGTAAAAGGAAAATTGCACATGAGATCTGCAAGGGTGAGGTGAAACAGTTTAACATGTTATTGGAATTGCAGAATGAGAAGAGAGAAAGTGCAGGGTAGAAGAAATAACGACAGACATTTCTAAAATTAACAAAAAACACCACCACACAGATCCGCGAAGTGCAGAGAACCCTAAGCAGGATAAATATGAATAAAAACACATGAAGGTATAACATATACCAATTGCTATAAAACAAAGAGAAGAGATTGAGAGCAACCAAAGGAGAAAGAAATATAAATGTAATCAAAATATAAGATCTTTTACATCAGGTATTTTCACTTAGCATTATGTTTTTGAGGTTCATCCACATTATAGCTTTCATCAGTATCTCATTCCTCCTTATTACCGAATGGTTTTCCATTTATGGGTCTACCACGTTCTGTTTATACATTAACTAGGTGATGGATACTGGGGTTTTTTTTCACTGCTTGGCTATTGTGAATAGTGCTGCTTTGAACATTTATGTGCAGATCTTCATGTGGACTTGTTTTAGCTTCCCTTAGATAGATATTTAGGAGTGGAATGGCTCAGTCAAATATTAATTGTATGTTTAACTTTTTAAGAAACTGCCCAAACTGGTTTTCGAAGTCGTTCTACCATTTTAAATTCCCACCAGTGGTGCACAAGGATTCTTAAGGATAATTTTAACCAAAATGTTCAAGACCTCTATACTGACAACTATTAATAAAACATTGCGGGCTTCCCTGGTGACGCAGTGGTTAAGAATCCGCCTGCCAGCACAGGGGACACGGGTTCGAGCCCTGGTCCGGGAAGATCCCACATGCCGCGGAGCAGCTAAGCCCGTGTGCCACAACTACTGAGCCTCCACTCTACAGCCCACAAGCCACAACTACTGAACCTGTGCTCTACTGCGTGCAAGCCACAACTACCAAAGCCCACGTGCCTAGAGCCTGTGCTCCACAACAAGAGAAGCCACCGCAGTGAGAAGCCCGCACACCGCAACGAAGAGTAGCCCCCACTCGCCACAGCTAGAGAAAGCCCACGTGCAGCAACAAAGACCCAACACAGCCAAAAATAAATAATTTTAAAAAAAAAGAAAGTTGCTTATAGAAAGTAGTGAAGACCAAACTAAATGGAGAATACCCCATGTTTTTGAATTGGAAGACTCAATATTCATAAAGATATCAATGCTCCCTGAAATTATCTGTAAATTCAGTACAATTCTAATCAAGACCCATGCAGGCTTCTCTCTCTCTCTCTCTCTCTCTCTCTCTCTCTCTCTCCCCCCCCCCCCAACCGCTCTCCCTCTCCCCCTCCCCCCCCCCACCCACTCTCTCCCTCGCTTTTTTTTTTGGTGCAAAATGACAAGATGGTTCTAAAATATGTGGAACTTCAGAGGACCTGGAATAGCCAAAACAACCTTGATGACGAAGAACAAATTTGGAATACTATACTGACTTCCAGATTTATAAAACCACAGGAATCAACACGCTGTGGTACTATGAAAGGATAGGTCACAGGCCAATGAATATCCACAAATGGACTCACACTTAATTGCTTTCAAGGGCTCCAGAGCAGTTCAGTGGGTGAAGAATTGTCTCTTCAATAAGTAATGCTGTAACAATTAGATGTATGTGTAGGTGAGGTTAGCTTTGATTGCCCCCCGCCAGATACATGCACCACCCTCACACGATTTAGGTGGTTCATGACTTCAGGTTAAAAGTTAAATTTATAAAGCTCCAAGAAGAACATATTGAAAAAGACACAAATCACAGAAGAAAAAAATTTACAAATTTAACTTCATCAAAAGTTAAAACATCTCAAAAAAAAAAAAAGTTAAAACATCGTGTAATCAGAGGACATCATGAAAAAATACGTAGATAAGCCACAGCCAGGGAAAATATATTTGCAACAGACACAGACACACATATCTGACAAATGATCTTCATGTAAACTATATAAAGAAACTGTACAGCTCAATAAGAAACGCATAAAAGTGTATATATTCAAACGGCCAAGAAGCATATGCGGAAGTGCTCAAAATTACTGGTCACCAAGGAAGCGCAAATACAAGTTGAAACCTCATCAGAACACGCTGCCCTCCCACTAGAATGGCTGAAACAAAATTGTCGACAGCACCAAATGTTGGCATAGTTACAGGGCAACTAGAACTCTCATACGTGTGTGAAATGCCACAACTGTGGAAAACTTGGCAGTTTCTCTAAAAAAGTTAAACATATATCTACCCTGTAAACCAGTAATTCCACTCCTAATGATTTTATCCTGGAGAAATGAGACTGTGAATCCAGGAAAAGCTTTATGTAACAGTGTTCAGCGTAGCTTTATGTGTAACCGCCCAAAGCTGGAAACAGCCCAGATGCCCTTCCACAGAGGAGTGAACTGTGATGTATTCATGTGAGGGAATGCTACTCAGCAATAAAAATGAATAAAGTCGTGGTCGCTGCAGTAACATAGATGAAACCATAAGAAAACTTTTAAAACATACTTCCTACAAGGCTTTCAGTGTGAGTGAGTTATCGTTTCGTAGTTACCCACGTAACTGTCGCTAATAGTACATGAATGTTTTAGTAGGCGAAACAGGAGGAAGAGAAGGGAACAAAACGTGGAACGGTCCTATGAAGGGAACTGACTTGGTATGTGCTGGTACTAGTTAGTCCCTGCGCAGGCCATAGCCTCAGTCTGGGTTGTCTGAGGAGGGTGAGCCTGATACCAGGCTCAAGAGTTTCCTAAGCCAGTTTGTCCTTACAGACCAGGGTGCTCTCTGTACCCTCCACCACCATGGGGCCCCACCCAACGCCCCCTTAGCTCGTGGAGCGCCAGTAGTCTGCTTGCAGCCTGCCCGGTCTCCACTTGGAGCCGTTTCCTATCATTTCTTCATACTGTAGCCAGAATGATTTTTTCCCCCAAATGTGTTATGATTCTGTGCTGTCATAATACCAAGCAACTTCCCTTCATAACTGCAATTTTATATTGAAGTAATTCTCTGATCAATGTCTGTCTTCTTTAAATTTCTTTACTGTCATAACCCTCGGTTCCTATCCCAGGGCTTGAAACATAGAAAAAGCTTAATAAATATTTGTTGAATAAATATGGGGAGGTAGAATTTTACTTCACATCAGTAATTTTAAAACAAAGTAGATGTTCCTATCTGAATTTCCTAGTGTTGAATTGGAGTTTAAATACAGTTGCTATAGGTAGTATAGTTTAAATTGTTTTAATTCTACTTATTTGAAGAGTGAGACTGAATAATTTGATATGCAAACTGATGCAAGTTAGTGTGCTACTGGGGTCTCCAGAAACACTGAAACAAGGGTGCTGACCGTCCCCTACAAAGTCACATGGGTTCCTTCCACACTCATATATGTATTTCACATACATAAATAGTGTAGATCACAGTCAAATATCCTTAAAGAGTAATAGACAATGGCTTTGAAATCTAACTATTAAAATCGAGCTAACCGATCGATCGGAAATCTCCCAGAAAGGATACCTCAATATAGCAGGTGGAGAAGTTGACTGAAAAAACAAATTCAAGATGCCACAAATAAATCTCATTAACAAATGATCCCATGAAATGCTGTAAACTGCTCATAAAGTGTTGATGGGCTGTTTTCAAATGCTCTTCAAAGAGCCAAAGAATCCAGTATTGAAAGCTGACACGCCTTGGCACTCAGTGTCGTTGGACTAAGAATCCAGTATTGAAAGCTGACACGCCTTGGCACCCCGTGTAGTTGGACTTGGGTGCTGACAGAGAGAAGTACTAATAAATAGGCCAGTGAACCCAATGTCCATTTTGTTCTCTGTCCAAAAATCTTTTTATGTTTGTTAAACTTGTAGGTACATATTTCATTGGTTAGAGATTAATTCTCAGCAGCCTTCCCAGCCTCCTTCTGAATGGTGACTCATCCCTGACCCCCTTCCCACTCTCAAGACTTGCCCTGCAGTCTGTGGTGGCAGTCATGTTCTGTCACGTTCCAATCTGCAGTTTTGATACTTCACGCAAAGAGTTCTCAATAAAATTTCTTGGGATGTCTAGTGATGATACATGTTACTGGGAAATTTTTAAATTATCTTTTTGCCAGAAAAGTGTTATAAAAAATGAGTCTGTTCCTTTCTGGTTTTTTCATAAGAAATTTTAGTTCTAAATGTTGGTGTTTCAGAGAAATTTAATCATTGTTGAAAGTAACAGCTATAGTGGAAATACTGAAGCTTGACTCAAAGGCAGGTCTAACCTTGAATCGCAGCTCGGTCACTTAGCGTGTGACTGGAGCCAGCCACCAGTGAACCCAGTGGGTCCTTGTGTTTAATTAATAAAGTGAGTGGACGAAATAGCACTTACTTTCCTGAAAGTTAAAATTATGAAATTGCAGAGAACTGTGCAAATAGAAGGAAATTATTAGTTCCTGTTGGTATTTTTGTTAGACTTGTATCACTGAAGGTACATTCCTCACTCTAGCAAATAAGCAGAAATAGATTGTATAACATCCAAATAAGACTGTGGGACAAATATTACTCATTTAGAAAGAACCTCTACTTCAATAATATTGGTAACAGCTGTCCGTGAATAAGAGCTTAATATATGTATGTAACACATTATCTTATTTAAACCTCACAACAATCTCATGAAAGATTTATTTTTAAATCTGTTTTACAGATGAGAAAACTGAGTTGACGTTGCCCAAGCTTAATACACAGAGGTACATGCTGGAGCCTAGATTCTGACAATGTGTTTGCTTGACTCCAGAGCCTGATTCTTAACTATTAATTCTATATCGTCTTCCAAAATTATTATAATAAGACAAGAAACCTGCTGAAAAGTGAAGATGAGTATACAGAGTCAATTTAGCATTGCATGCACATCACATCACAGCCTCGGTATGTGTTGCTGTGAAACACACACCCTGAGTATCACTGAAGCCTCTTTGCGTGCGTGCCTGCCTCAGGTGTGCGGGAAGAAGAAAAAGACACAGAGTGAACTGAAGAGACTTGTGTAGACAAAACCCTTTTCCTTTTACTCTTTCATTTTTCTTGGAATATAATCAAAATTCATAGTTTTTTAAAATTGTATAGAACCATCTGCAATCTTCTAAGCAACTTTTGATAGAAATAGCACAACAGAGTGCTGCAGCTAGAAAAGAGTAGCTTACAGAGTGCTGTTAAAATAAGCATAACTGGATATCTCTGCAGCAAAAAAGTACAGATACTCAACATCCCTCATTTCAGAATTCTTGCACCACCTTTTAGGACTGGGATAAGCTCTGAATTAACCATAAATTCAAACGAATTAGAGGTTTTGTCTCTCGTGCAAGAATGTTAGCAGCTGCAGACTAATGGAGAACTCTTTGTAGTTACTAAGGACCCAGGCCTCTCTCTCTGTTTTCTCTATCCTCACCCTTGCCTTGTGTCCTTAGGCTCACCTCGGTCTCAGGGTGGCTGTCACGGCCCCAGCCACCAGGCTGGGGTTCAGGCAGGAAGAAAGAGGAAGAGGAAGCCATACCTCCTGGGCGGGTCAGCCTTCTGTTAGGGAGTTTCCTGGAAGCTTCACTTCCTGAAGCTTCCTGAAGCTCACTCCTATCTCGTTGGTGGCCTCATCTGCAGAAATGGGCAAGAAACGGGGTTTTGTGGATTGATATGTTATCACTAGCACTTCACCCTCAGTCTTACAAGGAGTCTTTTGGTAAGAAAGAAAGGGAAAGTGCACACTAAACAGGCAACAACCGCACAGTGATCCTTCCCTTTTAACATGTATGTTAGCTTGCTTCTTTTAGATTTGTTTTCCTTTTTCTGAAATATGATGTACATACAGCAAAGAGCATAAATTCACACTTATCTGAAGCATGTACATAGCTGAGTGAATGTTTCCAGAGTATACACCCACGTCACCAAGAGAGCGATTCCAGCGAGAGTAGTGATTGGTAGTTAAGTTAGACAGTGGCGAGTGTAGTGATTGGTAGTTAAGTTAGACAGTGGCGAGTGTAGTGATTGGTAGTTAAGTTCGACAGTGGTGAAAGTCACCTGGGGGAGTGGGAGAAACTAGCCTCGCATCCTGACTCCCCGGCACTGTGGCCAGTCACTGCTTTCCCGTCCCCGAGGCAGACCGAGTGTTGTTCTGTTCGGGATGCTTTTCTCTTCCTTATTGTCTGGCTCCTCTCTTAGGTGGCAGTTTAGACCCCAAAACAGGTTCAGGCACCCCACCCCCGAGTTCCTTCAGAACTCTGGGCTTCTCGGGCTCACAGTACTCCACTGGCCTATTTACGGTTGTCTGACTTGCACACTAGACCAAACGTGTTTTATCACGAAGACCGGATCCTGTTCACTGCTGCAGCCCCAGTGCACAGCACGTGGTAGGTGTTCCAGAAATATCTGCTGAACGGATGTTGAAACAAGGTGATATCTGAACTTCATAAATTCCTGCCAAGAGCATCCTTCTCAAGAGAGAGTAAGAAGTGAGAGTTTTCTCTCTGAAATGGTGGGAAAATGTTGGTTTTAACCTAAATTTATGAAATAGAGATGATACCAGATTGCAAGTTTGTTTTAAATATGAGAGAATTTGTGTGGAGTACCTCGCACAATACAAGGCTCCTACTAGGCATTTGATAATATCTAATAGATACTATTTGATAGTGTCTATTGTTAGTGTTATGTTAGCTAGCTCTTGCTTGCATGCATCTGCCCACCACCCGATGCTAGTAGTTGACGTAGGTCCTTTAAGTTAGGTTTGCCAGTCGCTACCGAGGCACGTGCTTCAAACTGCTGTGTGATGTCTTCCTGAGTGGTCTCTCACAGGAGGTGGTACTCTCGAGCTCTGAGGAGAACAGAATACGAGAAAAGGATTCTGAGTGTCTCATGAGAGATTAAGGTTAAACATGGAACTTTCTGGCAGGCCGGTCCACGTGTGTTACTGTGACAGGTTATTCAGACTCTATTTCTGAAGTCTTTGAAAGCGCGAGGGAATCATTCTCTCAGATGGTTGAGACAGTTTGGCCTGAAGCCCGGAGGATGGATCACATGACTTCTCAAGGCCGATTTCTCCCATTGATCAGGCAAGTACCAGGAAGTTCCTGCACTTTATAGTGAGGTCAGATTGAGAAGTTTTTCACGGTAGAGGTGGAAGATCTACCGTACCGCGTGTCTCTGATTCTCTGGCAGACCTACATTAACATTTAAAATCTCTTTATTTGACAAAGTAATTGTTCCATCTGAAATGAGGCTTTGCAAACTGAATTACAACCCCAGGGTTAAGAACAGTCGCCGCTGTTTATTCTGTGCAGAGGAAGTGGCCGGCGGCGAGGGGCGCTGTGTGCGAGCCCACTGAGTCACAGCTCACTCCCTGTCGCCCTGTCACGGGAGGCGCCACTGCACTCCTCACCTCCCGGGCAGCACACACTTCATTCACTTGTCCCTGTCACTACTCTTCTTGAGCACCTTTTACGTTTCAGACGCTTGTAGCAGCAGCCACTCAAAAAGGCTAAGCTGCCTGTCCAAGATCACACTACTTCCAAATGGAAGAACAGATTCAAAACTAAGTGAACCTTTAATCCGGGATCCGAGCTCTCTGTCCCTTTGCACGTGTTCCCTAAGGGATCGCATCCTGCCTCATGGTTTGGAGTACCTTCTATATGGTGATGACTGCAGATTCACGTTTCCAGTTCAGACCTCTCCCCTGACCTCTCCATTCCTCTTCCCAGCTGCCTCCCGGTGGCCTCCTCTGGGAGGTCTGGGAGGCCCGTCAAACCTGGCCTCTGCCAGGCCAGACTTCTGATGGCTTCCCACCCAGAGCGCTTTCTGCCTCAGTCTTCCCCATCTCAGGAAGTGGCAACATCGTTTCTCCCTGGAGCCGTGGAAACATCCAGTAACTTCCCATCTTACTCAGGATAAAGAAACCAAAGCCTTTCAGTGGCCTGCGTGACCCTACATGACTCACCCCTGCCTCTCCCTCATCCCCTCTGCTCCAGCTGTGCTGCCTTCCTGGTCCCAGATGGACCAAGAACGTGCCTCCTTAGGACCCTGGCACTTGGTGGTCCCCAGCCCAGGATGCAGTCCCTCAGGTGGCGTCTGCTGTGTGTGATCAGCTGTGTTACATCTACTGACCAGTCACATGACAGGCCTGAGAACTGACCATTGAATTTAGCCACTTGGAGTTCATTGGTTACCTTGACAAGGGATGAAAATTTTAAGAACAGTAGTGGGGATGATTGCAGTATATTGGAAAGCATGGTCAGCATAATCCTTTTGAGGGAGGGAGTGAGACTAGAGAGAGGAAATTGTAGTCAGAGTGGCATATACGAAATTGGAGCGAGGTGGGGGAAGACTGAAGTTATCAGTATGACAAGGTCTAGGATGTGACCTGGGAGTTCGTGGCTAAAGGAGACTAGAGACAGGATCAGTGGACAAGAGTGGTCCAGGGACTCGAGAGACCAGCTTGTCTGAAGGATTGTCTGCCTGCATATGGAAAGCACCAGGACTTAGGACAGCGATACTGTCGGGAGGTTCAGAGCTGGGTGTTTGTACGGCGGCGTGGAGCATCGTGGTTAGAAGTGGCAGTGGTGTGTCTGTAGGGCGCCCGTTGTCGCAAAGAGAATACTCACCCTTCCTGCGCTCCCAGTGGTATGTGGGCTGTGGGGCATAAAAGAAGAGAGCGGGGCTGCCAGGTAAGAGCTGTCATTAGAGGAGAAGCAAGTTTCCATTGAGGAAGAAAGTAAAAGAATGTCCAAAGAGGAGGCTGAGAATATGTAAGGTGTTTTGCCCACGATGAGCCATGAAGGAATTCCAGAGGGCACGGTCGGGATGGAGATGAGGACAGATGGGGGTGGGCAGAACTTTACAAGTACTGGAGATAAAGAGTAACTAGTGGTCTAGAGTTCCCTGAGCTGCACAAATACAAGCAAAGGGCCTAATGAGATGAGTTCCAGCGACTTTAAACTAGAAATTCTGGAGGGGCTTGAAGAGGTTGAAGGGATATGGGACAGATTCGTGTCAGGAGTTCCTTCTTAATCCCGTTCGTGGAGACAGGGTGATGTGGGAACCCGGAGTCTCTGTCCTCCTCTTGAACGCCTGTCGATGGCCTGGGGAGACGTGGACTTGGTCCCAGTGCTGCCATTTGCTCCTTGACCCCCCGTGTTTCCGTCCACTGCCGGGCCTATTTCTTGACTCTGGTTGATGGGATCGAGAACCTCCAGGAAAGCCAGGAATTATGCTGAACGTTTGGACTTCCTTCACCCCCTGATACGGGGTAGAACGCAGAGGACAGATAGAAGGCCTGGGGAGACGTGGCCCTGGTGCCGGTGAGGGGAGCCCATTCTTGATCTGTTGAGGGAGGGGGCTTCCCTTGACCCCTTGTGATGAAGTTGAGGCATGGTCAGCCTAACGTGTTTTCTTGCATATTATTAATATTGTAAGTGTTGTACACATAAATGAAGAAATTTTTAGAATTTTTCCCCTTTGCCATATGTTGGGTTTTTAGTTTATCCTTGGGAAATAGGACACGTCTTTGGTTAATAGACATTTGAGGTGCGCGAAATGAAATGCTGCAAAAGCAATTCAGATGGAACTGACAGGTACGAGAATGGGGCTCAGCTGCTCCCAGCTTCTTGGTTTGATGACAGTCTTGAAATAAATAATCAGAAACTGGGTGAAATGTTAGCAAATGTCAGTTTAAAGTTTTCACTTGTCAAAACTAAGATTGTCTTATCACCAAACCATTGCAGGACCAAATTATGCTACCTTTTATTCTCCTGTTCATTGGGGAACATTCTTCACCCCGGATTTTTTTATGCTGAACCGCGTTAGAGCACTCCGCGGATGGATTTCCGGGCGACACTGCTGTTCGTTCCTGCTCACTCCGTTTAATAGAGAGGACTTGGTTTGGGCAGAAGGCGATTGTTCGATTCCTGTTTGTAGGTCTCAGTACCTGTCACTGACGGGTCCAAGTTAAACAGGGGGGACCTGTCTCAGTAAAGAGAATTCTTTTCAGTTTTATGAAGAGGTCACTCTCATTGTTTCTGTGCAACGAAGAGAAAATTTTAAAGAGCATCGCAGCTTTATTTGTCTAAGGAGCCATTATGATGTAACTTCTGACCTTTGGAAAGAAGACTGAGGTTCACTTAATTTAGTGCTGAGTTTTCCAGAAGCAGTAGCCAATTTATTTTCAACAAAATGAGAATTTATGTTGACTGCTTGTGTCCAGATGCTGTACGTGAGCCATGGAGAACGTTAGGGCTGCTCTGCCCAGAGTCTGGGCAGCCCAGCGCAGGGGGAGTCGGCAGGGGGAGGGGCACTCAGACTCAGCGGGAGGGTGGGCAGCTGCCGCAAGTCTGCCCAGCCCTGGGAGGCCCAGGTTTTAGACTCAGATGTCTTGACCCGTATTTGGCAATGACATTTTATCAAAAGTTTCGCTTCTAAATTTCTATCCACAAAACGAGAAAAACCTTCTACTTTAACAGCGGTTCTCGTATTGAAAGCTATTAAATCTTAAGAGGTAGGGATGCCGTATTTTTTTGCTGTTGCTTGTTTTTGCTGGATTTTTTTCCTTCTTGAATATGAAGGTCTCTCTGTTCCTTTTTCAGCTAGTCCCTCTTTTCTTCTCGCCATAAATGTGTATAATACTTGGATGGAAAATTAGGACTACAGAAAGGGAGAGGAGGAATTTGAGACCAGAGAGAGAACTAGGCAGTTAGAATTTGCCGTGATCGTATGGCATTGGGTTTCGCGTGGACCCTGACTTCTGTCTCCGAGCATGAAGAGGGATCACGTAAGCCCCAGGGGAGCGAATAGGACATTCTGGAAGAGTGGCAGAGCAGGTGGGAGTCAAGCAGGAACCACCGGATTAAGGGGGCCGGGCACGGCGAGCGCCGTCCGCCTCTAGCGTGGGTAGGTGCTCAGCACAGGGCAGCACAGGGCAGCACAGTCCTGAGCCTTGAGCACAGCTGCTGCCCCATGAGCTGTGTGACTCTGGGAGGGGGGCACCCTCACCGAGCCTCGTCTGTAGAAGCACAGAGCTTCCACATCGACCCGTGGGCTCGTGCCTGTGGAGAAGCTGTCAGGACGGCAGGGGTCCAGCTCAGGAAAGTCCACTCCTCTCAGGCTCCCTTCCTTTTCCCGGGGTTCTCTAGGAGTGAGTGCCAGCTCTCAGCTGTCCTCGGAAAAATTGCAGATCGCTGCCTGGTGTAATAGGTCAGCCGTGGGAGGGACTGCTCTGTTCCTGGGCTCCGGTTAAAGCAGCCAGCGGAGCCCCCAGCACACTCCAGGCCAGAAAGCTCACACCGTCACCGGCCTGGTGCAGTGTATTGATTAGCTTCTGAGGACGTGATAAAACCAGGATAACAAGAATCTGGCCTGTGTTTGCGCGTGGAGGAAGCATTCTGTGCTGAGGAACATCCCAGCGCAGGCCTTTTATCAATGCTTATTCACCCTGCTTAACACGACTCCTTACAGACGCTCAGCTTGCAGCCCGCTTCCGCCTCTGTGCCTGGCACACCACGCCCACCGCTCACCACGTCTTCAGCTTCACCGGGGCTCTCAGAACGTGCTCAGGCATCGCCGTCTTGTCCAGACACAGCAGAGGGCGGAGGTGCCCCTTCCTCTGTACCCAGGCACTCAGTTCCTGGAGAGCGAGGGCCCGTGGGGGGCCAGGAGAGGGGTGAGACACGGAGGAAGGGCTGTGACGGGGACACACCCAACCCTGGGAGGTGGCAGTGTGCTCTGAGGAAGTGGCAGTTAGGCTAAAGAATGGGTGGGAGGCGCTTGGAAGGAGAGGGAAGGGGCACATTTCCGGCAGAAGGAGGCGCCATCCCCACAGGCTTGAGGCAGACGGGCTCGCAGCTCCCTGCCTCGGGCCCTTTCCCTCATAGGACCTGCCTCCTTGGGCTGCAGTCAGTGGAGTTGATGATTAGCCTCTGGTGATATTTACCTGAGAAACCAAAGGTGGGAGGAGAGGACCAGGTGTGGGTCTCGCCGGTTGTGTCGCCTGTATGTTCCCTGTGAGATCTTAGGCTGGCCTCCCAGCTGTTGTGATCTGCAGTATCCTTGCCTGTAAGATGGGCACGGCAGCCCTGCTTTCTCACCTTAGGAGCTGAGGTGAGGGCTGCTCCGAGCTGGTGCAAGGCGACGCCCACAGCATGGATTTTATTACTCACTCCGTGGCGTCCTAGGGTGTTGCTGAGCTGAGCTGATCATTTTCCATTTTGATTAGAATTTCTTACTTGATTGCATCAAGTTGGAATAATGAGAATGTTTATTTCCAGGACGATCCAAGATAACAAATTCAGGATGATTGTTTCCCTACAAAATTAAGAAGAGTGGGAAAGGGGAGAGCAGGAGAGAGTGCGTGAAAGCCCTCCTCCGATGCTCAGAATAGCGTTAGAAACTGGATCATACCCGCCGTGGTCGAGTCATCCAGATTTTCCACAGATTCGTTCCTGTGAAAGGTTATGCCTAATTCACATCCTTCGTGTGTGTGTGTGTGTGTGTGTGTGTGTGTAGCCTGTTTTGCATCATCTACAGAATGGCCGTGGTGCCAGACCCCCTCCCTCCCGGTGTCTCAGGGATGTTGTGCCTTGGAATACAGCTGTGCCTGTGCTTTGGAAAGATTCCTGGCCTCTGTCCTCACAGACTTGGCCAGGGCTGGTGACTGGACCGCAGGGGCCTTTCCTTTCCCGCCCCTGTCACACACAGTCCTCCTGCTGGGCAGCCACTCCCGATGGGAACGGGATGGTGCTGGGCAAGTAGAACGTTTCATCCCGTAATGTTGTTACTTTATTGTAAAGTGAACTGCCCACGGGTCACACAGCATCGAGTTGTCTGGTCCGTAGGTTTGTGCCTTCCGTGAACTTTGCATCAGTTGGAAAGAAGCCGTGGCTGTCCTTCCTCCTGTCCCCTGTCCCTCACACGAGCCCAGCCCAGGTTCCGGGTGCACAGGCTGTGATTGTCCACCGCACATGCATCTCCTCTCAGGCCACAGGCCTCTGTCTTCTCTGTGGGAATTCCTTTCAGTGTTTATCCCTGCCCTTTATTAGTTATCTTTAAGTTTTAGAATTCTTCCTCGAGTATGATTTAAACTCACAGGCAAGTCAGTTTGTCCTAACTCTGTTTTCGTCTTTCTCTGCTTGTTTTGTTTTGTTTGATACAGTGGTGCTGATTACTATGATTATGGACACGGACTCAGTGAAGAGACTTATGATTCCTACGGTGAGTAAATGGCCAGAGTGGAGCCGTAAATAGAAAGGTCATAGAAACAGCTTGAAGATCTTAACTCAGGGGAAATCTCATACAGACCGAAATTGAGACAGCAGCTCCCTCTCGGTTCATCTGTGCTTATCTAGCTATCTTCAGAAGCTCCTTAAGGTTTACATTTAATTTTTAAAGGGGACTGAAGACTTGCAGAAGATTACAGGAATTCAGATTCTAAACTTAGATTTTCTGTTTGGGATGATTGCCATGTGCTGATTTTCTCACTATTGAACAGTGTGCCAAACGGCAGACACTTGATAGAATGGATCTCTTTGAAGTGTCTTTGCTTCTTGACAGTAAAGAAAATGAAGCAGTTGAGACCACAGCCCTACAGTGATTCCACCACCCCCATCTTTATATTTTAATTTATTCACAATCTCAAATCCTCTAAAAACATTACGGTGAGAATCATTCAGTAAAGGTTACGGAAGCACTGAGCCGGGAAGGAGATGCACGGCTCTCTCAGGGTTAGGGGGAGACATCGAAACCCCACTCATTTCAGTGGGAGCTGGCCGAGATGCCGGGGAACCGGCATGTCCAGAGTCTCAACATGCAGAAGGACGACAGGTTTAATTAAAAGCATTGGCGGCAGCAACTTAACCATACTAAGAAGCTCCTTTGCCACGGGGCAGAGATCAGAGAATATGAAGCTTCAGTCAGTTGCAAAGCTCTGATGAATGCTTTGTGCCCAGTGCAAGTGAATCAGGATTCTCGTTAAATGGATGTTATGACATTTCTCTGAACATAACTGAAAAACCATTTGCCAGTGTTCCCTTTGAAGTGCATTTTGTTGTATCACCTGCCCCAAGCCTTGATGAGCGCACCTTGGTTTTTTTTGTTGTTGTTATTCGTAACAGACGCTTAAGAGAAATACCTTGGCTTGCTGAATGCTGTCTACTTCAATTGATGCAAGTTAGCTGGAGGGAATGACGTTGATTGCATGTTTGTATCAAATAAGAGGTCATTTTCAGCGTTTTTTCCTTCACAGCTTTTTAAAATTGGTCTCCACGGAGGCATGGCTTTTAGATCACAGTGTGTTGCAGCATGGATGTTAACTGCTTGTTGACAAAGACCCGCAGATCACTCACTGATGGCCCAGAGATAGGGGGTGATTGAATGCCCCTCTGTTACAAATAACATCGTTCGGTATGGATTTAGTATTAGGATGAAAGCAATTTGACATTGTCATTGAGATTATTTCATATCCAGGAAGTATTTTTGAGGCATAACTCTCCACCCAATACAACCTTCATTGACTCTTTGAAGGACCTGTGGAGAACGAGGCATCATTTCCCCCTCCCAAGCTGCCCGTTTCCATTTGGCGCTCCAGTTTGCTCTCCTTCTGCCTTCACAAATTTTTATCTGTGTTTTCTTTGTTTTTGAAGAAGAAATCCAAGTGACCCTTTTCCCATTCTCTTTCCCATCCATAGATGTCTTCACGTTTAGCAAGAGGCAGTTCAATTTGCTGCTTGAGTTTGCATTTGTTAAATGAGTGGCCGAAAGGAAGTTCCTGCAAAGTTGGTTGCCATTTAAGATACAAAAATTATTTGTCTTCCCAGGCTGGTAGGTTTTGCTAGTGAGAGGACCATTTTCCATTGTGTTCGTAATTTTTTTTTTTTTTAAAGCGAATTCCCTTGGGTTTTTTTAGGACCTCGGGGGATACATACCTTCAATATGGCATCTACCGCTGGTTCAGGGCTAAGTTAGATTCTGAAAAATGAAGCCAGTAGGATCCCTGGCAATGGTCTAACTGTGATTGATCTGACTGACTTTAGGGCAAGAGGAGTGGACAAACTCAAGACACAAGGCACCCTCGGCGAGGACAGCAAAGGGCGTCTACAGAGACCAGCCATACAGCAGATACTGATTGTACTGTCTGATGTTGTGACATAGCCAGTCTCCACCAGTCCTGTATACTGTTCAAAGTAATTGTTTTCTATGAACAATCCCTTTTTAAATAAATCAAAATGCTTAACATCTGAATGGATGGAATTTAAAATTACTTTGTTGAAACATCAACCTGGGCAGAAAAAAGAAAAAAAAAAAGACATGTAAAATTTTGTTATTTCCAGTCTGTATATGAAAAAATAGGTCATCAAAAGGAAAAAAAATAACTTTGATTAACTAGTGTTAAACAAAAAAGATAGGTTTACTAAATATGTTAATCCATCCTTTTAACATAAGCCTCACCTTTCATTTTAAAGGTTTCCATAGAAATTTAGTTATTTTATCTTTCAGCCATATGCTAGTTTTTTTTTTTCTCTTGCCAACATGCGTAAAAAGGGAAGCCAATTACAAGTGCAAATAATGTGGTATTCTTTTGTAACTCAAGTCTTGAAATGTTCTGTAGTGTTAAGCAAAGTCTCCTCTTGCTTGATACTAAATAAACTTTTGAAAGAAATTTTGTGTGTGTGAGCTAACAGTTTCATGTCTCTCTTATTTAAAAAGGCCTTCATAAATAGTCGTAAACAGGGAAAGGATTCATTTAACAACGCTTGTCAAAAAAGGGTCACACTAAACATTGTACAACTTATTTAAAACATGGTATAAAATTAAATGTACCATTATATACTCACCGTAGATTTAAATGCTGTTTAAAGAGTCCAAATGGTATCAAGCTGCTTGAGTGGCACGTTAAAAACTACGCAAAACCAAATCTTGTTTAAAAACTGGTTTTAAAATAACTACTGATTTTCTGAAAAAGATGTGATCAGTTTTCATCTTGTTGAGCGTTTTTTCACTAGTGCAACTTTGGATTTTTTATGAGAATTTTGGTACCTTAATGAACACCTCGCTCCATGCTGGAAGCAATAAGCACAAAGCTTTTAAAGACATTCTGACTTGACTAATTGAGGTCGCACTCGCCAAGGCTGAGGATGTGTAACCCTTAAACGGTCTTCATTTTCAAAGGTAAATAAATCAAATAAGATTTTAATCTCACTTAATTTATCTTAATATAACTAATAAAACCAGGGAGGTTACAACTTAGCAAGTTTCATTATCCATTTTAGAAAGGTTTTAAGATCACCTAAATTCTCATTTTAAAAAGTTTAATTTGTTTTAGTAATCTAAAAAGCCTTAGTTTAGTCAGTTTAATTGGGGCCAATTATTCCCTATTAAACAAATGTAAAACCTCATAACTAGTTGTTTGTAATATACATTCTTTGGTTAGTAATTGAGGGCACTTCTTAAAACTGACAAATATTTAATAAAGTTTTTCTTTAATCATTTGGCTAAGTTTTTTTTTAATTGTAGATTATGTAAAATGTTTGATTTTTATTTCCTGAGGGGTTTCCTTCTCTTTGAGTAAAAAGGTCTTTTCTTTTGTTAGGAAGTGTTGGCCATCTTGGAAAGTGAAAGGAAGGTTGTGTCCGTCCAGCAGACACAGGTGAGTGCCTCTGTTCCAGTCATTTGATGTGCTTCTCTGAAGTCGCGCGGAACATTTCCCACACTGTTCCCACCACCAGCACTAGTGACCGTGGCTAACTAACTTCCTGAATGTAAGCAAGTCAGACCCAGGGAGCTCTGCGTAAGCTGCAGAGGTGGGAGGCTCGGCCGGTCACACTGTGTAAGTAACTCTGTTACTTTCCTCAGTAAAAACGTAACAGGCTAGTCGGTAGCATGAAAAGTTTTTCAAAAGTATCAAGTGAAAAAGCAGTTTACCGCTAGCAATACTGTCGTCCCAATTATTTTATTTTATTTTATTTTATTTTATTTTTTTATTTTTTAAATTTTATTTATTTATTTAATTTTGACTGTGTTTTGGGTCTTTGTTTCTGCGCAAGGGCTTTCTCTAGTTGCGGCGAGCGGGGGCCGCTCTTCATCGCGGTGCACGGGCCTCTCACTGTCACGGCCTCTCGTTGCGGAGCACAAGCTCCAGACACGCAGGCTCAGTAGTTGTGGCTCACGGGCCTAGTTGCTCTGCAGCATGTGGGATCTTCCCAGACCAAGGCTCGAACCCGTGTCCCCTGCATTGGCAGGCAGATTCTCAACCACTGCGCCACCAGGGAAGCCCCCAATTTTATTTTTAAAAAATAGACTGTATATATTCTCTCTATATATATTCATAGGCAAAATATTACATGGATATGCTGGAAATTTTTGACAGTAATCATCTTAAGCTTGTGAAAGTATGATTTGTGTATGTGTCCTTTTCTACTTTGAGTTTTGCAAAACAGATTATTGCTTTTAATAAGATAAATATGATGAGGTGTATTTTATAAAATTGTTTCATAAAATTTTAAAAATAGGGATCTGTGAAGGAAAGGTGTCCTTAATCAGGTCTCACTTTTTAGATATTCTTGCTTTTCCCTACACCGTCAGAAACACTGCTTAGGCCCCGACGTTCCAGAGAATCTTACTTAAGAGTGTGTGTATCTGAGCCCTGCCCCTCACTGGGTGACGCTGGCCAAGACCCCCTTTGGACTCAGCCCAGGGAGGACCTCGCTCATCTCTCGCAGTTGCTCTGAGCATTAAGTGAGGCAGTGTTGTGAGAGTGTGTTGTAACCTGGAAGGTTGATAACAGTAACGCAGAGTTTAATTGTTGAAGTTGAACATGCATGTTTCGTATGAAGGGGAAATATATGAGCTTTTTTTTTTCCTTAATCACCAAAATTAACCTGAGATAATTAAATTACTCTTAGGAAGAAAATAGTTCTCTTCACTCTCATAAGTCAAAATAAGCATTCTGGTTTTTTTTGTTTCTTTTTTGTTTGTTTGTTTTTGGGGGTTTGGTTTTTTTTTTTTTGGTGCTTCTTGTACAGAAAGGGAATGTGGTATGTCACATATTTTTTCAATTCGCGATGTTACATTGAAATTTTTTCACTATTTAATAAATAATTTTTTTTTTTTTTTTTTTTTAGCAATTGGCATATTGAATAGTAAGTGTAGGTTTCTTTAATCAGAAATTTTGGACAGGTCCCTGGAGGGTAAATCCCCAGATAGTCTTCAGAGCTAATTCATGGGACTTGTTCAATGTTATGTTTATTTTCATTTTATTAAATAATCCACAGCTCCATTGGACTGTAAAAAGGGGTTGTGAGCCAGAAAGGTCAGGAACCACCAGGAATGCTCTTGGACAGGAGCTCTTCCGCTTGGCTTTCTAAGGCTTCCCTTATTCGGCAAATACTCTACTGAGCCTCATTTCTCCCTGTTTCCATAGGAGGACTTGCAGACAAGCAGCCTTCTCCTGTCCCTGAGCGCACCCTGCATCCTTCCCAGATCTTTCCCCTGGCCTTTGTCTACCCCCCTGGGATTCGTGTATCTTCTCATTTGACAACGTTTACTGAGCGCGAGTTCTTCCCCAGATGCAAAGGTCTATAGGACGTGGACCTTACGCTCAAGTAGTTCAGCGTGGATGGAGGTGGTAGAGGACACACCAGCACTTGCTGCCCCTGGGCCTTTGCCCCTAGAAACCATGCCCATCCTTCAGGACTCGGCCCCACACCCTCCCTTCCGTGTCTTTAGCAGTGAAACCACGATCCCTCCGTGCTCTCTGAAATAGTGTGCTTGGTTTATACTTCTGCGTTTTAGTATTGATACCATATGACTTAGATTGGTTATAAGTTGCCATTATGACCAAGTCTGTGCTTAATCGCTTTCTGTAAATGACTTCATTGAATCCTCACAACGCTAAGAAGGTGCGTGTCATCTCCATTTTGCGGAGGAGGATGCTTAGGCTTCAAGGGGTGAGATCACCGTGTGGGACCCCAGGCCCTGTGACTGGTGGACCATCCACTCTGATCCAGAGTCTTTGTCCTAACCGTGCCGTTACACTGTCCGCTCTCTGGGCTAGCACTCGCTCTCCCATTAGATTAAAGGCTCCTTGAGGGCAGGGGCTAATTCTTATGTCGCCTTGTATTCCTAGAAGTAAGCCTCACAGCACTGAGTGTTGGCAGACGCCCCTCTGCTTCTGTCCCACCCTGCCCCACATTCCTCCCTGGAGAGATTCTTTGGCTGTAGTTAGGTTCTGAATCTTGCTTTGTTCAAGACATTGCAAGTTGAGTAAGTATCAGCGTTCATGCAGACACGTTGGCTGGGCATCTGCTATGCTGCAGGCAGTGGAGACGCAGTGGTGACAACAGTCTGCTGGCGAAGTGGGCCAGTCAGGCGCCAGTGACTGGGCGGCGACAGATGTAGCGTGGGAGAGACATGGACGCCAGGCGGGGTGGCAGAGGTGGGACGGGTGCCAGCAGGGCTGTAAGGACCAGTAGAAGGCAACCATGTAGGGAAGGTCTTCTTGGGAGCAGTCGTACCCAGCTCTGTCATTTACCAGCTTTGTCACTTAACCTTACTGAACTTCAGTCTCCACTGCAGTTTCCCCATCCATACAGTGGACACAGTCGTGGAATCTAGCTCAGTATAGCTGTGAGGATTAGAAGCATGCCTGGCACAAAGCTAGGTACGTGCTCTTGCTTGTTGCTTTATGCAGATACTTGGATTATAAGAAAACACAGTTATCTAGGAAATTTCGATTGTTTAGGTAATTAGAGAAAGCTGTAGATGATGCTGTCTGTGTGGGCAAAGGGGCACATAATGAAGGATCTTGCAAGTCCTGCTAAGAAGCTTAAATACGGTGAGCCCACGTTGAAATGTAATAAATATCCCCTAGGCAGAGGTGGTGCCTTTTTCAGCCTGTGTTCCAGCAGGAACTTTGTACAGACCTCTGTTTGCACTGGTTATTGATCTGATAGCCAGATGGTGAGAGCCTTAAAAAGGGGGGGGGCCTAACCTTTCCATCCTTTTGTTCCATCTCTTAGCACAGGATTTGGCAGCCGAAAGCGTTGAGCAAGAGAGTGACTGTGAAAGAATGACATTGTCGGTGCGATCAGTATGATTCGTTAATAGGCCGTGTTAGGAATGGTTAGGAATAGTTCACAGAGACCCAAAAGAAGGAAGAAAAAAAATCACTCATGTAAATAGTAATAGTCTAACTCAAAATTAGACAGTGACTCTAGTCACTGTGTACAGAGAGACAGGTCCCAGAATTTAAAACAGATGATTTGATGAAAAAAATTAAAACGTAGTCAAAAATCTAATAAACCAAATTAAGCTGCTTTACAGGTTATATGTGATAAGTATAAATAATAAGGTTAGTTATTTTATATGCAAATCATATCTACTATTTATAGTGATGTACTATGTATATTGATTTATATTGTAGGAATAGAAAAGAAAAAATCCATCATTATGTTTAAAATAACAAAATCTACTTTATGCTTGATTCTGTTTCCGTCTTTGAGGAAGGCTGTGGAACATTTTAAAATCTGAATTCCATCCTCCGCTTATCTAATGGAAAATCCTTTCCGGTTGAAGCTGATTCTGGATGGGATTCTTGTTCCAGGAATCCAGTTATCTTTCAGGAACCAGCACCCACTGCTGTGCCTGTTTTTCTCGTCTTAGTGTGAGTCCTTCCGTGGCTCCCAGCGCACCATCCTGGTCCAGCCTGCGCCTCCAGCCGCTCCCCCACCCGCCGTGCCGCTCTCAGCCTTGCTCTGCTGCAGCCTTGCTCTCGAATACCCTTCGCGGTGTTTTGATATCTGTGCCATTGTCTGCCTGAAATCACATTTCCTTACTCTTCTCCCCAGCTCTCGATATAGCTGGTCAGTACTGGTCTGTCCAACTTTGGAGTGAGACTTGAAGCGTCACCTCGCTCAGGAAGTCTTCCTTGGCCCAGTGTCTCCACATCTCCCTGGGTGCAGAATCCCTACTGGAGGGCCCTCATCTGCAGAATGGGGTCCTACGATTGACTGTTTACTCTCCTCTCCATCCCCACCACCCCCCCGCCCCGAATGTGAACATCTTCAGTGCAGGTACCATGGCTTAGCACAGCCGTCATGTAGGTGGTGAGTGAAATGAACAAGGTGGCGTGGTGTCTCCTGGTGCGGGACAGTGTAGATTAGGACTTCACCGGCTTCATCGGGTCAAGTTAGAGTCATTCTTCCACTGGAAGAGAATTTACCAGGTTGTTAAATGTTGCTGTTTGCATATGCACGTATGTAAGAGCTCACCCGACCACCAGGGCAAGATCCACGCCTTTCCTCACCTCCCCACGTCTGCTCACTGCCACACTTCCTAGCACCTAACAGGCTCTCACAGCACGGAGGTGGAACAGATGAGCAGACGCCGCTGTGGCGGGCGCGGGGCTGGAGGTGCCCTCCTGAAGCCGATCTCTGCTCACTTGTTGACGCGTTTGTCTTTCTCACCAGCGGCACCACTTCAGGTTCTTTAAAGACGGAACCACGTCTCATTTGACTTTCCGTCCAGATCCCAGCGAGGTGCCTGGCGCAAAGCGGGGGCTGACAGTGCTCATTGAGGGGCGAATGACTGAATGAATTAATGAGCAAACGACGCTGTAATTCTTAAAATACTGCCACTGAGCCCTTCTCAGTGTTAGTTTGGTTTATCAGTGGAAATGAGATAATTGACTTCTGTAACCATTGGCTTTTTCAGCGGAAAAGGAGAAGTTGGAAAACAAAAACATGCCCTATATTTAGTAGGTGATAGCATGTGCTCGGTACAAAATCCAAAACTTTGGAAAAAGGGTACAATGAAAAGTTGGTCTTAATTCCCACCCCTGCCGTCAAGCACCCAGAGGCAGCTGTTGGTCTTGGGTTTTTTGGGGGGGTTTTTTTGTTTTTTTTCAGAGATAGAAAAACATGTGCTTTGCTTCTTCACAGACTAATGGTTACTGTTTTTAACATACAGAACAGTACACTGTTTTATACCTGCCTTGTTTCACTTTAGAGTATACCTTTGAGTTCGTTTTCTACCATTTTAAATTCTAAAGGTATGTTTTTCTTTTTATTGGCTGAATAATATTTATATGAACACATCATAATTTAAACAACTGTTGACAAGTAGTTTTGCTTCCAGTGTTTTGCATTCATTAAAGACAGTGCTAGAAAGCACAGCCCTTCATCTCTGTTCTTGTGCACGTTCTCTTACATCTGTAGAATAAGTTTCTAAGGTAGATTTATTGAGTCATTACATTTTCTTAGAGTTATTACTGTATTGCTCCCCGTAGAGGTAATGGTGTATCTTAATATGCTTTTCTGAAGGAAACTTGAACCCTCAGTGCTATACTCTCCATCACCACGTACAACTGTTAGCACCTGCTGGTGGGGGGGGGGGGGCAGCCACACAGAAAACTCACCCGCGCAGAGTGGGTTCACAGTGGTCTTTCCTTCCCACGGAGGTGGGCACGTGGTGGGCTGGATCCCCGTGTGAGCAAGTGAGTGAGGACAGCTCTGGGCGCTCGGCTGTGTCCTACAGGGATGGTGAAAGACCAGCCTTCCTCAGGCTCCCGCTGGTCTCCTCACTCCTGGAGCCTCCTTTCACGAGCCGATGGATTCTAAGGCCGACCTGCAGTGGCGGGCCCTGTGCTCAGCACTGTGGACGCACCCGGGGAAGGGGAGGCCTCTGCTCTTAAGGGGCCCACGGTCTTTCTGAGGAAGCCGGCCCCCAGCTGGCCCTTCCGTCCGCCGTATCTTTGCCCACCTTCTCCTCTCCTCTGGGTATCCAGAGCCTGCCAGTTCCTCAAGATCTTCTCTCTCTCCTTCTGCCCAGAGAACCCTTGTCTCTCTTCACTCTGAGAGTACTGGCCAGTAACACCCAAGTGGCGAACCCCTGATTCTGATCTGTTGATTGATGTGTGGGTTGTCCTGCAGCCCTGAGAAGTCCTCGGGGGCCAGGAGCAAGCCCGTCATGTGTAACTTAAGAGCACGCAGTCATCAAGCCATTCAAGAAACAGGCACTGATGAATTAAACAGTACCCTAATGAATAGATGCACTGTATTAGCTGTTTCCTTTTTTTAAGTATTAGCCTTTAAAATAACTGTCTGTGTCTGGTTCGTCCTGGCACACCGGTGCCGTGTGCGGGGGCCAAGGCTCACTGTCCCTGGCTCCGCGAGCGGTCGTGACAGGCAAGGTGAAGGCAGAGGGTGCAGAGGCACAGGTCACGATCTCTGGCCGAGGAAGGGCGAGGAGGGAAAGGCTTCACAGAGGAGGAGAAACCTGAAGCGGGGTTTAGAGTAAAGTCAAAATCTTGAAGCAGACACTGGAGGAGGAGATGTCAGAGTTGCCATGCTGGTGCAGGTCGTGGGGGAGGAAGGGAGGGGCCTCATGTGTCTGGGGACGAGTAAGCAGTTGCTGGGAACTGAGGGGCAGGTGCCGGTGGGGGGCGGGGGGGGGGAGGCGGGAGGGGTGGGCGGGGCTGGGTCACATCACAGGGAGCCTCGAGGATGGTCCCCCCCCTCCCCTCCCCCTCCCCCCTCCTCCACGCATCTGTGACCAGAGCAGTGAGGAGCAAGCATGGCAAAGGCCGCGTCTTCTCTTGTGATTAGGTTCTGTTTTGTGTTTTGTTTCCTTCTGGTTGCCCCTTGGGTTTTGAAACAACAGTTTTTGTTGTAATTAGCACGTCAGAATATATTGTTTGGTGTTAGTAAATAAAATTTTGTTTAAATATACCTGAAAGCTGAGTCTCTTCTCCGGTGACAGGAAGGCAAGGACAGTGCCAGTGTGTATCCATAGGAAGTCGCTGCACATTTTAGTACAGGAAGTTCCGTGTGAAAAGAGGCACGGCCATCCTGAAAGCCTCCTACCCATGCATGTCATAGCAGGGAGGAGTCTGGTCATCACCATTCTGTTTCATCACTCATCTGCCTTACTGAACACAAATATTTTATGTCCTTAATCTCTACAATTCTCTTTTGCATTGTTGTTCTCATTTCTATCCAATTTCAGTTTGCCTGCTTCCTCTGCCTAAATCCTGCCATTCCCACCAGAGTGTAAATAATTTGTTACTTGAAGTATACAAATATATATCATTTTCCTCTCTTTCAGGAACTTTCCTTGCAATTATGGACTGCTTAAGAATAATCAACTCACCAACGTGCCTAGTCAGTAAATGAATTCACTTGAGAACTTGAAAATAATCACTTTTTTTTTTTTTTGTACAACTCTGTTTCATGAAATGTTTTATAAAATGGTATGCTTTTTAATTTGGAAAATCTGTTTGAGAAAGGGAAAGAAAGTCAATCTCTTTGTCTCCTCATAACAGAAAACAAATGATTTGTGTATTGCTTAACAAAGGCTGCCCATTTCAATCTCTTCTACTTTAATATAAACCTAGAAAAACAAAGGCTTGTTATTTCAGCCCAGCTCTAAATTCTGCACACTTGAGAACCATATATGGCTGCAACTCACAGCTCACAAGAAGTCAAGCCTCAGCACAAATTCCAGCTTTGAAAATGATTTATCCAACTCAATTATGGACCAATAAATACGAACATGTTATGCCAAAAGTAAGTGGCCACGTGAAAGGTTAATTATAAAGGCTTCTGCGGGAAGCAGTGGCACTGTCAGAATAGAAACCCGATTTTCATGCCTCTGTACTTTGTTGTGGAACATAAAGGTCATCATCCCCATGGACAGTATTATTCAGTTCCTTCTCTTTTCATCACTTACTGGTGCTTTGTGATTTTAATTCAGTACGCCCCGGGAGGATGCGTTTTATTTCTTCTGCTAGAAGCCCACACAACACGCTTCCTAGTCTTGGAATTTCGGAAACAGTCTTGTGCATCATTAAGTTGTCACTTTCTTACCTCAAAGACACATTCCCTCAAGGCGTTCACTTTTTACAGGGTACCGCGTTGGGAGCATTGTGTTAAAAGCACAGAACAACTTCTGATAGGTTTGCTTTTCCTTATCCTCTCGTGATGCACCCTAAAGACATGATCTTCTACTCCTGCAGTTGGCACTTTTGCGTTTGTCAGATACGTGTTTCTCCCTCTCAGAAGTGCAAGGAATAAAGGCCCGCGTGCCAGAGGGCCACGGCAGTGCTGCAGTGAGTGGGTGTGGGTGCTCACCAGAGCGCGGTCAGCAGTGCCCCTGTGTGGAATTAATCCTAAACAAGCAGGAACTTTAGGATGGGAGCCAGACTGTCGTAAGTGGGGAGGAATTTGAGCTCCCTTTCTGCCTGCAGCCTTTTCCCCTCCTGAGCTGCGGACACAGTCACAAAGCTGCAAGTGAAATCCCAGGGATTCGAACTGTCCACCTCACCTCCTGTCTGTCCCGCTTCTCCCAGCCTCACTCTCGCTGCCTTAGTCTTGGCCCCATACTGTGCCGCCTGTATCACTTAAATTCACTGAGCACACATTTACTGAGAGCCTGCTACATGCTGGGCACCGCCCTGCGTGTGAGAGCACAGGACGGAGCACAGGGGCTCCTGCCTCGAGGAGCTTACATCCCAGTGGGGTGATCCAGGCCATCACCCGCAAACCAGAGGACGCCAGGCAGTGACAGAGCTGGGGGCGACAGAGCACAGTCACGGGAAGAGGGGTTAGACTTGACTTTGGGCCACAGGGGAATAATAAGGTGATATTTCAGCCGTGACCTAGAAGAGTAAAGAAACGAGCTACATCAGGACGCTAACAGGTGCCAGGATCCTGAGGTGGGAACAGGAGGGCTGGAGGAGCCCCGAGGATGCAGGAAGGAAGTCAGGGTGGGGGCGGGGCCTGGGTGTGGAGGGCCGTCTCCGAGCTTTACTTCGGAGGGACTATCAGGCACACTGAGCCCAAGAGGAACGCTGTCCATCCGATGTATATCTCAACAGAATCACTTCGGCAACCACGTGGAGAAGCGGCGATAGTGGGGCAAGGTAGGGGGGGACCTGTTAGAAGCCCCTGCGGTGAAGGTCAGAGGGAATGCTGGCATGGCCCGGGGTGGCCGCCCTGCAAGTCCTGAGGACTGGCCAGACTTGAGACGCACTTAGAAAGTAGAGCCGATAACACTTAGTCTACAGGTTGGATGTGAGGTACAGAAAAGAAGGGGTTGGATGATGCAAAGATTTTGATCTAGAGCCATTGGGAAAATAGAAACTTCTTTCTGAGATGGGAAGATTGCAGAAGGGACTGTTTAAGATACAGATCTGAAGTTTGAGGGGAGATCTCAGCTGGAGATGGGAATTTGAGAGCCGTTAGAATATAGATGTCTTGTAAAGGTATAGCCTGAGTGTGGACATGAGAGAACAGGCCCAGGGAACATACGACACGTACAAGTCAGTGAGATGGCGAAGAACCAGAGCCCAGGAAGGAGCTGCCGGGAGGTAAGAAGAGAACCAAGAGTCCTGCCCTCGACGGCATGTGTAGAGAGGGTTTTCCGGAGGAGGGCCGTGACCCTCTGCTGCAGGGGGCAGGTGACATGAGGAAGACTGGACACGGTAGCTGCGTAGAGGCCGTGCTGACCATGCTTTGCTTCAGAGTGAGGCCTAGGCAGATTCAGGAGAGAATGGAGCAGGCAGACCTCGGAGGTACTGGGGGTTTGCTTCCACACCATGCAGTAAAGGCAACAAACACTGCAGTAGTAAAGTGAGTCACAAAGGTTTTGGCTTCCCAGTGCGTATAAAAGTTAGACTACGGAAACATGTTAAGTGGGCAACAGCATCATGTCTAAAAAAACAAGATACATACTTTAATTTAAAAAGACTTTATTGCTGAAAAATGCTAACCATCACCTGACAACGCAGGGTTGCCACAAACCTTCAATCTGTAAGAAGCGCAGTATCTGCGAAGCGTAGTAAAACAAGGTCCGCCTGTATAGTCAACTCTTCCAAGGAGTTTGCTTTAAAGTATCGCTGGAGAGGGCTGTGGCCTCGAGATGAGAAATTTGAGAGCGTGGGAGAGAGTGAGGGTGCTGGGGAGATGCCCCGACAGGAGCACAGGAGCGGGCGTGGCCGACAGCAACCAGATGGTAGGGCTGGGGCCGGGCGGGGAGGTGGGGACAGCTCGGCATGTACGCGCACCGGGGCGCCTGCTGCCAGGGCTGCGTGACATCGCCTTTCAGAGGCGCGGCCAGCACCCTTGGGTGCCCGCGGCTTCTCCGATTGTTGCCCAGGCCCTCCGCGATTTGGCCCCTACCGACCCCTCCAGCCTGAAATCCCCCCTGCGACGACCATCCTCAGGTGGCTCTAATTCTGTACGCCAGCTGGGGGCAGGGCCTAGCTCCCCACTCGGCCGCCCTGACGCTGCGCACCGTGTGCCCCCGTGCGTCCCCCTCACGGGGGGCTGCTCGAGGCCCTTCGCCCGGACCGTCGGTACCCGTTCATTGCGTTTCACCTCAGCACACGCGTCCTGTCGGCCTGGTCACCTCTCTGCTTGCTCCGTGCTCCCTGCCATTTCAGGACGTGGCAGGGAAAAGGAAATGATGACATACACACAGCTCAGAGCCCCAGGGCCTCACTGCGTGGCCCCCGGGGAGGGAGATCTGGGACCCGTTTGCATCACAGGGATCTGGAAGCGCTGAGATTCTGCCAACTCGTGTGCCTCCTTTAAGACTTGGTGCCGGAAGCTCTGCCCCAGAGACCCCGCCTGGTTGTCACACTGCGTTAGAGTCACTGGCCTCCTCGTGGGTCCTGCACTGGCTTCAGGGCTCTGCAGGCCCCACTGCATCCCAGGTGACAGTGTCCCCAGCTCAGCCCCGGGCCAGGCCCCTAACGGGCTGGGGAGGAGGTGTGAGAGGGTGCGGTTAGCCCTGAACAACTGGACAAAAGTCTTTCGATTTGAAATTCCACTTTACTTTTCTCCAGCTAAGCTGGTTTTGGTCCGTCTCAGCGGGGCTTCCTCCTTGGCCCGTCCGTCAGCAGCAGCTTTCAAGCATGGCAGGCTGAGATAGCCATTCTAGTGTTTGATTTTTAAAGGATCTGAGCGACTTCCCGTGGTTTTAAAAATAACAGCTGATGGCTTCTTCAATGTGTATTTAACTGTCTTCAACCCTTAGAGCTAGCTTTTTAAAGGGGTGCCTTGGTGGAGTTGTGAAAATCACGACCACGACGCCGAAGGAGCTCTGCTTTCTGCTAGTCCGACGGCCCTGCCTTCGGTGCGACTTAAATCTTGCAAAGTGGCCCAGGCCTGGTGCTTTTGCATTGCATTATGGGAAGCTCCGACAAATGGATGCTTCTGTGCAGAAGCTAAGAGCTTCTTGTCCGTGTTCTGGCTCCGTGGTGATTTCGAGTCCCTCCCCGGGCTGCCTGGCTCTGGCCTCTCTCCCGGTGCCCATGTCCGCGCCCACCTTCCTGCCTTTAGACAGCACCTTCCCCAGCAGCCTGTCCCAGATGGCTTGCTGTCCTTGCTCTGCCCTCACCCCAAACGCTCTTCCTCCAAATTGTCCCTCATTTTGGCTCATGGAGGTGACCCAGCACAGGGCATCCTCTGGAGGCAACAGCGCAGTCCCTGCAGCCCATACCTGGGTGCACTTGTTATCAACTGCCGTGTAACCGACCACCCCAGGACTTAGCAGCTTAACAGAACAAACATTTACAATGTCACACATTCCCTGAGGGTCGAGAATCAGGGAATGTTTCTGGCTCAGAGTCTCACGAGGGTGCGAACCGTCAGCAGGGGCTGCGGCCCCTGGAGGCTGCAGAATCCACTCACCGACTCACTCACGGGGCTGCTGGTGGGAGGCTCTGGCCCTTGTCCCACGGGCCCCTCCACAGGCCGCCCGAGGGTCCTCACGACACGGCGGCCAGCCTCCCGCAGAGCAATAGGTCCAAGAGAGAGAGTCCCCAAGCGAGCGGTCCACAGGCTCGGCCCTGATTTCAGAAGTCACATCACGTCGCTTCCTCCACAGGCTTGTGGTCCTTACCCCCCATCCCCGGCCCGCCCCCCCCCACCCCGCGGGATAGTGTGGCCGGGGGACTGCTCCGGGCTCCCCCATCCCCAGGGGGGCCACTTGACACCTCTGTGTCCTCCCGCACAAAATGGGGAGAGTCGTGCCCCCCTCCCGGATCGTCAGGAGGAGGCCTGGCACGTGGTAAGCTCTCGGCAGCTGTCAGCTGTGCACTAGGACGGGAAGAACCCTGACTGACGTGCGCGCCTGCGCAGAGGCACTTCCCAGGGGGACCGTGGACGCCACTCTCCGCCCCTCCCCAGGTGAAGAGCCTCAGCCTTCTTCCATGACAGTGACCTCCTGAGGGCAGGACAAGGACTCGCCCTCCCCACGACACTCCCCACGACAGCAGGCTCCCGTGAAGTGCCCGCCAGGTGCAAGGGCCCCTTCCACCCACCAGCGAGTGGTCCCCCAGCTGCCGGGCACGCGCTCGGCGCGCCGGGTGCAGCCCCTGCAGTCCTCAGGTGTGGGTCACAGCCTTCCCTTGACCCTCGCGGCCCCCGAGGGGGCTTCAGCCCAGCTTCCCCGCTGGTTCCAGAGCCATCACTCCCAGAGGCCCTGGCCTCCTCCGCCCCAGGACCCCAGCCCCCTGGCCGCCGGCTGGGCCCTGCCTCGACCGGTCTAACCAGCCGGGAGCGAGAGGCTGCCCACCGAGTGACTCGTCACCCACTTCTCCCAGTAGCAGACCACCGCGGTTCCAGACAGAGGCGCCCGGCCCCGTGGGTGTCGTGTTAACCCCCGATGTCCTATCACCCTTAACCCCTGGCTGCTTCTCCAGAGCCAGGCCCAGGCTTCCCCGTTCCTGTCCTTTCCCATCAGCTGAGCCATGTAGAAGCTCTCTGAGCCTCGGTTCTTCCATCGCTAAGACGGAGATTCTCTGTCGCCACCTCGGGGTGCGGTGGAGGGACTCTCAGAAGCCAGCAGTTGGGGTGATAGGGTGGGGCCGGGGGCGGCCTGAGCACCTGCACTGTGCGGGGTGTGGGGAGGACGCACCCACCCTCACGTGGGCGGGAAGATCACACAGGGTTTCTAAAAACCAGAGCCCCTTTAGCTCTCCGGGCTAGCCTCACGTGGTATTTCTGCTCAGCAAAATGTAGGACGATCTCCCCAGACAAAATGCTATGCTGTGCTCATTCCCTCGCCCAAGGCCGGGCTCCTGGGGAAGCCGCCGGTGGCTGTCGAAGGGGACATCAACGTCAACACCCAAAGCGAATCATAACGCAACGGTGCAGGCAGAGGGGATTGGATCTGCTTCCCTTTGCGGGCAGGAAGTTCATGATTTCCAAAGATGATGATGCAGGGGGCAAGATCCAAAACCTTCCAAAGAGGGGCGCGAAGGGCAAGTCCACCGGGCAGCTGAGTCCAGAGCCACTCGGGCCCCCCGTGGTCGCCGCGGTGCCGTCTGCAGAGCAGCTGCAGGGGAAGCCCCAAGCCCAAGACGATCCCAGGAGCGTGGGCCCTGTGTAGGCCTCGCCTGGATTCTCTGGATTGAAAGGGATTCCGAGTTCATGATGGGAAACCACAGACTATTTTCATAATGAACACACATGCTCTATCCGTCGTTCCTAAGGCTGTGCAGGCTTGACCCAGGAGAGCTGGTCCTTCCCTTGCTTAACTTCTCCATCTTAAACCAAATGGTGCAACTGTATCACAGAATATTCACCTCCCTAGATACTTTTTCCTACACGTCTATTATACTGAATAATTTAGGTCAAGCTGTAGATACCTTAGAAACACTTTTGCATTAACTATCAAGCGGTGTGCCTATTTTCTCCGCTTCTGACTTGCCAACAGCAAGTGTTGTTAGATTATTTTCCCAGTGTTTTAGGTTATTTTCATCTGCTACCAAATAACGCTACACAATTATCTACATTTCTGATTGCACGATAAGCAGGGGACCTGCAACCTCAGCCCGCGCTCCGCGTGCCCTGGGTCTGCTGGGGCGTGGAGCCGTGGAACCGAGGCACAGGCCCCGGGGTTTGCCCCAGTCCCCACGGTTCTTTATCGCCTCCCACCCAGGCCGCTGCAGGCATTTGCTGGTAACTGTTTGGCCTCATTTGCTATTTGCATTTGAAGTCCATGGCCCAAGCAATAAGGTTTTGTTCCATTCTTTCTTCTGCGTGCTATGAAGGAATCAAGTTAGCTGGAAAAGTCACAACCCAGTCCTCCCTCTGTGTCACAGTAGGATGGTGACTTGCACCGTTAAGCAAAACATACTCCTTACACCTCCTGGCTCACTGTGAGCTCAGCAGGGGCAGGACTCAAGAAACAAGCAGTGCCTTGTCCGGGTTCCCCGTGGGTCAAGGGGAGAGGATCCCCCGAGCAGACGGTACCCAGCGCGCGAGACTGTCAGGGGCATCCTCCACCCGCCCTCGGCTGCAGCAGCCTCTGCAGGTGAGAAGGGAGGGGCCCTGCCACACTGGCCAGAGATGCCAGGAGACATGCCCCCACCTGAGCAGGAGCCTAACGCACAAAGCTGACCCTGCCCCCCACCGAGCAGGGCCGCGCGCAGCACCGGCCTCCGCACGTCCAGACACTCCCACACCCGGAGGGGGGGCGGGGCTTCTCTCAACCGCGCAGGCTCTCGTTCTACTACTTTGCTTTAAGGTTGCGCCGCGCAGAGCGTCCGTGGAGACAGCGGCTCCGGGGTCTCGGGCTTCTCTTTGCCCTTGTTCATGCCCAAGGCTCCCGTCTCCTTTCCTTCGGCGTCAGAGGCCATCCCCCATCTGGAGAGCTGTCTCCTTGATCCGCGGCCGCAAGGCTCTCCCAGGCACAGGGCAGGCACCCTCGGTACCCTGCGGGGTGGATCCCAGGCAAAGAGGTGCATCAGGGTCCCCTATCCCGCCTCCCAGGCAGGCCCCCCAGGAGGGGGCGGGCAGAGAGGGGCCCCGCACTTCCCAGGGTCTCTTCATGGTGTCAGGGCCCACGGCGCTCGTCCCAGAGAGAATGGTCCTTGGGGACGTGAGGTGGAGCCCCTGGCGTGATGGACAAATCCCCTGAGACTGACCTGCCACTCCTCCCAGCTCTGCCACCCGCTGGCCTCCTGATCTGGGGACAGTCCCCTGCCGCCCAGAGCCTCGGGTCCTTCAGTGGACGAATGGACGAGAACACTAGCCTCGGGGGGATTGTCTAAAGAATCAAAGGGAAACCAGGTCCTGCCCGGGCTGGGTTCTGGGGCTGAGCCAGGACCCAGGTGGAGGTGGCGCGGCGCGTGGGCGGCCAGGTGGCCTGTGACCTGCAGCTGCGGGCGGTGCTGGGCCAGGAGGGGCTGAAGGAGCAAAAGGGGAGAAGAGGAGGGAACAGCGCTCGCAGCTCTGCAGGCCGGAGCTGGCGCTTGTCTGCTGCGTAATGACTTTCTATTTTTGGACGGCAGCGTGCTTCTCAGATCGTGACCTGCTTTGTAAATAGACGCTTCACAGAAGAGATGGGCCGCGCTGGGGCCGGGGGTGGGCGGGGTGGGCGGGGCGCGGGGGCGGGGCTGATGGGAGGGGGCCTCCCTCCGCCTCCAAGATAGAAACTCTCCTTGAGTGAAAAGCTGCGAGAAAATCAGTGAGTGGGGAGAGGACCAAGCGGTCTCCGGGGCCTCACCCTCTCTTCTGGGGCCACTTTGAGGGCACTGGGTGCGTAAAAGTTGTTTGCTTGGTTTTATTAGCATTGTAGTAAACGCAGCCAAAAAGGTAGAGAAGACGGGTCCGCTGGTCACGGCCAGCCCAGCCTGACGAAAAGAGGGTCAGACCGAGATCCAGGAGGAAGGAAGGGACTTCATCTCGGGGCCACTTCCCGGGGCTGGGGGCGGCGCTGGGCGACTGGGACAGTGGTGTGTTCGGTCACCCATAACCCTACAGTGTCCCCTCTCCACTCCTGGGGGATCTTCCCTCCCCTCCCCTCCCCCCCCCCCGATGCTGACTGGCCCGAGATCCGGTCAGGCCGGGGCACCTCTGGGACAGCAGGTCCCCTCCCGCTCTTGGCGGGCCGCACAGCCCCACTCCTGGCATCTGGCTCTCGCTGATGACAAGTGAGGGGCAGCGGCAGGGCCACTACTGGGGCTCAGTAGTTGTGGCTCACGGGCCTAGTTGCTTTGCGGCATGTGGGATCCTCCCAGACCAGGGCTCGAACCCGTGTCCCCTGCATTAGCAGGCAGACTCTCAACCACTGCACCACCAGGAAAGCCCAGATTTGCTTATATATTTATCAACTTATTTGCTCACTGTCTCTTCTGAGGGACTTTCTGCTTTCAGAGGATTTTTTTTTTTTTTTCCTGAAACTCTTCCTTCAGAATTTCCTTCAGTGAAGGGCCACTGGTCATAAATGCTCCTGGTTTGCGCTTGTCTGGAAAATGTCTTGACTGCATGCTCCGTTTTAAAAGATTTTCGCTGAATACGGATTTAGGTTGACAAACGTTTTCTCTCAGGACATTTGTGATATTATCTCATTGTCCTCTGCATTTCACTGTTGCTACCCAGAAGTCAGCTCTCAGTCTGTGCTGGTTCCGTGAGAGGGAATCTGTCTTCCGTCTCTGGAAGCTTCTAGAATCTTTGTTTTCAGTGTTCTTCACTTTCAGCCTGGGTGTTTTCTTGTGGTAGGCTGAGCTTCCTGAATCCTGACCTGTCTTTCATCATTTCTAGAAAACTCTTAGATTTTCTCTTCAAAATTTCTTCTTCCCCATATTCACTGTTCTGGAAATTTGATCATAAGGTTGTAAAAAGCCTTTTCACGTGCGTCTTCTCGGGTTTTTTTGGGTTTTTTTGTTCTTTTTTTTTTTTTTAATCTTGCTTTTATATTTTTCAGCTTGGTCTCTTTATGCTACATTTTGAGGCAACTTCTTCAGAATTATCTTCCTGTTCATGAATTCTCCCATCGTCTGTAGCCAATCTGCAATTTGACCTGCTGAGTTTTAAATTTCAGTTATTATTTTTTCAATTTAGAGAAGCACTGCTTTTTAGATCTGCTTGTCAATTTTACTATCTCATGTTCCTGTGGATAGTTTCTTTTATTCCTTTAAACAGTAAATGTATAAATGATACGGTGCCTAATTATTTGTGGGTCTGGTTCCACATTAACAGTGTTTTGTTTCCTTAAGTGTTTTGAGATTTTTTTTTTAATTGTGAATTCATGTTCCTTGGATATTTATCTGTAGAAATTCTTCCAGTACTGGAATGAAGTTGCATTCTTCTAGAAATGGTTCATATTTGCTTTACTTTAAAATGAATTCTAAGCTTGTGATTGGTTATGGACTAAACTGTGTCCCCCTCAAATTCATATGTTGAGGCCCTAACCCCCAGTGCGACTATATTTGGAGATAAGGTCTTTAGGGAGATAAGGTTAAATGAGGTCATAAGTGTGGCGCTGAATCCAATAGGACTGATGTCCTTATAAGAACAGGAAGAGACACCAGAGCGCTCTCTCTCTCTCTCTCTCTCTACGTGTACACAGAGGAAAGGCCATGTGAGGCAGAGAGAAGGGACCTCTCACCAGAAACCAACCCTCCAGGAACCTTGATCTTGGGCTTCTAGCCTCCAGAACTATGAGAAAACAATTTCCACTGTTTAAGCCCCTGCTCTGTGGCATTTTGTTATGGCCGCCCTTGCAGACGAAGGGTCTTGGAACTACAGGTGGAGTAATAGTTTGGTCTGCAAATATGTGTGAGAGCTGGTTGGTGGTTACGGATCCTCAGGGTAGGTTTTTCTCTACCCCGTGCTGAGGCAGGTAGCAGTGGGCAGAGTTTCCTGCTGTCCCTCTGCAGTGTGTGCTTTTTCTTTTTCCCCGTTTCACACATATGGAACACATTCTAGCGCTTTGGGATTCCAGCTTCATTTAGACTCTCCTGTCAGACTTTCCACCGGCCGGCCCTACATTTTCCTTCTCCTGGGGAAGCTGCATGTCTGTCTGCGGGGAGGATGAGTGTTGCAGACAGGTGCCTGAGTGCCCCCAGGGAACCCCACTTCCTGGCATCCCCTGCCCCTCTGACATTGACTCTGAGTTTGGCCGCATGACTTGATTTAGCCAATGGTCACATTAGCCCCTGTGATGCCAGCAAAGGCTTTAAATCTGCCTCCGTGTTGGGGCTTGTCCTCTTGGAAGGCTGCCCCCGAGAATCCAGTTGCCATGCTCTAAGAAGTCCGGGCTATCGGCTGGTGGACACAAGGATTCACCCAGAGGCCACAGGAGTTGAGACAGCACACAGAGAGTCGGGCCATGTGGAGGAGAGCCAGGGCTCCCCAGCTAAGCTCTCAGCTGAAGGCAGCAGCGTGAGCTGCTCCACCAACCCAGAAGCAGAACCCCTTTCTCCCCGACCTCTGTGTTCCAAGTGCCAACCCGGGCCCGGACGAGGAGGCCTGCAGTGCGTGTGTGTTTGGTTGCTGAGGGAGAATGAGGAGAAATAGTAAACATGTTTTCAGCCACTGAGCTCTGGGGAGGGCGCTCTGCTGGACAGGTGACCTAGTCGATGAGAACTGACCTCCGTCTCCTGTCTCCTCGGAGCGCAGGGCACACATGTCGGAAAATTAAAGGAGAGGCTGGTGGGGGAACTCTCCTCGGGTCCTTTGCAAACCCAGCCTCCGGTGTTTCCCATCTTACTAGGACCTCAGGGAGCTAAGAACAGAAATCAAAAGCACCACCCTGGCCTTGTGAGTTTGGTCCCAGCTGTGACTGGAACACGCCTCGGGCAGGCACTGACCAGAGACTCATGGGGGCAGCAGGGAGCCCTGCGCCCTCTTGGGAGGTTCTGCTGCCTTTGCCCCCAGCCAGGCCAGTGGACGGGTAGGGCCTCCGCACAGAGGGCACCAGGGCAGGGGCTTTGCAGCTGAGATCAAAGTGTGAGGGCAGCTGACCTTTGAACGCCGGGAAGTTTGCCCCAGCACAGGGCCTGAGAGGAGAGCAGGAAGGGAAGCATGGCTTGTGGTGGGAGGACAGGTCAGAGTGGCAGCAGGGCCCATGGCACGGACAGCCTTCGAGGCCATGGGAAGAGTCAGGCACCTTCCTCGACGGTGACGAGAAAGCAACGAAGAGGGTCATGGTTTGTCTTGTGCTTTAGGAGATCACTGGTGACTGCTGTGTAGACACAGGCTTTTGGGAGGCGAGAATGGGCACTGGGATCGAGGGGCCAGACGACCACAGACGAGAGGCCTCACCTGGGCCTCTGGAGCCACCAGAATCGGGTCGAGCTCCCTCCCACCTCTGCATCGTCCACCGGGGCGGGGATGGGGGCTCAGCAAGAGTTGCCCGTAGGAATTTGAAGTGGGAATTCAGGTGTTCATGGATGTGGGAGGGGCTGGGGAAGGGAGGTCTGGAAGGGGGGTCAGAGAGCCGCCCTCGGGCGCGATAAGCTGGGGCTGGTGGGAGATGCAGGACGCCGACCCCGTCCAGCGGCTGGACTCGGATCAGGGAAGGGAGGGGGCGTGGGTCCTGGGAAACAGCCCCGCTGTGAGGGCCACTGACCCTGAGGCTCCCCGCCAAGTGCGGGGGGTTGGATTTTAAGGCCCTGAAGGCCAGCAGGTCCAGTGGCCAGGAGGTGAGGCGACACGAAGCCTGCAGAAGAGTGGGGACAGCTGGGGCCACCGGACAGCACAGGCACAGGCCTGTTGTCCCCAGGGAGCACAGCCTCTGCCTCCTGGCCGTCCGTCCAGCAGTAATCGGGGGCCGCGCCGGGCAGCAAAGACCCTGCTTCAGACAGGAGCACAGCACCCAGCCCTGCTCCGCCGGCCCCGCTTCCCCCAGTTGCTGGATTAATTTTCATTTGCTGCAAGTTAGCTTCCTTCACACGGGGGCTTCTGTTCACTTTCAGCTTCTGAGCTTCACACCCCGTGGCCTCCATCATCAGAGGCAGGTGAAGTGTCCACTGTAGCTGGAAGTTCCTGGGTAACAGCTCTGCTGGGCCTGGGTCCAGTTGGCTTCCCAGCCCTAGAAGAGGGAGGGGGGCTGAGGATAGCCCTGGAGCTGCAGCTGCGGTGGGGAGGGGCGGTTTCCAGGCGAACCAGGCTGGGGCTGGGGCCTGGGTATAGAATCCCACCAATCCCACTGTTCCGCCACTGAGCCTGGGGGACTCAGGCTGGGGGGTCGTGAGCGCTAGGGAGTAGAGGCAAGGTCTCTCAGAGAGAGACACACACAGGAGCAGAGACACAAAAAGAGACAGAGAGAGCCAAAAGTCTAACCTGGAGAAGCCATACCTGTTAGTAGTCCAAAGAGCAAGGCCAGGGTCAGGCTCAGGAGGCATAGATGGCAGATTGGAGCGAGCATGGGCACCAGGGGAGGGTCCCTGGCTAGTGCTGGGCTGGAGGAGCCCCTCATGTTGTGTTGCAGGCGTGGTTCTGTGTGGTCTGACTCAGACCTTCTTGGCTGCAGCAAGCCTGGAGGGAAGGGATCAGTGACCTGCCCCTGAGAAGCCTGGGAAGTCTTCCTGGAGGAAGCAAGATTTCTTTTGTGAGTTTTATATTTTTGTTTTTTTATTATTATTTTTTTTTGCGGTACGCGGGCCTCTCACTGTCGTGGCCTCTCCCGTTGCGGAGCACAGGCTCTGGACGCGCAGGCTCAGCGGCCATGGCTCACGGGCCCAGCCGCTCCGCGGCATGTGGGATCTTCCCAGACCGGGGCACGAACCCGCGTCCCCGGCATCGGCAGGCGAACTCTCAACCACTGCGCCACCAGGGAAGCCCTTCTTTTATGAGTTGAGTTGGCTTTTCTTTCCTCTCTGGACTCATTGGCCCTCGTTTTTGTTTCTCATCGCCGCTGCTTATAAAGTAAAGAGATAGAGGTGCAAAATGCAGCCACAGCAGCAGGTGCCGGCCCTCACCGAGCTCTCACTGTGATAATCAACTTACGTAGGATTTAGCACTTCCACGACCTTATGATATTTGTATTGTTAAACCCATGTTATAGAAGAGAAAACTGGGGCTCAGATAGAATAAGAACTTGTCCAGGGCTCCACATCCAGTGAATGGCGTGACAGCTGAAAAGCCTGACCCCAAGCTTGGACTCGTATCTCCTCACCGGTCTGCTGCTGACTGGGAGTGGGGACACGATAAATACATCTCCATAACTATATAGATGACTTTCTTGGAAGTAGGCCTTGCTTTTCCCTCCTGGGACTAGCAAACTCTGCAATTATTGCTACAGGTAGTGCTGTCGTTTCTGAACTCTTGTCAAGAAGATCAATTGGCTCGTCTCCATAGTTCCAGCTCTCTGCGAACTTCAATCATTTGGCAATTATCAAGTCTTTCAGCCAGTAATTATTTTCCTTGCTGCTCTCTTTAATTTCTCCTGTTCCCCTGGTGAACTTGTAAGAGAATGGGATGAGGTGACCCACAGTAATATGAAATTCTGCATCTCAGGGGCTCTGAGGAGATGTGTGGGACCACAGCCGCGCTCTCCATGAACCCTGCTGAGAAGGAAGGGCAGGCCAAGGGGTTCCAAGGGCCCCCGGGGATGGGGGGGGACCCAGATCTGAATCTCTCCCTGACTTTGATGGCCTTGACACCTTTGAAAACGTCAGGCCAGTTATTTTGTCAGTATCCCTCACTTCAGGCTGACGTTCCCTCAAGGCTGGGTCAGGCCCCTTGGACGGGAATGTCACAGAAGTGATGCTGTACTTGTGGCATCAACTTGTCCCATCATTTTGAACATCAGGGTAGGATGGGATGTCCAGATCTCCTTTACTTCCCATTTCGAGCAAATTCTGTGAGGAGATTACATTCAAAATATGTCAATAGCCGTTGCTCAGGAAGGCCTGATTCCTTTAAGACAAGGGTATCTAGAAGCCAAGGGCTGGGTGAGAGGTGTGCCTGGTGTTAATGGAGTATGGCTGCCTGGTGGCATCAGACATTTACATGGATGTTTATTTCTAATTCTATCTGTATGTACTGAAAACCGTGAGTTGGGAATTCCCTGGCGGTCCAGTGGTTAGGACTCAGCGCTTTCACTGCTGAGGGCCTGGGTTCGGTCCCTGGTCGGGGAACTAAGAACTAAGATCCCACAAGACATTCAATTCCAATCCAACCCCAGAGAGTTTATTCTAGCTTTCACTCTTCCTGTATTTGTAAGTCCAGTGGTGAGAAACCTGACTTCCCTCCATCCTCCTTAACGTATTCATTTATTTATCAACCATCCTGTATGTGAAATCTCCCCTATTCATTCCCACCACCTCCCCCAGGCTCTGACTTCTCCTGTCAAGCTGCCCCACCAGCTTGGGTTCCACGCCACGCTGGCCGTGTCCATGCCAGGCTGCCCTCCTCACCCCTTTCGGGCTCTGACACCTCACACAAGGCTCCCCTCTCAAATGTGCAGGTCGTCCTGTGCACACTGCTTTTTGATGATCTTTTTATGTATCTGTCTTCCCCACTGGGCTCAGCAACTCTTCAAAGCTTGGAATGTATCTAACGCATCCTTATACACTGTTACTTGTTCCAATGCCAGGTACACAGAAGGCACTCAGCAAATGCTTGTTGGGTGCATGAAGGAAGGAAAACATGGGTCAAGGCTCAGAGGCGTGAAGGAGGGAAGAAGTGAGTGGGTCGGTACTGAAGGAGCAGAGCCAGAAACAGGCAGCAGGGGAAGGGGGCGAGGTCAGATCACAGAGAGCTCAGGACTCTGTGGAAAGAAGCCATTCCCAGGCCTCGGGACAACAGAGTTCGTGGGCATCTTTTGGTCTGAAAGGGACAGGTCAGCTCTACGCTCTGGAAGCAGCCCTCTGGCTGCCTCCCTGCCCCCCTGGTCCCGAGGATGCACTGGCTGGGACAGAGCGGAAAACCCAAGGGCCTCCAGGTGGCCCAGTAGCGATGCCACTGCTACCTTCCACCCAGACTTTTAGTCCCAAGGTTCCTTCTGCAAATGGAAATGCAGGCCCCCTTAGATGTGGTATTTTTGATGTTCTCATGTATAAATGCATTAAAAGGAAAGCTTCTTTTCATACTTCGTCTACTTTCCTGTACAGTCTCGGCTTCATTTCCAATTCCCTACCCGAGTGTCCTCATTTCCTCCTTGATGGATTGCTTGATTCCATCCTGACCGACTTGCTGCTGAAGGAAAGCTCTTCAGGGCCGGGTTTTCTTTTTTTTCTTTTTCAATCTTAGAAGTAGCTGGGGAATCTTGGTAGGGTTCAGTGAAGGTGGGATCCACAGCCTGGGATTTGTTTTCAGACCCTACACAGCATCCTGCCCCCACCTGGTTTGGGGCTGACTGTGGACACTTTAAAAGAAAACTCAGGGGGCTTCCTTGGTGGTGCAGTGGTTGGGAATCCGCCTGCCAATGCAGGGGACACGGGTTCGAGCCCTGGTCCGGGAAGATCCCACATGCCCTGGAGCAACTAAGCCCGTGTGCCACAACTACTGAGCCTGCTCTCTAGAGCCCGTGCTCCACACCAAGAGAAGTCATCGCTGTGAGAAGCCCACACACCGCAACAAAGAGTAACCCCCTCTCACCACAACTAGAGAAAGCCCACGCACAGCAACGAAGACCCAATGCAGCCAAAAATAAATTAAATAAATAAATTTTTTTAAAAAAGAAAAGCATTAAATATATATATATGTATATCTTAAAAAGAAAACTCAGGGATAGGACAAACGGTTACTGGGTGCTACGTCCTATGGCCATTGTCTCTGCTCTGATAAATCCATTTGCTTTCTTCTGGAGAGACATGGTTATTATTGACTTGGCTGTTCTCCATTTTTGCCTTGACGTCTAGGTTGCTCAGGCTGCCATTCTTTCATTTATAGACACATCTTCCTTTTACAGACCAGAGACAGCTTAAGGATGCTGTCAAGAACCCAGGTCCTTTCCTTCTTTCTCCTCTGTCTCCTTAGTGCGTTTTGAAGTCCTCCATGTCACAGGATTTCTGACCTCCTCACATAGCCAAATAAAAATCAGGACTAGGGGCTTCCCTGGTGGCGCAGTGGTTGAGAGTCCGCCTGCCGATGCAGGGGATGCGGGTTCGTGCCCCGGTCCGGGAAGATCCCACATGCCGCGGAGCGGCTGGGCCCGTGAGCCATGGCCGCTGAGCCTGCGCGTCCGGAGCCTGTGCTCTGCAACGGGAGAGGCCACGGCAGTGAGAGGCCCGCGTACCACAGGGGAAAAAAAAAAAAAAAAAAAAAAATCAAGATTAGAAAAGACAGGGCTGAGGCTTTCTATTTGTGCATCTGTATCTTATCAGAGAGAAATGTTCCTCGGAAGCCTCAACAGGTTTGCCCTCCACTCTCACTGGCTGGCATTGATCACATGACCACTCTTAGTGGCAAGGGAGCCTGGGAACTTGAGGACCTGCCTTTGGAACCTCTGTCATTGAGAGGCAGGTTTTGCTGGTCAAGAAGGAGGGCGAGAAAGGTAGCTGCTGGACGCAAGTAGCTTCCTGTGCCCAGCGCTCGCTGGCCAACCCCCCTTCCACCCATCGTGGGAAAGGCTCTCCAAGGAAGAACACTTGATGGGGCCACTGGCTGGGGATGGGTGAGCGCTCCTCTCTGCCTTGGTTCCCTCTCTTCCCTCTCGCTAGAGTGCGAGCCACATGATTGCCTCCCCAGGGTTGAGATCATCGCATGCAGTAGGTGCTCAATAAACGTTGATGAAATGAACAAGAACGGGGCTGAAAACGACAGCTATCTGGGAAAAACCCTGTTAGCATCAAACATTGCCAGGAAAATGCCTTTTGAAACAGACTTTGTTCTGGGGAGAAATTTGCCATAAGGTCCAGTTCAGACAACCAGCCCAAGGGAGTAGCTGGGGATTTGGGACTTTATGGAACCCGTGGAAATAGGGGATTGGTGGGGTGCAGGTGCGGCTGGGGAGAGTGGAGGGGCTTCCCACTTTAGAGCATGAGGAAGTGTGTCAACCTTGGGGATCTGGGTCTAATTTCTGTGATGTGGTGGGAAACGTACAAGCTGGGGTTCACATTTGGCTCCTTACCCACCTGTGCAAGCCTGGAAGAGACACTTACCCTCTCTGATCTTAGTGCTCATCAGTCAACAGAAACAGGGGATAATAGCAGCCTGCCTTTCCTGGCTATTTCAGAATCTACAGGAGGGAGCTCTAGAATAATCACCATGTCCTGGGATCTTTCAATAAATGTTAGTGACAATAATAACCAGGAATATTAATACTCGCTATTATTGTTCTTAAAAGCCAATTTGCATTTACTGTGTGTTCAATGCATTATTCTGGCTGGTTTAATTTCCTTTTGATACTCAAAAGCACAGGAAAGTCCCTACCGCAGACAAGAAGGCTCCCTCAATGAACTCTGTACGTTGAAGAGTCAATAAGGGCAGGGAACGGGCATTTTTTTGCCTCACGTTTTTATGATCTCATCATCTGCTCCGGTTTTTAGATGGGAACATGTGATTGTCAATTAAGAATCTGAAAAAGAGTTCCCTTTGTTAAACACACACACACACACCCCCCATAAGCACCATATTTCATGCTGTATCAGAGCTGCTGCCGGCTAGCTGGAATTTACTGCCTTGGGTTGCAGCAGAGAAAACTTGCAGCTGGATTAATACCCCTTTCTCCGGCAGTAAATCCATTTCACACATGTGGCCATATTTTCGCCCAAGTGACAGGGAGCAACGGCTGCTCTTTGTAGTCACCGTAGGAAAACGGGGATAACTTCCAAGGCATTTGGAACCTCCTCTGTGAATAGTGTAGGATTGCAACATTTTCCTGGGGAGAGGCACTTTAGAAAGCTTGGCCCGGTCACTCCAAAGATGGGAAAGCTGACGATGGGGCCTCTTTAAGCACACTTCATCTCTCCATCTGGCCAGTCCCTTACCGTGGCCTCTGAGGACACATAGGACCGTCCAGTGAGCCTCCTGGGGCCACTCTCCTCTTTGCTTCCATACTCCGGGAGCTCTGGACTTCTCGTGGCCTCATACACGCGCTTCCTCTGTCTGGCCTGTCTTCATACTCTGAGAGGCATCTTCTAGGTTAGACCCCTGTTGTGTGCTCTCATCACCCAGAACGTCTCAGGCAAGGCCCTCACATGGACGTAATTAATCGTCGCATAATCAGTCACTTAATGTTTAATGACTGCTCTCCCCATTAGTGTCTTCCTTATGGAGACACTAACCTCCCTGAGGACGAGCGCCCCCCAGTCCCTTGCCCTGAGCATCGGTGTACCTTTGTGGAAGGAGTGAATGAATGAATGAAAGGGCCAGATGTGGGGACACACAACAGTAGCGTCTGGGGGATGGTAAGTAGCTCGCTGTATTTGGAGTGGAAGGTTCTAGGGGCGCATGGAGGGAGGGGAGCTGCAGGAGAGGCAGCTGAGAGGGCCAAGAACACTGTCTTTCAGGGTCTTGTGAAGGTGCCCTTGACGCCAGGGTGACGTGGCACGGTTGGGGTGTGGGTTACAACACGGCTTCTCACGCCTTATTGTACGTGAGAATCCCCGGGGGATAGTGTGACCGTTCAGACGGTATCCTGTAGGTCCACAGTGGGTTCTGTTTTTGTAACAAGCACCGAGGACCACAGCTCTAGAATCATCCCTCCTGGCAGCTGGTGGAGGATGACCTGGAGAGCAAGGAAGGGGGATGCAGGGACACCAGTTAGGAGGTGATGGAGATGGTCCAGGACCAAAGAGATGAGGGTCAGATGGAGGCAGAGCTGTGGGGATGGAAGGAGGGGCTGAGCGCTGACGCTTGGAGGGCAGGCCAGCAGGACTCAGTGGCCATCAGGAGGAAAAGGGAGTTGCTCAGTGTGTCAGTGTCCGCGTTGCTGGTTGTATCAGTGTCTGAGTTGCCGGTTCTTGCATTTTTAAAATTTTATTTTATATTGGAGTACAGCCGATTAACAATGCCATGATAGTTTCAGGCGCACAGCAAAGCAGCTCAGCCATACATATACATGTATCCATTCTCCCCCAGACTCCCCTCCCATCCAGGCTGCCACACAACATTGAGCAGAGTTCCCTGTGCTCTACAGTAGGTCCTTGTTGGTTATCCATTTTAAATACAGCAGCAGTGTGCTCATGTCAATCCCAAACTCCCCAACTATCCCTTTCCCCACCCTTCCCCTACCCCGGTAACCATAAGTTCGTTCTCAGTCTGTTTCTGTTTTGTAAATAAGTTCATTTGTATAATTTCTTTTTAGGTTCCGCATGCAAGCGATATCATAGCTATTTCTGTGTCTGACTTACTTCACTCAGTATGACGATCTCTAGGTCCATCCTCGTTGCTGCAGATGGCATTATTTCATTCTTTTTTATGGCTGAGTAATATTCCATTGTATGTATACAACACATCTTCTTCACCATTCTTAAAAATTAGTGTTTAGTGGCATTGACATCACTTTTCAGTGCTTGTGATTAGTTTATTTTAAAATGGAAAGAACTAAAAAAAAATTAATAAAATGGAAAGAACTCCATTATGTTGAAAATAGTGGAGTATAAATCCATGCAGATGCTCTCCACACCCCAGCCCTGGGGGCTCACACAAGGTCCAAGACCCCAGCTGTGGGATTGGAACCCTGACCCTGAACCCAGCTCCCTTGTTTGGGACCCAGGCCTCCCAGACCTCTCTCCTCTTGGCCTCTATGCTGTCTCTTGGTCCTCGCCCCCTACGCCCTGTTTTAAGGAGATGGGCCAGCCAGGGGGAGCAGACAGTGAGTCCTGCCTCCTCCGTCAGCCTGCAGCTCAGGCCCTCCTGGAGTCCTCTCTGGCCCAGGGTGGCCCAGATGCTCAGCCCCCCTTACCCCCCAGCATGATGTTGGCTATCTGGGCAGAAGCCGCCTGTGGCAGAGTCAACTGGTCCCCTACCCATGTGTATTCTGCTCTTCCTCACTGCCAACAAAATAAGAAAACTCTCATTTTGTTAGAGGGAGCCCTGCCCTGCTGAGAGGTTACCTTGCTCACCGCCCCCTGCAGACGGGTTTGTCCATGGGACTGAGTTCAACCAATGGACAGGCTTCTAGAAGTGCTCCTTGCATTCCCCATTTCCCTTCCTGCTACCTGGAATGAGGATGTAGCGGCCGGAACCCCGCAGCCATGTTGTATGGAGCAAATAAGCGATTCGTGACCCCCCCTACCAGCTGCAGTGCTGTCCCCTTATTTTTTGACATCACTAGCTGCTCATGTGGGTCTCTTACATTCAGTCTTGGCAACTTGGTGTTTTTCTGGGGCTTTTTTTCCATGAGAGAATCTCTTCTCTCTCCACAGGATCCTTGGCTGGTTCTGAACCTGCACGAGAAACTTTGGGCCTCTCAATTCCCTGCTCTCCCTTTGCTCTGGGAACACCCAGCCCCAGTTCTCCCCGTGGCCCACAGATGGCTGCCTCCTGTCTCCACTGGCAGAAGGAGCAGGCCCAGGTGTGCCAGGCATGGTGCTAAAGTTCTCACCTATTTGGGGCCAATCATTAAACTGCTCCTAGGGATAAGAAATAGTTGCATTTCTTTACTGGTGGGAAAGTGGCCTCCAGGAGGTTATATAACTTCCCCAGTGTCCTTTATTTGTTCACTCAGTAATTATTTGCACCAAAAACTGTATTTTAAAGAAAAATTTTTTTGTTTACGGTTGCTTTGGGTCTTCGTTGCTGCGTGCGGGCTTTCTCTAGTTGCAGCGAGCAGGGGCTACTCTTCGTTGCAGTGCGCGGGCTTCTCACTGCGGTGGCCTCTCGTTGCAGAGCACGGGCTCTAGGCGCAAGGGCTTCAGTAGTTGCAGTGTGTGGCTCAGTAGTTGTGGTGCATGGGTTTAGTTGCTCCGGCATGTGGGAGCTTCCCGGACCAGGGCTCGAACCTGCATCCCCTGCATTTGCAGGCGGATTCTTAACCACTGTGCCACCAGGGAAGCCCCCTGTTTTAATTGTGGATGGTACCCACAACATGCCACTTTCTGAGATAGAGGAGACGCAGAGACACAGGCTCGGTCATGCCATGTCTAAGTTAGGACACCCAAGGGGAAGGCCAAGTGTGCCTCTGGGCACGGGGGTCACCCGGCAAAGCCATGATGGCATCATGAGTGGAGCCCAGCTCTTCTCTGCCTGATGACGCCTTTGGAATCAGGTGGGACCCCAGGGGAGACAAGAGAGAGAAGGAGAGAAGAAAACCTTCTCAGGCAGGTCTGGCTCAATTTGAAAATAAATAACCAGTTTCCTAAGGGGAAAATGGCAAAAACTTTTCAACCACCTAAAATAAAAGATCTCAATCTAATTCTATATCCTCCTGAGAGCTGCGGTGACGGCCTCGTCAGAGCTGCGGTGACTGTCCAACTTGAAGAGTTTTCTGTTCTTATTTCAGAAAATGAAGGTGCCTCGGGCACCGTGAGTTTGGCGTGTGGAGCTGGGGCTGTTTCTATCGACCTCTCTGTGCCTTCATGGCCCGGCATTGATTGGAGCTATCGATCTCTTGGTTTCAAATAACTGACACGGTTTCCAATGGGTCCAGATAATTAAGACTTCTCAAAGGGTGACCAAAAATTGGCAATGCAGTGTGGGCAGCCCACGCTGGTGGACGTGCAAGCAAAAGCTGGACCTGGCGTTCGTCTGATCCTCGCTAATGGAGCCTTACAAAAATCATCTTGCCCGCCTGACCGATCTTCCCCAAGTTATCAAGTGACCGAGGGGAGTGATTTTCATTTCCTGGAAAACGCCTGGGGCTGGCGCACAGCACTGGGGAGTGTGGTCTGTTTCTCAGATTCATCCCTCGGTCACTCACAGGGGTCAGGTTGTGGAACTCCTAGGGGGTCCCTTGTAAGAGGTCTTTCTGCTTCGAGTCCCTCTCTCCTCTAAGGCAGCCTTCTCTCTGTAACCAGCATGATCTTCCTGGGGCCTTTATTCCTCATTCACACCTCCGTTGTGTTCAGAATGAACTGAAGTCCAGGCTCCTGTGGAGATTGGCCCCAGTTCTTTGCACCCGCGCATTCTACACCCACACCCCCTGCCCAGAACCATGTGGATGCAGAGTGGATATCATTACACCTTGACTCTGGGCTTGCCTGTGTGAATTTCTTTAGCCAATGGGATGCTAGTGAGTGCATCTCAGATAGAGGCTTGAAACGTGCTTGCGTGGTTGGACTTGCCTCTTGAGGTTGTGATCTGCAGAGAAGAGCGTGCCCTGGGTGGCTGCAGGTCCGGGGGGAGGAGAGACATGTGGCGGAGCTGAGCACAGGGTACATCGGCTAAACACACAGCACCGTAGGCCACGCTGCAGGACTGAGCAGTGTGAGAAGGTGACTGTTGCTGTAAGCCACAGAGTTTAGGGAGTGCTTGTTACACAGCACTGTGTAACAATAGCTGAGAGGTAATGACCCCATTGCAATATGGTTATTTATGAGTTTGTTTCCCTTCTAAGACAGATATTGAAGGCAAGGACCACACTCTTCCTCACCCCGAATACAGCCCAGGGTCTGCTATACAACGGAGCTCAGAATTTGCTTGTAGAACTGAAATAACCATGTGAGAGGCAAACCAAGAAAGGAGAAATACCTTGGGGAGGGGTGCATTGTTTATACAACAGGTGTAACAACTACAACAGTATTTATTGAGCACTAGCTGTGTGCCTCGTAGTGTTCTAATGTTTTTAAATCTATTTTCTCATTCAACCATCATTACCCTTGTTTGCTTTTCAGGCGAGGAAGCTGAGGCTCAGTGAAGTTACGGGCTTTGCCTGCGGTGAGTGACCACTAAGGCGAAGGAAGGCCCATGCCTTCCGGCTCCTAGCTGAGCATCCCTCCTTGCGTGTGTACAGTAAGGACTGGCCTGCCCCACCTGCTGGGACAGAATCTTCCCAGTAAATGCTCTAGCTCACCAACTAGAACAGGGTGGAACCAGGACTCGAGCTGGTTTCTTTGTTTTCAAAACCCTGCCGAGTTGGGGGTGGGCGCAGAATGAGGGGGAGAGGTCCCTGAGGAGAGGAGGTGCAGAGTGCAGTGCTCTGAGGGGCTGTGCTGGGTGGGGCAGGGGACGTGGAGGGGGCAGGGCGCTGACCGGGAGGCGCTCCCTTGGGCCTGGGTTGGGGAGATCTTGGTGAGCAGCTGGGTTTTATTCTGTCTCCTCTTGGTAAAGTCTCTGCCCCTGAATGTGCAGGAGTTAAACACAACCCTCATTGTCAGCTTGCTGTTCTTTGGATCTGCTCTGTCCTGAGGGGCCTGGCTGCCAGGCTGACCTGACTTCCTGGTCTTTGATCACAGCCCCTGGAAACAGCTGAGATCCATCTTCGTTTATGAATCTGCCTCCCAGGATCTGTTTGGTTCATCCGTGGGCGCCCAGAGCCCAGCGCACGCTCATCACAACAGCGGACAGTCACCGAGTACATGCGGGGTATCTACCAGCACCCTCCCTGTCCCCCGCTTAACTCACTTAAGCCTCAAGGAGCTATCAATCCCACTTTACAGAGAAGGAAACTGAGTCCTGGAGGTAACTGTCAAGGTCATGCTCTTGGTAGGTGTTGGGGCCAGGATTTAGCCCCAGGCAGTGTGACCACAGGGCCCAAGCTCTTAACCACCAAGCCATGCTTGTCAGATGAATACAGGATCCCTCTCCCCTTTCCCCTCTCCTGTCCTCACCTTCCCTTCCTCCTTCCCTCCCCTCCCTTCCCCTTGGGTACTCAGCTCCCTACAGGAGGCCTTTTTGTGAACCAGCAAAGGTGCCCTTCTGTTGGGCAGGTGCACCTCTCACCACATGGTGCATGGCTTGGGCAGTGGGGACTGGGGCCTGGGTTTCAGTTCTCTTCAAACTTTCCTTCAGGGCACAACACTGCCCCACCTCCCTCTGCTGTTATCGACTGCTGACCCTCTGGTTTGGTGTCTCATGCGTGGCTATCTTCCAACCTCCCCCCCAGATGGCTGTTGCTGACATCTGTTATTGCCCCCATCCATGGTGGTGTGGTGGGCAGGGAGGACCCACAACTTTCTCCCCAGTCCCAGAATCCAGGCTGCAGTACAAGGGTGGCCCTAGCTGGGGACAGCAGGGAATGGGGCAAGGAAGGCTTTATGTTGAGATTCTACACCATTTAGTTTGGAAAAAAGATCACACTTTCTTTGAAGTTTCAGATGTCATCTTCGAGTCAGACAATTAAACTGAACTCCTGACCAGCCCTTCTGCTAAACCTTTTTGAGAATTAACAAAGGTTGCCTGTTGCTCAAGCCTTCTCACTGCCCTTTGCTGAGAGTGTCCCAAACTGTGATAACAAAAACAGCATCCCTATAGCCTAGAGCTGTGCAGTGCACAACCTGTGCAACTGTGTATGGCAGCTCTGACCCTGACGAGTTGCAATGTTTTTGAGCCTTGTTATCTTCACCCATAAAGTGGGGTTTTATAGTCCCGAGAGAAATTAAGTATTAACTGATATATTATTATTGCTGTTATGACTTCAATTCTGATAAAAATGATAAAGATGCTGATGAAGACACTGGTATTTATAGAGGATTTATGCTTTTCCAGTGGGGTTCCTTCCAAATTTTCTAACTGCTTTGGTACAGTCACAAAGCAATCATTATTATCTGCATTTGACAGGTCAGAAAATCGACCCATGCATTATTTCATGATTTAGGATGAGGCCATCAGGAAAACCAAAAGTACCACGTCAACTCGCAGAGTTCTCACTCAGCTTCTCATCATTCCACATCTGGCTTCCTGAAGTCGTGGGGATGGTGGTGATGGGGACAGTGGTGGTAGTGATGTGTGTTCTTGTTCAAAATGTGCTTTTGTTTGAAAGCCTTATTAAATTGCCTTCTGTCACTGTTCCAGATTTATTGCTTTAATTTATTTTGGCTTTTTATACACAGGAGCTGCATTTTCCTTTGTGCTACCTCATTTTCAACCTGCCTGTAGGGTATAAAAATATTTATATTTTTATATTTCACCCTCTATAGTTTTCTTCTCTGGTGACCGATGTTAAGAAAATGATTTACTTTGGACTTGTGGGTCAGCAGAATGTGAAGCCATCTGTATCTGTAGTACTCACATGTTTACAGATAAAAAAAACACATGGACATGAGACTAGACTACTGAAGACCCCTGGAATCCTGACTGACGAGGCACGATTTTCAGGAGAATCTCTCTCTTCTTACCTAGACGATCGTCATCTCGTTCTAGATCACCCAGCATGGCAGAATTCTCCCTCCACCCCCACCCCCAGGTGGGTCTCCGGGCGTCTGCAGAGCCCTCTGGTCACGGGGGGTGTGGGGGTGGTGGTGTGTGGTGGTGGTGGTGGTGGTGGGGGGTGTGTGTGTGTGTGTGTGTGTGTGTGTGTGTGTGTGTCAAGTCTGGACTCTGCCCTTCCTCCCGGCTCCGCGGGGGCTGCCCATGAATTGACTACACCATCTCGGAAAGAGCGGATATGGTACTCAGCACAACGTGCGTAACTTTTATAAAACACACAGGTACTAATTTTATGTGGGGAAGCCACTGGGGGAAGGAGAAAGGTAAAATAAGGAGGGAAGGGAAGGTGGCAGGGAGGGAGGAAGACAGACCAGAGCCTGAGGATCTGAGCTTTGAGAGACAAAAATCACGAATTCCTGTTCTTCCCTTCCTTGTAATCTTCTCTGCAGGAATGTGGACCCATGCCCCCCCCTCACCAGCCCATCTCCTGTCCCCTCCCCCAGCCATCCTTGCATTGTGTCCTGTGATCCTCCCGGGCCAGTCCCGCTGGCCCCTTCCTCAGGCGCGTCTTGTCTGCCCCCAGCTGGACGGGTCTCCCCGTCTCCCGCTTTTGCCTTTAGAGCACCTACAGCGACACATCTGGGGCCCACGTCACATCCTCCTTGCCCTCCCCCACCTCCCTCCGCCAGCCTGGGCATCAGTTCACAGAACTCAGGTGGGTCTCGGTGCACAGCGCTGAGTCCAGGGCTGGGGTCTCAGTCTCTCTCCTCCAGGGCTCCCCCGAGAGCAGCCACATTGGAGAAGTGGGATCGAGCTCATAGCGGGGGGCACCCTGGAGCTGTGGACAGTGCTCCGGTCTCCCTCCCACCGCGTCTCTCCGGCTGACCTTCCAGGAGGGTTTCTGCCTACTTCTCAGGGGTCCCAGGAGCACTGGCCCCTGCTCGTCTGCACTGACCTCCCAGAGGCATCCCTGTGTGTGTCCTCTCCTCCTTTCTTTCCCTGCCTGCCCACCCTCCCTCCTTCTGCTTCCTGGGATCACATCCCCAATAAAGTCTGTGCACCCAAGGCCTAGTCTCAGCTCTACTTTTGGGGAAATCAAAAGACAACACTGTTCTCATGGTATGATTTTACACGTAGGGGCTGCCTTGTCAAATGCATGTTTGTTCCATGAGTCCATGAGCTCCTTGGGGGCTCCATGGGTCTGCTTTGCCCATCACCGTATCCTGAACATAGTCCTGACACATAGTAGGTGCTCAGTAAATCCATATAACATTACAGACTCTCCACTTTGGTGATGAATTTCCTCCCAGTGGACTGGGTTCTTTCTGCAAGAGGAAGCTTGGTCTAAATTTTCTGGCTACTCCCTACCAGGGACTGGGCCACGAGCAGACCCACACAGCTTGGAGCAAGGTAGTCTGTGTCTCATGGCCACCCCTGCACCTCAGTGAGAGAGGAGGTCTATGCTTGGACATAGGCAGCCCTGCCCCTGAGAGCATCCCACCGTCTTCACATCTGGTATCTACCACCTTGGCCGAGTTCAGACTGAATCACCTCCAAGGAACAGCCTCCTTGACTCCAAGAGTTCGTGACCTGCAGGGAGCCAGAAAGGAGGGCTGGAGTGGTGTGTTTTTTTTTGGTTTGGCTGCATTGGGTCTTCATTGCTGCACGCAGGCTTTCTCTAATTGTGGCGAGTAGGGGCTACTCTTCGTTGCGGTGCATGGACTTCTCATTGCAGTGGCTTCTCTTGTTGCAGAGCACGGGCTCTAGGCGTGTGAGCTTCAGTAGTTATGGCTCACGGGTTCTAGAACACAGGCTCAGTAGTTGTGGTGCACAGGCTTAGTTGCTCCGCGGCATGTGGGATCTTCGCGGACCAGGGCTCGAACCCGTGTCCCCTGCATTGGCAGGTGATGCTTAACCACTGCGCCACCAGGGAAGTCTGGATATGTTTCTTTTACTTTAACCTTTGCTTCCCGCTGCTTTTGTTCACTAAAAGGATACTGTGTATACATAATGGCCTGCCTCAGGGAACCCTGCCCCTCTGCCTGAATGTTAAACCAAAGTTCCTTTGTTCAGGGAAACATCCGGACCCTGTCCACCTGTGGATGGCTGCAAGAAAGAAGAAATTAGCACATCCCCTCCCCGAGGCTGGCCATTCCAGGGGAAATTTGCAAAACTTAGGGCCTTTTTACTTTACTTCCTCATCTCCTCCCCCTCTCTGTGCTATAAAAGAAACTGGCATCCAAACCGTGACACGATGGTTATTTTGAGATTTTAGTCTGTCGGCTTCTCGGTCTGCCGGCTTCTTCCCTGCCTCAACACCTCGTCTCCGACTCATTGGCCTGTCATGCGGCAAGCAGAGCGAGCTTGGACTCGGTAACACAAACAGGAGGAATAAACAAGCCGAAATACAGAGCAAAACCAACCACAGCCTCCACCTGCAGGGACTAGCACATTCTGCCTGATCCCGGAGAGAACAAAACACACACACCTGGGTGGCTCTCCTCCCCCTCCGGGGCTGGAACGCCCTACCTCGAGGACGCCGAGTGCCTGGGGGCCTCTGCTCTTTAAAGCAGAGGTTGCAAACCCTTTTCTGTAAAGGGCCAGGTAGTAACTGTTTCAAACTTTGTGAGCCGGGCCAGAAGATCTCCTATCTACTCAGCTCAGCCACTGGAGCAAGAAAGCAATGACAAGCCATCAGCGAGTGCGTGTGGCTCTCTCCCAATCAAACTTCTTTCGCGAGCGAGCAGACCGGGTCCACGAGCTTCACCCTGCCGCCCCCTGTTCCAGGCATCTCAGGGCTCCCACCCCGGCCCCTCTGATGGGTGGGCAGGTGTGACATGCCGCCCCAGGACGCGCTCACGCGCAGCTGGCGGGAGGGCTGGACTCTGACCTGGGCTGGGGCAGTGGCCCCCCGGTCTGAAGGGTCGCCTGAACTTGTCTGCGCTCCTTTCCTACGGCACCAGAGCACGAGCCCTGTGAGGGCAGGACCCTGTCCCGTGGGCCGTGCATTTCCATTCCTGGCCCTGCACTCTCGACTGCGTGCCTTTAGCCAAGGGCCTCAGCCTCTGAGCTGGGCTCCTCTGCCAGCAGAAAGCACGGAGAAGAAAGAGGTGCCGGAACCAGCGCGGGGCATGGGGGGAGGGGACGCGGTGGCTGAGCTGACGTCGAGGGGCTCATGTGAATACGGAGGGAGGCGGCTCCAGGCAGAGGGACCAGCGTGGGCACAGGCTGGGTGGCATCAGCTTTGCTGGAGACTGCCTTTATGGAACGTTTAAAAAAAGAAGAAAAAACAGTAAGAGAACCTCTTGCATGGATACTTGCCCATCAGCACCTGCCCACTTCAAGGAACTTGTGAGGCCCCTACAAGGTAAAGCACGTGCAGCTGGGACCCGGGGGAAGGTAAGCAGAAGCTGGGAGTCAGCATGTGGTGGTTTGCTGAGTCCACGAGCTCTTAGCTCTTCAGGTGTTTGACTTGCTGGAGTAATTTGCCAGGGGAAGGGGGCGGGGATGCAGGTTTTTGCCCTGAGGCCTGGGCTCTCCTCCCAGCTGTGGACCAGGGCCGAGTCCTGCGGGGAGGGACGGGCCCTGGAGACAGGATGGAAGGCCCGCAGCCTGCATGCAGGGGCAGGGGAGGCCGTGTAGCTGGGCTCTGCTCCTACACCAGCAGGAGGGCCCGGCCTGGCCTCGCACGTCTTTGCTAGCGGAGAACATGACCCAGAGTGTTGGCTCCTGCAGCCCCATGTAACACGGAGACGTGGGGCCAATGAGCCCGGGAAGTTTACAGCTAAAGGACCCAACTGCCTCATCATCCCCTCTGACTGTGAGGCCCGGGGAAGCCAGTCAGAAACCAGCTACAAATCTGGGAGCTACGCGGCTCTGGCCCTTAGGTGGGTGTATTAGTTTCCTAGGGCAGATGTAACAAGTTACCACAAAGTTGGGTGTCTTAAAACAAGAGAAATTCAATCTGTCTCGCAGCTCTGGAGGCCAGCGGTCTGAGATCAAGGTGCCGACAGGCTTGGCTCCTCCTGGATGCTCTGAGGCTCACGCCAGGCCTCTCTCTGGCTTCCGGTTGCCGCTGGCAAGCCTTGGTGTTCTTGGCTTGTAGATACCTCACTCCAACCAGTGCCACTAACTTCACGTGGATTCTCCCTGTGTCTCTCTCTGCCTCAAATCTCCCCGTGCTTTGTCTTATAACGATCAGTTATTGGATTTCTGGCCCACCTTAAATCCAGGATGATCTCATCTCAAAAAAACTTTTGCAAAGACTCTATTTTCAAATAAGGTGAATGCACAGGTAGCGAGTTGGGACTTGGACCTCTTTCTTTTGGGGACACAACTCAACCCACTGCTGTGGGTGTGTGTCATCATGAAGACACCCTCCATCCCCCGTCTTTCCCGCCTCCTCCCCTTGAATCCCTCCAGGTGTCCTCTGGATATCCCCCTCTCTCCAGAAACACCCCAGGCCTGACTCTAATTCTCCCTTTGGTACTTCTTTTGGGGTCTTCCTGCATGGGTCTCTGCTGGGAAAGACATCCCATTAGTCTGGTAGCCACAGTACAGTGTCCTGGGGCTGGGCTGGACTTTTATTGAGGCTTAGGGGATGAGAGACCATCTGGGAGGCCAGCTGATGAGCCTCTCGGGGAGGCTGATGAGATCAGAATCCGTTACCTCCCTTGTAATTTTCTTGTTCTGAGGAAAGACTTTTCTCTGGGAGTGAGTTTTCCCAGAAAAGATTTTTTTTTTTTTTTTTGCAGTACACGGGCCTCTCACTGTTGTGGCCTCTCCCGTCGCGGAGCACAGGCTCCGGACGCGCAGGCTCAGAGGCCATGGCTCACGGGCCCAGCCGCTCCGCGGCATGTGGGATCTTCCCAGACCGGGGCATGAACCCGTGTCCCCTGCATCGGCAGGCAGACTCTCAACCACTGCACCGCCAGGGAAGCCCCCAGAAAAGATTTTTTAAAACAGCCTAAAAGCTCTTCTCAAAAACCACACCTAAAGACAGAAGGCTTCCCTCTAGCCATCTTGACTCCTGGCAAAGAAAAGAAACTAAAAAGGCAAAGGAAAGAGCAGAAACCGAGAAGGAAGCACTTGGGGGTGGATTCTAACTGCTGGATTCGAGGGGCCAGGGCTTGTCTGGTGGGGGGCATGCAGACTTCTCTCCCTTCTGTTTTTGTCTGGACTGGTTCTCCTCTATTTTTTTAAAGAGAGAGAGAGTGTTATTAACCCTGTGCCACTGGCTTTGGGCAAAGTTGCGGAGTCACTGGGGCCGCAGTCTCCTCTTCCAGAAAATGGAAGTAATAACACTCGCTCTGCAGAATGGTCTAGAGAGTAAATAAGATTGCAAGAGTGTCCAGCACAGTGCCTGGCGCATAAGAAGTGCTCAGTTGTATTTATTGCAACCTTTTAATTTCATGAGCGCTTGATGAAATGGGTGTAATTCTCTTTTCCACAGATTTGAACACATCTCACAAATGTTACGTCACTAGTCCAAACTCGCCCAGCCGGGCGGGAGAGAGCCCAGTTCCTGATCGCCTCACCCCTGCCCTCTCATCCCCTTCTTTCTCTGTCCTCCTTTTCCTCAGCCCTTCCCTGTCTCTGTAAAACCCGAGTTTATGCTCGGGATCGGAGCAGAGATGGAGAGAGGTCACGTTGTGCAGAAAGCGCCGGATTTGCAGTCAGGAGCCGAGAGTCCAAGTCCAGACTCTGCGTGGAGTGAAACCTGGGCAGTGCCTCCCTGTCCGGCCCTCTTTTCCTCCCCTGTGACCAGCTGTGATAGGACCACCCGCCCTGGCCACCTCTTGGGCTGCAGTGAGATCATGCAGGGGGTTTGTGCCCTGCTCTGTGCAGGCTGCTGTAGGTGAGGCACAGAGCCTTACAGTCTGCCTGCCTCATTTCAAGCCCAGGTGTCATCAACATACCTTGCCCATCACTAGGAGGCTGGAGATGGCTCCCACCTGCAGGCAGTTTTCCAAACCCTCATTCCTGACTCAGCACTCTGCTCTCTAGAAAGGAGCTATTGCCAATTTTTCTTGTCTGCTTCCTTCTCCCCCAACACCAGTTATCAATGATAGAAATCTTTAGTTTTTCTCACTTAGTGTTCCTAAAGGGAGAGAGAACCGCCCCCCCCGCCCCCAAGAAAAGATGCAGTCCTTCTTGCCGCTGTACCTTTGCACATGCTGTTCCCTCTGCCTGGAGCACCCTTCCCCCATACTTCACTTAGGTCCTACCCGCCCTCCAACCTGTAGCTCATGTCGCTTTCCTCTGCACCCCTGGGCTGGCTGTGGCCTCCCTGCTTCTTCCAAGCTCTGTGCTGGGGGCTTTCATTTCCTGTCTGCATCAGTCTCAGCTCCACCCATCTTTGTCCCTGCGGTGGACAAGCTCCATCAGAGGGACCCACTTCTGTGTTCTCAGTCCCCACTGCCACGGGGCAGCAGAGTGAAGAAGGTGGCGTTGCCCACCCATCTCTGCTCCAGGCAGCCTGGAGGACCAAGCCACGGGGGTTCAGAAACGCAAATCAAGTTACGTCCGCTTCAAATTAAGCCCATATTCTGGTCTAGTGGGGACAGAGCTTTTTCTTAGCCAATAAATACTAACAAGAAAAATAAGCCAATCTTTTAGGCTTCCTCCCCTCCACTGCCACCCCAGAATCATGCACTATGTACTGCCCGAGTCCGTTTTGACACCTGTGATGAAGTGGGCTTCAGATTCGGAGAGCATTTCTCCCGAAAGGCTGCAGCACTGCGCGTTTCACGTACAGTCACCCCCCCCACCTTTTCCTGTCTAGGAGGAAGACTTGACTAGAGGTTTTCTACTCTGGGGCCTCCTGTCACTTTTTCTGCCAAAACACTGACTTAAAAAAAATTCGACCCTTACCACAAAAACCTAGAAAAATTCTATCCAGCAAGAAGGAGACTCCCCGCAGGGGGCAAGTCAGGCTGTGATCGACCCCCTCCAGTGACCCTTGTGCGTGGTCTTCACCCTGCGGGGACCAGCCCCCTCGTCTGCCCACCGATCCCCGCCGACAAAACCCAGCCCCTCGCTAGGGCCCAGGTCAGGCTGTGGCTTCTTGCACGCCTCTCTGAGCGCTATTCCCTGTTCCCTCCCTTCGCTCCCGACTAACGAGACGAATCTTTTCTCATCTTCCCTGCTTTCCACCCAGCTGGTTCCCACTCTTGCTTCTCCCACTGTTACCCACCCAGGGTGGCTTTAGCCCCGAGCTCAGCAAGCCAAAACAGAGGTTTTCCCGAGACAGACGTACAGAGAGACAAGAAGACCGGAGGATAGATCTGAAACCAGTCTCCCACAGGCCAGGGGCTGACGTATTTATGGGTTGAGGACTAACGCAGCAGGGAGGTCCCGGCGTGGTGGGGCGCGTGGGGCGCGTGGGGCGCGTGGGGGAGGGGATTGCAAAAAGGTGCGGCAATCGTCGGGGGAGGGGATTGCAAAAAGGTGCGGCAATCGTCGTTCTGCGCAGGCGTAACTAAGCCACGGGCCTCTGCACGTTCAAAAATGGAGGCGCTTGGCACGAGCGGAGGGTGGAGTTTTCTGCCCTCTGACGTCAAAAGGTCACTCGGGGCACTCGCGCATGCCCAGTGGGAGGGTGCGTGGTCCCGTGCAGTCTTAACCAGCTCAGCTCCAACAAGACGCAGCTTGAGTCCAAGTTCCCGCGAAACCACTCGGGTAAGCGTCTTCTGGTTTACTCTACTTGTGGCGTGGAGGACGTGCAAGTCTTTTGCAGACCACTTTGATTAGGGAAGGCAGAGGAAATGGGTTTCATGTCCACGCGTCACCACCGCCTCCAGTAGGTGTCAGGTGCCTTTCCTCTCCATCCCCAGTGCTTCCCCGCCCCTCCCCCCGTCGCCTCACACTTCCATCCTGGCTCACCTGCGCTTGCTTTCTTCTTCACTCAGCTATTACCTGCGTAAGCAAAGTGCACAAACCCCGGCTCTACCTCCAATGAATTTTTTTTTTTTTTTTTTTTTTTTGCGGTATGCGGGCCTCTCACTGTTGTGGCGTCTCCCGTTGCGGAGCACGGGCTCCGGACGCGCAGGGTCAGCGGCCATGGCTCACGGGCCCAGCCGCTCCGCGGCATGTGGGATCTTCCCGGACTGGGGCACGAACCCGTGTCTCCTGCATCGGCAGGGGGACTCTCAACCACTGTCCCACCAGGGAAGCCCCAACCTCCAATGAATTTTTACATATGTCTACACCTGTGGAACCTCCAGCTCGAGACAGATTTCCAGCACCCCTGCAGCTCCCTTGGGCCCTCTTGTTGGTAACCAAAGGCTCAGTTATCTTTCTCACTTACATCAAGGTTACTTTCACCTGTTCTTGAACTTCTAAATAGAATCAGAATGCATTTTTTTGTGTCTAGCTTTTCTTTTTTTCTTCTCACCATTATGTCCATGAGATAAATCCAACTTACTGTATTTAGAAGTAGATTTTTTTTCGTTATGACGAAGGGTTCCACTGTCTTTGTTCTTTTGGGTTGCTTTAACAAAATACTGTAGACCCGGGGGCCTTGTAAACAAGAGAAATGTATTTCTCACAGTTCTGGGGACTGGAAGTCTAAGATCAAGGTGCCAGCACATTCAGTGTCTTGTGAAGGGAAGCTTTCTAGTTCATATCCATGTTTTTGTCTTTTTGCTGTAACCTCACATGGTGGAGGGAGCAAGGGGTCTCTTTTATAAAGGGTACTAATACCATTCATGAGGGCTTCACCCTCATTTCCTAATCACCCCTTCAAAGACTCCCCACCTCCTGATACCATCACATTGGGGTTTAAATTTCAATATATGAATTTCAGAGGGACACAAACAGTCTGTAGCATCTGCTAAGGAAGAAAATCTATCTATATTTATATCTCTATATCACAAATGATTTATCTCTTCTACTCTTAATGGGCGTTTAGTAATTTCCATCTTTCTGTTATTATGAATAGTGCTATGAACATTCTTGTGCCTGTCTTGGTGGAAAGAAGTTTTCATTTCTCTTAGGGACGAAGCCCAGAGTGGAGTTTCCAGGTCATAGAATATCTGTGTTTAGCTTTAGTTGATTTTGCCAAATAGTTGGCCAAAGTGGTTGAACCAATTTACACTCCTACCAGCAATGTAGGAGAGTAGAAATTATTCCATATCTTCTACACTTTGTTTTTGCCTTTAGACTCGTGTGTGTGCACGCGCATGTTTGTGCACGCGTGTGTGTGCACGCACACGTGCATGTGTATGTTTGGTCCATTTAAAGAAATTGAGTTATAAGTCTCTGCATTGTAGGAATTACATATTCTGGATATGAGTCTTTTTCATGTATATGTGCGACAGGTATCTTTTCCCACTCCGTGGCTTGTTTTATCACTCTCTTAACAGTGTCTTTTGATGAACAGAAGTTCTTCATTTTAGTGAAGTCCAATTCGTCAGTCTTTTTTTTTTATGGCTGGTGCTTTTTTTGTGGCATGTTTAAGAAATCTTTGCCTACCCAAAGGTCGTGAAGATGTTCTCTTATGTTTTCTTCTAGAAGCTTCATTGCTTTACCTTTCACATTTAGGTTTATGAACCATGTCAAATTAATTTTTTATGTAGTGTGTGAGATTCACCTTGACTTTCGAAGTAGCCTCTTGCTTGGTACCCACCCCGGCTTCCTATTATGAATTATCCTACTTTTTGCTCCAGTCACGGTTGTCTATTCCAAAGCCAGGTCTGATCACATGAGTTTTCTGCTTAAAGCTGTTTTGTGTTTCTTTGACTGTAAAGTCTAAAGTCCTTAGCATGGCATGCAGTGCCTTTCAGGATCAGACAGATACTTATCTTTCTAGTTTCATCGCCTGTTAAGTATAACTAATGGATATTATACTCCAGCCACAAAAAATCTAAATATCTGCTTTGTGGGTTGAATTGTGTCCCCCCCACCTGAAAAGATCAAAAAAGAAATATTGAAGTTCTGACCCTCAGTACCTCAGAATGTGACCTACTCCAGGGCAGAGGATAAGTAGTTTCCCACCGCAATCTGTCTCCTACCGGCCACATCCAAGATGGCTCCTGGTTCGGATCTCTAACACCGGGTAACAAACTATCCCAAAAGTTAGTGACTTAAGATGATAATTTATTACAGTCTCTCTAGGTTCTGTGGGTTCACAGGTCTTCACTGGGTGGTTCTTGCTTGGTCTTCCATATGGTTGAAGTCAGATGACAGCTGTGGGTGGAGTCATTTGAAGACTCAGCTGGGCTAGACAACCAAGGCGATGTCTTCACCAGTGTCTGGTGCCTTGGTTGGATGTATAGAATTGCTGGGAGATGGCTGGTCTCTCTCTTCACGTAGCTGCTCTTGGCTAGTGTGGGCTTCCTCACATCATGGCAGTATTAAGGTTATCATACTGCTTACATGGAATCTGGTTTCCCTGAGAATGAATGTACCAAGAGATCAAGGAGGAAGTTGCAAGTTTTCTTCTGACCCAGCCTGAAAAGTCACTTCCTAAACATTCTATTTGTTAAAGCAAAAGGACCAGACTAGATTCAAGTGGCAAGCATTAGGCAAGAGTGTCAGTACTGGGAGACCTGGCTAACTAGGGCCTGTGGGGAGACTAGTTATGATAGCTCCTTTGTGTATCCTCCTTAGCTGTGGACAGAATATCTTTTGTCCCTGGAAGGCTCTAATCTGAGTCAGGAAAGGGCATTTATTAGAGTAGTAATTTATTTTGCAGTCGATTTCCTATTACATAAAGCATGCCAAGCCCTGATATCTTATCTAGATTAAAAAAGGACATAAAAGAGCCTAAAAGGATGGCCTAAAACAACTCTTTCAGATCATGTAACCTCAACAATATAGACGTGTCTCCACAAACTGCTATATAACACACTGCACTGAGTAACTAATGACCTGTGAGGCTGTATCAAGAATGATATCCAGGGGCTTCTCTGGTGGCGCAGTGGTTGAGAGTCCGCCTGCCGATGCAGGGGACGCGGGTTCCTGCCCCGGTCCGGGAAGACCCCACATGCCGCGGAATGGCTGGGCCTGTGAGCCATGGCCGCTGAGCCTGCGCGTCCGGAGCCTGTGCTCCGCAATGGGAGAGGCCACAACAGTGAGAGGCCCGCGTACCGAAAAAAAAAAAAAAAAAAAAAAAAAAAAAAAATAATGATATCCAGTGTACACTTTGAAATACAGAAAATAGAATAGCTCCCAGATAGTACCTGGGAACTTCAGGTTAAGAAGCACCAGAATAGATTACCTCATTTGAATCTCGGATAATTAGCATTTTCATTATACCCAACGGAGCTCATCAAAACAACCATGTAATGGAACTAAGATGTATTATACACATTTTATACAAGAATAGTTGGAGTTTCAGAGAAGGAGACGGATCTCCCCAAGGAGTAGCTCTTCCGTGGCTGAGCTGAGGTTCACATCCAGATAGTGTGATTCAAAATCCACTGTTCTTTTGACTATAGTAGGTTTGACTATAGTAGATTTCTTTTGACAGCAGGTTGGTGCCATACATATATTGCTTCCCCTCCCATGTCTGCACAGACATCACTAATCAATCATGGATGTCTGTCCTGCTGAATTGAGACATTGGCTCATAATCCTTCTCAACCCAGCCCTCTACCAAACACTTGAGGCTCAAGATAACATTTTCTCGCCACCCTGGTAGTCTGTGTGTTGTCTTTTTGGGGGCTGAGCAAGGCCCGGAAGGTATCTTGGGTTATATTTTGGTGGTCCTTTCCACATTGGAAAGATTGTCTCTTCTTTGATCAGTTTATTTTTAACCATAAGAAATATTCTCCGTTTACTCACTTCTAAGATGCACATCTCCCCCACCTCCCACTCATTTGAACATTTCTGACCTGTAGTGTATTCTACAGTCATTGTGGTGCTGTTTCCTCTCCCCCTGAACCACGTCTGTTCAGCTGGTAGTACATTCTTCAGTTGGCAGCATCTTAGCGCTGAGGAATATGTATCCACACACACTCCGTGCGAGGCTGGGTACTGGGAAGTTAGCCCCCATCAGTGAGCATGGTGCAGACTCAATGCTTGAAGACAGAGTTCCTCAACCTTGGTATGACTGACATTTGAGGCTGGATAATTCTTTTTTTTTTTTTTTTTTAGTGGGGGATTGTGAGAGGTTGTCCTGTGCATTGTAGGATGTTTAGCAGAATACCTGGTTCACACGTATTAGCTGCCAGGAGCATCCTCATCCCAGTTGTGACAACCAGAATGTCCCCAGACATAGCCAGATGTCCCCTGCTGTGGAAAAACACCCCTAGTTGAGAACCAGTGCTCTAGAAGTTAGCTCCCTGGGTCATCACAATCTTTGGTCTTCTTATGTCACTCATTCATAAACTGGAGATTTACCCAAATTGAATCTAGGCAGTTTTTTTCTCCATGTGCCCTGGGAATTGAATAACGACCACTATTTTTAGGGCACTTACTATGTGCTGGACACATACTGTGCTCTCTGCATACCCTTAGCTCGCCGAGTCCTGATACAGAAGGCTGGGATGTATGAAGAGGGGTTAATTGTGTGGGCTCTGGCACCTTCTGTCTGGGGTTAACTCCTGGCTTGCCACTGCTGGCTCTGCATTCTCATGATCCTCTCTTCTGCCTTGCTTTCTCCATCCATAAAATGGGAGTGCTAATAGTTGATGTTATAAGAATTAAACAGTTAAAACATTAGAAATGTTTAGAACAATACTGGGCCTGTAAGAAGTACTCATAAAACTTGGTTTTAATTCTTAAACTCAGTGATGTAGGTGTTGCTGTCTCTATTTTTCAAATGAGGAAATTGAATCGGGGAGGTTACGTGGTCCACGTTCACACAGCTAGGTGAGTGGCAGAGCTGAGGTTCAGTCACTGTTAGACCTGCTTTCAGCGCTGATGGAAAAACTCAGGGAGCACACACGTGGCTGTCCTGCGTGTCCGCTGTGCCACACTTGCTGCCCACAGCATTTGCAGGCGGCTGGAGTCTGAGGCTCGCACGCACTACCTTATCCAGTCAGGGTCACCGGGGGTCACGGGTTAGAACATTCGGGCGGCCCTGCAAAACAAGATAATGGGAAAACACCATGGACTGTGAACAGGGTAAATGAGAAGCACACGGAGAGAAAGGTGGAAAATAAGACATGAGAACCAACATAGGAGAAATACACTGGCACCCGGCTGGGGCTTAGCTGGAGACCAAGGTCAGTGTTCCTGATTCTCTGTGCGCTTTGAGTCTGCCCTGTGGAGCGTTGGGCCAGCTGTGGCCTGTCCACTGTCTGTGGCCGTGCCCCCTTCCTCAGGGTGTGCTGTGTGTGGCTCACAGGGTCATCCGTCTCACCTACGAAGATGACCTGCCCTGGGCTTGGAGCCACTTACTGCTGTGGGCAGTGCCTTCCCGTCCCTGTGTCACCAGGGTGAGTGCCCTGTGGTGCTTGACTGTGGCTTGTTTCATAGAGGGAACAGTGATGGCATCTGATTCTTGTGGGAATCCTCTGACTTACCGTCTCATTTCATAGTGAGGAAACTGAGGCAAATGAGAACAGGGTGCTTGAACCCCAGTGCATATGGTCAGTGAGGGGTGGGATTAGATCATGGCACAGACTCTGTCACCGCTGTTCATGCAGATGGATAGATAATACCTAACCGTAATGCGTGACATATTCATTCATTCATTCATTCATCTAATGAAGTTATGGGCCCTCAGTATGTGCCACCCACCTGCTGAACTTCCTGATCCCATCTTATCTGAACCACTCACTCCATTAGCACGTGAGCCTGTTGGGGGTCCGTGGAGAAACTAGACCTGGTCCTGTCCTCACGGAGCTCCCAGTTTAGTGCTTGAGCCACACTGATAAGTAACCATTATTTCATCTGACAGTTTTTAGAATATACACGAGGCAGAGTGGGGGCAGTGGCTTGTCGATTGTTGTTAGATGTGCATCTTCTTTCTGCAAGTGGACGGTGAGTCCCTTGCAGGCTGGGAACATGTCTCCTGCACTTTTCTGGTGCCCTACTAGGGGCAGCTTAGACTTAGAATATTGTAACTTGGTCAGGTTCAACTGGTGTCTGTGCTGGGACCTCTTATTGAGCATCTACTATGGGACAGACACTCTGCTAGGTACTTCACATGAGGTATCTCACAAAATCCTCACAGCCACCTAGAAAGAGTCTTAGTCCCATTGTACATATGAGGAAATTTAGGCTCAAGAATTTTGAACTGATTGGTTTAAAATGTTACAGAGACTTCATGTTTCCTACTCAATATCCATTCTCCTTTCTTCTTTAATGACAGGAGCCATATATATCTGTATATCTATATATATCTGGACGTGGCAATGTGTCAAATTATAAAAGTGTATTTTACATTCTCTCTTGCTGATGAGAACGGCCAATGAGATGTGGCAAGAAGTTGTTGCTTGAGACTTTTGGGGGGAGCTCTTTAAAAGGAGATAATTTGGCTCAGAGCAGCATCCTTTTCCCTGTTCTTCCTCCTTGCTTGGGACAAGGATGTGATAGCTGGAGCACTTACAGACTTCTTGCACCATGAGGGGAACTTGAGAATGGAAATCACAAGTGAAGAGCGATGGGGAAAATGATAGAATAAGTCTGAGCCCTTGATTACTAGGGAGCCACCAGCCCAGCCTGGGATTGCCTACCCCAGGCTTATTTTAATGAGAGGAAAATAATTACTGTTTCATTTACTACATCATATAGGTTTTCTGTTCTGCACAGCCAAGATGATTTCCTAAGGTCCCACTGCTAGTAAGTGGTAGAACTGGGATGTGAAGTGAGGTCTTTCTTAGGTGAAAACTCATTTTATTAATCACAATGCCGTTTGTTCTCTTGGAAAACATTACATGACTGTCACTGTGCCAGCTACTAAAGACACCAAAATAAATAAAACCACATGATATTTGAATGATAACATATGCTAGAGGCACATGATAGAGAGGATGGCTAACTATCTGGTTCACAAAAGGAAACTGCAGACTGAGCAATATTAGCAAGGATTTTAAATGTTTGAGTTTATCAGCAAAGTGGAGTAAAAAGGCATCTAAGACAGAGGGGATAGCACATTCAAAACAGCTAGATGACTCGGGGTTATGTTCAGAGTGGACGGAAGGCAGAACTTGATAAACATTATAGCTGGCTGTCTTTTAAATGGGCAGCTTTGTTAGCGTGTCAGCCTTCGCTGTGTAACAAACCACCCCATAATATAATGATTTAAGACAACACATATTTCATTTGCTTTTACTCCCATAGGTCAGCAATTGTGGCTGGGCTCAGCCGGGTGGTTCTTCTGGTCTTGTCAGACTCTTCAGGGTCCTGAATGATGGACAAAGATCTTGGCATTGCTCCAGGAATGCAGTGTTTTCTGGTGGTCCTTGTATTAGAAAGCATAGTTTATCATTGTGTTTTCTTGTTAACCAGCTCTGAGAAGTCAGTTTGTCTTTTTCTTGTTTTTCCACTGACCAACACCTAGCATCTTTCAGAACCTGTGTAGGTCAATGATTGCAAATTATCTGGGAAGGAGAGAGATTCTGAACAGTGGAGCAATGGGAGAGGCATTTTGTAAGGTATTAAAGTTTAATAATGGCTCAACATTTTTACCCCAAATTTACATCTTCACTAATGCTCTCCTTAGGTCTTGTTTTTTTTTTGTGGCTGCATTGGGTCTTTGTTGCTGTGTGTGGGTTTTCTCTAGTTGTGTCAAGCAGGGGCTACTCTTGGTTGCGGTGCACAGACCTCTCATCGTGGTAGCTTCTCTTGTTGCGGAGCACGGGCTCTAGATGCGCGGGCTTCAGTAGTTGTGGCACGTGGGCTCAGTAGTTGTGGCTCACGGGCTCTAGAGTGCAGGCTCGGTAGTTGTGGCACATGGGCTTAGTTGCTCCGCGGCATGTGGGATCTTCTGGGACCAGGGCTCGAATCCGTGTCCCCTGCATTGGCAGGCGGATCGTTAACCACTGCACCACCAGGAAAGCCCTCAGGTCTTGTTTTTATATACAAGATATTATTACTGCTCTTAACATTTTGTGAGGCCTGCAGATTGCACAACTACAGGGGCTCTCTTTAAGAAAAATACCACAGGATTGTGAACAGAAAATTAGATATAAAATAAATATTTATTTAGAGCTGGAAAAGAAATAAGTTATACAGATTGAAAATCTATAAAATTCAATGTAATCTCACAAAATCTAGCCTAAATTAAAAAAAAGATATTAATAACTTCCAGGCACACATCTATAACAAGTTTTCCCTAAGATTTTGGGTGCATACTCTTTTATTGTCTCTTCACAGGATGACAACTGCATAATTTTCTTTTTTCTTTTTTTTTTTTTTTTTTTTTTTGCGGTATGTGGGCCTCTCACTGTTGTGGCCTCTCCCGTTGCGGAGCACAGGCTCCGGACGCGCAGGCTCAGCGGCCATGGCTCACGGGCCCAGCCGCTCCGCGGCATGTGGGATATTCCCAGACCGGGGCATGAACCCGTGTCCCCTGCATCGGCAGGCAGACTTTCAACCACTGCGCCACCAGGGAAGCCCTATAATAATTTTTAATGAGAGAATAGAAAGCTTATTCAGTGTTTCTTCTAGCATGGTAGACTAAAATAGTTTTATTCATAATTTAGAAAATTTCTCTTCAGTATCCCAATCTACTGCTGGTCCTGTCATGTAAGTTTTTAGGATTGTTACCAACTTTAGGGAAAACTCTATTTAACTTCTTCCCTAGATGGGCTATAACATGTAAGAGCATTTGAAGTTTTCTTGTGTAACAACTAAATACTGAATCACCTTTGAATGACTGAGGTTCAGTGATTTCCTCTTGTAATGGTATATTTTGAGTTTTGTGTGACCTTATTGATGTCAGCATTTTGTTTCAGATCAGCGAGGCATTTGAATATCTCCCCAGTATATTCAGATGATCCATTCCTTTAGGTTGATCAAAATATTAAACAATTTAAGAGCCTATGCATTATGTCTGTGAGAATCACTCTTCCTTCTAATGAATGACCACATTTAGTTTTTGTTAAAATTCACTCCTAAATGCCAGATTAACTTCTATTGCTTTTCTTCCTTCATTTTTTCATTTTGTTTCCATTAATTTTTAATTGAATTTCCTCTCCTCTCCTTAACAAATAAAGATGATAAATGGGATGTTCATAAACATCCACTTCAGGAGCCTGTATTTCTTATTTGTTTTATTGAAACATTCCAGAATGCCTTTTCAAATTGCAGTGGAAATGGTGTATTGAAGCCTTATCAACTTTTTGAATACATTCTTTTTTTTTTTTTACATTTTCTTTGTGCTCAGATTTCTCTTCTGAGTCCTCAAAAGTGTATGTCAGAGTCTTTTTAATGTCTTTAAGTCCATGTGCAAGACTTGAATAGCTTTATAATGGCCAAGCCATTTTATCACCCTTAAAATCTTCAAAGAAAAATCCGACTTGGCATGTGTGGATAAAATAACACATCTACAATTCAAATCTGAAAAGAAAACATTTAGTGTAGCAGAATACCAAAGGCATCAACAACCTCAGCACCGGGGAGGCAGCTTTCTCTTCAGTAGGTTTAAGGCAATGACATGCTCACTGCACACATTGTGCCATTTTAAAATGTTTTAAAAGCGCATGTGGAGTCCTTTGTTCTCCATAGTAGCCGTGTTTTCATGTGACTGACCATGAATAGCATTCAAGGGCGGGCTACAGTAGTCCCAAACTTGTTTCCCTTGGTTGAATGAAGTCATCGATAGATGGTTGTCAGTCTGCAAAAAAGTTAAAATTTTCTCATAGGATTTTTGGTAAAAAACTAGCACGCAGTACTAGCCACAGCTCAGTGTTGGTTACATCCCAAGGAGGACCTACAATAATGGAGTAGTATAATATTTAGGGGGTGGTTTATTTGATATAGCTCTCTTTTTCCCCACCTGGATGTTAATTAAGTTTGATTGTCTCAGTAGTTACATTGATTTATTACATTATGTAAATTTCATGTGTACAGCATTATATGTCTACTCCTATAAACCCTAGAATGTGTTCACCACCAAAAATTTAGTTTCCATCTCTCACCATACAGTTGACCCCCCTACCCATATGGTCCTCCCCCAGCCCCTCCCCCCCCATAACCACTACTCTGTTCTCTGTAACTATGTGTTTGTTTATGCTTGGTTTGGTTTGTTCACTTATTTTTTTCCCACTCAAATGTGGAATATAAAAAATGAATAAAAAAACAAAAAAGCAAAATGTTCAATACCTCTCTTAGTGGAACATGATTTATAACCAAAACAGCACCAAGCCATACAGGACACACCTGTAGGACATCCTATAGGACAGCCAGGATCTCAGAAGTTTGGTCATTAATTTTTTAAGTACTTGTTTCAGAAACATTTTTATGTCCATTTTTGTTCTGTTGGATTCTTTGTATTTCTTTGTAATACGGTGCTTCATATTACTGTGGTCATGATATTAGAAAAAAGTTATTTTTAGTTAAACCTAGATGAATAAAAATACCGCTCACTGTAACAGTCTATCACAAAATATCACAGAAGTTACTGAAGTTGATGAATTCAGCAAAGGGGAGCTACTGTTGACCTTCATGCCAGTTTTGTCACTTGTACAACTTGTGTCTTACTTTGCTTTTATTTTCATCTCCCTCCTGACTTTGTTTTCTCTTTGGGAGTGTCCTGATTTTCCAGTTTTTGTTATCTTTCAATTGTCATTTTAATTTTATCCTTTTGGTTACCAGGATCCTTTTCTGCATCTTTCTCATTTTGTCCATCAGAATTTTAATTCCTGTTGTGATATAACAATAGAGTATTTGACATGAAGATTCTGCCAGTCTTGGCTTAATTTTTTTTTTTTTTATGTCTACTAAGATATTTCCCATCAGATTTTCATTTTGCTTTGATCAATACTTCTTAAAATGTATACAATTATTCTGAAATTAAAGCATAAACAAGAGCAATTCAAATGCTTTTAAAAACTGCCTTTTCACTTTGTATTGAGCTACTTAATAGTGTAATCCAATTATTCTTCCTTCTCATCCATTGACTTACTGATGAACGTGTAGGAGATTGTCACTTGTTTGTCACTTGTTACTTCAGGCTGTTTTTCTGTGTCGTTGACAATGTTGCGTTCTCTTTAATCTGGAACCAGCAGACTTCCTCAGGACAAGATGTGTTGGCTGTGGTAGATGCAATCCAACATGTTAGAATACATGAAACACACAGCTTCTCACACAGACACACTTGCTGTGATTGTTCTGTTTATTGTTCTCATACTGGTTTCCACTCTACAAACACAGGGATTCTGATAAATTCTATTTTGTTTCAAAGAAAAACGCATACGGTCCATTTATAATCATAACTTCTGAGATTTTGAGCATATTTGAGCATACTGCTGACAGGAGAGGGCCTCTGTTTTGATGAGACAAGGAGAAACAAACTTATAATTGTTCACAGTTGATGACTGGAAATATTTTCAGCCCTTGGAAAATTCTGGCTTCTGGCTGTGTACATTTCAAACCTTGTTTCTCTCCCACTAGCTACACAGACCCAGTGCCAGGGAATAGAGCACAGATTCCTATCAGGGTCAAACCCTGAATCTTCAAGTCACCGTGCAGGGTAATTTGGCACAGAGGGAGGTAGAGACTTCTAGAAGTTCTTCCTCTACCAGGATGGCTAGCAATAACTCAACTATAAATGGTAGTGACAGCAAATCACATAAATAATATCAACAAGTCCCCACTAAATATATCCCCAACTCAACCTCCCTTTAGCCAGACCTCCAAAGCACTTGGGGTAATTTATCACAGCAAAATGATAAAAGGCCCAATCAGTCAAAGAAAAGGGGACCCGGGGAAAATTCAGAGGAAACCAGGAACAAGCTTCCTAGCATCCTTTCCTAATGGAGTCACACGGGATGTGCTTAAATCCTCCAGCAATGAATTGTGACATACGTGATAACAGAAAATCCTAGATAAAAACCTAACAAACAATTCAGCAGCACATTAAAAAAAAAAAAAAGCACAGCATGACAATATGGCATTTATTCCAGTAATCAAGTGTGGTATGTTATAAGGCAATATGTTTAATTCATCATATTGGTAATTCTAAGGAAAACAACTTATGATAATCTTCATAGCTGCTGAGTAGGCATTAGATAACACTGAAAATCCATTTTTAACTTTAAAAAACTTAAAGAGGATTTCATGATATTTTCCTAACTTGGTAAACGGTATTTCTTTTGCCCCAAAGGCATTTTCAGGATGAATGTGAAACATTCCCACTAAATTCAGGAAAAAGACAAGGATGCCATCACTCCCGTAATTTCTCATCATAGCAGACGTGTTAATAAGATAAAGAAATTATATGTACAAACTTGGAAGGAGGAGGTGAAACAGTCAGTAATTAAATATATGATTATATACCTGAAAAATTCAAGGCAATTAACAAAAATATTAAAAATAATTTAATAAAATAGTGTGATTCAAAATTAATATCTAGAAATCAATAAACGAATTGCATATATATACATACACATACATACACTGCTATGTACCAAAAGCTGTTTATTACCTTGTGATATATATGAAGGAAGAAAATTATCAGTGGACTGTGAATAGCTTCGTTTACATTCCATGTTTCCGAGTGCATTCCTTCTGCCACTTTCTCAGAAACCATGTCAGCAGGGAACCAAAGGTTCTGTATCTGCAGGAGGCCAGATTCCCCTCAGATGAAACTCCACGCCTGCATCCTTCCAGGTTGCAGGTCTGTGCCCGCGCAGCAGTAGAAAATCCGGAGCGGAGAAGAAAGCTTCCCGCTTGGAAGTGGAGACATAGAGGAAAGGGCTGCAAAAGGCCAGTTCAAGGAGGGTTTTGAACATCATGGTGAAGACCCTGGGCTGAAGGCAATAAAGCCATCGAGTGAGCTGGGGGCAAATGTGGAGGCAGAGAGACGAGTTCAAAGGCTCCTGTAGAAACGGTCCAGCTGAGAGCTGATGAGGGGCTCATCTCTTGTAGCCATGATAGAGATAGAGAACAGATGGATACAAAATATTTAAGAAGTGAAGTTGGCCAGGTTTGGATAGTTGGTTTGGCCCATGTTGGAGGGCAGAATCTAATTGGTGCTATGTCTTTAGAATTCATCCTTCTAATATGGTTATTAGAATTTTAATTATTATTATTATTTTAGTAAATTGACAGAAATCAGAAGCCAGTGTTTGTATCTTGATAATTATAAAAATGCTTCACAGATCCCCTCTCTGTAACTGTGGCCCCTGTTTCTGTAGCTTTTACTATTACTTATAATTCACAAGAAATGTCCTATACCATCCTAATTCTTCTTCCCGGAGGTGTTTCAAGTTTCAGGTCATTGATGGAATAGAAGACTGGGAGACAAAAATAAAGAGTGAATTCCTAGGTAGAAATTGAAGTGACAAGTCTGGGATGAAATGTTTAGAATTGGAGTAATTGCCACAAAGAGCCCTGGAGTGTGTTCGGCTCAGTTTTATTAGTTTTTTCTTGCGTGATCCGTTGGGGTGCTTTAAAGATATTGTGTGTTTTTTCGTGAGCGTGGGGCTACATGTTATTTTGAGCAATGAGAAAAAGAAAAAGAAAATGGTAGGTGCATCCTCATGCTTTTTTGCACTTCTACATTTTTCAATGATATTTTATGAGCAACTGCCTACCCATTGACTTGTGAGCTTATTTTTGCCCAATGAGCCATTCAAGATGAGCACTGCAATTCAGAAGAACATAGACTGAAGTTATCCTTTAAAAAGTCTTGCTACACGGCAACATTAAAAAATATATATTCATTTGGGAAGCAGACTTCCACAAAATTAAAAAATCATAACTTGTCAAGTCCTTAATACCCCAGTCCTCAACTTTTTTTGACCTGAGTTTCACAGACAATCAACCCAGGCTGGCAGTGCAGTTTATCACCGCTGAACTTTGCCACCTGGCTTAATTTCCCTTTCAGCTTGACTTGGTAATAATATCCGCCTAATGGAATCCCATCTCCGAAATTTCCAGTCATCCCTGCGTTGCACAATGGATGAAGCTAATCATGTTTTAAAGAGACTGAATATTACAGTGACATAAAAAGGTTCATTATGTCTTGGTTAGGAGTATTAAACATCTGTGACCTGGGGGAGGAGGAAGGCAGAGATTAAGTTTGATGTTTGAGTGAAAACTAGGTGATAAAAACAATTAGGGCATTAATGGAGGAAGATTCTGGGCATTTTAGTACCACTGACCTTTCCAAGCCCACTGCTTCTCTTTGCATCGTCTCTTCAATTGCTACGTCTCCTGAGAGGGGAAAAGGATAATTTAGGGGATTGGATGGAAATTCACTCAGTTTCTTCAGCGGAGGAGGGCTGCCGCTCCATCCCATCACCCAGGGGTTTGTGTGTCTGCAGGCTCGTTTCCTGATCAGCGAGCCTCTGAACCATCGGGACCCACACCTGTACTGCTTGATACCGTGAAGGCAGTAGTGTCTGGATGACCAGTCTGATTTTTAACCCCCACTAGTGCATGCGTTTGCAGACGAAGCTTGGTGGGGTGGAGGAAAGAACAGATGTTGAAAGTCAGACGGAGCTGCTGGCAGCCCTTCTCCACCACTGGCTGGCTGTATGAACTTCTGTAAGCGGCTTAACCTCTTTGAGCCCCATTTTCTCATCTGTAAGAGGGAGGTGATGACATCAAGGTCTGTGAGATCAAATGAGACACATAAACAAAGCACCTGGAATAGTACTCAGGGCAGTCTCCATCTCTTTGCCCCTCACTTTCTAGATTCCTGTGAAGACCTCTTTCTCTATGAGGATATTCATTCACTTACTCATTTTCCCCGCTGTGTTTACATAGTACTGACTGTGGGCCAGGTACTGGGCTACATGAGATTCAGAGATCATTAAAATGCATATTTTCTTTAGTAGGTTCTAGTTAAGTTGATCAGAGAATGGAGGGAATAGGATCAAGTTCATAAATTTGAGCTGAAGATGAATCACTTAATTTTGTTTTGTGTTCTTGCTTCAAATGTCTGTTAAGAGTAACAACCGTTTAACGAGCACCCGTTACAGCCTAAACACTGTACTGAGTGTTTTAAACGTAATGCTTATTTTCATTTTAAAAATACTATTTTTGATTATATAACAAGATTCATCATGATCACAGAAGGATAAAAGTGAAATTTGGGATATATTTGAAGACAGAAATAATGGCTTAAAATTTTTCTTGCAAGAACCACCGCCAAAACATATCCATTGTTAACATTTGGGTGTGTAACTTTCCAGAACTTTCTGAGACTTTCTCTAATTATATACATAACTTTGTATTAATTTTTGTGTATATATGGTAGAAAATAGAAAATTTTGTAAAGAAAAATGGAATCACATATCAGGAATTTACAGCATGCTTTTTCTGTCAGTAGTATATTATGAATCTCCTTTTGTGTTCTATAATTCTTAACTGGTTATATGTTTGCCTCCAATTTTTACACCACAAGCAATTCAGAAACAAATGGTTTTGCACATACATCCTTTTGCGCCGAGCCAATGATTCCCTTATGATCCATTCCTAGAACTAGAATTCCTGGGCTGACTTTTAAAATAAAGTGTTTTATGGCTGTGGCCAAATTTGTCTCCAGAAATGTTTTGCTTTCTACACACCCGCCAACACTCCATAAGAGTGCTGATTTCTTTTCAGTTTCACCCTCATTTTTATCGTTCTTTTCCATTCCTTCAGGTGTAATAGCTGAAGGTATTTTCTTGTTTTAGTTTCTGTCTCTTCACGTACTGGCCAGGTTGATCATTTACTGTCCATTTACGTTAACCTTGCCAATTCCTTTTTTAAACCATTAAAAAAAATTGAAGTAGAGTTAATTTACAATATGTTAGTTTCAGGTGTACAGCAAAGTGATTCAGTTATATATACATTCTTTTTCAGATTCTTTTCCATTATAGGTTATTACGAGATAGTGAATATAGTTCCCTGTGCTCTACAGTAGGTCCTTGCTGCTTATCTATTTTGTATATAGTAGTGTGTATATGTTAATCCCAGACTCCTAATTTATCTCTTCCCCTCCCACTGCTATCACCTTTGGCAACCATAGGTTTCTTTTCTATGTCTGTGAGTCTATTTCTGTTTTGTAAATAAGTTCATTTGTATCATTGTTTTAGATTCCATGTATGAGTGATACCATATATTTGTCTTTCTCTGTTTGACTTACTTCACTCAGCAGGACAATCTCTAGGTCCATCCGTGTTGCTGCAAATGGCATTATTTCATTCTTTTTTATGGCTGAGTAATATTCAATTGTATCTATACACAACATCTTTATCCGTTGATGTACATCTGCTGATGTACATTTAGGTTGTACGTGTCTTGGCTATTGTAAATAGTACTGCTGTGAACATCGGGGTGCGTGTATCTTTTCGAATTAGAGTTTTCTCTGGATGTATGCCCAGGAGTGGGATATATGCTGGATCATGTGGCAGGAAATCTGAAGTCGGCACTTGCTGCCAGGTCAGTGTCTCTGCAATCCTTTTGATCTTACCCTCAGGGCTATAAAATAGCTGTTGCAACTCTAGTCATCACAGCTGCATTCCAGGCAGAAAGAAGGGGGAGAGATGTGTACATCTTTTTTTATTAAGAAAGCCAAACAATTCTCAGGACCAGCCCCAGAAGACGTCTGCTTCAGCCTCAGAGACCAGAACATGGCCATACTTCTCTAGGAGAGAGGCTGGGAAACGAGAGACCACGGATACCCTGATGGCTGGGGTCAGTCACGATCTATTCCTTGGGTTGGGTGTTTGGCTGCTCCAAGCCAAACTGTCGTCTTTATCAAGCACAGAGGGGGCGAGAATTTGGATGACCAACTAGCACAGCTTGTTTCCTGCTGGCCGCCCCTCTGGGCAGGTTTAGGGTTAAGATGCTTGCTTTCCATTGTCTAAAATTTAGTGTGCGCCTCTCATTGGCTGTCCTCTCTTCTCTCACCTCTCTTGTCTTTACAGGTTTTGATTTAATGAATTCCCTTACTGTCATTCTTTCAGGGTTTTGGGACGTGGCTGCTTTTAACTGCAAAGCCAGAATGCATTCTACTCCTGCTCTGGGCCATCAAAGCACTACTTTCGCCCTCTGTTTTTTTTTTTTTTTTTTTTTTTTAACATCTTTATTGGAGTGTAATTGCTTTACAATGGTGTGTTAGTTTCTGCTTTATAACAAAGTGAATCAGCTGTACATATACGTATATCCCCATATCTCCTCCCTCTTGCGTCTCCCCCCCACCCTCCCTATCCCACCCCTCTAGGTGGTTACAAAGCACCGAGCTGATCTCCCTGTGCTATGTGGCTGCTTCCCACTAGCTATCTATTTTACGTTTGGTAGTGTATGTATGTCCATGCCACTCTCTCACTTCATCCCAGCTTACCCTTCCCCCTCCCCATATCCTCAAGTCCATTCTCTGATAGGTCTGTGTCTTTATTCCCGTCTTACCCCTAGGTTCTTCCTGACATTTTTTTTTTCTTAGATTCCATATATATGTGTTAGCATACGGTATTTGTCTTTCTCTGTCTGACTTCACTCTGTATGACAGACTCTAGGTCTGTCCACCTCACTACAAATAACTCAGTTTCATCAAAAAATCTAGAAACAATAAATGCTGGAGAGGGTGTGGAGAAAAGGGAACCCTCTTGTACTGCTGGTGAGAATGTAGATTGATACAGCCACTATGGAGAACAGTATGGAGGTTCCTTAAAAAACTACAAATAGAACTACCATATGACCCAGCAATCCCACTACTGGGCATATACCCTGAGAAAACCATAATTCAAAAAGAGTCATGTACCAAAATGTTCACTGCAGCTCTATTTACAATAGCCAGGAGATGGAAGCAACCTAAGTGTCCATCATCGGATGAATGGATAAAGAAGATGTGGCACATATATACAATGGAATATTACTCTGCCCTCCTTTTTTTTTTTTTTTTTTTTTTTTTTTTGTGGTACGTGGGCCTCACTGTTGCGGCCTCTCGCGTTGCGGAGCACGTGCTCCGGACGCGCAGGCGCAGCGGCCATGGCTCACGGGGCCAGCCGCTCCGTGGCATGTGGGATCTTCCCGGACCCGGGCACGAACCCGCGTCCCCTGCATCGGCAGGCGGACTCTCAACCACTGCGCCACCAGGGAAGCCCTGCCCTCCGTTTTTAACAATATATTTTTTCTGAGACGACTTTACACATTCCCAGGGGGCAGGAAGTCTCCCTGCTCACCCTTCCCTTCCAGAGCCTGACCAAGGGCCTGGCTCACCGCGGGCCTGGCTCACCGCAGGTGCAGAGAACATCGTTGCTGACCGGAGCCACCGGGAAAGGAAACCTTCCTTACATCTTACTCAGGTCCTCCAGGTGACAGCTTTGCCAGTGTCTTCTCATTGCTGGCCTCTACAGAACTGTAAAATGGCGCATCCTGTCTTTTCAAGAGGAAGCAAGGAAAGTAATTGAAGCTCCTGGGGCCAGAGTTTCAGAGTCCAGAGCCAGGCCAAGGTATATTTTTAGTTACAGGCTTCCGAGGCAGCAGATTGGAGTTGCGGCTGCAGGGAAGGAGTGGGCGGGGTGCGCCCCCGCCTGCCGGGGGCTCCGAGGAGCTGAAAAGCCCTCAAAGCGCCTGGCTCTCCTCGTGGGGGGCGGGGAGGGAGCCGAGCATCAGAACCTCAGACTCACCTGCTCGGGGGGCTGAGGGGTCCAGAGTGGGCGTGGCTCCCTGCGCAGTTCCGCCGTGGACTGTGTGCAGGGCAGCAAAGGGGGAGAGAGCGGGGACGGTCGTTCGGGGCTCCGAAGGGGACTGCCTCACCTGGATTCATCCGTTTGGGGCCTCGGAATGTTGACTTAACACTCAGTAGCATCCACACAACCCAGCCCCCGTGTAGGAGTAATAGTGACATTTAATAATCCGTACACATTAACAGTTTGTAAGCTCTCTGTTACACTTACACCCATGAAACCATCACCACGACTGGCATTGTGAACACATCCATCACCTCCAGAGCATCTTCCCATTCCCTGGTAATCCTTCCTTGCCACCCTGCCATCCACCAGCAGCCGCAGATCTGCTTTACATCGGTACATACGGAACATAGTCTGATAACTGATCTACAGAGCTGATGGAAAGACCCAGCAAGCATGTCCCTGCTTCTGCGTGGACAGCTTCTCTTGACTCTCTTCTTTCCTGGGTATGGGACATTTTTCTTTGCAGGTGAAATCACTTGTTGAAAGCTGTACATTTTCAACAATATAATGTGGCTACTCTGGGAATGTGACTCCCCTCTCGCTAGGGTTGATTGTTGTTACTCTTTGTTGCTGTTATTGACGCTACTTGTTTATTTCGTGACTTTTCTGGACTAATCTTCTAACACCTGTATTTCCTGTCCTGTGCCGCCACTGAGGTCTGTGCCCACTTAGCTCCATGGTCAGTTGGAGATTGGACAGAGATTTCCTCAAATCCTTGAACCAATAAGTCTCCTGCTTTGCCAAGGAGCTGTGTTTGTGTGAGTGTGTTTGGACACCTTTTCGCTACTCTAGCAGTTTGTAACTTTGCCTTAATCATTACTTCCTGTTTGCACAGAGTCTCAAGGGGAGCCAGAAGTGGTCCTTCCTGGGAACGTGCACACCCGTGCACGTGTGTGTGGCCCGTGAGATCCCAGGGATGCGCTGCAGCTTTTCAAAGTCCCCTGTGAACCTCGCGTTCCTCAGATCTTTCAGAGGTTTTGGCTCGCCTCTTTTTTGCCCCCAATAGCATCACCACCTCAAGCTGTCGCACCACAGTATGAGACAGTTGCCGCTCAGTTTTAAGTGTACTTCTCTTCAGAGCAGTGTTAGGTGCGCACAGTAAAATTGAGCAAAAAGCACAGGGAGTCCCTGTATGTCCCCAGGCCCCACGAACACACAGGCTTCCTCCGCATCAGCATCCCGCCCGAGTGGTACCCCGATGCCGCATCGCCCGAAGTCCGGAGTTTACGTTAGGGCTCACTCTGGGTGGTGGACAGTCTGTGGATTTTCACGAACATATAACGACATGCATCTACTGCTGTAGTTGCATACAGAATAGTTTCAGTGCCCTAAAAATCCTCAGGGCTCCGTCTGTTCCTCCTCCCCTCCTCCCTGACCCCTGGCAACCATCGATCTTTTTTACTGTTTCTATATTTTGCCGATTCCAGAATGTCATGTAGCTGGAATCGTAACAGTCCATAGCCTTTTCAGATTGGCTTCTTTCCCTTAGTAATTGCATTTAAGGTTCCTCCATGTCTTTCCATGGCTTGATAGCTCATTTCTTTTTAGAGCTGAATGGTATTCCATTGTCTGGATGGACCACAATTTATGTATCTGTTGACCTGCTGAAGGACATCTTAGTTTGCTTCTAGGTTTTGGCAGTTATGATTTCAGCTGCTCTAAACGTATGTGTGCAGGTTTTTGTGTGACCATAAGTTTTCAACTCCTTTCAACATCCCTTCTTCCTTCCCAGCTCCATAGGGACCTTGAAAACCAGCTGCCTTGCAATCTTGATTGCTGGGCAAACAAGCAGCCTCGCAGACACTGAAGGGTCTGGGGCTCTTCAAAAGTCCCACCCCCATCACACTGCACTATTTCTCTCGTCTGGCAACTCCCTGGAAAAGCCCCGTTATTTGACCTGATTCAGAGCTCACACAATGAGAAAAGTTCTATCCCCAGGGTGTTTGTCAAAAACAATCAGTGGTCAAGAGGATGAGAAAACAAACCACAGACTAGGGGAAAATATTTGTCAAAGACATATCTGATAAAGGACTGTTATCCAAAATATACAAAGAATACTTAAAACTCAACAGTAAAAAAAATGAATAACCCAATTAAAAACTGGGCAAAAGATCTGAGCAGACACCTCATCAAAGAAGATATACAGATGGAAAATAAGCATGTGAAAAGATGCTCAACATCGTATGTCATTAGGGAACTGCAAATTAAAGCCACAGTGAGATGCCATTGCACACCCATTATAATGGGCAAAACCCAGAGCACTGACAACATCAGATGTTGGTGAGGGTGTAGAGCAACAGGAACCCTAGGAAGGAGGAGCACGACTGCTGGATGATATGCTGAGAGTAGGTTTAGTTTTGTAATAAACTGCCAAACTGTCTTCCAAGGTGGCACTAGCATTGTGCTTTCCTAGCAGCAGTGAATGAGAGTTCCTGTTGCCCATTTTTTAACTGGGTTATTCTTTTTTTTTTTTTACTGTTGAGTTTTAAGTATTCCTTGTGTATTTTGGATAACAGTCCTTTATCAGATATGTCTTTGACAAATATTTTCCCCTAGTCTGTGGCTTGTTTTCTCATCCTCTTGACCACTGATTGTTTTTGACAAACACCCTGGGGATAGAACTTTTCTCATTGTGTGAGCTCTGAATCAGGTCAAATAATGGGGCTTTTCCAGGGAGTTGCCAGAGGAGAGAAATAGTGCAGTGTGATGGGGATGGGACTTTTGAAGAGCCCCAGACCCTTCAGTGACTGCCAGGCTGCTTGTTTGCCCAGCAATCAAGATTGCAAGGCAGCTGGTTTTCAAGGTCCCTATGGAGCTGGGAAGGAAGGGATGGAAATAGGGCAAGTTACAACATCACAGCACTCCCGATTCTTACCAAGATTCAGCTATTTTTTCTTGAATAAATGCTCCTTGGATTATTGCAAGATATTTGTTAATTTCCAGAATTTTGGAAAATGTGATTAGACTTTTTTTTTTTTCTTTTGCCAGCGCTCTTGTTGTCTTTGTGGAGGAGTGGATCTTCAGAGGGTTCTTTCTCTGCTCTTCTGGAAGTCGGTCCTCATTGGTTCTTTTCTGCATAATGGACTGAGTATTTTCCACATCGTGTGTGATGTTAAAAGTTGTTTCATACAGCAAGGATTCTATGCTCAAAAAAAATTGAGAAGTAATACACAAGCAGATTAAAAACATCTCCTGTGTTATATGCTCTTCTCCACCTTTGATTCCAACACAGCCTTGGTACCTGGTTCCATGCCCGCTGGGGTCCTACCTTCTGCCGCTGCAGTAGCATCTCATGCTATATTCCTCTGTGGTTTTGTCTCATTGTTTCCCCTAAGCTGCAGCAGATCTCTTGGCCTGTGTGAAGGTGTCCAGGGGTGTAAGAGAGTTAATGCTTTGGGGGTCAGCCCTCAACCAGTAGAGGATCAGAAGTGGTGGTTAAATGCAAGCTTCGTGAAGTTGGAAGGAAAACTCTTGAGGGCGTTTCCCTCTATTCCATGTAGGGACCCTCCGGAGACCAACCCCCAGGTAACCATAGTGGTGGCCACCTCCATAGTGTAGCATTTATTACCTTTTCCTCCTTCCCCGTCTCGCCGTTCCTTCTATCCTGATTCCTGTGATCACCTTTATAACTCTGTGCAAATCTATGTCTCAGACTTTGCCTGTAGGGAAATCGAAATGAAGAGACATGGTTTCAGGAAAAGCTAAATAGTTCCTCTCTATTACAGTTCTCAGAGAGTTGTATCCACTATTTCGGATTATCATTACCTAAGAGAAGGTTATGGTATGCTTTTAGCCATTGCACCTTTTAAAATTTATCAGCTGAGGGTATGTGCCCCATGGAATATGAACATGCTTTCAGAAGTGTTGGTTTAATGTATACAAATACCTACCCGAGCTCAGGATATCCTTTTAGGTGCCAGTTAACGTGAGGTAAGAGTCATCCAGCATTAAAGGCATATAGTCTCCCCAGGATAGGAGCAAAGTCCTCTGGGGGTTGGGCAAAAATGTCATCACATCAAGATGCCTCAATATTTCACACGCTTTATAATATCCAAGCTCACACAACAGGCCAAGGCATCGCTATTCGCCAGGCTCAGTCTGACGTAGAGATGATAGATCTCTCCATGAGATAGAGTTCATACTTTATATTTTATTTGATTTCTCATTTTATTTGGTTTCTCATTTGATGAAAAATTTATGATGTCTGTTCTACAACAAAACAATGTGATTGTGATTTAGCTGATTTTATCTGTTGTGCTATATTAAAATGTGCCATGTTTTATCACTTAGAATATCCAATTTGGGGGATATTAGAATTATATCGTAAGGCTGGCTTGTACGCATGTGTGTATTAGGGAGGTGTTGACAACTTCTTGTCAACATCTCATGGTTTGGGGTACCGCTCCCCCCTCCAAGTGACTTTGGGGATACCTCCCACTTCCAAGATATTACAAGAGTCTAGTGATTTTCAGCCAGTTGGGGACCTTCCTGGAATTTTCCATTATTGGCAGTAGATGAGAAGTTGTCTTTTTCTTTTGAATCAAGGGTGGTAAACATGTAGGCGTGGGGCTGGTGATGGCTGTTTCGACTGCTATGTGGAGAAAGCTTGACTACAGGAAGAAAATCCAGTTAACAAAGGGAACCAGAGAAGGACGTTGAGTGGACAGAAAGGTGGAGAGCTACTGTTATTGCTGAGCCCTTATCCAGAGCTGTGCCTGAAGGCAGCTTTGTCTCAGGACTTGCCAGTTGCATGCGTCTATAAATTCTCTTTATTGCAACTTGCTGAACTAGTTGGCCTTAGAATTCTGTCACTCGTCACCAAAATTCTTGACTTGGTGCATGGTAAATATCTGTGCTTGGTTCTGACTTCCTGCCCACCCCCCTCTCCTATCCCCTTGCCCTTTCTAGGGGAGAATGTGTTTGCTATGGACTCAGGCAGACCTGGGCTTATAACCTGGTTTTATCAAATGTTATTGTCACTGACAGTTTCTGAGAGAAGTATGACAATGTCAGAGTAAAAGGTATGTTTTGGGCCAATCACATCTAGGGTTCAAATCCTGGATACGTCACTTTTAATCTTTGTGCTGTTGGGCAAATTTCATAAATTCTTTGAACTATGTTTTCTCAATGTAATGTGTAAATTATACCTTTTAACTTTTGTAGTTACTTTGATGATCAGAAATGATTTGCTTTGCAAGCTTGATAAATAATTGTTACATATTTTGAATACCTCATTAGTTTTTCTTATTCCATAAAAGCAGTTCACTTAATAAAAACAAACAAAAGAACAAATGAAACAAAAATAGAAACATTCAACCTCAGAATCTTCTTTCCCAGGAATGAACGGAGGTCTAGCAAACTAAGGTTCCAGGACAAAATGCCTCTGATACATGATACTGTTTCTATTTTTGCTCTCCCAACAGAAGGACTAAATAGGGAATGTTTGTTCATTGACCTGTAAATTTATGATCTTAACAAATAAAATAAATATTTGCTTTGTGGGACAGTGGTATTTTTCCTCCTAAAATAACAGAAGGGAGAGAAAAAAATTTCTGTGCCTCGTTCATCCCCACATTCTGTTGCTAATCCTCCACAGTATTGAAATCAGATATAATTACTCATTAAGAAAGGGACACAAAATTGCTTGTGCATGAATTGTGTGCCAGGTAGTTTATATTCCTTTTTTTCTTTTAACTCTTCTGTGAACAACCCTGTGATGCCAGCAGCCACGTTGCTGCAGGAGCCCGCTGAGGAGTTACTAGGTCTCTGCTAGGTCTCTTCAGCGCCCTCTGTTGGCAAAGTTCACAATGGAAAAAAATGTTTAAAGGGCCCAGCTCCATTTTTTTGCAGAACTGACATTGAAGGATTAATTTTCAGTCGAGAGACAATAAATTGATAGTGGACACACTTATAAACCATCACAGGAGGCACTCAGTAAGGGAGAATAATTAATACCAAGAAAAAGACACCCTAGGAGACTTTTCTTTTAAAAGAAGAAAATGTCATAGTAAATGGTGATATTTTAATTTAGAAACATAAAATTCAAAATTTGAAAGTGAGTGCATTTTACTTATAATGAATCATAGTTAGGTTATAATTAAAACTATGATAACCGTCCTGTGCCTTAGTTCTCACATCTGGAAAAAAAAAAAGTTTACAATAATGGAACTTATTAGGGTCATTGTGAGAAACTTAATGGCATATTACACATAATGGATTTAGAATAGTGCATGGCATATATTAAGCAATCAATAAACATTAGCTACTATTTTTAATTTTTAGAATGCACAAAATGGTCAATTTTGAAAAGCAAAATAAATATTTGTATTATAATAAATACGTTCAGTAATTTCACTTAATAGATATTTGTCAATCACCTACAAAGGTGTATTTAGATCAGTGGTGAAAAACGGGAAAAATCTCTAGTAGAGTTAATATTCTAGCATGGACTGTATAAGCACTAATAACCTCATGAGGTGTGTCTTGTCCTTCTCTCTTTCCTCTCTACCTTTTGAAGAAAGAGAAGGATGAAGGTCTAGAACAGAATTCGGCAAACCACAGCCAGCAGGCCATAACTGGCTCACCGCTTATTTTTGTAAATGTCCTTTTATTGGAATACAGTCAAACCCATTCATTTATGCATTGTCTATGGCTGTTTTTGTGCTACAATGGTAGAGTTAAGTAGCTGTGACAGAGACCAGGTGACCTGCAAGCTGAAAAGATTTACTGTCTAGTTTTTACGGGAAAAGATTGCCAACCTCTGGTCAAGGAGTTGGCAGATCTACATGGATGGAAGGAGTCTGATTGGAGGAGAACTTCCCTCCCATCCCATCCCACCCCACCCCACCCCACGCCATACCACGCCAATCCACCCACATCAGACCACATCTTGAGTGAGAAACATACTTGCATTCATGTTAACCCTCTGAGAATTTTGAGGTTGTTTGTTACAATAGTTAGCTTACCTTTATGAATTTAAAGTGTCCAATTTTCTAAGGGATTCACCAGTTTTACCAGCGGCTACTTGTAGTCCTGTAATACTCACATAAATCTCTTGTGAACTGCCTGTTCAGGTTGCGTATTTTATCTTTTTTTTTTTAAATTGGAGTATAGTTGATTTACAGTATTGTGTTAGTTTGGGGCATACAGCAAAGTGATTGTTACACATCCATATATTCTTTTTCAGATTCTTTCCCATTATAGGTTATTACAAGATATTGACTGTAGTTCCCTGTGCTATACAGTACATCCGTGTTGCTTATCTACAGATTTTATCTTTTTACCTGACAACTGTCTCTCAGATCGTCACTTGTCAACGGGTATCCTGTGCTTTGAGTAGTTCTCCAGTATCGCTTTTGTTAAGTTCATGGAATTCTATATCTTTGTAAGAATTACAATTTAATTTTGCAGACCGTTTCCACAGTGTTTGTACAACATCTGAAATGTTTGCCAGGCATGGCATAATCAGCGAGAACACAGAGCTGATGGTAGGAGTAGAGGCGAGTGTTGTCACAAGAACTGCTGTCTTTTCCACAGTTGATCATGATTATTATTTATTTTTTCTTTGTGGTACGCGACCTCTCACTGTTGTGGCCTCTCCCGTTGCGGAGCACAGGCTCCGGACGCGCAGGCTCAGCGGCCATGGCTCACGGGCCCAGCCGCTTCGCGGCATGTGGGATCTTCCCGGACCGGGGCACGAACCCGTGTCCCCTGCATCGGCAGGTGGACTCCCAACCACTGCGCCCCCAGGGAAGCCTGATCATGATTATTTTTGTGTTAAGATTGTTGTGCTTCTCTATTCAACCGTGGAGAGTAGCTATCAGTACTCAGAGGAGGCTCTTTATTGTATGAGTATAAAGGTCACCTGGAGGGTCGAGAGGAGGGAGCATCTGATCTCTGCTGGGAGAGCTAAGGAACGATGAACAGAGGACGAGGCATTTGAGTTGGGTGTTAAAGGGTGAATGTGAGTGTCCCGGGGAGGACGGGGTTAGGGTGCAGGGTGGATGTATGTTAGCAGATGTTGCTGACATGCATCTGGGTGAGTGCATTTAAGATACAGAGTTGTTTGTGGAAGCATTAAGTGCATACATAGGGCATGGCCACGGGTCGGGTCAGTGAGGAAAGAGCAGCGAGGTTGGGAAGGTCTTGAGTGATCTTGAATGAGTTTTGTTGACTTTTTTTTTTTTAGCAGTAGGCTACTGGTTTTAAACTGCAAACCTGCCATTTCAGAGTCCATATCTCTGCTGTACCTTCTGTTTTACTCCCTCAAAAAAGTCATTCGTAGGCTGACTGAGGAATTTTAAGACTTGGTGGAGCCCATTTTGAAAGCCATTGTAACAGAGGACAGGATGCCACTGAGGGCTTTGGAACAGAGGAGTGGCCTGAGGAGGTCTGTGTGTCAGCAAGACCACACCGGTGTCATGTGAGGCTGGACTGCAGGAAGGAGCCAGGGAGCATTTAGGAGAATTGTGTACATGTTTACTGCAACCGCATTCAGAACCGAGAACGGTACGGGTCCCTTGTAAATATATGGAAATATACGTGGGTTGAAAAAAATCCATGACCATTTTAGCAGCAGGCGGAACACCTGTTATGTATCTCACTTGAAGAGCAAGAGCCCTCCATCACTGTTTGTTAATTATCAAGGTCATCAAGATGACAGTTCAAGGTTGAGCCTTGGTGTCCTCCTTTAGAGGCAAGAGCATTTTGTTGAAAGGAGGGATGCCTGCCCCGACTTGGGGCCATCTAGATGGGAGAATAGAAATCTGAGCTGACTCTTGACTGTAAAGAATAGGCTGTGAGCACAGGCAGTGGCCTTGCCAGTTCAACCAAATTCTAGGAAGTAACGCTAGGCTCAAGACTGAACGAACCAGGAGCTCGATATCCTCCATGACTGCGCAAAAGCTGTTAACATAAAGACTTCCTCATAGGTAAGACATACCAATTTCAAACTCATACATCCTGAGACTCCAGTCAGGATAAAGTATAAAAGAAATAAAATGGAAACACTAACAACTGACATACCCATTTGAGACTAGCTAGAGTATCATCATCATTATTATTATTAGCTGCCATTTATTTAGCTCTCACTGTGGACCTGGTGTTTTGCTTATGCTGCCTGTAATTCTTACAAGTGCCCTGCTTGGCTTAATTGGTTCAGTCTCCAGCCATCCTCCAAGTTTTGGTTCACATGCCACTTCCTCCATGAAGCCTACCCTGACCACACCTCCCCTCTTCCCCAGCAGTAGCTACTGTCTAGTTCATGCTTCTAAAGGCTTTCTTGAGCATCTCTCATCATGTTTTTCACTTTGATTACGATTTCTGTTAATATTATTCCATTACTGCTTCCCCTTCTAGACTCTTCATTGATGGCAGAATCTGCGTTTAACTCCTCCTTTCTTCATTTGCCCATGTGTTCTTTAAGAAACACCTATTATCCATCTACTTTTTCAAGGCAATTGATCGGTACAGGAAGTACAAAGTGAATGAGGCCTGGTGTCTTTGTGGAGTGAGTTCCCATTATTATGGAAGAAGCAGACTTTTAAACATAATTTCAGTGTGCGCTGACTGATCTCAGATGTTTAGGCTGGGCGTCGAAGCACGAGATGGTAAAGTACAGGCAAAGGTTTGGAGATGTTGTGGTCAATGCCATGTTTGCATCTGGACTGCAGATCGCACTTTGGACGGTTGGAGTAGAGGGCAGATGGGGGGAGTGATGGGCCATGAGTCTAGAAAGGTAGCTTGAAAGTCATATTTTGTGACTCTGCTGGTACAGCACAATATAGGTCCTCAAATGTCTGTTGACTGTCTCGCTTTCACTCACAACGTGGCACCTCATATAAAGCCCTTTGATACCTCCTGTGTGATATTTCAACTCAAAACTTTGTGGAGTGTGGGGAGAGAATAAGAAAGTAAGGTTTTGAAGACCTGGGTTTGGGATTTGATTTCCTAGCCCTCTTTTGGCCTCTTCTGCTTTTGTTCCAACCCAGAAACCCTCCTTGAAGTCAGCAGAAAGTTTGGGATCTTGGCATGATATAAGTTCAGGCCCTTAGACATTCTATTTTTAATAGACAGGCATGGTTGAGTTTTTGTAAATGAAAAAAAAATCAATAAGGCTTTGATATGAAGACTTTGCTTTTCTTTCTTTCTTTTTTTTTTTTTGGTCAGGAGTGAAAAAGTCACTCTGTACCAAAGAAAAATGATGTCCATAGATGAAATATGTTTTCCCTGATGGTTTTTGATCAACTCAATGCATACCAAGTGCTTTCAAGGACTCAGGATCCCGCTGGAGGTGGGCAGGCCTGTGGAAACTGAATCTGTGCATCTCTTGGCATTTTTGTGGACTCTGATTATTTTAACGTGTCTGTTGGAAATCAGAGTTTTCACAGTTTATTAAATTTAGAAATAGAGCTCACCAGATAAATGGAGACTCTCACCTGGAGGGCAGGAACTCTTTTCCCAGTTCTGGTCCTTGCCAATTATTACACACTTTTGGTGTCCAGCCCTGATGGGTGATTCATCATGTCACTTCTTGGTAATCTTTGATAAGTTTCCATCGTTCATAGGACAAAACTTAGATGCCTTCATGGTACGATACCATTTGGCAGCAACAAAATCTCTGGGCTAGTAACTGGAAGGTCCAGGATCAGGTGCAGTGAGGCTACTGACTGGTCATGCTGCTCTGGAAGGATCTCCGTGCCTCCCTGGGGTTCAGAACCTCCATAAAGCAGTTTTGTTGGGGAAAATAATCTCTAAATTCTATTTTAATTCTTTGTTTTTGTTTGAACATTCTGTATCTCTGTCTGAAATTTTCAAACTTATCTCCTACCAGTATGTGCTGGAGGTCTGCTGTATGCCAGAAAATGACAGTACATTATTCTTTTGTCTCTTCGTATAATTACAACAAATATTTATATGTCAGAGGAAAGGAAGCAGAGATCCAAGGTCACACAGCTGCACAGGGCAGAACTGTGATGGAGCAAGGGTTCTGGTGATCTTGGTGCCCTCTTCTGCTCTGCCCAGTGGTCAGTGTTATGAGTCTTACTAAGCTGAGACCACTTAAGCAAAAGGGGGCCAGAAGCCCTCAGTGCCTTCAAGAGGTGAGAATCGACTCTAGTCTTCATTAAAGAAGTCCAGGAAATGTGCTGTTGTTATTTTTCGTAGAGACGTAAATATAAACCCGTAAGGACAGGTTGGTGTAGTGGAAATCGTCTTGTATTAGCCACAGGACAGAGATTTTGTCTGAGTTGCATGTGCTCAGTACATGTTGAACTGTACTGACTGTACTGAGTGAATGGCCTATTTTTATTTATTCATTTACTTACTTACTTACTTACTTACTTACTTTACTGGCCGTGCCGTGCGGTTTGCGTGATCTCAGTTCCCTGACCAGGGATTGAATCTGGGCCATGGCAGTGAAAGCCCGGAATCCTAACCACTGGGGCCACCAGCGAACTCCCTGAATGGACTCCTTTTAAACTAGAGTTGATGAGCCTTCCATCACTGGTTCGTTATAGTATTTATTATCACCTTGGTTAAGTGGAATAAAGTTCTGAGATGGCAGTTTTCTCCAGTAAAATGAGATGGTTGGACACCAGATGATTCTAATTCTCGGGTTCTATGAAATAATGGGGAATACTGTGTTAGTAAAACTTATAAGTATTGGATCTGAAAGGCTCAGAAATCGTACTTGATTATTTAGAATAACTCCTTTGAATAGGCTGGGGGCCAAAGGAAACTACCAGTTAACTCCAAAGCAAAGATTACCCAACTTCCAGCTATAAGGGAGGAGGGCTCAGATTCTCCACAATCAGAAGGTTTTTGTTCATCAATTAAGGGCTGGTCTTACATTTTCTTGTTTTTCATTAATTTTTATTGGAGTATAGCTGCTTTAAAGTGTGGCGTTAGTTTCTTGCTGTACAGCAAGGTGCTCTTAGGTTTTCGGATTTTCTTTCCATTGGCTTCTTCCCCTCACCATCTTAATATGTTAAGTCTCTGCATCTTTAAAGTAGATTATTAATTTGTGCCCATGCTTCCTCTGGTTATCTCTCTTTCCCTCATCTGTCTCTAGCACCCATTCTTTTCTCTCCCTCACCTATCACTCACTATACAACCTGGGATGTGCGGACTCTGGCCCTCACCGCTCCACTGACATTGCATTTCCCAAGGTCTCCAATATTGTCTTTGTTGGTAATTCCAAAGGACCCTTTCTGGACGTCCTCCTGGCAATCGGCAGTGTTATGATGAAAAATTTTCTAAAACAATACTTTGAAAGATACAAAATTTAAAGTCATTTTTATCTCTGGACTTGGGTGGGTGGTGAAGGCAAGGGACTGGGATGAGAAGAGCCTTAGATTAAGGCTTAGATACTAATGTTCTTCTTCATGGTTAGGCGATGGATATATAGATGCTCTTTACCTAACAGGTATGATTTTATCAAAACCCTAAGAAATAATAGAAGGCATGGACCACTGGTGATAGTGTTTCTTGAGCCAAGAATTACAACTTTTGTGTGCTTTAGGTTCATAAAGTAAACAACACAAGTATAAAATTTTGATTTACATTTTCCTGTAAGCTACATGACAGTGTGTTTTATTTCTCTCTGATCCACATCAGGATAGTGCTAGGATTTAGAAGGGGATGTAAGGAATCAAAATGCTACGTAGGATATTTCAGAAGGAAAACACATTTTCCCCTCCCTCCTTCCTCCCCTCCTTTTCTCTCTCCTATCTATCCACCCATCCATCAAGCCAACAAGTGCCATTCTGCCTTTTACTCTAAGGTAACCAAGGGATTTGATACTTGCTTGTAAACTGCCTGAGGGCAGGGGCCACACCTGTATCTTTTTTTTCTGTTTGTTTGTTTGTTTTTTTGGGGGGGGGTACGCGGGCCTCTCACTGCTGTGGCCTCTCCGTTGCAGAGCACAGGCTCCGGACGTGCAGGCTCAGCGGCCATGGCTCACGGGCCCAGCCACTCCGCGGCATGTGGGATCTTCCCGGACCGGGGCACGAACCCGCGTCCCCTGCATCGGCAGGCGGACCCCCAACCACTGCGCCACCAGGGAAGCCCCACACCTGTATCTTTGCACTCTCCAGCGTCTTGCCTTTGTTGTAGCTACAAAAGTGTTTGTTACACACCAAGTATGGAACTTTAACCATTTTCTCTCTAAACAGGATATTAGGGATAACATTCATCCCACATATTTCACAGATGAGAGAACTGAGGTGTAGAAAATGTAATGAATTTACCCATGCTCACATAAGGAATTAAGGGCAGCTTTTGGAAGCAGCATTCATTTCGGTAGCCCAGAAGTTTTCCAACGTGACTACACTTCATACTCACATAAGGAGCTTTTATTTTTTTTATTATTTATTTTTTTACTTATTTTGCGGTACGCGGGCCTCTCACTGTTGCGGCCTCTCCCATTGCGGAGCACAGGCTCCGGACGCGTAGGCTCAGCGGCCATGGCTCACGGGCCCAGCTGCTCCGCGGCATGTGGGATCTTCCTGGACTGGGGCATGAACCCGTGTCCCCTGCATTGGCAGGCGTACTCTCAACCACTGAGCCACTAGGGAAGCCCTTTATTTATTTTTTAATTTATTTTATCTATGTTTATTTTTGGTTTCACTGGGTCTTCATTGCAGTGCGCGGGCTTCTCATTGCGGTGGCTGGCTTTTCTTGTTGTGGAGCATGGGCTCTAGGAGCGTGGGCTTCAGTTGCTTTGGCTCTCAGGCTCTAGAGTGCAGGCTCAGTAGTTATGGCTCACGGGCTTAGTTGCTCCGCGGCATGTGGGATCTTCCCAGACCAGGGCTCGAACCTGTGCCCCCTTCATTGGCAGGCGGACTCTTAACCACTGCGCCACCAGGGAAGCCCCATAAGGAGCTTTTAAAACATATTTGTGCCCGGGCCTTGCTGCCAGGTAGTATGATTTAATTGGTCTGGACTGGGATTTGGGGATGTGTCTTTAATGAGCTTCCCAGGTGACCCAACTGTGTGCAACTAGTGACTCTCAAGCCCGTGTTTTCCCGGTTAGGCCTCCTGTGGGTTGGATTATCCACAGATGGAACTAACAGTCAAGGTAGGGTTGTTTCAGGCTCCGATGTGAGTCCCCAGTGTAGAGTCTTCCTAGCTTTCCATGACAGGGCAGGAACCAGAAGAAGTTAAGAGTTCCTGAAGGTGCAGGGGAAAGAGAGTGGATTTGACGCATTGAAGAAGAGAAGCTGGAATCTCTCTTGCACATCATGGCGTTTTGAAGAATGTAACTTACTCCTGACCGTTATGCTGTGCTCTGGTTAATTTAAAAAGAAATTCTTCATCAATCTTCTATGCTTAAGTTAAGTGAACTTCCTGTGATGAGAAACTCTAAAGATTCTGGTGCTTAGAGAATAAACCAAGTCAGGTTTCTCCCTCCCTTCCCTCCCTCTCTCCCCTCCCTCCCTCCTTCCAGTTTATCATCAATCAGCCATTAATTGGGTGCCTACTGTATATTAGGATGTTGCTCAAATAAAAAAGTGGTTGGGCTTCCCTGGTGGCGCAGTGGTTGAGAGTCCGCCTGCCGATGCAGGGGACACGGGTTCGTGCCCCGGTCCGGGAAGATCCCACATGCCGCGGAGCGGCTGGGCCCGTGAGCCATGGCCGCTGGGCCTGCGCGTCCGGAGCCTGTGCTCCGCAATGGGAGAGGCCACAACAGTGAGAGGCCCGCGTACCGCAAAAAAAAAAAAAAAAAAAAAAAAAGTGGTTAATGAAGAGAGCAGTGCATACAGAGAGCTGGAAAAAAAAAAGCATAGTTCTTACCTCCAGAAGCTGTTCACTTTGAGTAAATTGGGAATACTTACGAGGGCGTGTCTTGCCAGAGAACACAGAGGTGGTCAGGCAGCTTGAGTATGATTTCAAAGCAGATCTCTATTTATGTATTCACATAATCATATATTTTTGTAAAATGCACACAGTTAAGATTTTTCCGTATTTTTCTTAGTTTCCCAAATTGTATAAGCTTTTGTTTTGGCAAAGCGTCAACTGTGCCTGTTCCCAGGCTCCCTGTTCCCACCATTCTTTTCCTTTATCACTTACATATTTCCTGCCCACACTCTGCTAGAGGTGCTCTGACACAGGTGATACAAATGCCTGGGCCAGCACACAGGGCAGGTGGAGCTAGAGAAGACAGGCTGGGACGTGTCCCTTAGTGTGCTCCCATCTTGGCGGTCGCCACGCACCTTGCTATTTTAAGTGCTCTGAGAACTAAAGACACCTGCACAGTTTCATTAAAGCCTGAGTTCCTGAACTTATTTCATCCACATTGAAAAGAACAGTTTTTTTCCTTTTGGCATAAAACCTGGAGCTAACGTTTTGTTTTGTTTCAAGACTTTTTTTTGGTGTGGACCATTTTTAAAGTCTTTATTGAATTTGTTACAGTATTGCTTCAGGTTTTTTTTTATGTTTTGGTTTTTTGGCCGAGAGGCATGTAGGATCTTAGCTCCCTGACCAGGGATCGAACCCACACCTCCTGCATTGAAGGGCGAAGTCCCAACCACTGGACCGCCAGCGAAGTCCCCTGGAGCTAGTGTTTTGTAGACCAGCGGTCCCCAACCTTTTCTTGGCACCAGGGACCGGTTTCGTGGAAGACAGTTTTTCCACGGACAGGGCGGGGAGGGGCAGTGATGGTTCAGGCGGTGATGCGAGTGATGGGGGGCGATGGGGGGCGGCAGATGAAGCTTCGCTCGCCGGCCCGCAGCTCACCTCCTGCTGTGCCGCCCGGTTCCCAGCGAGCCGCGGACCTGGGGGCTGGAGACCCCTGTTGTAGAGTACACTCCGAGGAGCCCTGAGCTAGGAATGCATCTGGTCTGGCTCGGCAGCCCACCCTGGTGTTGGGAAAAAGACAGCAGCGTTTTCACTTCATTCATTATCTAGTGATTGTTGTGGAGCCCAGTTACGGGTCGAACCCTAAACTAGATGCTGAGGATTTAACAGCAAGCAGAAGCAGACCTGGTTCCTGCTTTCACGGAGCTCACAGAAAAGATAGACGCGTCAAATAGATGCGTGGTTATCAATGATGATAGACGGCATAACATAAAAGCATAGAGCACCAGGGAGACCCTCATAAAGAGGGGGTAGGATTTGTTCTTGAAAGTCTAGGAGAACATCCTGGAAAGAGGGACAAAATATTTGAGATCTGGAGAGTAAATAGGAGGTGAGTAGATTAGACTGGGGAACAGCAAGAGTGGGAGTAGTGTATACAGCATCCCCGTGGTGGAGAAAGCACGCCAGAGCTGAGGAGATAAAGAAGGAGGTGAGAGCCACTCTCCCTCCACCCTTTGCTTAGTTCTAGAGTCTTCTGGATGTTTTCTTTTTCCAGCACCATAAGGATTATGTGTTGACTCTGAGTCACCTCTATGGGCTGCTGGATTATATCCTCGTGTTAATGACCTGAAGGCATTTCAGAACTTTAGAGAGATGTTGTTTCCATGCCAACGGCATTGGATTCCCAAGGCAGGTACCATAGGCTCCTTTGAAAGGCCTAGGTGCCTGTTCTGTTCTGTATACCTTATCCAAGGGAGAGCCTTCTCTTAGCTTATTACCTACATTTCACTGGAAGAGTATAAAATGTTGCCTTTCTTATTTTCATTTTTAAAAATACGAGATCACAGTTAAAGAAGAAGATGGTAGTGAGAACTCTCATATAGGAGGAGTCTCGTATAGGACAGAACGTAGCTGGTACCACCCTTGGCCCGTAGAAGGTACTCGTTACGTATCTGTGGAATGAGATGCCTCTAGGGCATTTGAGTTTGAGGTGTCAGCGCCCCATTCTGTGGCAGCTGGGTGGAAAGCGATTCTTTTAATTAAAACAGGTCTCTGTTTCCCTGTCTGTAAAATGGGAATAGCACTGCCTGCCATCAGAGTGTTGTGGGAAGTAAACGAAACAGCCTGTGAAAACCATGGCACCAAAGAGAATACCTTGGTATGATCTTGCTCTGCTCGTCTCCTTCTTATTCCAGTCCCAACTTAGCCAACTCAACCGACACCGTGAAGAGATGAGATCCTACGTAAGTCATAGGAGAGAAGCCCAGGGTCCTTCCACTCCACCATCTTGCTCCACACACCTGTCGCTTAACTCTCTCCACTGCTGCCTTTGCCCTTTCAAATTCCTCTCCTAAGGATGGTTTCTGGAGAGCAAGGCCCTTCTCGGCACAGTTCTTTGGTCTGTCCAGCCTCCAACTGATGCCACTTTTAGAGTGCTTTGCACGCATAATGGTGCCCGAGCCAGGATGGTGCCAAAATGTGTGCACACGCGCGTGCATGAGTCTTCCGAGAACTACGTTAATCAATTCTAATCAGTCAAACACTTACTGAGCACCTACTGTGTGCTAGGTATGGACAATATTGGAATAGATGCAGGATATTAAGGAGGTACTGAGGGAGTACCTTTGACCCAAACTGCGGAGGCTTCTTAGAGCAATTGATATTTGAGTTTTGTTTTAAAGGGTGATTCATAGTTATCTAGGCAAAGAGGGAACACAGACATTCTGGACAGAAGGAAGGACACAGACCAAGTCTCAGAGGTGATACAAAGTGTAGGGCATTCTAGAAATTTCAAGAAGTTTAATGTGACTGGAATGCAGGGGGGGAGCGGCCATGGGGCTGGTGCGGAGGGGACGAGGCAGGGACCTTGGGAAGGTGGGTCATGCTCCTGTCACAGACAGCTCTCTGTGCCGTGCTCAGGGGTCTGGCATTCACCTGCAAAGGAGCTGAGCTTCTGAAACGGATTCCTTGCCTTACGCTCACAAATGGCACCCCCGGTGACACACTGAACCTTCGATGAAACCTTACAGTCCCTGTCCGTACTATACTTTGGCCAGGTGTTCCAGCCCTCACTTGCAGTCTGCCTCCTCTGCGCCCCTCCCTCCCCCATCTTTTGGTAGCTGCTGCTTTTATTTATTTATTTAGGCTGCTCCGGGTCTTAGTTGCGGGATGCGGGATATTCATCGCGGCATGTGGGATCTTCAGTTGCGGCGTGCGTTCGGGATCTAGTTCCCTGACCAGGGATCGAACCCACGCCCCCTGCGTCGGGAGCGTGACGTCTTATCCACCGCGCCGCCAGGGAAGTCCCTTTTGGTAGCTTCTTAATTCCCATCTTTCTAGATTGAGTGCTGCTTTTCAGATTTCCAAACAGAGGACATAACCTAACCCTTTTCATCTCCTTATGTATCCATGATATTCCAAATAAATATTTATATTTTAACAAAACCAGAACTCCCCCCCACCCCTATTTGATGGACTCAACCATTCTAATGTAAAGAAGAAATCTGACAGGGACCTACCACTTGAAATAAAGAAACGCAGTACAAAACAACACAGATGCAAGTACTTAGTGTTGAATTTAAAATCATGCAGGGCCCCCTCCCCCCAGTTTCCAGAGACGTTAAAACCATTTGTGGAAAGGGGCAGAGCCAGTACCGGAAAGCATGTCTCCTGTCGCCTGGATGTAGACGCCTTCCGCAGCCCTACGAGCTGGGACTATTGAAGCTTCGGGAAAAGAATCCCCAGCTGCTGTTAGGAGTGTCCTTGCACACTTAAATGCACGGGCCCACGGAGACTTCCTGCACCCTGGGTCATTCTACCCTGAATAATGTCTAATTATATATTTCCATGGTTACTTTCAGAGATAATAATGAAACCCGCAGCCCCCTAAAACATCACAAGGAGTTTAGGAAGCGTGTCGAAGAGGGAACAAAACAAAACCACACAATTACCATATTCAAGTAAATAATCAGAGGCGAAATTGGCTACGGAGGCATATTATCTCTCACTAATTATCCTTTTAAATGATGAGAAACTCAAAATGGATGGGCCTTTCCCCACCCCTGCGCTGCACAGAGCGCTTCGCTTCCCAGCTCCAGGAACCAAGGGCCTAATTATATGCACTTAATAATTCAGCCCCGTCCATTCGTTGCTGTCAGTGGGGGCCACGCTCCTCACAAAAAGTGCATCATTAAAAATAAAACCCTTGCTTTTCCTCCCTCCCCTTCCCACTCCCTCGCATGAAGAATGACTGTGATTAAGACCAGCCCAGTTAACAACCAGAGCTCCGGGTCTGTCCATCCCCAGGCTCGGCAGGAGTACCTGCTCTTTGCCGTGAGATCTGGAGTGGAGATCCCTCCCGAGGAGCCAGATCAGATGTGCGCTGCAAATCGCTGCCGGCGCGGTGGGACTCAGTAAAGTGCCGCATGCGCTCTGTCATGTATTTGCAAAGGGGGTTGATCAAGTACTGGAGCCCCAGGTACTAAGTACTTATTCAAGTATGAGGTAGCTTTCTCACAACATTTTGAGTTGCTGTTATTGACATGGAAATGAAAAATGGTTTGTTTCACTTGGTCGCTGATTCCGGGTCTCGCTTCTAAATAGAGCACAGGGTTAGCCCCTGTCATGGGGTTAGCATCCTGCAAGGTGGTGGCTTCACAGAGTTGCGACCAAAATAAAGTCTCCGTTCAGGGAGCTCACGTTCAATCCGAGGGAGATGGATTCAAAAGCGATCGGGGTGCAGTGAGATCACTGCCTTGAGAACTAGGGAGCTTCTGCCGTGGGCCTGATAAGGGTAACATTCGTGAACACGGCAGAATAAGTACGCTTTCCTAGGTCCACCTCTGCAAATGAGGCCTGGCTTTAACGGGGAAAAGACGGAATTGTTATCATTGAATACTTCTGGGGGGATGCGACCATGAGGCAGCATGCAAAGGATTCTCGGGGCATTTCACGTTCTGTCCCAGATCTCAGCCACGTTTTCCATGTCCGTCTGTGGCCCCACTCTGCTTTGGCTGTCCCAAGCATTCCACGATTTTCTAACTCAATGCACCTTCGTGCCTCTGCCCTTGTTTCTTCCACTGACATCCCCCTCTTCCTAGTCTGTGTCTGTGGAATTCTCAACCATCTTCCGAGGCCTATGTGAAGCAACATGCTGTCATGGAAGAAATAGAGACTTTCGAGAGAAACCCTGTCTTTAGCATTGGCTCCACCAGTGACCAGCCGTGGCCACGTTGTTTATTGCCCCCGAGTTCAGCTTTCTCACGGACGAAGACAGGAGTCATGACCCCTGGTTCAAAGAGCTGTTGCAAGGATTAAATGTAGGGAACTCACAAGATGAGACACATGGTGGGTACTCCATAGTTGCTACTTCCCCCACTGCCTTTGTGGAATCAAATTGCATAAATTAGATGAAGGAAACATACCAGGAGCTCCATTTCTACCAACAAGAAGATATAAACCATCTCCTACGTCCCAAGCCCCAAGCCGGCAGCTGCGGGAAGGCAGGATGTGAGACCTGGGAATCCATTAAGGTGCTGACTGTCCAAGTATGGAGAGAAGACCCATCACACACATGAAACACACCAGCCCGGAATTGTGTTACAGTGTTCACCTGCAGCCTGGGGGCAGCGGTATTCACCTTTGAATGTCCGGGGACTGGCATGGTGCCTTTTGCTGAATGAAAGCGTGAATGACTGAATTGAATGAGTAAATGAATACACAATATTGTGGCAGCCTCCATGGCACCTAGTCCAAAATATGTGCATAATAACTGATTACATATTTGAATTAGTGAAGGGATGGTTCACATTACATGTAACAGGCACTTCATGATTTAAAGAGGTGTGCAGGACATTTGGGACCAGATAGAATTGGCTTTTGTCTTAGATGTGACTACCCCTTAACTATCTGTGTGACCTTCAGCAAGTCAAATATTGATTACAACCCCAAGACTTGGAATAGCAGAGATCACAAAATGGACAGCTCTCTCTCTATAGCTATATAGATATAGATCTATAGATCTGTCTGTCTACCTGTCTATTTCTGAATGGGTTTCTGATGTGTCACAGTCTACTCTATTCCCTATTGTCCTACTCTCCACCTGCAGCTTAGATGCTTAAGTAAATTCACACGTGGCATTCATGGAGGAGGCCATGCGTGAGTTGGGTTTCAGAGGATGAGTAGGAGTTGACCAGAAGGTAATGGGGGAGAGGGAACCATGGTTCAGAGATCAAGGTTCACTCAGGAAATAGGGAGACGTGTGATGATAAAATGAAGAAGGTCAAGCTGAGGTTGGGAGGGTGTGTTGAAGATTCGAGGACAGTCTGTGATGCGGGCAGAGATTTAAGTGAAGCTAGAGCATGAATGCTCTACAAGACACTCTAGGAGGCCTTGATTCAGATCAGAGAAGATAAAATTATTTAATGATGCCCTGTTGTATTCCAGGCAATGTCCTTGTCACCAGACAATGATGGATGAGGAAGATGCGGTCCCCACAGTCCCACTGGGAACAGCAGACAGGAACAGAAGATCTCAACGTAACGCAGTGGATCCTGCCAGGCAGGTAAGTACGGGGGCCTGGAAAGTACAGGAAAATTCTCACCACAGTACTGTGATGCAGCTACAGTTACAGTCACCACTTTACAGATGGAGAAACCAGGCTTTGCTGGACTCCCAAGCTTGTTCCACTGCACAAGAGATGGCCAGGGACAGTGACTGTGTTCCAGGCTGGGCTTTGAGTGTGGAATCTAGCTTACTGGCTTCCAGGCCACAGAGCTGCAAACTCACCCATCCCGTCGCCCTCGCCATCAGTGGAGGGGGCAGAGAGTTGTCCCAAGCGGGTCTCTGCGTGTCCTGTAGTACCCAGGCCTTGGTGCCTTTTTACCTTCCATCTTCCTTTGCCCCCCTGACGTACCGCCAGGCGGTTGCCTAGCAACCTCTCCAGCCAGACTGAGCGTCCTGGCATAAATTGGTGTTCTGCACCGGGAGAGGTTTCTCCCTCTTCTCTCTCCTGCGTTTTAAGCAAAGAGACATCCTAAAATAGGGCATTTTTTTCTATTCCTTTTTTTTTCTTTTTTTGACAGACAACTTCTGTGTAAATGTTGAAATCTGTGTTTCCTGTCAGGAGCAGTCAATCTGAAAACTTTGCTGAAGAGAATGTATATTTAGTAACGGGTGACAAAGAGAGGAGGACATTGAGATGTCAGTTATTCTGGCGAGTTAATGCAAAAGCTGGGTATTTAAATCAAGTGATTTAGGGAAATGAAAAGGACTAAGAGAGATGGGCTCAGTGCCGATCCCAGCATTTTAAACAGCGCCGGATCTGTTTTGTTGAACCCCATGTATTGCTAAGGATGTCTTCAGTGTCAGTCTACCCCTGTGAGTGACTCCAGACCATTTGCTCTTTCTCTCGTGTCTTTAAAATGTGGCAAAACAGGCCTATGAGAGTCAGCATTTCCACATTTCCTGTGTAGTGAGTTGAGCAGTGGCTCCCACCCCCCTAAAAGATCCGTCCAAATCCTCAGCTCCCGGTACCTGTGACTGTGGTCTTATTTGAAAAAAGGGTCTTTGCAGATGTATCAGTAATTAAGGCAGGAATCTCGAGATAAGATCTTCCTGGATTTAGGGTAGCCCTTAAGTCCAATGAGATGAGGCCTAATAAGAGAAAGGTCGAGGGAGGTTCGGGACACAGAGACAGCAGAGAGAAGACAGGAGGAGAGTAGAGGTGGAGATTGGAGAGATGTGTCCACAGGGCACGAAATGCCAAAGATCTCCAGGAGCCGCTGGAAGCTGGGAGAGCGGCGTGGCACGGCTCCTCCCTGGGATGGTCGGTTTTATGTGTCATGTCGACTAGGCTATGGGGTTCCCAGATATCTGGTTAAACATTATTTCTGGGTGTGTCCGTGAGACAGTTTCTGGAAGAGTTGACTCAGTAAAGCAGACGGCCCTCCCCAGTGTGGGTGGGCACCAGCCAATCCACGGAGGGTCTGAATAGAGCAAAAAGCAGAGGACAGGAAGATTCACCCCTTCTGCCTGACCGTACGAGCCAGGACAGTGGTTTTCTCCGGCCTTGGACTGAGACTTATCTCCCCTGGTTCTCAGGCCTTTGGACTACGGTTGACCTACATCACTGGCTTTCTTGGGTCACCAGCTTGCAGATGGGAGACTGTGGAACTTCTTAGCTTCTGTAATCATGTGAGCCAATTCTTCGTAATAAATCTATTTATATTTATAAAAATATTATAGTTGACCCTTGAATGACATAGGGGTTAAGGGTGTCAACCCCTGTGCAGCAGAGAAACCTGTGTATCACTTTACAATTGCATCGGTACCCGAGGTTCTGCATCAGGGGATTCAATCAACCATGGATAGAGTACCATAGGACATATTTATAGGGAAAAACAATCTGCGTATAAGTGGACCCGTGCTGTTCAAACTCCTGTTGATCAATGGTCAGCTATATAGAGAGATACATTCTCCACAGATATATCATGTATCTATTTTATATGTATATTTTAATCTTTTTTTTCTACTATTCTATCCTATTCTATCCTATTCTATTCATCCAGTCGGTTCTGTTCCTCTGGAGAACCCTCAGAGCCTTCAGAAAGAACCAACCCTGATGACAACTTGATTTCACACTTCTGACCTCCAGAACTGTGCAAGAATAAGTCTCTGTTGTTGTAAGTCAGCTAGTGTGTGGTAACTTGTTACAGCAGCCGTAGGAAGCTAATACAAGTGCATCCCCCGTCATGCTCCTGGGTCCCATCTCCTCGGACGGCATCATCGGGCGGCCAGTTGTTCAAGCCCGAGCCATGTCCTGACTCCTTCGCTCCCGTTGGACCCGAGGTACCCAGCCAGCTAATGCGTTCTCCCAAATCCACCCCCTCGTAGCTCTTCACTCTTTCCCCTCCACCTACTGCACGTTGCCACCGTCCAGTTTGAGGTCTCAGTAATGACCACCCGGTTCACTGCAGCAGCTTGACCACAGCCCGCCTGCTCTCTCCCCGCCCGGCCAGTCTGCCCCCGGCCTTCTGCTCCGAGAGGCAAAGCTGAGCAGATCTCCTGAAAACTCTGCAGCACTTCCTCCTCGCAGCTGTGAGCCATTTGGACACTTCAGCATACCTGTCTTTCTTCATCATCCTCTTCTTGATTTTATTTTTCTACTCATTTTTAAGGTTAATAGAGAACATTTAATTAAACTACAACAATGCGCCGGTCCTTGTGCTTAGCCCTGGGCATAGACGAGTGAACAAAACCGAGTGCGTGCCTGAGTTGGGGCAAAAGACGCAGAGAGTGATTTCGTTCCAATAGAAGTGAAGGATGAGAAGTGATCCGTGTTACGAGAGTGACCGATGCGGGTGGGATTACTCGATTGCTAACCTAGTTTAGGGGCAGAAAAAGCTTCCCCTGAGGAAGTTGGGGGAAGAGCTATCAGAGGAGGGGGGGAGAGGAGGGATGGGCCATGTGACCTGGGATGGGATGCAGTGTGGGGTGCGGGGAGCCTGTGGGGAGGTGAGTGAGCCGTGGGGGCAGAGACCTCGCGAGGCACGCGCGAGGGCGGGAAGGGGTCGGCCATCCGGACGCCTGGGGGTCACGATAAGGGACCTGGATTTTATTCTAAATGAAAAGAGAAGCTATTGAAGGGTTTTATGTGGGGAGTGAACTGGTCAGATGTGTCTTTAGAGTAGCACGTAGGCTGCTCTGTGGAAAAGGACGATTGTTGGCCTGGGGACAGCCAGTTAGGAGGCCCCTGAAGTTGTGGGAGGTGATGGCAGCTCCACCCAGGGTGGGACCAGAACTGGAACTGACCGGACCTGGAAGGGTGGTGCAGGGAGAGGCTACGGGAAGGGAGGTGTCGGGGTGACTCCCCGGCTTCTGACTGAGAAACGGGAGGTTGGCCCCCTTCACTGGGACGGAGGAGATGGAGACGGGGGCGGCAGGGGAGAGGAACCGCTGTGTTCAGCGTGAGCTCCCTCGTCTCCCAGGACTCTCCTCCGGCTTTTTCTCCTTTTCTCCAGCTCTTACTCCAGAAGCCCCCAGGCCCACTTGTCTGTAGGCCTCCCCGCTGCTGCCCCTTTGGTGCGGAATCCTTGGTGTGTTTTTCCTTCCCTAACGGGGCCTCAGAGAAGCCTTGCCTGACTGCCCCACTCCTCTGCCTAGGAAGCAGGAGTGCCCCCTGCCCCCGCCAGCATCCTCTCCCTCCTGGACCCCTCCCTCCACTCCTCAGGCAGGTGCTGTGTTCTCACTGTAAAGACGCTTCTCCAGGGTGAGTGCACCCCGTGCACCAGCGCGGGCAGCTAGGCAGGAGGAGAGAGGCCCACCCCCTCACAGTGGCACATCTGTGCGCAGCTCATAGCCAGCCTGGACCCCAGGTGCACATTTCTGAGCAGGAATGACACCGTTCTACCTAGCGACACGCAGCTGCTGAGCGCGCCTAGTGAAATAACGGACGTGCAAATGTTTTATAAACTCAATAGCACAAGTGATTTGTGAGGTGTTGCATGAAACAACGCAGACTCCTAGCAGTCTTGACTCTGTTATTGCCGGAATGTTGAATTCAGTTATGGAAGTTTGAAAGAGACCTTTTATTACCTGACTGCGTTACTTAAGTATATCCTCTAAATCGTGAAAACTGGAAACAGCGATATGGTGAGACTCTAGCAGACATATATTTTCAGGGCAAAGGTTCCCAAATATTGGTCTGTGGAACAAAACTAGTATGTAATGAAGTTTTCACCTGTTCACAGTGTATCTGCCAGTGTAATATCACCAACTTACCTATTTTGGGGAAAGACAACCCTTTTTTTAAAATTGATTTTAGGTTTTGTTTTTAATGATCTGTACTGCAAAGTCAGTTAAGTTGCCTGACCTTGATCACTCAGTTATTATTTTTTAGAAATCTGAAATATACAATAGTTGTAACCATTGTTTTAGGGTACTCTTCCTTTTGGAGATTTTTTTTTTTTAACCTATTGAACTTTTGGTAAGTGCTGAAGAAACCCTGAGGGAAATAAATGGAGCTGGAAACATTGGTCTGTTTGCTCAGGCTCTTTGCGAGGCTGGGAGTAGAGAAAGAAACTATGATTTTGGGGGTTCTGGCTGGAGTGGACCTTATAAGTCATCTAATTCCACATCCCCTCTAAGAGATGCTTTGATGTGCTCAAGTATGTCCCTAAAAAGTGTGGTGCGCTTCCAGTGGCCAAATACTCATTAACTCCTGGGAGGACCGTGCCACCTTTGAACCGTTACGGCTCTTAGAACGATCTTCCTTAAACCGAGCCCAAATCCATCTCTACCTCATTCCACATAATGGATCCAAATTACCCCGTGGAACCCCAGAGAACATTTCAAATTTCTTCTTCGTGGGGGTTATTCAGGTATCAGAAGTTGGTTATCCTGCTTCTTTTCTAAGGTAATCAGCTTGGATTCCCAGGAAATACATTTGAATGAGTCAAGCTGATTACTTACCTTCTCCACTTCGACGGTTCTTTCTGTCATTGCCTGTTTCCTACCCCAGGGTCCTGGTGGCCCTTCGATGTACCGATTCCCTGTGATGATGATGCGTTAGCTCCTTGGGCCATAAATCCTTGGTGACGCACCCATTTGGACTGTCGCCTGTCTGTTCTTCCCGTCCGGCATAACTTCGCTGATTTCTGCCTTTCTGTCTGCCCACGGCCACCTGTAGCCTCTGATGCATTACCTGTTTACCTGGTTGAGGCGTGGCCCTTGGATGCTGACTTAGTTCAGGCCCCCCAGGCTCTCTGAGGTGAAGATTCGTGAAGGAAGTGCTTTGGGGAGGACCTGCATAAAAGCAGGGTAACAGGATAGGAGAGGGAAGAAGCCAAACAACTTCCGTGCATCCCTGACCTGGGCTGGATCCCGAGGGGAGCTCTGGAGTGTAAGCTGCACTGCACAGAGTGTGTCCGTCCTTGAGGCAGGGGATCCTCCACACTCCCGTACGGGTCAGTCATTGGACGGCTCCAGGGTTGTAAGCTTTGGCTCACAGTTTGCCCAAAGGAAGTAGCTCCGGGACCACAAAGATGGTCTTTTCAATAAGGTTTCGGGACGAGTCGTTTGGAAAGAAGCCCGTAGAAGCTGGGGGCTGGGCGGGAGGGGCTGGGCAGAGTGCTGGCAGCCTCTGCTACAGCTCCTCCGTGGAATGTGCCTCAGTTTCCTAATCTGCAGCCTGGCCTCATCCTGCCTGTCTCACTGCTGAGCAAAGGAGTCCAGTCTGAGTCTGGCCCCTGGTCCCCTCTCATCCAGCTGATCAGGGTGCTCTGAGCATGCGCCAGTTTGCTCATGGCTTTCCCTAAACACATGCTTCCTAGGGCTGAAGAGGGCTCGGGATGCCCTTTGATCAGGTTGACTTCAGGGCAGAATAATCCCACTTCCTCTCCATCCGTTAATGCAACTAAAATGGAATTGTGGGTGGTTTTTTTTTTTTTTAATTTGGGAAAAGATGTTTTGATTGTCTCCTCTTCACACCACTGGGGAGGGATGGATTTCCTGCCCTAAATAGTACATGATGGTCAAACACAGGACGCCGGACGGATGAGATTGACAGCAGTTTATGAGTCCTGTACTCAGAGGCCAGCAGAGGAGCATACCTCGAGCCACACAGGGCCACCCAGAGGTTGTCCTTGGGGACACCTTGGGGACAAGGTGTCCTTGGGGACACCTTGGGGACAAGGTGAACTGGCAGGGGCAGTGGGAGACAGGCTTTGTAGTGACAAGAGGGTGGGGTGGCCGGCCCCTCGTCCCCGAGGGAGGATGTGGCCGGCTTGTTGGAATGATTCCGTGGGCTGGCAGGGAGGGGAGAGCTGCTGTGCTGAGGACTGGGTGGGGTGCAGCTGGTCCGGCTAGTAAGGGGGACTCGCTGGGTAGGGAGCCTTCCTGCCGGGTGGGAGCATGTCTGGGGAGAGCAGGGGCGCTCGTGGTTAGGTCTTTGGGGCTCTGTGGGGCTCAAAGATGTCAAGGCAGCTGCACATGGAATTTTTAGACTTTACAATTTTGAGCTTCCCGTTGACCGAAACATCGGAATATTTGACCACATATGCTGTGGCTACACCGTATCCCCACCCAGCCCCCGTGGCTGGCCACGTGCCCAGGGGCCCATCTTCGCACTTGCTCAGCCATTGCAGGCCTCTGGGAAGCATGGATAAATTCATGTCTTGAGGCCTGTGGACTCCAAGGAAAGGGACAGGCAGAGAGGATAGAGAAGAAGGACATGGCTGGAGCCAGATGACTTTCTCGCTGGAACGGACAGCATCACCCACCGCCTCTGTCCTCTCATGCTCTCACGGTCACTCACGACTGGCCCCTTCCAGGGATCCAGGAAGAGAACAAGAGATCCCATACACACAAAGGCACAGGAACCAGCTGTTCAGTCATTTGGGTACAAAAGTCCATTTGTATCAATAAAACAGTCCTGTAAGCACAATGCAAATTTCATTATTGGTACACCGAGCTGGCGGCAACGCTTGGGTGAATCCTTAAGGAGAACACTATTATTATGCCTGATTTGTGATTTCACAGCCGTGGAGGAGAGGGCCAGGGAGTCAGATTGGTTTTCTCAACATTAGCCTGATGAAAAAAAAAAAAAAAAAGTCTCACAAAAGCCATCATCATCTTGCATATTTTTTTTTAACTGCAAAATATAATATGTAAAGAAAGCCTCAATCTGCAGGAGACAAGAAACCGAAGTGAAATAAATTATGCTCCGTGCCAGGAGCGCGCTCATCTCCAGGCATGGTTAATGAGCTCGCCCTGCAGATGTGTTAGGGATGCCGAGTTGCTGACACAGAGGGAAGATGTGGCTTCCCGGTGGTTGACTTCATATTTTTCCCTTGCTACTATTCTCCAAGGTTTGCTTGGTTCTTTTTTTTTCTTTTTTCTTTAATTTTGTTGAGGTATATATTAGAAGATATTTAAAGTGTACGTCATGATGATTTGATATTTTCTTACATTGTGAAAGGATTCCCTCCATCTAGTTAATTTTCACATCCATCACCTCACATATTGATTTACTTAAATTGTTTTTTTTTTTAGTGAGAACATTTAAGTTCTCCTTTCCTGGTGAATCTCAGTTACACGATACAGTGTTACCAACCCTGGTCCCCATGTTATACGTTAGATCCTCTGATCTTATTCATCTTCCAGCTGAAAGATGCACCCTTTTACCAGCCTCTGTCTATTTCCCCCACTCCTCAGTTCCTGGCAACCAGCCACTTTTCTGCTCTCTGTTTCTGTGAGTTTGATTTCTTTTTAAATTGTTTTTGTTTGTTTGTTTTTTGCCGTGCTGCGAGGTATGTGGGATCTTAGTTCCCCCGCCAGGACTGAACCTGTGCCCCCTGCACTGGAAGCGCGGAGCTTGTTTTTAACTTGAAGCATTCCCTTGAAATCTCTTTAGGACAGTGTTGTGTGATGAGAGATTAACTGGATTTGTAGAAACCAAAGAAGCTGGTCTGTCATGTTAAGAGAAGTGATCTGGCCTAAGGGTGAGAAACAGTCTAACCTTGAGGACGGGCTTTACTTTGGGGTCCAGTCAAAGCACAGGGAGTCTTGTGCAGTGGAGAGAGTAGCATTTTTGTTAGACTGTCTGGATTGGGTCCTGGCTCCCTTTCTTCTAAGCTGTTAGACAAGTTGATTAACTTCTTTGATCCTCAGTTTTCCTTGTTTACACAACTCGGATAATGAGAGGAGCACATCCTTGTGGAATGAGATGGACCATGTGCTCCGTGAGAGAGGGGCTTGTTCTTTGGGTCACGCAGGAGCTCTCGGATGAGGTCATTGCCTCTCACGGGTCTTCATAAATACTTACGACTGGTTGATTTGTTCTGTCAGATACCCAGGCTGCCCACCTGGCAGTATCACTGACCTCCCTCCCTCTTTATCCATTCCTGTGTTTCCCATTGTCCTTTTTCCCCCATGGTGTTATGCACACAGTAGGTGGACATTTGCCGGCTTGGGGGGAATCTACAAAATTTTCAAGCACCAGTGATGATGCCTGAAAGCGTTAAGTATATAGAATCTTCCACTCACAGAAGTGACATAAACTTTAAAAACACTTTCTTTTCCTCCTGCTGCATTATCACCAAGTTTGGGGGAAAAAAATGTTCTGGAAGAAAATGTTTCAGTTGTGAGCTGTTTGTATGCTTCGCTACATTTCCTTCCTTGAGGGGATTTATTAACTTAAAATGGAAACCCTCCCCCTGTGAAAAGTATTTAGTCATGTTTTCAAAACATGTGGACTGCGGAGGGTAGGTCAGTCATCACCAGGCTTCATCGCTTGTCTCCATTTCGTTGGCGCTGGGGCCTTTCCCGCAGGCAGGTGGAGGAGGTGCTCTCCAGAGCCCTCGGCCCGGGTTTAAAGCTTAAGTCATCTTGTCACAAAATAGAAGGGATTTTAAGTAAAAGGAACTGGAAGGAAACTGTCAAGCCCTAACCCTGAACACGGCCACAGGGAACAAAGGCCTGGTCCACTTCAGCCCTGGTCCAGAGCGCGGATGATAGAACTATATGCAGAATCAATGGCAGCCCCTTGGTTCTGCTCCACTCTGCAGGAGCCAGTCCCAAGTTTAAAATTTTACTTTCCATCTTTTAGTTACTTGTATAACACCCTCTCATGGCTGTTCACTCACAAGGGAATTCGTGAGCAGGTGGACCTGGTATTAGGATGGTTTCTTGCTTTGGTATAAGAAACGAGACTCAAAGGGTTTAGGTGATCTGCCTGAAGTCACGTGGTGACGGGCCCACGAGCTGTGGCTCAGACCACATCCTTGTGCGTTTCAGTGCATGTTGGGTCCACGGATGCCTGTGTGCTGGCAGAGGAAGCCAGCGAGGACTGGGATTCCCAGCTCCCAGCTCTGAGACTCACCAGCTGGATGGCCCTGAGCCAGTCTCTTCCCCTTTCTCAGCAGCAGGTCTTTGGTCTGTAAAGTGATGGGGTCCGAACTGTGGGCATCCGAGATTCTTTCCTCTCCTCTCCTCTTGTGTCTCTCTGACACTTTTGTGTACCATTCCCCATAAAACCATGGCGGGGTCTCATGGTTAGGGTGGCTTTTAGGGGTGAAGAGAAATTTAACATCATTATGGATGCCTACGTTCTGACCAGTTATTGGTAAGATTTTCCCAGAGTAAAGGACTGCTCTTTGCTGGGACTTATGCATTAAAAAAAATACAGATCACAGAGAAAGTGGGATCACAAGCCTTTGGTACAGCTCCCGGCCTGTCTCCACTGGCTGATACCCTGTCAGAGCTTCAGTCTCCTCGTCTGTGAGTTGTGTGTGGTGTTGATACCTTCCTCCCAGGGTTTCCAGAAGACTAAATGCAATCAGGAACATGAAGGTCTTGGACACCACTTGGACGTCATGAGGTGGAGAGAGGCAGGGAGTGACCGGTGCCAGGAAGGGGTATCCCTGATCCCCTAGGGGCCCCCCTCCTTGCTGGGGAGCCCACTGGACGTGATCCCTTTGCTTCTTTCCTTCCTCCGTCCCAGGCACAGGAGTGGCCTCTCTGACTGGAGGACCGACCAGGTCACGCTGGGCATGCTCAGCTCAGCTTGGCCCTTACTCTCCTTTAGAGGGCGCTGTGCACGCAGAGACACAAGGCTGAGGGCCCGTCCAGGGCTCTGTCCCGGTGCGCGGCACGAGGGCTGCCTGGGCCTCCACTGGCTGGCCGCCTCCTGCGGCTCATCGCACAGGCCCCTTAGGCCCTGACTCCCAGCTGATATGCTAACCTCCATCTGCCTTGCTATTCATCCGATTTCTCAGTTTGTTGAGGACCTGGGTAGGAAACAGGAGTGCGACTTAGTACCACATGCCCCCTCGCAACCACCATGTGCCCTGCCCCCGTCAGAGGCCTCCAACCCCAGTTCCCACTAGCCTGGGCCTGGGCTTGCTCGTCAACATCTGACTTGAGGAGAGCCTTCCATCTCCTTCCCGGGCATCTTCAAGGAGAGCAGATGACACGACCTCATCCGTCACTCCTTCTGGTGTTTCGTAACCCTTGCCGACATGCTCTCCTTCTCGGGTTAACCTACATTCCACCCACTGCCATTTGTTAAGCCCACTCCCTCCAGGCTCACGGCACCAGCCTCATTCGAGGAAAGATGAATAACGCGCTCACAGTCACCCTCTCCTTTGTTAAAAAGTCACCTTTCTGCCTGGTGGTGTTTGTTGTTTAGAGAGATGTCCAGACATGCGGCTTTTGTTGCATTGTCTTTTCCAAGCACAACTGAATCTCAGATTCATAGGCTGCCAGAATTAGAGAAGTGTACCAGGACCCCCAGTCCAGATGGTCTTGGCCTCCCTCTAACGAACCAAGATGGCACCGGTCAGCTTTGTCTGTCCCTTTGCGTGGTGTAGCCAGGAGCACATACAGCTGCCGCGTATACTAGAGACACACGTGATTTAGATACTCCACAGCCCCTGTCCTTGGTAATTACCAGCTCTTCCCAGATTCCCCCCAAACACCAACCACATCACCGAATATTCCAGGTCTGGAAGTTCCTGGGGAATGAGGGTCTTTGTGTATGTTCTAGAGATATTCCACAGCCCCTTGGTAATTCTCTGGTGACCTGCTCTGAAAGCTGGCCCTGCATGCAATTCAAGGACAGTTTCAGCTCTTGATTTTGTTGGTTCCTCCTCTGACCAGAATCCTTTGCTTTGGAATTGGATTATCCTTCCCTCCCTCATTAGAGTCCCCTCTATCGGTCAGGATAGGCTGGGTCGTGCTGCAGTAACAACAGCTCCACAATCTCATTGGTCAGCAGGGAGGGTTCTGCTCACTGTGGGCATTCAGGGGCCAGGCTGACGGAACAGCCACCGTCTCAAATATTGCTAGTTGCTGTCAGAGGGAAAAAGAGACCGGGGTGAATCGTGTGAGTCATTGAACCTTACGACTAGTGGTGACACATGTCACTTCTGCTCACTTCTCATGGGCCAAAGCAAGGCACACGGATGTATCTAACTTCGTCAGGGGTGGGAATAGCAATCCCACTACAGGTCTGCAAGCAAAGAGCCAGGAATACTTGGTAGACACCCTAGCGATTCTTACCACACCAGCTTTCTTTCTCTTTCCAGAGAGGGAAGAATTCTATAAACCTTCTGTTAAAGAAAAGAAGCTATCTAATCCTGTCTTCCAATTTACTTAATTTAAAAGGAGCAAAAAAATAAATAAGTAAAAGGAGCACACTTTGACCTAATTAGGGAAAGTGATTTTCTCAAGATCGTACACTGAGCCAACGGCACGTTATTATTCCTAGAAACCAGGTCTGCTGACGTGATTTTGGCTTTTCCTTTTTGGACCATAATATCATGTAGACATGTTATTTCGTTGATTTATCCATATACCCGTTTGGGTTTCTGAATCAGTCAGGTTGTTACTAATTTTAGCTCGGCTGGCTGGTGGGTAGTGATACCATGGTCGGCTGTCAGCAAGGGAACTATTTAATTGAATGACTCCTCCCCCCACCCAGGCTTGTAAAATAAAAAAATAGGATGGTTTTCTTCATGGGAGCATGCATCTGTGTTTAAATAGCAGTGCTGCCTGCATCCTCTGTCAAAAAGCCCAGCCTCAGAGCTCAGCCCGTGCAAACTGAGCACCCGCTAATAGTCCAGCGTAACGGTAGGACTTAACTTGGAAATGCAGGTGGCCGATGAACTTGGGTGGTAATAGCAGTGGCATTAAAGGTCTTCTCAGTGCCGTGTGCTGTGCTGTTTGTATCTCCATTGACTGACTTAGTCCCAGTCCTTATTTGGCAGGTAGGATTGGTAGCCACAACTTATAGATGAGAACATTGATGGTCACGAAGATTAACTAGCTGAGATAGTAAAACTAGTGATTATAGCGCATAACCTTTATCCTTCTCACCATACCCGTTTATTGGGTAGAAGATCCCAGGTTGAAATTGTTGTGGTCATTCACTCATTTGTTATCTCTGACCAGGCTTCCCCAGTGGGGGCATGTACGCCCTAGGAGTGCAGGGACCGGGTATGTCTTGATACCACTCTATCCATAGCCCCTAAGCCTGAGCCTGCCCTGCTACTGCTATCCTGTAAACAAGAAGTTTTAATGATCAGAGGTCTGGACACCCTGGATCCCAGGCAGAGATGTGAGTTTCAGCTTCTCCCTGGTTTAGTCACTTTGTTTTACAGGCTTTGATCCTCCCCCATCTTCTTACCTCCGTAAGCCCCATCCATTTCTTTGGAGTATCTTGGGCGTCTGCACACTAAATATCTTAATCTTTTTCTATCTCTCTCCCTTGTTCTTGCCCTTATGCCCTCTCTTGTTCTCCCTTTCCATCCCCTCTTTCTCCTGGTGTTTGCTCTTTCTCTGTTTCAATGATCATGACAAAGAAGTACCGACTCCAGAACTCGCGTCTGAGGAGTGGCTTGTTGCTGGGTCATGTAGTTCTGCAGTGCTCACCTCAGGTGCAGCCAGAATGAGTCTTCGATGTGGCATCGTGCAATCTCATTTAGTGTCTCTGCTCATTAGTGTACTGCAATTTCCTTTAATGATTTCATTCATCCAATTTTAATTTTGTAACGTAACTGCGGAATACAAGAATTGGGTTTAGCGTATCCAGTCTTGACTGAAAATGGATACAGCCTAGAGTATACTTTTGGCCTGGGTTGTCCAGCGACTTGTCAGTTTAGCATCAATTCGTGAGCTTGTCACGTGTGTACTGAGTATCTGCTGTGCGCCAGGCGTTGTGCTGCTTACAGGGATGTAATAAGCAGGACACAATGCCGTCCAGCAAAAAGCTCCCAAGTTATCGGGGGCGGGGGAGGCACACGAACAGAAAATCATCGTGTTTATGTAGCAAAGCTAAAGGTATAGACATGCCTGAGGCAGTGGGTGCTCAGAAGAGGATCCAGGGTTAAGTCTTACTGGCTGTAGTAGATAAACTCTGAGATGGCCCCCCTCATCCCCGCCTTCTGGTGCGTACGTCCTTATGGAGTTACCTTCCCCCAAAGGACCTGTGATTTCCATCTATCCGGTAGAAAACAGCAAAGGTGACTGATGCCACTTGATTAGGTTAAACAAGAGTATAATGCCCATCGTGCTACCTTCCTGGCCTTTGCTGGCTTTGATGAAGGAAGTGGCCATGTGAACTGCCCTACGGATGGACCTACAGAGTCAGGAATTTCTGCCAGCAACCACATGAATGGCTGGCATGAGAACCCAGCCCCGACAGGTGCTTCACTTGCAGCCTCGTAGAAAACAGCTAAGCTGTGGCTGGGCTCCTGACCCGCAGGAGCTGTAAGGCAATACAGTGTGTACCGGTTTAACCCCCTAAGGTTGTGGTAATACCATTATGTAGCAATAGATAACTGACACAGTGTTTGAGGAAAACTTCCTGCAGGAAGTGACGCCTGAACTGTGCCTTGAAGGGTGAGTAGGAGTCAGCCAGGTGCCTCAGATCTCCCCTGGCTGACGGTGGGGTCAGGTCCTGATCAGTTACGAATGACTAGCTCTCCACCTTCAGCAGCTTCCTTAGCCATCCGCAGGCCCGTCACACGGGCAAGATAACATGTGAAGGAAGAGTCAGCCAGGCTGCGTGCAGTGGACAGTGATACAGAACCCACCCTCCTCCCGTCACACGGGCAAGATGACATGTGAAGGAAGAGTCAGCCAGGCTGCGTGCAGTGGACAGTGATACAGAACCCACCCTCCTCCCGTCACACGGGCAAGATAACATGTGAAGGAAGAGTCAGCCAGGCTGCGTGCAGTGGACAGTGATACAGAACCCACCCTCCTCCCGTCACACGGGCAAGATAACATGTGAAGGAAGAGTCAGCCAGGCTGCGTGCAGTGGACAGTGATACAGAACCCTCCCTCCCGCCTGATGCTTCACTGAGCTTCTTTCCCTTATTCCCTTTAAAAATCGTCACGGCTGCGCAGAATCTTCCAGGTTGGTCTCAGGGCATAAATGCTCCTTCTCCCCAGATTGCCGACTTTTCTGATTAAAGCAACTTTCCTCTCTTTAAAGAAAAAAAAAAAGTAAAAATGCATCTGCTACCCCTGACCCACGCAACATCGCAGCTTAGCCCAGCCCACCTTAAACGTGCTCGGAACACATATGTTAGGCTACAGTAGGGCATAATCATCTGACACAAAGTCTGTTTTATGATACGATGTTGACTGCTGCATGCAGTTGAACACTGTACTGAAAGTGAAAACAGGACGGCTGTCCGGGTACGGAATGGTAGCCAGCGTGCTGGTCTTTTACCCGTGTGATCGCAGGGCTGCCTGGGAGCTGTGGCTCCCTGCCACTGCTCAGCATCACGAGAGAGGCGCTAACTGCATAATTAGCCTGGGAAAAGCTCAAAATGCAAAATTTGAAGTCTGGTTTCTACTGAATGCGAATTGTCGTCACACCACTGTAAAGTCGAAAAACCCTCCGTCGAACCATCGAATGTTGGGGGCCATCCACATAGGGAGGAGTGAGTGGGGTGCCCTGGGGAGAAGAATATTGAAAGGAGCGGGGACACAGCATGGATGAAGGTTTGGGGCAAGAAAAGGCCAGGGTGGTAAGGGGGCCCATTAGGTAGAACGGTCAAACATTGCTGTTAGTTGACGCGTTTCAATTTGCAAAAATGCCACTTTCATTAGGACTGACCTATTATAAGCAGCCCAGTGCTGCCAGAGCTTCATCTTTGAAGGAGTTCCTGTTCACACTCACTTGATTCACGGAATGTGGGTTTTTTTGACTTAAAAACCATTAAGGGGGCTTCCCTGGTGGCGCAGTGGTTGAGAGTCCGCCTGCCGATGCAGGGGACACAGGTTCGTGCCCCGGTCCGGGAGGATCCCACATGCCGCGGAGCGGCTGGGCCCGTGAGCCGTGGCCGCTGAGCCTGTGCGTCCAGAGCCTGTGCTCCGCAACGGGAGAGGCCACGGCAGTGAGAGGCCCGCGTACCGCAAAAAAAAACGCATTAAGTCTCATGGACTCTCCCCATTTCCTTGAGTTAATGTGAAGCGTCGGAATTTCTCTAGGCGTGTTCGAGCTTCACAGACTAGCATCTCACATCCTCACGGCAAAGGAGAGCCTCAAGGATCCCATGGTGCTCTTCCGTCCCGGACCCACTGCAAGCTGGGAATACGTCCTCTGCACTTGGCAAAGGAGAAGATAAATCAGAGCCAAAGGAGATTAGTAGCCAGGGCTTGAGGTGGGAATGAACGACCTCGGTTCCTTCCTGAAGCTTACCTGTCTACCCCTGCACGCTTTCTCTTTTCAAGCCTGAGTCACTTTTCCTCCTGTACAAGGCCAGCCACTCACCAGTGGGCTTGACCCCAGCCCGTTCTGCCTGTTCTCAGCATCACTCATCAATCACTTCCTCCCCTTGTCCTTGACCTTTTGCTTCCTCCTGACCTTTTTCTTTTTTTATTTTATTTTTTATTTTTTTTTTGCGGTACGCGGGCCTCTCACTGTTGTGGCCTCTCCCGTTGCGGAGCACAGGCTCCGGACACGCAGGCTCAGCGGCCATGGCTCACGGGCCCAGCCACTCCGTGGCATGTGGGATCTTCCCGGACCGGGGCACGAACCCGTGTCCCCTGCATCGGCAGGTGGACTCTCAACCACTGCGCCACCAGGGAAGCCCTACCTTTTTCTTTTTAGATTGCAAAGATAGCTAAGCATTTCCAATTCTAAAAACATGTTATCTCTTGCCCCTACATTTTCCAGGTTTTGCTTTGAGTTTCTCTCTCCCTCTTGACCTTCTCAATGGTGGTTCTTGAATGAGTGGTGAATTCTCTCTGCTTCTGTGTCCTCATCTCCCATCTCTTCTTTGGTGCATTGAGGTCTGATCTGCTGACTTCCCATCCCGCTCACCTCTGCACTTTGCTGACGCCCAGGGCAAGGCTTCTGTGCTGCAAGTGACCCGGTTAACCGTGCCCACTTCTTCCTGCAGCTTCTTTTGCTCTTGGCATCCACATCAACACCCTCGCCCTTGTTCTCCTCCTTTCCTCTGATTGACTCTTCTCTCTCCCCTGTCTGTCCTCCTTTCCCCATTCTGTCTCTTAATGAAATGTCGATGTTCCTCTGAGTCTGTCCTTCCTGCCATATGTCCTGGCTGAACACGCTCATCTTCTCTCCTGGATTTAGCCTTCATCATGAGCAGGTGACCGTCAGAGCTGTGTTTCTAGCCCTGATCTCTGTGCACCGACCACGCCAGCCTCATCCCCTGACACTCCCCACGCACGCGAAGCTCTGTTTGTACAGAACTGGCTTCCCGCAAACGCCAGGCTGCCGGGGTTCCCTCTGCCTCCGATTCATGCCAAAGCCTAGGCTGTCTCCCCACACTTGCTCATCAGTACTCATCCTTCAAGACTCAGGTCAGGTGTCGGCTCCTCCTGGACGCCTCCTGAGCCTCTGGCAGGGACCAGATAACGTCCCTCCTCCCCACGCGTATCCCCACTCTGGTGGCATTGCTTCCTGTGGTTGCCTCTTGTTTCTTCCCTTTTGTCTGGAGGCTTCCGGAAGGCGCCAGCTTTCTTGTCTTTAACCTTGTACACTCAGAGTCTGTCACTGTACCATTCATTCATTCATTCATTCAACAAGTAACGGGACGCACCTGCCTTCACTAGGTACCTTCCTGGGCCCCAGGGGTCTGTGGTGAGCAGTGGGGTGGGGACACACACGAAGGTCACAGCATCCTGGGACTCGTGTCTGGTAAAGCATAGCTGGGACTTTGGTTTCAATGCAGGCAGCGTGGTCGGGGAAGGTTTCCCAAAGCTGAGACCAGATGAGGGATCGGGGTTAGCTCGTCGATGCCCTTAGGGTAGGGGGCTGAAGAGGAGTGATGTTCCAGGTAGAAGGAACACCTGTGCAAAGGTGCAGAGATGAAGGGGAGTATGACCTGCTGGAAGAAGAGAAAGCAGCCCTGAGGCTTGACCTCATTGACCTCGTGTTTGAGGTGGGGTCTGCAGAGAAAGGAGGCAGGAGAGGACCACGGCCGCGGGCAGCACGGGGAGTGGATGGAGGGGCCGGGGCACACTGAGGGAGCCCGTCAGGAGGCTCTGCGGCGGCTCGGCTGAGAGGTGATGGCACAGAGTGCTTCTGAGCTCAGACTGTATTGATACGCGTTTGTCAAAGGTGTTAGCAGGTGCCAGGTGTTAAAGACGAGGTCAGGATGTAGGACAAGCCGGTGCTTCTCCTGGCAGACTGGTGTGACTAAGACACATAGGCATCGGATTCTGTGTTTTTTTTTAAAATATATTTATTTTTATTGATTTATTTTTGGCTGTGTTAGGTCTTCATTGCTGTGCACGGGCTTTCTCTAGTTGTGGCGAGCGGGGGCTGCTCTTCGTTGCGGTGCGCGGGCTTCTCATTGTGGTGGCTTCTCTTGTTGTGGAGCACGGGCTCTAGGCTCACGGACTTCAGTAGTTGTGGCACGTGCGCTCAGTAGTTGTGGCTCGCAGGCTTAGTTGCTCTGCGGCATGTGGGATCTTCCCGGACCAGGGCTCGAACCCGTGTCCCCTGCATTGGCAGGCAGATTCTTAACCACTGTGCCACCAGGGAAGTCCTAGGCATTGGATTCTGACTAAAAGCAGCCTGTGGTTTTCCCTCTGAAGAGAGGATGGAGCGAAGTTTTAATTCCTAATGCTGCGACCAGGGCTTCTTGTATTGGGAATTCGCTTTTGCGTTGGCTTTGAGTGGCCGCATTGACTGCAGGGTTTTGCTGGCTTCAAGTGACAGAAAGAGAACAGATGTCCCTGTTCCGTTTTTCTCAGTTTGCCTTGATCAGAAGCAATCAAGGCGACGGGGCCGCTGCTGGGATCTGTGGGGAAATCAAGCTTCCGCTGGCCTTGGCGCCATGTAAGCTGAGAGGCGCGAGCGTTACTGAAGGTGGCCCATATCCCAGCTGGCCCAGATGCAGCCTTCCTAAGGCGGGTAATAAAGGCCGGCTCAGCAGGACAACTTAGAAGTAAATTTGTCTGTTTCTGGAAGCACGGGAGAGAGCCATGAGAAATGATATTTATGTTAGATGTTACCTTTCCCTGGGTTTTCTTTCAAAAGCCCTGATGATTTCTTTCCGTGTGGCTGCCTGGGGATATTGTTTCCAGCCCATCTCCCACAGCAGAACGAGGCTTTGTGGCTTGGTTGCCAGGGGCAGTGCGGTATGGAGGAGGGGGCCATGAGTGGAAAGTGGCTTTTCTCCTTCTCTAAAAAGAATGTCCTAGCATTTGCACCTGCCCTGCTCACCTCTGGGCGTCACCTCTCCCATCCCCGTCAAGCCTCAGCCAGTGTGCACGCTTTGCCTGCCCGGGGCCCTTGCTGCCCCTCTTCTTGGCACGCTTTTCCCCTAGGTGTTTGCACAGAAGGCACCTGCTCGTTCTCACATCACAGCCGGAATTGACCGTGGACACCTTTCTTGATGATGACAGCTAATTTCCTGGGTCAACTTGGTGGGGCCGTGGGGCCCAGATGATGTGGTAAACATTATCCTGGATGTTTCTGTGATGGTGTTTCTGTGGATGAGAGTAACACGTAAATGGGTGAACTTTGAGTGAAGCAGATTGCCCTCCGTAATGTGGGTGGGCCTCATCTAATTCGTCGAAGGTCTTGCTGGAACAAAGACTGGCCTCACAAAGCAAGGGGGTGTTTTGCCAGTAGATAACCTTCAGAGCTGAACTGCAACATGGGCTCTTCCCTAGGTCTTCAGCCTGCTGGCCCTCCCTGAAGACTTTGGACTTGCCAGCCATGACAGTGGCATGAACCAATTTCTTAAAATAAATCTCTCTCTCTCTATTCGCATCCTCCTGGTCTTCTTTCTCTGGAGAACCCTGACTGATACCCCGATCGTCCCGCCCAAGGTCTCACGTCTCCTTCCTCCACAAGTTGCTCTGCTTTATCATTGCCCTGTTTCCATTCAAAAGGCTTGTCACCACCTGCAATTATCTTGTTTATTTGTTTGCCTCCTCATTTACTGCTTCTCTCCCCCAAGAAAGTGTACATACCCCAAGGTCAGGCACCTTACCTGTCCTGTGCATGGTTCTAAACCCCAGAGCCTAGCACACCCTCTGGCACATGCACCGTGCTGAGTGAATAATTAAGTGAAGTGAACGCAGTCTTTTAGCTCAAAAAGAGGCATTGGAACAAAACCTTGTACACAAATGTTCATCGCAGCATTATTCCTAATAGCCCCAAAGTGGAAACAACCCAAAATGTCCATCAACCGATGCCTGGCTAAACAGCGTGTAGGAGAGGCACACGATGGGATGTTATCAGGACGTGAAAAGGAATGAAGACTCGATGCGCGCTGCAATGGGGATGAACCTTGGAAACATCGTGCTAGGTGAAAGAAGCCAGACACGAAAGGCCGCCTGCCGGGTGTTTCCGTCCCAATGAGATGCCCAGGGTAGGCAGGGCCATAGCGGCGGACAGTGGATTAGTGGTTGCCAGGGGCTGGGGGGGAGGGGCGTAAAGGAAGGGGCAGCGATGGTTACGGGAGCAAAGTTTCAGCTCAGGGCAGTGAGAATGTTCTGGCATTAGATAGTGCCAGTGCTTGCACGGCGTTATGAGTATACCAGAAGACACTGAATTGTATACCTTGGCATGGTGAATTTTGTGTTCAGTGAATTTTACCCCAATTAAAATAAAGCAGGGAGGTATCCACTCTCTCATTTAATCCTGACCTCACCTTGGGAGTGGATCCAACAGTTGATACTGAGCAGAGCGTTGAAATGATGATTGTCCTAGAATCCCGCAGCTGGCACGTGGCAGACTCACAAATGCCATCCAAGCGTCCTTGGCCGCCCTGGTTTCTGCATCCATCTGTGTTTGTCCACTTCCTCCGCCGTGCCTCTGATTTAATTCACTCTTGCTTGTCTTTGGACTCTACTGGTAGGCTCCTGCTTGGTGGCCTCCTGGCCGCAATCAGCCTGCGTCCCATTTTCCACCCTCCACCACAGTGATCTTTATTGAGAAAGCATGTACCGTACCGTGTTACTTTCATCCGAAAACTCCCTTACTGGATCCCCAGGGCATCCCTAACAGTGAATGCCTTTCTCCTTCTATCAGCAGTGGCCCCTTAGGTTTAAAATTCCATCACTCACGCCTATGTTCGTGGTGGCATCACTCAAGCCAGAAGATGGAAACAACCTAAAAGTCTGTCAATGGATGAATGGACCAATGGATAAATAAGATGTAGGACACACACACACACACGCACACGCACACGCACACGCACACACACTGGACTATTATTCAGCCATGAGAAAGAAGGAAATCCTGCTGCATGTGACAGTGTGCCTGGACCTTGAGGAAATGATGCTAAGTAAGATAAGTCAGACAGAGATAGACAAATACTGTCCAATATCACTTATATGTGGAATCTAACAAAGACAATCTCGGAGAAACAGAGAATAGATAGAACGGTGGTTACCGGGGGTCTGGAGGGGACCTGGGGAGGTGTCGGTCACAGGGTACAAACTTGCAGTTAGAAGAAAAATAGGTTCTGGAGATGGAGTGCACGGAATAGTGGTTATAATCAACAATTCTGTATTTTATACTTTGGAGTTGCTCAGAGACTAGACCTTACATTTTCTTACCACAGAAAAGAAATTATAGTTATATGACATGATAGAGGTGTTAGGGAACGCTACAGTGCTGATCGTATTGAAATACGTAAATGTATCAAATCAACACATAGAAATGTATCTTTTCTTTTTTTAAAAAATAAATTTATTTATTTATTTATTTTTGGCTGTGTTGGGTCTTTGTTGCTGTATGCGGGCTTTCTCTAGTTGTGGTGAGCAGGGGCTACTCTTCGTTGCAGTATGCAGGCTTCTCATTGTGGTGGCTTCTCTTGTTGCGGAGCACGGGCTGTAGGTGCGCGGGCTCAGTAGTTGTGGCACATGGGCTCAGTAGTTGTGGCTCTCAGGCTCTAGAGTGCAGGCTCAGGAGTTGTGACACACGGGCTTAGTTGCTCCACGGCATGTGGGATCTTCCCGGACCAGGGATTGAACCCGTGTCCCCTGCAATGGCAGGCAGATTCTTAACCACTGCGTCACCAGGGAAGTCGCACATGTATCTTTTCAAATTAGGGTTTTGGTTTTTTTGGATTTGTACCCAGTAGTGGAATTGCTGGGTCATATGGTAGTTGAGTTAATTTTCTGTATATGGTGTGAGGTGAGAGTTCATCTTTATTTTTTGCACGTCAGTATCCAGCTGTCTCAACATCATTTGTTGAAAAGTCTGTTTTTTCTCTATTGAATAATCTTGGCACTCTTCAACTGGGTTAAGTACTAAAAAATCGACTATCTTTATTCTAATTCTTACCAAAAGCATCCCAGTCATTACCATGATCTCTATGTTACAGTTGAAGAAGATGCAGATGGAGAGGTTAAGAAACTCGCCCTAAAGTTATGTGGCTGGTTACAGACAGAATTGGTTTGAAAATCCAGTTCTCCTGATTCCTACTTTGTTATTCTGTTATATGAGTTACATCCATCCAGCTGAATGACTATTTTATTATAAACCATCCTGCATTATTTAAAATGTAGAGAAATTATTTTAAATGGATGGAGAAAACTCTATCAAATTTTCTACAGCCCTTGAGAGTTGAGACTACACTTTCAAAATAATAATAGAGCTAGACATATTTCTAAGACTGCTTCATATATTAACTCATCTCATCCTCGCAGCAACCCTAATGAGGGCAGTACTTTTACTGCCCCTGTTCCATGCATCAGGAAAGGAGGCTTGTTGAGGTTAGATGTCCTGCTTCAGATCACACAGCTGGTGAGCGTGGCCAAGCCTCCTGAAAGCAGGCAGTCTGGCTTCTGAGTCTGGGTCCCACGCTACGGTGCAGCCTGCGCTGTAGGGGTCTCCTTGTTTGATGAATCTCCCTCTCTCTCTTAAAGCCCAGAGCCCCATACAGGGCTCAGCAGCGGCTTCTCTGTTTTCTTTGCTCTGGGTCACCTCTTAACTAATGTCCCTGCTCCCTCTGCCAAAGAAAAAGCACCCACAACTAAAACCAGAAAGGAGAAAGAGAGAGAGCAAGAAATGAATTCCCCCAAACCCCACCAGCCCAGAGGGCGTCCCGGCTCATGTATGCCTTCGTCAAATATGAATTAATTTGGTCCCAGGGCCCTGGCTGGCATTGGATGAGGCACGTGGGAGAAGGGTGGTCCCCGAGGAGCTCAGAGACTAGTGGGGACTGGCTCCAGGAAGAGCTGTGCACAGAATTAAGTTCCGTGGAGTATTCGGTTCCCTCACAGGACCATCGTGGAGAAGGTGCGTGTCCCCTTGGGCTCAGAGGATCCTCCTAAACAGAGGCAGTGTTGAAGCTGAGGCTGAAGGATGAGGCGGGCTTGGCTCAGAAAGTACTGGGTGGGCGTGTCGCTGTGTTAGGAACGCGGCTCTGTAGGCAGACCATCTGGGGTCAGACCCATCATCACCTCTCACGGCTCTGTGGACTTAACGTTATTTGACTTCTCGGAGCCTTTCGTTTTTGACTGTAGAATAGGTCTCAAAGCATAGTGCACCTTGTCGGGTGGCGGGGAGGATTAAACAAGGTAATTCCTTTGCAGCATGCAGTGCAGAGTCAGTAGCCGCTCTTTGCGGCTACTGATATTACCTGTATCGTCGTTATTTCAGGAAGACGGTGCTGTCTGTGGACAGCCTGGGGTGGTCGGGGGCAGACGCCTGGAGGGAGTCCGGAGAGGTAAGGAGGGGTCTCACATCTGCCATCACAGTGGACCCCCTGTGGTAGGTGATGGAGAGCCAGCCAAGGGCTTTACAGAGGGCGATGCAGGGGTCCTGGCGGTAGGAGGGAAGCTGGGTCAGAGCGGAGGAAAGTTCACTGGTGCAGGTGGGGGGCCTGCAGAGGTGGGGGTGCCACCTCTGTGCGTGGCCAGGTCGCCCTGCAGAGATGTGGAAGCTCTGGAAACAGCAGCCCTGGTGGCACCTGAGAGAGGAGGGTCCAGGGAGAGGTGAGTGGCTGTTAGCTTTCTGGCTTTTTGGTCTCAGTGTTTAGTCGTGATTTATTGGAAATATGGAATCCAGAGGAGGGGATGACAGTAAACTGAGCTATGCCTCATCAGGGGGTCAGTGGGATGGCCGGGTGGACTTGGCCAGCACGTGTTGCTCTGAGCTGCCCTTGTCCACGTCTGTGTTGTAGTCCCACTGGCGTGATTTCCTTGCGGTGGGAACCGGGCCTCTCGCTTGTCTATTTCCAAGCCCGGGCATGTGCTCCACCATCGATCCATGGGTGCTGAACACACAGATGGGCCACCTCTGCACGAGGCTCAGAGTCACAGAACACGACAGTAGTGAAGCTTCTCAGATTCTGGACCCAAGCCCTGCTTGGCTCAGAGCTGGGGTGTGGCGGGTAGGAGCAGAGCTCTGGGGCCGACCTGACACCACCTCTGTGAGCGTGTGCCCTGGCACTAGTTCCCGAACCATCCTATGCCTTGGCTTCCTCGTCTGTGAAATAGGCACACTCATTGCACCCACGTCAGAAGATGGAAAAAAGATAATGTGTATGAGACCCTTCGAGAGGTGCCTGGCACGCGGTACCCGCTCAGCAAGCGCCCCTTTTCACTCCCTGTTCTCCATCCTCAGAACTTGGTCTGGCCAGTACAGACATTTTACACAGCCTTCTTTGAAAGAAAGGGATTTAGTTCAGTTCTTCCCCTGTGAAGGCCAGAAAGCAAAGGCTTATTAACACATTTAAGAAACTAATGTACTGTCTGTCCTGCAAAATAACAGGACAGCGTGCTGCCCCTAGACGGACAGCTCAGACTGCTGTTTGGGCCCCTACTGCCTTTCCATGAGAGTTTTTCATCTTCCTGCCATTTCTCCCTTCGTTCCCACACCATGGCTTGCATGGTTTTCTACCGGCCTAGGAGTTTCCGGCTGGGGATTACAGTAGAGAGAAAGGTGCGTGGTGTAGGCATGCAGGGGTCAAAAGGTGGCGGCCCCCAGCCCAGAGCCGAGCATCACTTCCAACTCGCCTGCCCAGGCATGGGGCCAGGTCTGTAGTGAGCATCGTCCTTGTGTCTTGGAGGAGGTCAGAGCTACCAGTCTCAAGTCAGTGTCCCTGATGGCTTTGAAGGAAAGGGTGGATGGGAAGTTCAGAGATCGGTCTGGAGCCAGGATGGCCCCCAGCCGCCCTGAGATCAGTGCAGCCATGGGACCATGGGCTTCGCCTGCCGGCAGAGCATAGGCAATCAGCACATGGATTTGGGAGCCAGAATGCTGGGGTTTGAATCCAGCACTACCTCTTACTAACTGTGCGGCTTTGACTGAGTTACTTAACCTCTCTGTGCCTCCAGAGAGTCCTCTGTGAAATGAGGGTTAATGATAACATTTATTTCACAGGATTGTTGCAAGAAATAAAAACATGTAAGGTGCTTAGAATAGCACTTGGCATACAGTGAATACCCAGTAAACATTAAGTGCTGTTGTTCTTTTTTAATTTTTATTTTATGTTGGAGTATAACTGATTTACAGTGTGTGTTAGTTTCAGGTGTACAGCAAAGCGACTCAGTTATACATATACATGTATCTGTTCTTTTCCAAATGCATTTCCCGTTTAGGTTATTACAGAATATTTAATTGGTGCTGTTCTTATTATTATTGTTGGTGTTATTTGCCAGGACGGAAAGAAGTGGTCGGGGAAGCCATCGTGCGCTGTGCTGGAAGCTCTGGCTGGGGAGCTGGGCCACCTGGGTTTCAATCCCAGCTCTGCCATCCAGGGTGTGTGACCCTGGGCTCTCTGTACGTACAGGGACTGAGTTCTTTTAGGACACGAGCTTGATCTCTAGGTCCTCTGTGCTCTGGTCCAGCCACGTCCCCCATGTTTTCTCCCCTTTTGCCTGCAGTGCTCCAGCAGTGACTTGTGCTCCCCGCACCTGTCACTTAGTCCCCCGCACCTGCACTCTTCCAGTTGCTGTAGGCTCACATGTTCAACTCTTCTTGAGAACCTAGGGCTTGGCACAAAGTCGGTGCTCAATAAATACCTCCTGATTCACTGCTACTGCTCACTAACAAGCATGGACACCTCTTCTAGGAAGCCTGCCATGAACACGACAGGCTGGTGAGTGCCCCCTTGCATCACCGCCTTTGACCCGGTTAATGCTTAGTCCTCTGCCAGCCGTCCACTCAGGCATCACCTGCCCCCAAGAAAGTCCCTGCCCTCCAGGGCCCTCCCACACGGCGGTCCTGGCTGAGCTGGGAAGCTGCACTTCTGTGTCATAGTCAGGAAGCCAGCGGCCGCTCCAGTGAGGGTACTTCTTGGGGCAAGTGGTGATGAAAACAGATCTTGAGGGAGAGAGATTTAGGGTGTGGGAGGCATGGAACAAAGACCCAGGCATGAAAAAAAAGAAATGAGAAGAAAGGTTCTGTTTGGTTGATTTTTTCTTTTCTTAAAGGTAAAAAGCAAAGCGACAGTGGGTGTTTGAGCCGCTGAAGCGAGTATGTCTTCTTGCTTGGCTAGCTTTTATTCTGCATCCAGGGATGCAATGGTGTCTTAAAAGTTTTTTGATTTCTGTTACGAGCCCATGAGCCACTTCAAAAAGCCCTAGCCTGTCTGCCTGGGCACACCCTGTCCTCCCATCTTCAGAAAGAGTTGGGTACAAGCTTCGTGCAGCAAGAACTCACATTTAAAGCCCCTGCTGCATACCAGCGCCCGTTTTAATGGTTTTGTCTGAATTAAACTCATGACCATTGTTCCTGCTTTGCAAACTGAGACTTAGAAAAGTTAGTGACTTGTTCTAAGTTACCAGCTAGTAAGTGGGAAATTTGAGCCTCCATCAGGTTAGGGTGGCTCAGGGCGCCCCTTCACCGTGTTCCCCTTTCCTTTCTTGACTCTTTCTTGCTCAGTAAAGGAAAGAGCTGTTCCAGGCTCCTGCCCCCATATGAAGGGTGGAAAGGATGGGGAGATCTGAGAGCTCAGAGGGGTCCCTGCAGAGACAGGCCTTGGCCTGGGCTTTTTTGATAACGTGACAAAAGGCCTTTCCAGGTCCTGGTGGTTTCACTTTCCCAGTCTTAGGTGGGGTCACCTTCCTTACCTTTTGTTCAGCAAACAAACAAACATTAAGTTTTTTTTTTTTAAACTTTAGCTTCTGCCTCACATGTCCCTTAAACACAAAAAATAGGGTGTTGCCTGGAGGAGGACGTGCAATCCTGGGTAAAAGGGAGAGGAGAGATGGATGCAAAGAACAGGACAGACCGGGGAAGGGGCCTCAGCAGCACTGAACGTGCAGACTCTGATCAAAGTGGACAAAGGCCTTTCGGGGCCTAGGCTGACACACTGTGGCGTCGAGGGGGCGTGTGTACGCCTCTGCCGTAGCCCTGAGCACATCCCTCCATGAACTGCTTCCTCCTCTGAACCCGCCCAGACTCTGACAGCTCCAAGGCAGGGCCTGGGTCCTGGATCTTTCTTGTTCCCTGTTGTATTCCTAAGGCTTACAGCACGTGCACGACGAGCTGGGCTGCACCAAGTGCCAATAGTGGCCAAGGACAGGACGGGGCAGGTGGGTCATGCCTGTGTGCTAGGGTGGGATGTGAATGGCAGAGAGGGCTGGAAAGGTGCTGTTTATCAAGGGCTTTTTCTGTTGCAACCAAAGAAGCCCAACCAAAGTGGCAAAGCAGGAACTTTCTAAGCCCTGCCTTTAGTATTAGTCCACTTGCTCACAGATAGAAGCCACAAAATGTGGGTGGCATTGCAGTCTCTATCCATTTTATTGCTTCTTTTTTAAAATTTGTATTGGAATTTAGTTGATTTGCAACGTTGTGTTAGTTTCAGGTGTACAGCAAAGTGAATCTGTTATACATATACATAGATCCGCTCTTTTGTTTTCACTTCTTTTCCTGTATAGGCCATTACAGAGTATTGAGTAGAGTTCTGTGTGCTATACAGTAGGTCCTTATTAGTCAGGACATGGAAGCAACCCAAATGTCCATCAGCAGAGGAATGGATGAAGCAGATGTGGTACATTGTATACAATGGAATGTCACTCAGCCATAAAAGAGAATGAAATAATGCCATTTGCAGCAACATGGATAGACCTAGAGGTTGTCATACTGAGTGAACTAAGTCGGACAAATACTCATATGATATCACTTATATGAGGAATTTATTGCTTCTTTATCTCTTAATTTGTCCTTAAATTGGGTGGAGAGTTGAAGAGCTATTGATTAGCTCTTTAAATTTTGACATTAACTTGCTTTATAATAATAATAGTAAATATTATTATTGTTACTGTTACTATTATTTCACATCTCAGTGTGTCTCAAAGGCCGATACCTCTGAACACCTGCACTAGCGTCACGTACGGATACTTACAGATTCCTGAGCATTTTTCTAGCCCTAGTGAGAATTTCTGGGGGGAAAAAGGAGAGTGGCCTAGGATTTTTCATTTTTGACAACCACTCTGATAATTCTTAGGCCAAGCAGAGTTTGAAAGCTGCTGCCTTTTTAAAAAAAAATTAAGTAAGTAAGTAATTTATTTATTTTTGACTGCATTGGGTCTTCGTTACTGCATACGGGCTTTCTCTAGTTGTGGTGAGTGGGGGCTACTCTTCGTTGCGGTGCATGGGCTTCTCATTGCAGTGGCTTCTCTTGTTGCCGAGCACGGGCTCTAGGTGCGTGGGCTTGGTAGTTGTGGCACACGGGCTCAGTAGTTGTGGCTCGTGGGCTCTAGAGCGCAGGCTCAGTAGTTGCAGTGCACTGGCTTAGTTGCTCTGCGGCATGTGGGATCTTCCCGGACCAGGGCTCAAACCCGTGCCCCTGCATTGGCAGGCGGATTCTTAACCACTGTGCACCAGGGAAGTCCCGAGAGCCACTGCCTTTTCTTATTTAACTCCCACTTGAGTCGCACTAGGGAGATTTATGTATATTCTTTTACAGGTGAGGGAACTCAGACTGGGAGAGGAGAATCATTAACTGCCCAAGGCCACACAGACACACAGTGGCCAGATTGTGACATCTGCATGTCCTCCTAAAGCAGCTGCCCTGCTCTTCCCAAATTTGAGCTGACTGTGTCCTTAGGACCGGGTAAAGCTCTGAGACTTGGAAGAAGTAGAATCATGGATTCTGAACTCACATTGGTTATAATTTAATTGGGGGCGTTAGAGGCACCAAAGGACGAAAGAGGACCAAACAGTGTGAGATGTGGGCACAAATTCAAAGATAAGGGGCAAATACCACGAGGTACAGGAGTTGGGAAGAGGGAGAGCTGATCTCAGCTACACTGGAGAGAATTCCAGATGGAGAAAATTCCAAGGGAAAGAGCCAGGTTTCAGTTGGAGTCTCCAGAATGAGTCAGACTGGCAGAGGTAAGGGGGAATGGAGAAGGACGTCCGCGTGGAAGGAATGGCCTGGACAGAGGCAAGGAGGGAGGAAGTTAAAATACGTTCGAGAGTCCTTCCAGCCAGAGCACATCAGTCACCCAGCCGGCGGGCTGTAATGACTTGGGCCTGGATTATTAAGCACATTTGGAAATTGGGTGAATTGCTTGATTTGGTAAAAAATTACATGGTACATTTAATCAGGCCTCGTTTAAGGAACAAATGTCATTAAACACCACTTAATTAGCTGCCCCTGCAGCCTGACTGGGTGAGAATTATATCCTTGGCAAACTACAGAACATTTTTAAGGTCAAATATGGAGAATAAAAATACCACTCGAAGCCCTCGGGTAATAGGCCCATAAAATCTTACCTCATTTTCATTCATTGAAAAGATTCATTCTGCATTGCAGCTAATCAGAACTTGATGGCTTTCTTTGGAGCAGAATCTGAAGACCCAGGGTGTGTTGGTCTTTATGCTAAAGGAGTGAAAAATCAAAGAGTCAGAAAAACAGACACACATTTGACAACACACTTGTTTATCAGCCTGCTGATTTGTTACGGGAATAAAGAGGTCTACTTGCTCTGTTAACCCAGGATACTGTATATTATAGCAATCCAAGCTCTGGCTGTGCCCAGGACAAAGAAAGCAAATCAGAATTACTAAAGAGACGAAGTGGATGGGGCCATCGTTTACTGCATTTCTAAAAATACTTCCAAGTAACTTACAATACGCACACCGAAAAGCACACATATCCTAAGGGCCTGGCTTCATAAATTTCCATAAACTACAGTCACCCTTGTCACCAGCACCATCAGATCAAGAAAACAAGCATTACCGCCTGTCCAGAATCCTGATGCTTTCTTTCCATCCTTCCCTTTTCTCGCCACCCCAGGGGTAGTTGCGGTCCTGGCTTCTCCCAGCAGAGGTTGGTGTCCCCTGCTTCCTCTGAATGGCATCGTGCAGCCTGCACGCTTTCGTGCCTGGCTGCTTTCACTCAGCATGCTTTGAGAGGTTCAGCCACGTTGCTGCGTGTGCTGTAATTTGTCCACTCTTCCTGCTGTGTTGCGTTCCGTTGGGTGAAGATGCTATAATTTACTTACGTATCTTTTGGCTCACAGGTATTTGGACAGTTTTATATTTGGAGCTGCTGTGAATCATGCTGCTGTGGGCATGCCTTTTGTTGAGTCTGTCCTGGCGTCTGTGGGTCTATGTAGGCATGAGATGCCTGTGGCTTAGCGTATGCACCTGTGTAGCCAGAGTGTCTGACTTCACAGCCGTGTGATATTTATATTAGTGGAAAGAACATTTGTATATTACATATAATATATTAACATATTATATATAATATCATGTGTGTGTGTATGTATTTTTTGACCATCTGTCATTTTGATGGCCTGTTTCTTGGAACCATGAACTCCTTGAGTGCAGAGACTTCTGGTTTATTTCTCTCTGCCCTAGAGACAAGTGAACTGCTTGGCACAGATAAATTCCAAGGAGTAATTGTTCAACAAAGGAATGAGCATCGAGCTCAAGGGACCTGAATTCTAGTTATTTAGCCTCTCTGGGTCTCCCGTTTCTTCATCTGTCCAGCGGGGAAGATTTGTTAATTGAAGTCTGCTGACTGAGACGGTTTAGCTTTTGTCTCAAGGAAATTATATAGCACTGCCCCCCCGCTCCAGCCTCTTCTCCTTATAATGTAGGGGTGGTTCTTATCTTATTCTTATCTTTCATCAGACTTCTTATTAAAGACAGTGTCTACTTAACCTAGATTGGGATTCTGACATGCTGTTCCCCAAACAGAGAAAGTGTTTTAATTGCAGTCACCAAAATCAAGCCATAAGTAAATGCTCTCCAATTGTTATGTTAGTGGAAAAAGCATTTTGCCTTCCTTCTTGTCAACGCCTTCCCAAGCCTGGCTCCTGCCGCAGGAGTCCCTATTGGTCATTCTCCCACATTTCACTTCACTTTTAAGTGTTAATTAAATATATTATTCTACACATTTGAGATAAACCTGTAATCCAAGTGCTGCAAACTAGCAAATACAATTTGAACACAGTTTCTCTTTCAAAAAAAGAGTGGCTTTCAGATACTTTTTTCGTGTAATTTGATTCCCCTGCCTTGTTTGTAAAGTGGAGAAAATAAGACTTATATGGCAAAGTTGTTCTGTCAGATCACAATACACCTGGCACAGATGGTCTCGGAGACTTCATGGAATGATTTCAACCATCTTATCCCTTCTAGGGCCCTTTCACAATCAAGAGCTGGCATTTTGGACCAGACACTGGACTGAGTGGGTCGATGCCTTCTCTGGGCCTTTAATTGCTTATTTATAAAACGGAGTTTTTAGTTAAAATTATTTCCAGCTTTTCCATTGTTTCCCAAATTTGGGAATGATTTTTAGGAGGAATTGGGGGTGAAATAGATGATAGTATGTGGTAGATTGTGTTATTATTTCTGATGTTTCTTCCTGTGCCTTTGCCTTACAACCCTGCACTTCCATCCCCCGACCCCATCGGTGACGGGCACGACCCTGCTGTTTGCCTTGGCATCCGAGATGTGGGTGGATGGACGGTGGGCCAGTTCCAAGCCTAGACCATAAGAAGGACGGTCTAGTGCTTCCAGCCTCCGCCCTGGAGAGAACATGCTCTTGGACAGAACTACCACCCCTTCAGTCGAGACCCCAGCGTGAACACATTTATAGTAGAGTATTTCCAACCATTCTGCTGACCTGGGCCTGAGAATGAAAGTTCACTGCTGCGCTGCTGATGGATACATACGATGAAAGTGTATCATTCTGTCAACCAAGGGAGCAATGGCAAAACCTCTCTTTGCTTTGGGCGTTCACTCTTGGTGTGTGAAGACAGTGAGGGTGAGATCCATGTAGAAGAGTAGGAACCTGTCACAGGTAACAACAAACATCATTAGCAATCGGTGTAAAACTCCTCAAGGAGCCATTTACTTGTATTGTCTCACTTATCCTTAGTAACGCCTTCGAAGGAGGCATGATCATTGCTATTTTGTAGAGGACAAAAATGATCCTCAAAGAAGTCGAGAGGCATGCTCAAGGGTATGTCATGGACAGGTGGGGGAGATTGGTGGTAGTCCCAGGCCAGCACTTAACCACTTTGTGCTGCCTCTTTTCAGAGATGCGACGTGAAGTGTTAGAGGTCGGGTGTGCGCCAGCGCCTTCTCACGGAAGCCTTCTGTGCAAGTGTAGTTCACACAGAGGGTGCCAAGGGTGGGGCTACTGTTACAAAAGTCAGAGGATGAGGGAAAGGTTTGGGTCAGACTCCTGGACCATGGATGTGGCAAGACTCGACATTCCCTGAATACCCATGAGTATCTCTCTATCTCCCTGCCACACTTATGGTTGCACTGGGGCAATATGTCTAGGTTCTTGCTGGTTAGACGTAGGCAGATACAGTATAAGCAAGGTCTGAGGTTGGCCCTTAAACTCATTCTGCAGATCCTTCAGCCCTCACTCTCTTGTCTACAGTCTCCTTGGAAGACGTGTGTCTTGGAGGTTATAGGTAAAGGACGGAAGCAGCCTGTGCCCCAGTCACCACTAGGAATGTCACCGAGAGCTGCATGACCCTTATAGGACTTTGACATGAGTGAGAAAACTTTTATTGTGTCAACGCAATGAGATTTGGGAGTGTATTTGTTGCTTCACTATAACCTGTTCTATCCTAACTGAAAAATGTGATTTGCCTTTCCAGTAGGGTGAGGAAATCTCTTGGTTCTCCCCTCTAGGGTGGATACTCAAGATTTCTGGTGTCTTTTCGCAGCAATTTAAGATAAGTGAGAACAGACATTTCTAGTATTATATAATCTCTCTGAACATCACTGCAGAGTAATATCTGTACCTTTTAAACATTTTCTAAATCTTCCAGATCATTATAAATATATATCAAATAAATGAAATAATAAGGTAGATGGATAAATGAAATAAAGGAAGAAGAATGATGAAATTGTATCTGAGAAAATAATTGGAGGGTATAATGGGAGATGGAAGGGGGACCAGGATGAATGAAGAGCGCGCCACCATAGGTCTTGTCCCTTCTCTCTGACTTTAATCAGTTACACTGAGGCAGGAGTTGTTTCAGTGGATGATGGTGATGGCGGCAGGGCCCCGCCATGTTTTATGGTCAACCACCGCCTCTGAATAAACAGCTTAGCAGCTTGAGGAACTCACAGCTACCCCCGAATCCAGCGGGAGCTCCCTCTAGACGACGCCGTTCCTCATGGCTTTAATCTGAAGCATGTATCTCCTTCTGGGGACTGTGTCAAAATAGCTTTTCATGAAAAATGTTCCATTTGAAATAAAAAAAGTTCCATTTGTTTTTTCTAAAATTTATTTTAAAAATTCGGTTTTTTTCCTCTCATTCTGGAAAGGCAAGCTGCAGAGTGTTTATAATTAATTCCTCACACTTCTTGACCTCTGTTCACTGAACATTTATTGAGGAAACTTTGAGGAGAGCTTTTTTTTTTTTTTTTTACTGTCCATGGCACAGAGTAATAGGATTTGAAATTTATGCAGACTGGGCCGTGGGAAGAGTAGGCAGTGACCCGAGCTGTGTGATCTGAAGATGTTCTGAACAGGGCCGTGGGCCAAAAATACCTCCCTTGGAAAAACCAAGTGTCAGAGAACCTGTTCTCAGAAAGTTCTGCGTTGAAGAGTTATAACTCTAGAGGCTACCTGTGTCTAGGCAAATATGAGTGACATAAACAAGCAGACATTCTCTGTGATTTTGCCATATAGATTTATAATGATAAAATGTATATAGGTAGTCTTTTATTTCGTCAAGCTCTGCAGTAGACGTGAGCTCACATCTTGTGCAAAACAAGCCTGTGAGTTAGGGTTCATTGTGCCCATTTTATGGATGCAACTGAGCTGTGACTTGCGATGTTCTGGCCGAATGGGCATCTTAACACTGGTTCTCGTCAGGGCCGTGCAAGGGTGGTTCAGAGGCTTTCCCTTTGAAACCATGACCGTAAATAAATACCATCAATACCACCACCACAACCCTTACCATCCCCGTCCCCACCCCTACCGCTACCACCATTACGACCACTGCCACTCTCGACATTAATGTCGCCATCACCACCACCGCCACCCACATCGCCATCATCTCCACCACCGCCAGTGCCATCATTACGGCTAACCGTCACCACAGTAAATACCACCATCGTCCCCACTACCAATAGCTCCTTGTGCAATGATGCATACGCACCTAAGGGGAGTCTCAGTGCCCATGCCACTCCCGGGTGTTGGCATAGAGGTGCCCTTAGGAGGGGAGGCTGAGCTGTCTACATACTCAGACTCAGCTCCTCTCCCCATCTGCCTCTTCCTGGATTCCATTTCCCACCAAATTAATGGTTGTGGTTGCTTGTCAATTGTCTATTTTTTCCCCTAACCCCTCTGGGGGGATCATCTTCTCAGCTAGGGCAGAGAGTGAGAAAACTTGATCTTTAGGAGTTTAAAACCAACAGGAAGAGATTTTTTTTTTTCCTTTACCCTTTTGCTCTCTGTCCATCATCCCTTCCTAGAAGCAATACACAGGAAGAGTGGTCTGACTCTTTGTTATTGAAGGTTTGGTCTTTGGAATAGTAGATTACCATCATCGAAAGGCATGTTAGAAACAGAATCTCAGACCCCATCCCAGACCTACTGAAGCAGAATCTGCATTTTGACAAGATTCCTTGGAGAATCTTAAACACAAAATTTGAGAAGCACTTCTCTGGCTGTCTGGCTGGGGGCTGGTAAATGGTGAGAATACAACTAAAAATCTGTAAATAAAACTGGGGTTTCAAAAATATTTGCCTCATGGACAAGAGAATTGAGGCATAATAGCAGGGCAATTATGTGCTTCATTTCCTACTGTTTTGGGAGATGATGGCGTAAAATGAGACCCTGAACTTCTCCCCCCAAACTTTGAGCTCTTTTCATTACAGCTTGCTGCCCCTCTGTCCAGGTCAGAAAACTGCCCAGAACCCAGGGCGTGTATAGGCAGTGGGTTAGAGCAGAAAACACCCACACAGCATCAGGAGCCTGGAGTCTAAGTTCTAGTGGAAGGTACAGTGCCAGGATATTAGAATCAGAAGGATCCTCAAAGCAGCGTTACTCTCCATATGGTGCCTCTCTTTCACATCATCCTGGCTATTTTATTCCCAGCTTGAATCACTGTCTCACATTATTTTGACTATTTACTTATTTCTTGTGGCTTCTCCCACTAGAATGTGATTTCATGAGACCGTGAACCTTATCCACCTGCTTGTGGCTGTATCGCCAGCATTGTCACATAGAAGGTGCTTCATGATAATTTGTAGAATAAATAAATGTAAGAAAATTGAGGTCCTAAAAATGAACATAATTTATTAACATCATTTGTTCAAGTCAAAAAGATAGAAAATTGCCTGCCAGCCACTGCCCTGGGCACTCTATATGTACAATCCTTTATGATAGGAATTATCATTCCTATTTTTTTTTTCTTGAGGATGGATGTCCCAAATGACAGCGATTGTTAAGAACCAAGATCTTTCCACAGTAACATGTTTCCTTCCCTTTTAGACTGAATAATTGAACCTGGGTCTGTTGACACATATGATTTTTTAGATGCAGGGAAATAAAAGGAAGGAGGGAGGGAACAATGGGTTATCTATGCTAAGCATAAACTCCGTGCCAGCTAGAGAGGGAAACTTTCCCTACGTGTTACCTCTTTTAATCTATCTAACAGCGTCACACACAATAGGTATTATCAACTCAGAGTTTCACTGAGAAGTTACTGAGACAGAGAGCTCTTGTCTCAGATGTAAGCGATACATATTGTGGAATCAAAACTGTTTTATTCCAAAGTCTGTGTTCTTTAGCGTATATGATTTTGTCTCCTCATTCCTTATTTAAAGGACTAGGTCCTTATATAGAATACTCAGGGAAGTCTCCGTTCATTTCGGCTGAAGTTTTACCATAAGGAAAAAAAGTTAAAACATAGGAAGCTGATTTCAGGAATTTATTTTAAAGTCGTCATCTCCATGTATTTTTCTTGGATCCAGCCTGCATCTGCCCAATCTCCTGTACCTCCTTCTTCTACTGACTCCGGTCATGCGTCCTTCGCACTCAGTGGCTCCTCAGCCTGTGAAGAGGGCCACCTTTGTTCTCCGTTCGTCCTCGGCAGGGTGTTGTTTGATGTCCTGCAGAAAGATTTCCAATGAGGATTGAAATTAAATTGGGTTTCTGAGGGACACCCAGCGAGTTAAATCTCTCTCTCCTCATGGCGTTTAGATTCAAATGGACTTGGGTCTGAATCTCAACTCAGTCAGGTATTAACTGGGACATCTTGAGAAATTGGGTCGTCATTGCAATTCTCAATTATTCATCTGCCAAGTGGTGGAAATACCCGGCTCAGAAGGTTGTTTTGAGGTGTACGTGTTCTGATGCACTGGTTCCCTCCTCTGTGCCCATGCTCCAGGCTGGTTCATTGAGATTTGCCCATTTGTTTGAGGGCTGCACAGTCTTGACGAAGGGGACCAGGTGGCCTCCCGACACTCTTGTTGTGGTTGAAATAGAGATGCTGCCACCCATGCTTGCAAAAGTAGAGGATAAATGGGAGATCTGGAGCGTGATCTCTGTGCCGCCTTATGACATGTGATATGTTCGGATGACAAATGTTGAAAGAAAAGGCAGCAGGCAGTTGACGCTGTAGTCACTTAGAGTCAGCTTCATATGCAGCACGAGTAGGTGAGAAGAAGGGGATCTTTTTGTTTTATGTTTTAACAGACCCTTAGAGGAAGCAACCGTGGCAGAATCTGCGGTACTTCGTCAAATGAGTTAGTGCAGGCCAGGGCGAAGAAAGGCAGACAGGGGAGAGATGTGTTACGTGACCACATTAATTTTAGTGTACTGATAAGAACTAATTTGGAAAAATACTAGCCTAAAGGTTACCCAAGACACAGAAGGTTGTTAACCAGATTATATAACGTTGAAAGACTTCAGAAGTGAAAGAGAAGAGAAACATTTAAAGAGTTTTTAAAAAAATTTCCCGATTATCTGTAGTGCCATTTGTAAATAATCGCTCTGCTAATTATAAACAAAAATCTTATCTTTTTATTAAAACGGATCTAAGAATCTATGGAAAAATAATTTTTGGGTACAAATCAGTATTTTTTTCCTTTTGCTTTCAGATATACACAGTGACGCAAATAAAACTTTTGCTAATCTACTTCCAATTACCCCGTGTTCTCAGAGGCACAGACAACACATTTCCTTGATTATAAATGTGAAATTTGCACTTTTCACTAACTCAGACTGTGGTCCCTGGGCAGTCTCAGTTAATGAAGTTTTACTCAACTTGTCACCTGGTAGCAAATTTATCCACTGGAAAATTAACAGAAAGACAACCTGGGGCCTTTTAGGAGTAATTAATGTGTTTGAAATTGCTGTGGTACTCTAATTGCTGGTTATAAAAATCTGCAGTCTTGTTACTTTCGTTGCTGGGCTGATGGCGGTTTTGGCCTGGGTGCCAGGGGAAGGGCAGGGTCGCGGGTTACCACTTATTAATAATTCTGTTTCCCACTTAAACAGACTCTTTCACGCCAGGCCCCGTTGATTTATCTTCCCGATGCCATGTTGAAGTCAGCGGCGGATTTACGGCTGATTTATTTTGGCTGAGTTAATATGGGCAACGTCACTGGGCCTAATGATTAAGTATTCACGGTTGGCTATAAATTACTCTCTTTCTTTCCTCTCGATAATAACTGATTATTTTGCACCACTTGTGAGTGTGAATTATGAAGGACAGTTACCTCTTTAATCTCCAGCACGTCTAGCCATGAAGAGGTTTGCGTGTCCAGTTCTCCCGTTTCAGAAGAAGGCAGGCGGCTGCTGCTACTTAAAGAAAACAAACAAAACCACCGCCCACAAAACCCCCCCTGCAAACCCCCCCCGCAAAACACCCCCCGCAAAAGCCATGAGTGAACGAATGAATTGCTGCACCTGAAAATTCATCTAGGCACTGTTGTCTGCTGGGAAGAAAAAAACTGGGTTGTGTGACAGTAAATTGGGAAGCGTGCCAGAGTCTTGCTGCCACCAGCTGTGGAAATAGCTGGAAATTCAATTTTGTCAGGCCTCAGTTTCCTAATCTGTCAGTCAAGAAGGACAGTATATTTGCCTCTACCGTAAAGTTGTGAGGATCAAAGAAGACAGTAGTAATACCTCATACCAGAAAAATTGGAGGATCATTATATATACATGTGAATGTGTATTTTTATACATGTAATGTATATGTATGCATGTATATGAGTGTATATATAGAGTATCTATGTATATGACATATAGTGTATATGTATGTTTGTGTGTGTGTGTGTGTGTGTATATATATATATATATATATATTTGCCCTGAAGTATTATTCAGAGCTAGGGTTTTTGCTGGAATCTCTACTTTAGGAAAGCATGAAATAATTTTAGGATTCATCATATTGAGAATAGCTACTGTTAATTAGCACTAACTATATTCTGAGCAGTGCATTAAGTGCTTTGCAAAGACTAGCTCACTTCGTCCTTAGAACGCCTGTGTAAGTTACTATTTTTTTTTTATTCCTATTTTACACAGGAGGAAAATGATGCTCAGCTACATTAGGAACATGTTTCAGGTCACATAGCTAGACTGTGGCACGGTGGGTTGAAACCCCGGGTGTGGGGCTGCCATCTGAGTCCTCACTCCACCTGTCAGCGTGGGTGGTAACAGCACCCAGAACTGCCTCCAGATCCCCTATACCTAGGTTTCTAATGACCATCACATTTTTGTACAGATGAGGAAATGGGTCTTGAGAGAAATGAACATAAACCGCTTAAGCAAATTAGTGCAGAATTAGGATATTTGAGATCTCGGTGGAACAGAGCATCACACGTGTAAGGGTGCAAGGAGACGTTCTTGATACACTGGTCTCAGTCGGGGAAAGTGTGCAATGACTGATGTAATTGGAAAGTTCGGGCCTGTATCTTCATCAGGCATGGCTGGATCTGGGGAAGCCAGTGGCATCCCCGGGACACTTCCTCATTCCTCTCTGGGCTCCATCTTCTCATGCATTTAGAGCATGAGAAATTCTGGTCCCAGACACGGGATTAAAATGCTGTCTCCTCCAACCCTGTATTGTTTCTCCCTGAAGACCTTGGCCCATCTTGCTCTGGCCACCCTCCCATCTCTTAAACTATTCAAATGATGTCCTCTTTGGTAGAGGGGAGCTGGTCTGTGGACTCTCGGTTTGAAGGCATTAAGATCCAGATGAAAGAACAATAGGAGAAAATGCTTTTCTAACAAGTAAAGGAAGCAAGTGTTGTAGAAGAAGGTTGAGAATAAAAAGAGAAGACTGTGGGCAAGAAACAGATAATTCTGAGGGATTTCTAGGGTCTAATGTCATGTGTCAATGAGATATTTCTGCGAGTTTTGCTTGTTTGTTTCTTGTTAATGTCTGTGTTAACAGTGTCCACTCCTCTGATGGATGGGGCACACCTGAAGGTATCAGCTCAAAGAACTTTGATCTAAACTAGAATACATTTTTTTCCTTGTGCAAGGGAAGTGAAATGTTAAGTGGATGTGACTCCATTACTCATGTCTGATGACTAGAAGATTCATGCCACCAAAGGATATCATTGATGGGCCCAAGACAGATTTGGAGCTTAAGACAAAGGCGCAAACAAAAGACAAATCTGAAAGTGGTATTTTAAAATGTTAAAGCACTTTGCAAATATGAGAGATTTTGTTGGCCGAGGTCAGTGGCTGGGGTCACTTGCAGTTGGGGAGAGTCAGCCTCCAAAGGTGATAGATGGGACAGATGGGGAATCCAGTGACTTGCATGCCCTCCAGGAGCTGGGACTGACCCCGAGCAGGTAGCCCATCCCCGTTATTACGAGTGCAGCCTGCTTGACACTTGGGATTCTCAGGCCAATTTCGTATGTGGAAAGTTTGCATATCATACCATTCCTTCCACTTGTACAGCCATTACCTTGTATGCAGGTATATAAGGTAATATAGATTATATATATATCTCTGTATCTATAGTATAATACGTACAAGGCTTCCTGCCTTGTCTTATTCCAGGACTGAAAGTCAAGGGTATCTCAAAAAGGGATGCTTTCAGATGGGAGGACAACAGAGGGAAGACAGGCCAGGTGGATAGATGTCCTTCTCGTAAGTGGATTTAGGGCAGGTTAAAGTTAGATTTGCATGTAGGACATACAGACAGAGGCTTCCAGCAGCCAAGATAAGCCATTATAGCTAGAAGTTTGCAGCTTAGAGGAGAGGTAGAGACCGAAGGGGGCCATTTAAGAGATGGGTATTTAGACGGCACTGAAGTGAACCGCATTTGTGGAATGGTTAGGAAGTCCAAATAGAGTGTCAAAGAAGGCCCAGAATGGACTCTGGCCAGATACCCAGTATTGAGGCAGATGGGGCAAGGGCCAGAACGGAGCAGTTGGGGACCGGAAGGAGAGCTGCAGGAGAGAGAGCCTTCCCAGAACCCAAGAGGGAAATGATTTCTGGAAGGAGGATGTAGCTAACAGTTTCCAGTGCTCCAGAGGCTCGGGCTGGGTCTTAGCAAGTAGGAACATCGGCCATCCACGGCCTCAGTGAAAGCACTTCCCCACAGCGGGTGAGGGAAGGAGCTATGTCTCCCTGATCAGACTGAGACTTACTGAAATCCCTACTCTGCCGTGGTGTCGGGGCACAGGCAGAGAGAGAAACACAGGTGCGGGGCCTGGGGTCCCCCATCCTTTCTAAAGGCACAACCTCACCGGGGCATGTGGCACATCCTCTCCAGGACTGTCTGTGCCCAGAAACTCATCTCTCAGCCACACCTGGCTGCAGGTGAAGGCAGACATTTTCTGTGGGTGCTTATGGGCCCAGCTAAAGTCAGGGATTCTTATACAAAGGGAAGAATGGGAGGATGCAAACTGAGGTGCAGCCAGCAGTTCAGCTGCAAAGCAACATCCCCCAGTCACACTCACCAAAAAACCTTCAGACTAATCTTGTCAGCAGGTTGTCAGCCTGCGTAGGTCTGAATACCTGCTCCATCATTTACGAGCTGGGAGAGCTCATGTAAATTACCTAATCATTCTTTGTGCCATTATTATTATTATTATTATTTGTGGTACGCGGGCCTCTCACTGCTGTGGCCTCTCCCGTTGCGGAGCACAGGCTCCGGACGCACAGGCTCAGCGGCCATGGCTCACGGGCCCAGCCGCTCCGCGGCACGGGGGATCTTCCCGGATCGGGGCACAAACCCGCGTCCCCTGCATCGGCAGGCGGACTCTCACCCACTGCGCCACCTGGGAAGCCCTGTGCCATTATTTTTATTTGTAGAATAAAGATGATAATTCTTTTTTACTTACCTCATTTGGATTTGTTCACAAGGTTCAAAGGACAAAAAGATCCCTCAGTCCAAGGCCTAGCATAGAGTTGTTTATTATTAATAATTTTTTTGGTCAATAAATACTATCATAATGAAACATTTACCTTGTACATTTTATGAATACTTTAACTGATTATTATTAAGCCTCTGCTTGCTCCCTGTTAAGAGTTTGATTTAGCCACTGAAGATATAGTTCTGCCTTTGCTGAATTCTCCGATTTTTAACGGGATGCAGTATGCTGGTGGAGGAGAAATATAAGCTACTAAACACAATGACCTGTTCTAGATAGTCTGCCCAAAATGAAGAGTTTTCCTTCATTGATTTTTTTAAACAAAAAATAGGGTTCTTTTCCCTTTTTACATGATCATAATGATTATGCTTAGTCTCCTTAGCCAAGGTTGTATCTATCACTATTATAATTGATGTTTGTTCATGCTATTCTGGGGTGGGGAGACAGAGAGAGGAAGAGAAACCGGTGCATTAACATGACATTGAGAAGAAAGTTACTTATTACTGGAGAAAGTTACTTCTCTGGTTACCAATAACCAGAAAAAATTTTTTCCTTCAGCACTGGAACAGTCATTTCCATTTTAAATAGAGGAAGAAAATTTAAAATTATGGTCCGTTAGAGTTTCAACTAACATCAGCTGGAAGTTCTTCTTTCTCTTTAAATCCATTCAAGTAATGGAGGAAGATTTAAGTGCCATAAACTTTAATTTTTTTTTTTTACTTTTCATTTTCATGTTTTAAAAATAGTTGGACACTGTGAATTGAAACCAGCACGAGCAGAAAACAATTTTTATTATTAACCAATAATTATTCGTTTGGTTGCTCCTCTGTTATGATATGCAACTCACAAGATTTATAAATCGTGGTTTAGCATCTTTTGTCAGTTTCTCTCTAGGCAAATGTTAAGTGTCAGCTACAGCGAAAGGCTTAGCACACACACAGAAAAGGTTTTACAGGAAGTAAAGTTGTTTCAAGCTCGGAGCCTTCCTGCCTCTGGATTCTATATGCTCCACTGTGCTGCCTGCAGCTTTCTTGACTTCCTGGCTGCATTCCTTCCCTGCGGATAGCATGACCCCTCTTGCATATTTGAGCTGAGTCTGACTTCTTGAGCACACAGCAATGTCTTTGCACTTGTACTTAACTCCTGGCCACGTGGCACAATTAAGTTGATGAGTCCGTTTGAAGTTTGCAGCCAGCATCAGTGCCAAGGATCTCCTGCAAAAGGGTAAATGCAGCCCTCACTGAAAAGCCTCCCAGGTCTTTGGGTAGTGAGGGAACCAAGTTTGGAAGCACAGTCTTGGAACTTTAAAAATAAATTCTTGTCTGCCAACTAGCAACAGCCTTCTAATGTGCCACATCCCACATGCATTTGGATTTAATATGTTTGCTTTTTCTCAGCGATTGCTCTTTAATTATTGCAATGTTGAAACAACTTGCTCGGTCTCCAAAAATAATCTCCAGGAGATGGGGGAAGGATGAGGATGTAAAAAACAGGCGGCCTGGAAGGCTTGGGTACAGCTGGCTGAGAAGGAGTGTTCCAGTGCGGCTGGGGGGTGGGAATGGCATTTGTCCTGGGCCTTTTATTCTCATGGCTTTACCTTCCAAAGGATGGGATGACAGTCCAAAAGGGGCTTCCTTGCAGTCAGTTTACAGTCTTTTGAAAAATCACATGATCTTTTTTATAAAGATGTGATGGATTAATTTGAGATCCGTTATGCTGGTTAGAATATGTCAGCAGCAGCAGTAGGAAGATACAAATTCCACTTCATCAAAAATCCAAACATCGAAGCTCAACACGTGACATCTCCCACCCCTGCCTTTACTCTCTCTGTGTCTACTCTCTTGAGATGAAATGGTGAAACCTTGAGCTCCTTGAGGTTCTTTGTTAATGCTCTGAGATGAAAGAGACTCACAGTAATGACAAATGGCAAGAATAATAGCTGACGATATGATCACACCTTCATTTGAATGACTTGTCCCTCCCCCCATTTTTGCTGAGGGTCTGGAGGCTCAGACAAGTTCAGTCATGTCCCCAAAGTTATAAAACTTGGAGTTAGTTTGAACCTAGACCTGTTTCCAAAGCCTGACTTTTTTTCCATTCAAACATATGACATGGGTTTCAGGCACTGTGAGATTTGTGTGTGGGAAGTTTGTTGGGAAATGCTCTTGAGAATCACTTCCCTAAGGGGGTGAGGGGAGCAGGACTGAGCAGAGGACAGGTTGCACTGCGATGCAGCTGCAACACCGGTCCTATAGGGCGTTCTGGAGGCAGGATGACCCTTAGACCTGTGCAGAATTGAGGCAGAAGGATTGAATTTTTGACCAGTTTTTTGGTTGTAGGCTACCCTTGGGGAAGATGAGGCAGTTTTCTTTGCCAAGGGCAATTCATTCTTCGAGAGGTGCTCAGCTCTGAGAGCTCAGCAGCCAATACTTCCTGCAGCTGGAAGAGTGAGTATTTCGGTGCTGAGGAGGTGGGGGTAGGATTTGTGCCATACCGGCCACTACAGCCCATCTTTTGCAGCACTTGGGTCCATTTGCTTTGTACAATAGTTGATCCCATCTGGGAACAGCTCCTCCAAGATTCTTGCTGGTCTCTCTGCCTCGGGAAAGTTATAGTAGGAATGTTAATAGTACAAACTATTCTCCCGTGAGATCTGCTCCATCAGGTCGTGAGAATACAACTGATACCCATTGTCTCCTTTCTCCACTGCTGACCCTAGGTTCCTTCACTCTTAGCACATCTGCGGGCCTAAGGGACTTCCCTGGTGGTGTGTCCCAGTCTCTCATCCCTGATGTCCTTGTTTACGAACCTTTTTGGGGGATGTGAATGCTGTGCTTGTGCATTTACTGTCACCGTTTGGCATGGGAGTACCAAGAGGCACCCTAGTAGATCACTTAGGTGCCAAACCTTTTTTCCACCTCCTCCCACGTGTTGGACAAGCCCGCTGTCTTCTGGACGATCAGGGCCAGTGGCCCCTGTCAGGATGGTGACTCATTTCCTTGCCTGCTGGACTCTTGGCCCAGGGAACCTGCAGTGACTGGTCTGTAGCCTTGGCTGAAGATCCAATGGGAATGTCATTGTATTCCTGATGCAAGCGTTTCTCCTATGTGAACTAGACCCTCTAGACTACAGAGCCTTATGTTTTGGGGACAGGAAACAGTGCATCACTGAGCATTATGGTTAAGAAGCACTGTCCTGTTTCTGCCCTTTGGCTCCTAGACCCTGTATTCTACAAATTGGGGATATTATAGTATACAGTGGTCGCATTAGTTTTCTTTTGCTGCATACCAAATTATCACATATCTGGTGGCATAAAACAACACCCATCTCTTAATCTCACAGCGCTGTGGTTCATAAGTCTGGGTGGATTCAGCGGGGTTCCGCTTAGGGTCTCACAAGGCTGGAATCCAGGTGTTCGCAGGCTGGGCTCTTGCCTGAAAGTTCTAGGGAGGAATCTGCTTCCAGCTTGATTTGATTGTTGACAGAATTCAGTTCCTTATACTTGTGGGACTGTCTTGCCCTGTAACCATCATCACCATAACTCTGCAGGTGGGGCCACCCTGGCTGCTATTCTGACATCGCCTCTCCTTACAGCACTCGTGCCCATCTCGTCTCAAAGGGTTAAGTGTCTCCATTTGGCCCCTGTTATATCTGGACCCTGATGTACCCATTGCCATCGTTTGTAGTGGCATGTCCTATTTTCGGGCCTGGGATACAGAGGGGGGCCACCGCTGAGCATCCCAATGGTGCCTGTCCCATCAGTGCGTTCATTGTCACTCTGGTGAGGGGGTCTCTCCATTGGAACATAGAACAGAACTAGCCAGTGGGCTTCTTACTCTCAGGTGGTCTCTTAACTCTGGAAGCCTCACTTCACTGAGTCTTTTGATCCTTCCCTTCACCATCGGCCACAGCACTTCTGGCATTTCTACTTCATGTAGAATTCACCATTTATTTCCACATTTCTAAAAGCCATTTTATCAGCGTGTGGGTGTTATTTCCTTGCCAGTTTATTGCCATGTTGTATCACAATATTTAACATATGTTTGGACCTTATCCAACTTTATGGTCTGCCCGCTCCCACCTCGATCCAGCACCTGCAGGACCCGGTCTCTGCATATGTACGGATTCTCCCAAATGTTGGCTACTCTTGCTTCTCCTTAAGCACGCAATGCCTTTGCTCCCTCAGCACCCCTACACTCCCCCGGCCACATTATATTATTACTTGACTTGTTACTGATCTGCTGACCAAGAGAAGAGATGGGGGCAGATCCTGGGCGGGCTCATGTTGTTTGCAAATCAAAGGCTTCTCCATCTTGTTCAAGAAAGAGGAAGGTGCCAGCTGTGGGATTCAGCAGAGTCTAGGAATTCAAGACTTTCATGATCATTGACTGAGATTCCAATCCCAAATCTCAAAATCCCTCAACTTCCCAGTTAGGGACCTGACCTAGGCGTAGTAGCCTCTCTGGGCTGAGGAATTCAACCTTCTCTGGAGCTCCTGAACCCTCCTAATTAAGTCCTCCTCCTGGAGGAGGTGGATGTCCCCAGATATGCTGCCAAGCCAAGATGATGCTCTAACTTCCACAGTTTAAAAAACTGGTGATGAGTCATCCTCAGCCTCTCGCTGTCTTGTTTCAAGGCATCAGTAAATATCCCTCGGCAACAGCCATCGCCTGCCGTACTCCTTACAATGACTGCTTTCTCTGGAAGCTCTCAAACACCTGAGCAACTGTACCAGCCAGCACACCCCCTTCCGCAGTTACCCCACCCCAGTTCCACTGGAGAAATTTGAACGGTTACACTGTTAACGGAATGCAAACAGCAATGGGCACTTCACCAGCCACCAGCAGTGGGCTCCTCATTTAACAGTGAATATGCTCCCAAGCCCATTTTAGCATTGGTTTCCTAGCACCACTTCAGGCCTCAGCTGTCTTCGATCAAATTCACTGGAAACAGAGTCCGAGACAGTGAGATCTGTGTGCAGGAAGTTTACTGAGAAGCGCTCTGCTTTCAAGAATAAAGCCTGGAAGGGAGTGGGAATTAGGTGGAGGAAGAGGTTGGACTGTGATGCCGTTGCTCCCGTGGTTCAGCAGATCCCGCAGGGGATGGGGTTCTGGAGCTGGGATCTGAGGCAAGGGGGCCAGGACTCTGTGGCCACTCGTCCAACAGTCACTGGATGCAGGTCACTCCCAAGGGAGGGCACTTGGCCTTGGGCCGGGAGGGTCCTCTCAGTCATCAGCCATTAGAGGTTACCATTCTGCACTCCCAAGGCAGGACCCAGGGGCCTCGGTCCTGGAAGTGGGGTCTGGGAAGCACATCACAGTAACTCTCACATGCCGTGAATCCTGTTCCAGATCTGCCATGGGCTTTGCCTCTCTGGACCTCAGTTTCTTCAGCCATAGGGGAGAAGCCGTATGTTTGTGGAAGTGGACTAGATACTATCTAAGGAACTCCCTTCCTCTCAAAATAATACTATTTTCTTTTAATTTTATGAATGAGCTTCTTTGGATGAAACATGATGGAGTGGAAGACAATTGACAAGTGCCTGTTTCATGACCCTTTTCTGTCACTTAAAACCATTGGGACTTTGACCAAGTTTCACAAGCTTCTCTGCCTCAGTGTTTCCAGCAGTAAGATGGACATATTGATATTGAGTTCAGGGGGTTACTGTGAGGCTTAGAGGAGATTAATTTCTCTTACTGTTTCATCTAAACTAATTCTAAGTGAAGACTTTGGTCTGAAAGACTCGGCTTTATTTTGATATAGAAGTTTATTTGTACCATATTCATCGGACTACATAGCCAACACATGGAGTAAATATCTAGCTGTTTTCCTGCACGTGATGAGCTGTGTCTGGAAAAGATCCAGCTGATTATAGAGAGGAGGCTTTATCAGTGGGTATCAGGGCTGCTTCAGGAGATTGCAGTGCAGGTAACATGTATGAGGTAGGTTGTCTTGCCATCGTTCCTGCCTCTTGGTGATGGGTTGCCCTGACACCATCTGCGTGGGAACATTCCCCTGAGAGCACATCGCTCCTTTATTCTGCTTGGATGACTTTGTTTGATGAAACACAGTCCGGGGGCGTGTCTTCAAAGAGAAGCGCTCAGGTGGCACCAGGACTTGCCTTCCACAGAAGGGGAGGGCAGAAAATCAAGGTGGGAGGTGAGATGGGCTGAAGGACAAGGTTATGCGCTTCGCAGGGATAAGGAAAGCACATCTGCACCTTTGCACAGTTAATTTTGTTCAAGGGAAGAAGACTGTGCAGAGCCAGAATGGAAGGAAAGAAGGGAGGGAGGGAGGGAGGGAGGGAGGGAAGGAGGGAGGGAGGAAATGAGGGAGGGAAGGGCCTCAAAAGGGAACTGCAGACCCAGAAAAGCTCTGGACTTCAGCTCTTCCCCATGGCTGTGACTAATAGATGTCTGCCGCATCTGAGGTCACAGACCTGCCCCCAGAACTCTCTAAGAAATGAGGCTCTGAATACCTTGAATATAATTTATAACATCAGTGATAAAGTGGAAAGAGCACTTATTTTGGCACTGAATAGAACTGACTGATTTTCTAGCTCTTATTTACTTGCTGACAAGTAAGTTTTATATAATTTAGGAGACATTGTTTGCCTTCTCTGAGCCTCGTTATTCTTTGCCTGTTAGAGATAATCATACCTACTGTAAAGAGTTGATGTCAGAAATAAACCATAATGTAAGACACCTGGAAAATGACAGATGGTCAGTAAAATATATCTTTCATTATTAAGTCACTTCAGTCCCTTCCTCCCAATCATCATTCTTGGAGAGCCTGTGTCTTTTTAATAGGGCTGCAGCCTTGGTCTCCATCCCAAGTCATTGGCCGTGATTCCTGTCAGTGTAGTCCCGCCTGGCTTTAGCCTCTCCTGTGTTACAGAGCTGTGTCTCTGAGCGTTCAAGCCTGGACGTGTCTCCTGGACTTGCCTGTCTACCTGGACTTGATTATAGCCCGATACAGACACCCCCTACAAATTGGAAACCTTGCTTAATCTGGCTCCCTGTGCTCCATTGCCCACGTTTATTACAAATATATCTGTGGTGCTTGTACTGTGCCTTTCCTGTGGCACTGGGCTGCATTTTACATGATTGGGTTCGTTCCTCCCAGCTCCTTTGCCATCTGTCTCAGTGGGCAAATGCAATTCCAGGCACCTCTCCGTTTTCTCTTCCAGCTTGGGAAGATGGATCACCATGGGCTGTAGGATCAGAAGACCTCTGTATCCAGATCTAGATTTTTCTCGTTGGCCCTGGTGGGTCACTTTTCACCTGCTAAGGTGATTGGAAGGGCTAAATGTGATAGAAATAATGACAGATCACTTCTTGAGCTCTTACTTACTATGTGCCGTGATACTTATTATGTGTGTTACAGTAAGCTCATCACACAAATAATTTAATCCTCAAAGAATCCTAGTATCTTCAGTAGGCAAAATCTCAGTTATTCCCATTTTACAGATGAGAAAGAGAGTCAAAATGAGGACAGGGAGAAGGTAAGCAGATGTGAGAGAAGGAAGATGTGACGAAGGGGAAAGGAGGAAAGAAAAAAGTAAGAAGTCTCAAGAAGAGGAGACCCAGGGGTACATTGAAGCAAGTAGAACTTTTTATTTAAGCTCTCTTGTGCCCTCTGCTTTGTAAGCGACAATCCTTTCTAAACTCTGAAGGTAAAAGAGAAATGAAATAGAGTCAGAATTTGAACAGGATGAAGGATTTCTGTGTGTTTTGTCCGAATCCCCAGATGCCAACACTTTGCAGTACCCTTAGCCAAGGCAGTGAGTATTTTGCCTGTTTCTTCTAGTGTCTGGTCCAAGATCTCAGGATCGATACCTGATAGTCTGGTGGCCAGATCCCGCCTATTGGTAGAATTATTTCAAGGTTCAGCCAATGCCTCATTCATTCAGCCAATATTGACTGAAGGTCTTGTATGGATGAGCTGTGGACCAGGCACTGGGGATAAAACTGAGAGTTAATCACAGGGATCTTTTAAAATGGCCAGCCCCTTCCCCAGGTGATAGATTAGGAAACTGAGATTCAGAGAGAGAGAAGCAATGGGAGCGAGCTGACAGTTTACTAGATTCAGGAGGTAGGACTTAAATGTAAGTCTTGGAGATTGTTAATTGGTAGGATTTTTATGAAAATATTATGGACCATGCTGAAAAAAAAACTTGCTATTTTTCTTTAAACTTTTTAAAAAATATATTTATTTATTTATTATTTTGGCTGCGCCGGGTCTTAGCTGTGGCATGCGGACTCTTAGTTGCGGTATGCATGCAGGATCTAGTTCCCTGACCAGGGATCGAACCCAGGCCCCCTGCATTGGGGGCACAGAGTCTTACCCACTGGACCACCAGGGATTTCCCTAAAACTTGCTGTTTTTTAAAATGCTATCAGAAGAAAGGGTGAAAGAACCTAACCTAATTTGGGCACCTATCATGAGCCCGGCATCACGTGATTTAACCCTTCATCTCTGCGAAACAGAGGTTATAGTCTCTGTATTACAGACGATAAAGAGAGACTCGTGGATTTATTTCTAGTGCAAGATCACTTAGGTGGTACATCAGAGAGTGTGACTGGAGCCCCCATGCACGTTTAGCGATGTGGCTCCCTCCTCTGCAACCGCCGATATGTTTTCAGTGAAACACAGTTCTCATCTCTGAACCCTTTTCACGATGCTCTGCATTTTCTGATCAAAAGTGCCCAGTGGGAATAGACACTGGGAGGCAATTTAGCCAGAATCCTTTTCAGCAAAATGATTTATTTACTGCTGCCTGGACAGCATTTTCTCCTGCTCTTTCTCTGGCCCCCTCTGTTGCTTCCAGTCCTCTTTGTCTATTTCTCGCCAAGAAGCCTCTTATCTTTGCTGATTTGGGGCCAGTACATCTGCTCCCCGCAGTAAATCTGAGGCTAATGGGCACCCAGAAGAAAAGCAAAGCTTAGGGCCACTCGGAACACAACTGTCTTTTCTTGGAACAAACAAGTTATTTTTTCCTTAAATGCCTAAGCGGGATGCCTAATGACCTCTCTTCCCCTCACACGACCCACTTTTTCTCATACATCCATTTTTCTCCAACCACGGATAACTGAATAAACTTGGATTATTTTGGGAATAGGAAGTAGTTTTTTTTTTTAAATAAATTTATTTTTATTTATTATTTTTGGCTGTTTTGGGTCTTCATTGCTGTGCACGGGCTTTCTCTAGTTGCAGTGAGCGGGGGCTACTCTTCGTTGTGGTGCACAGGCTTATTGTGGTGGCTTCTCTTGTTGTGGAGCACAGGCTCTAGAGCATGCAGGCTTCAGTAGATGCGGCATGTGGGCTTAGTAGTTGTGGCTCGTGGGCTCTAGAGCGCAGGCTCAGTAGTTGTGGCTCACGGGCTTAGTTGCTCCACGGCATGTGGGATCTTCCTGGATCAGGGCTTGAACCCACGTCCCCGGCATTGGCAGGCGGATTCCTAACCACTGTGCCACCAGGGAAGCCAAGGAAGTAGTTTTGATAAAAATTAGTGTGCCCTTGGTCTTTGCATAATTTTTGGTATGTGAGAAGATGCATTTGAGAGAAAGAAGGTTATATCAGAGGCTCGTGTAAAAGGGAAGAAGATAGTAAAAGACTGGATGCTTCCTCTCTACGATCAGGATAAAGACAACAAGCATGTCTGCTTTCACCACTTCTATTCAACGTCTACTGGAGGTTCTAGCCAGGGAGATTAGGCAAGAAAAGGAAATAAAAGGCATCCAGATTGGAAAGGAAGAAGTAAATCTCTATTCACAGCTGACAGGAGCGTGCATATAGAAAATCCTAAAACATCACCTAAAAGCTATTAGAATTAACGAGTTCAGTAAGGTTGTGGCATGCAAAATCAACATACAGAAATCAGTTGTATTTGTACACACTCACAATGAACAATACAAAAACAAATCTAAGAAAACAATTTCATTCATAATAACAAGTAACAAAAAACAAAAGTGAAAAACCTACACTGTGAAAACTATTAAAAAATTGCTGAAAGTAATTACAGAAGCTCTAAATAAATGCAAAAACATCCCACATTCATGGTTTGAAAGACTTAACAATTGGCAATTTTAATGGCAATTTTCCCCAAACTAAACTGCAGACTCAGTGTAATCCCTGTCAGAATCCCAGATGCCTTCTTTGTAGAAATCAACAAGCTGATTAAAAAATTCGTATGGAATTGCAAAGGACTCAGAATATCAAAACAATCCTGAAAAACAAGAATAAACTAGGAAAACCCACACATTCTGATTTCAAAACTTGCTACAAAGCAGTGGTAATCAAGACAGCATGGTACTGACACAAGGCTCGATGTATAGATCAATGGAGATAGAATAGAGAGTTCAGAAATAAACCTGTATATCTTTGGTCAACTAATTTTCAGCAAGAGTACCAAACCATTCAATGAAGAAAAAATAGACTTCAACAAATAGTTAACAACATATATAAAAATTAAGTCAAAGTGGTTAAAAGACCTAAACATAAGAGCTAAAACAATAAAACTATAAAAGAAAAAAAAATAACGTTTGTATTTACTTACATATATACATATTTCAGGTGGTTATTTTTCTGTGTGATAGATCTCAGTTTCTAGCTGTATCATTTCTCTTTAGCCTAAATAACTTCTTGTAACATTTCTTGCAGTGTAGGTCAGTTGTCCACAATTTTTTTCAGATTTTGTTTCTCTGTAAATGTCTTACTTTTGTCCTTATTTATTTATTTTTTAGATGTTGGGGGTAGGAGTTTATTAATTAATTAATTTATTTTTGCTGTGTTGCGTCTTTGTTTCCATGCGAGGGCTTTCTCTAGTTGTGGCAAGTGGGGGCAACTCTTCATCGCGGTGCGTGGGCCTCTCACTATCGTGGCCTCTCTTATTGCGGAGCACAGGCTCCAGACGCGCAGGCTCAGTAGTTGTGGCTCACGGGCCTAGTTGCTCCGCGGCATGGGGGATCCTCCCAGACCAGGGCTCGAACCCATGTCCCCTGCATTAGCAGGCAGATTCTCAACCACTGCGCCACCAGGGAAGCCCCTGTCCTTATTTTTGAAAGATGTTTTAAATGTGTATACAATTTTGGGTTGACTTTTGTTTTATTCAGCATTTTAAAGATGTCATTCTGCTTTCACCTCACTTCTGTTGTTTCCATTAAGCAATCTTCCTGACTTCGTTGTTCCTCTCAATGTATAGGTTTCGTTTGTTTTCTGTTTTTTTTTAAAGATTTTCTCTTCATCTTAGATTTTCAGACATTTGATTATGATATGTCTACGTTTGTGTTTCATTTTACTCAGCAAATTTACCAAGTGAATTCCTGGATCTTTAAGTTAAAGTCATTATTATTATCATTATTAACTGAATTTGGGGATGTTTTGGCCATGATTTAATTTCCAGGTATATTTTTATGGCTCATTCATTCTCCCGTATTTTCTAAGGTGTGTGACTTCACACATGGTAGACTGTTTGAAATTATCTTAAATCTCATCAGGGCCCTGATCGTTGAAAAATATTTTCCACTTTGTTCATCAGATTCAACATTGTACTGATTTGTCTTCAGTTTCACTGATTCTTCTGTTCTCTCCAATCTGCTATTAAGCCCATCCAGTGAAATTTCTATTTCTAAAATATTTTACTTTTTTATTCATAGACTTTCCATTGTTTTGGTAGTTTCCAGTTCATTGTTGAAATCTCTCATCTATTCACTCATTATACCCATATTTTCTTTTAAATCCTTACACATATTTTATAGTTCTTTCAGAGTTCTTCTCTGCTATTTTCTCCTTCTGTGTTATTTCGTGGTTGTTACTATTAACTTCTTTTTCTTAAATGATTTGCTGCATTTTCCTCCTTCCTCACATGTCTAAAAGTTTTTGTTACATGGTGGCTCTTGTGGGTGATAGGTTGTAGGAATTATAGATCATGTGGTCTTCCTTTAGAGGGAAGACAGTTAAATTATTGGTTGTATCCTCTCTATCCTGTCGTATTGGTTTTTATACCTTTTATGATAGAAGTGCCTGTTATTTTCCCTTTATTAATAAAAAAATTGTTCTCACTAAAGAAGACCTTATTCTTGGGGCTTCCCTGGTGGCACAGTGGTTGACAGTCCGCCTGCCAATGCAGGGGACACGGGTTTGTGCCCCGGTCTGGGAAGATCCCACATGCCGCGGAGCGGCTGGGCCCGTGAGCCATGGCCGCTGAGCCTGCGCGTCCGGAGCCTGTGCTCCGCAGCGGGGGAGGCCACAGCAGTGAAAGGCCCACGTACCGCAAAAAAAAAAAAAGAAGACCCTATTCTTAAAGTGAGGTCTTTCTGGGGTCTCAGCTGCATGCAAGAATGCTCAGTGAAGTCTCTCCATTCTGCTAACTTGGAACGGCAGTGTCTTCCAGCACTGGGTAATCTCTAGATTGCCTTTCAGCCTTCAGCCCTGCAGCAGCCACTCTTTACTAAGCATGATGAGTTTCTTCCTGTAAATGTCCATCCTGACTTTCTGCTAAGAGCTGCAATGACTCTCATGCAAACTTCTGGGGCCACCTCTGTGCACAATTTCCTCCTCTCTGGTTGCCTTCCCCACAAATTCCAGCAACTACAAACACCGTTATAAACCCACCTCAGTTCAGCTGAACTCAGGCATTCTGCTTGGGTGCAGCTCCGTGGTTAGGAACATGCACTCAGGAGGTGGCTCAGGAGATGGGGGGCTGTCATAGTCTCACATCAGATGTTTCTCTTCTTATTAAGACCACAGTCTTCCTCTGGCTCTTCTCCAGTTCCTAAAAACATGCCTCAGACTTCCCTGGTGGCGCAGTGGTTAAGAATCCGCCTGCCAGTGCAGGGGACACGGGTTTGAGCCCTGGTCCGGGAAGATCCCACCTGCCATGGAGCAGCTAAGCCCGTGCGCCACAACTGCTGAGCCTGCACTCTAGAGCCCGCGAGCCACAACTACTGAGCCCGCATGCCACAACTACTGAAGCCCGCGCACCTAGAGCCTGTGCTCTGCAACAAGAGAAGCCACCGCCATGAGAAGCCCGCTCACTGCAAGGAAGAGTAGCCCCCTTTCGCCGCAACTAGAGAAAGCCTGCATGCAGCAATGAAGACCCAATGCAGCCAAAAATAAAAAAATTAATTAAAAAAAAATAAAAACATGCCTCGTTGTTGTTGATGATACATTTTATTGTTGCTTAGGGTAGTAAGATAAGTCTGGTAATAATATCTCTCATGTGGCCATGATGAAGTCACTACCCATTGAATTTTTTTTTTTTTGCCGTACGCGGGCCTCTCACTGTTGTGGCCTCTCCCGTTGCGGAGCACAGGCTCCGGATGCACAGGCCCAGCAGCCATGGCCCACGGGCCCAGCTGCTCCGCGCCACGCAGGATCCTCTGGACCGGGGCACAAACCCGTGTCCCCTGCATCGGCAGGCAGACTCCCAACCACTGCGCCACCAGGGAAGCCCTGTTTTGCTCATCTTTGTGGTGATGTCTTTATTTCTTTAAACATTTTATACATGGTGATTTAATATTCTGTATCTCCCAATTCCAATAACTGCAATCCATAGAGACATAAATGTGTTCTTTCTACTTTCTGCTGACTCTCATCCGTGGTGGTTTGGTATCCAGGGTACTCTCTGATCTCTGATTTTGAGATCATTCCTTGATCTTAATTTATCAGAGTCGGTGAGAACATCATTGGGGAAACTTTCCTCTGAAGCACAGATGTTTCTTCTGGCTTTCAGGGGTTTCTTACCAGCCAGAGACCACTTTAATGCTCCTCAAAAGTCTTGGCTCAGTGCTAGAGCCCAAGGCTTTCATCTCCCATCTCAGCTTTGTCCCACAGCTCCCAGTTAGGGAACCTCCCAATTTCCTGCCAAAATAATGACTTCATGTGTACCATTCTTTAGCTCTGATTCTTTTTTCCCCTTTGCTACTTGGGATGGGAAAATAATTGAAGATGTACATTATCTTTTGTGAGAAGGATAATGCTTTAAGAGGTATGTCCTCTTCAGGATGGTTTATGTTAGGGGCAGGGGTTGAGGGTCTGTTAAAGCACTTAGCTTATGAAAGTGACAAAAAATGGACATTGATTTATTTCCTACAGTCATCTGCTTTTTGGTAGGATGAGGATTCACATGGTATAGTGTTGCGATTTGTATCAGATTTTGCGATTATATGAAGAGTGGCATCCAGGATTCTATTCTTTGGTATTTAACCACATTGGAAGTTCATATAACAACAGAGAGAAAAAGGAATGCATTTTGCTGAATCTTAGAAGGAATGCGAGCTCCAGCTAGAAGAATGAGGATGGAAGAGGCACCTATTAGGTCTGTCTTACTGAGAGCAAGAAAGATACCTGGAGACTGCACTACTACTTCACCAATTTGGACTTCACATTTAGTGCATCAGTAAACGCCCTGTGTAAAGTGCATACAGGAGTAAGTCTGCGTGTACTAAATGTACCTCTAGAGGTCCAGTTGAGAGAGATTAATCTAGTTAAATTAGACTGGGTCTTGAGAAAATAAAGACATTGACAGACAAGTGCCTACTTAAGAAAAGGCATGCAATAAATAAATGCATTTTTTGAATGAACAACTGAATGGCTACAGCCATATTCTGATAATTACCAAAACTAAGCCTCTAGAGTTTCAGTGCCTCACAGTTCCACGTTCCACGTTCCAAGTGATTTTGTCACAAACAGTTGATTCCCTTTGTCATGCAGAGCGAAGGAGCAGGTGAGTCTGACTTGGTACACCTGACACACCTCCAAGTACCTATCTCCACATTGTTCTGACACCCTAGGAAGGCTGTGACTACCAAGAGGAGGTGGGGTTTCCAGTGATCAAACTGTAGAGGAAGCAGAAAGAGCACAGGACTTGGGATCAGACACCTGAGTGTCTCCGGGAACTTAGGAAGGTTCCTCAATCACACAGCACTTCAGTTTCCTTACCTGTAGAATGTGACTAGAAACAGCTCCTTGACAACAGAACTGTGGTGACAAATGACAAAATACACATGAAGGTGCTATGGAACCATTTTCAAACTATACAAAGAAAACGAGAATAGAAGAGGCTGCTCAGTATGTTCTGAGAGCAGATAGGGCAGCATTAAGACATACCGGGTCAGTCTTCTCGGGATTCCTAGTCATCAGGAAAATAGGGGAGAACAATTTTGAGTTTAACTTCCAAAGTAACTTCGCAGTGAGTCTAAACCAGAAAAATCTTTCAAATGGTTAAGGGAATTCATTCTCTATAAATTAGGTTAAACACTCAAAGAAAACAAGTAATTTTCCGTTCTGCTACTTTCTGGAGGATATTTAACTACCGGGAGTTACCATCCGAGAACCCTCAGGCTCATGAAAAATGGGGCCATTTGCATATTGGACCTCAGAGACTTCTCTCTCCGTAGCTGCTGCTTTGCTCAATCCCTCAGGGTTGGAAAAGCTGAGTTGTTCTCAGCCAAGGCAGTTGTGTTTGGTAAAAACAAGAAAAATAAATAAAAATAAGACAAGGCAAGAAAGTAACATTGGGTTGAAAGTCAGGTGTTGTAGATGATTGACTCAGCTCTGCCTGCCAAAGCAGTGTGGCCTTGTGCCTGGGCTCGGGGGCAGCCGTCCGGGCTGGTGGGCCCTTTTGTGGCTTCCTCTCCTCTCATGCCAGGGCCTGCAGAGCCTGACAAAAAAAGGTTGGGCTGCTTCCTGCTGACCAAGCAGTTTTTCCAAGCATCATCTTCCACCTTCCACTTTGCGTGTTCCCTTTTCCCTGTGGCCCAGATTCTATCCCACCGACCCGCAAAAGGGCTCCTCTGCCCGGACCACAACTTACCTAGATGATCTGCCTCACTTTTGGGGTCCTTTTCTCCCCAAGTGCTGTCCCCTGATTGCCCTTCCTCACTTTATACCCTGCAGCCTCCCAACTCCTGTTCTGCCCTGATGCCCACGCTGAACTGTTGGTGGTGGCTCCCAGTTCCATGCCGCCCAGGCCCAGCATTGATCAGGGAGCTGGACGGGCGTCTTCATGTTCAGATTCTACAGCACTTCGGGGAACTTTCCAATAGCCTACAGCCGTTAACTGTCTCGCTGTTCTCTGAAATCTAATCACACTTTCTCACTGATGTAGTGTGTGGGACTTACCAAGCTATCAGGCATGTCTTATATCCCTACTAGATTAGGAGCAAGGTAGGATGCGTATCCATGGGTGACTCATTTTTAATATTATTCTTTTAACTTTTTATTTTATATTGAAGTCTAGTTGATTACCAGTGTGCTGGTTTCAGGTGTACAGCAAAGTGATTCAGTTATACATACACATGTACCTATTCTTTTTCAGATGCTTTTCCCATTTAGATCATTACATAATTTTGAGCAGAGTTCCCTGTGCTATGCAGGAGGTCCTGGTTGGTTATGCATTTTAAATATAGCCGCGTGCGCGTGTCTCTTCCCTGCTGGTTTGTAGATGGCAGCCCTCATCAGATGCCTTTGCTAGCACAGCCTCCTCTGATGGATGAGGATTAGTACCTCATCTCATTTTCGTACACAGGGCTCTTGCGCATCATGCTGTTTTGTCTCTCTGGAATGTTCTTCTCTTCCTGTATTTGGTCAACTTCCACTCATCCTTCAGATTCTAGACCCATCATCACTTTTACTCAAAGACGTCATCTCCAACACCTGCAGATTCTGCCCCCATCACTCTCTGCACTTGTCTTTGCGGCGTTTTACACATTATTGCAAGGCACTTAGCTCCAGATGGCGGGAAGAGTAATTGACTTTGCTCACCGTATTATCTCCGGCATTTACGGCAGAGTTTGGCCCACACTTTACTATAAAAAGAATAAAGTAAATGGTCCACAAGTGAACAGCAAACTTTTATTCGATAAATGAATGAATAAATAGTCACGTGGGTTCGATGTTTTCATCGGTGACTGTGGCAGAGTCTTTCCATCTTGGTCACCCAGAGAGCTTTGGTTCATGTTGGAAAATACAACTAAGGCTCACAGTTTCCGGCTCCCACAAGCCTCCTGATGTCAGGAAATTGCCCTCCCTGAAGTGAAAACAGCAGGCATCAGGTCCACAAGCCTGTACATAAAAAGATCCCTTATGCTGGGAGCCAAATGTCACTGATGGAGTGGCTCCCAAAAGCTGCTGAAAAGAACAATATTAATAACAGTAATGATAATAGTGATCATAATAACACACATTAAACTTTAATTTATATGGGACCCAAGCTCCACAGCTCTGGGAGGGAATCACTCTCACAGCAGAGGGGATGGAATAAAGCAAGACTCCAACTGAAAGGAAATATGATACAATTTGGGCCCAGAGCCAGGCTTTAAGCTTCTGTGTGGACATAGAAAAAGAAAAAAAACCTCACCGGGCTTCAGACTAAGTCAGACGATGTGAGAGTTTTGAATTTCAGGGATACAACAGGGAAAGGTGAAAACATATGTTTTCAGCTCATTTCAGGGTAAGTACCCTTCATCATTTCAACTCAAAGCATAGAACGTATTACCCAGAGATGCCCTAAAGGACGCAGGAAGGAAGACAGTCCAGAGGTTGTCTGAGTCTATGTCTAAACTGGGTGCTCACTGCAACACGACTGGATGGGTTGAAAGATCAGCAGGCCATGCACTGTTTACAGGTAATGGTCAAACATTTAAGGACTAAAAAAAATAAAGTAGTTGTTTCAGTGGTTGGTAGGACATTTAAAACATTTTTCACAGGTATGAGAGAATTCAGTGACTCTAAAAATGGAGTCAAGAGCTAAAAATGGAGGTAAGAGCTAAAAGCAGGAATAACTTTTATTTATTGGGGCAGCATTGTGTAATGTTGAGCTCTCGGCCTTGGAGATCAGTCAGATTGGGTTTGGGTCTTGCCTCTGCTCCCCGTGTGATCTTCAATGTGTCACCCTAAACTTCCATTTCAGATGATCAAATTGAGAGCAATAATGGTATTTAACCTCACAGGTTAGAAAATACACAGTAAGTGTCAATATCTCTTATTCAATAGAAGTTTATTGATAAACCAACATCTTCCAGAATTGCCTGGTGTCCTTTTTTTTTTTGCGATACGCAGGCCTCTCACTGTCGTGGCCTCTCCCGTTGCGGAGCACAGGCTCCGGACGCGCAGGCTCAGCGGCCATGGCTCACGGGCCCAGCAGCTCCGCGGCATGTGGGATCTTCCCAGACCAGGGCACGAACCCGTGTCCCCTGCATCGGCAGGCGGACTCTCAACCACTGCGCCACCAGGCAAGCCGTGCCTGGTGTCCTTTATTTATGTGTGGTAACAATACTTAATGTGAGATATACCCTCTTAATAAACTTTGAAGTACAAAGCACCATATTTTAAACTATAGGTACTATGTCTATTACCTTGATTGTGGTGATGGTATCATGGGTATTTGCCTGTGTCCAAACTCATCAAATGTACACTTTATTTTTTTTTGTAACATCTTTATTGGAGTATAATTGCTTTACAATGGTGTGTTAGTTTCTGCTTTAAAACAGAGTAAATCAGCTATACATACACATATATCCCCATCTCTCTTCCCTATTGCGTCTCCCTCCCACCCTCCCTATCCCACTCCTCGAAGTGGTCACAAAGCACCGAGCTGAACTCCCTGTGCTGTGTGGCTGCTTCCGACTAGCTATCTGTTTTACCATTGGTAGTATATATAAGTCCATGCCACACTCTCACTTCGTCCCAGTTTACCCTTCCCCCTCCCCGTGTCCTCAAGTCCATTCTTTACGTCTGCGTCTTTATTCCCGTCTTACCCCTAGGTTCTTCAGAACCATTTTTTTTTTTTTAGATTACATATATATGTGTTAGCATACAGTATTTGTTTTTCTCTTTCTGACTTACTTCACTCTGTATGACAGACTCTAGGTCCATCCACCTCACTACAAATAACTCAATTTCGTTTCTTTTTACGGCTGAGTAATATTCCATTGTATATATGTGCCACATCTTCTTTATCCATTCCTCTGTCGATGGACCCTTAGGTTGCTTCCGTGTCCTGGTTATTGTAAATACAGCTGCAATGAACATTTTGGTGCATGACTCTTTTTGAATTATGGTTTTCTCAGGGTATATGCCCAGTAGTGGGATTGCTGGGTCCTATGGTAGTTCTATTTTTAATTTTTTAAGGAACCTCCATACTGTTCTCCATAGTGGCTGTATCAATTTACATTCCCACCAACAGTGCAAGAGGGTTCCCTTTTCTTCACACCCTCTCCAGCGTTTATTGTTTGTGGATTTTTTGATGATGGCCATTCTGACTGGTGTGAGATGATATCTCATTGTAGTTTTGATTTTCATTTCTCTAATGATTAGTGATGTTGAGCATCCTTTCATGTGTTTGTTGGCAGTCTGTATATCTTCTTTGGAGAAATGTCTGTTTAGGTCTTCTACCCATTTTGGGATTGGGTTGTTTGTTTTTTGATATTGAGCTGCATGAGCTGCTTGTAAATTTTGGAGATTAATCGTTTGTCAGTTGCTTCATTTGCAAATATTTTCTCCCATTCTGAGGGTTGTCTTTTGGTCTTGTTTATGGTTTCCTTTGCTGTGCAAAAGCTTTTAAGTTTCATTAGGTCCCAAATGTACACTTTTAATATGTGCAATTCACTGTATATCAGTTAAGCCTCCATAAAGCTTTAAAAATTTGCAACATAAAACATAGATAAAAGTTTATTGAGTATGATGAAGCAGTTCATATTTGAAGCAAAATAAGGGAATAATCCAATAAAACTTCCTGTGTACACAGGACTAAGATTTAATGAATACTTGCAAAGCAGAAGTTCAGTGTAACCATTTTTAACTTGAGTGGATCTGTGGGCAGATTTATTTTGAGACTGAGAACTTGGAGGACAGGATTCCTGCCTGCCTGACATCGGGATATAGTATGGGATTTGAGGACAGAGATGGGAACAGATGATGAATTACTTTAAGATTAGTCATTGTGTGACCTTTTTCCCCGAGACCACAGCCTCCCCCCAACCTAAACTGTAATTCATCGTGTCATCCTTTTCTACTGAGACCATTCTAGCTAAAACTGAAATCTATATTCTGATCTTAATTTATAGCAGATAAAGAACATTATAGTTTCTTAAATAAAAGCATATGTGCATATGCTAAAATGATTAAGTCTTCCTTCCTCACCAAACCTCTAATATCCTTTCTCACTAGCAGGTTCTTGCTTATCTTTCCATAATTTTTCTTCTTCGTTGTTATTTTGAAACTTGATTTAATGGGCATGACTACATATAGCTTGCAAACTGTCAAGTTTTACCCATTATGTTATATGTAATATTAATATTGACTATTATTGAATGCATGCTGTGTGCTCGTCATTTTTCTAAACACCTTATATGCATTAGCACATATAATTTTAACAGCAACACCTGGTTTACACACTGTGTGGCTTCAGTCAGGTTTCCTAACTTCTCTGAAGACCAGTATCCTTCTTGCTGAAATGGGCATAGCACAGCCATCCTAGCAGGGTTGGTCCACGTACAGTGTATTGAGTGGTGTCTGGTACCTAGGACTGACTAGGCCATAGTGACTACAGCCTCTTACACATACCTTTTTCTCTGCCCTGATAATACGTAAGACGAGGCGTGATTCTGGTTCACTTAGATTGTGCTGTATGGAAAGGAAGATCTATGCTATTTGAATCTTTTGGGTAGGTTTACTCTAGATAAACAAGACTGGTATGTATTAGACAAGTATAATTATTTTGTGTTTCCTGAACACATAGCGGGTTCATTATTATCCCAAGCACTAGGTATAAGAGCTTACTTTTTTACTTTTATTCTTTTACTCTCTCTTTTATAAAATCACTTTAGTGTTTTCAGACACTACTAGGGAAAGGTAATCCCGGTCTTTGATTTGTTCATTGACTCACCAAATTTAGTTTGAGAAAAAGGTGGTTGGATAATCAGTCCTTTCATCCAGGCTAGTACATTAAATTATGTGGTCGTAGACAAAATTCAAATAGCAAAATCAGAGTCCTTGAGGTTTGGATTTGAAAAAAACAATGCAGAACTCCCTGCCTGTTCCTCTAGAGCTTAAATAATTGCCCTGTGCCTCCCAGAAAGATCTCAAACTCACCATTCACCAGGTTGTGCAAACCCCACATTGAGATATGAGATTTGCCAACTAATTATTTTATGATTTGTGGATCTTTTTATAATAAAAGTCACAAAAATATAAACTTATGAGACATTTAATTATACTTTTTAAAAACCACGTTGATAGAATATTTTGCAATAAGAAAGACACAAGTCAGTAGAAAAGATACACTGAGAAGTACAGTATTTGTATTGTCATTTTTGTCCTTTTATCTGTAGGTAGGTGATCTTCAGATAAGAGAGGGAGAAGCCTTTTAGGTAGAGTGAGAACTGTCTACAAAGGCATGGAAACATGACGCAGCAAACTCTCTTTAAAAAACTCAGAGTAATTCTCTGTGGCTCCTGTGATCCTGTTGGGGGACCACGTGCATCATTCCAAGGGGCTTGGGTTCATTTGGTAGCAATGGGGAATGGCTGATACATTTGCAATAAGTGAAGTGATGTGATTAAATTTACATTCCACTAAGAGAAGTCTTTCCAGAACTACTGAATAGGTAAACTAGAGAAATATTATTGAATTAAATTATGAAAAATATTAAATGAACTAATATTATTATGGAAAACTTGATAATTATTTGGAAAAGTCAATTCTATTTGTGGGAGAATGGGAGGGCACTGGCTGAAGGTACAAGGGACTTTCTGAAAGGATATTGAAAGAGTTGGTATGGAGAATACTGAGTGATCGAAGAGGCCAGCAGCAGTGAGGGCAATGTAGAAGGGAATAGATCAGTAAATATCTTTGATGTGAGGCCCTTGACCTCCAATAATTAAAATGATCTTAAACAAAGAGATAGTTGAAAGAAATGGAATGGTCAGGCAGGACTGAGAGGTAAATCAGAAGTAAATGGTGGGGGCTTGGCAAAGCTTTGTGGTCTCTAGTGTGGTGATCCAGGGGAAGGTGGACATCATCAGTATATAGGGAGTAGCAGGAATGAGGAGGAGCTCACACAACATTATAAATCAACTATGCTTCAATTAAAAAAATTTAAAAAACCCAAAATTGCCCAAGGTAGCGTGTAATGAAAATAAAGGGGATCATGGTACCCTGGGAGCATGGGCATTTATCATAGTAAAGGGTAACACCTAATAGGTAATTATCATGAGTCCCAGTGTGGTGTAAATGTATTACGTGTATTAATTCATTTAACTCTCATAACAAACTTTTGAAGCGGATACTATTATTTTTTATTGAAGTATTTACAGTGTTGTGTTAATTTCTGCTGTACAGCGAAATGATTCAGTTATACATATATACACTTTATTTTTTATATTCTTTTCCACTATGGTTTATCTCAGGCTATTGAATATACTTCCGTGTGCTATACAGTAGGACTTTGTTGTTTATCCATTCTATATGTAATAGTTTATATCTACTAACCCCCAACTCCCAGTCCATCCCTCCCTGAAACTGATACTATTATTAAACCCATTTTACAGGTGAGGAAACTAAGAGGAAATTAATTACTCATTTGATGTCTGTGAGAAAATAGAAAATATATATTTTCGTCTTTGTGCCCAGTGCCTGACACAGGGCTCCTAAAACCCTTGTAAATTCCCGAGGTAAGAGCAGTAGGACCATCTTTTGTTTTAATGAGGCGACTCTGGTTGGGTTCCTGGATGGCTTCTGGATGGAGGTGCTGGTCACCAGAAAGAACAAGCCATGATCAGAAGGTTGGAGTTTTCAGCTCTAGCTCCCGCCCGCATTCTCCAGGGAGGGGGAAAGGCTAGAAATGGTGTTAATCGTTAATCATACCTACACGAGGAAGCTTTCATAATATTTGATCCCAAGGGCCGCTGTAACAAAGTACCACAACTGAGTGGCTTAAAACAACAGGAAATGTATTCTCTCACATCTCTGGAGGCTGGGAATCTGAAATGGAGCTGTCAGAAGTACGATGCTCCCTCTGAAGGCTCTAAGGAAGAATCCTTCCTTGTCCCTTCCCACATCTGGTGGTTGCTGGCAATGCTTGGGGTTCCTTGGCTTGTTGACGCATCCTTCCAGTTTCCGCCTGCATCTTCACACACCTTCTCCCTGTGTGTGTCTCTGGAGATGCTCTTCTCTTCTTATTAGGATACCAGTCATTAGATTTAGGCCTCATTCTAATTCAATATGATTCATGTTAACTTACCTCATTATATGTGCAGAAACCCTATTTCCAAATAAGGTCACATTCTGAGGTTCTGAGTAGACATGAATTTTGGGATACACTCTTCAACCCACTACAGACTTATTTATATTTGATATTCAGTATTTGTCTGTTTTGTTTGTTTGTTTGCTATGAGTTCATCCTTCTAAAATATTAATTCCGTAAAGATAAAGCGTTATCTGTTCTGTTCATTGATAGATGCACAGTGCCTCGTGGATGGCTCATCAATATCTGTTGAAACTAGAATTTCTTTTTAGTTGTGAATAAGTGTAAACAACATATTTTTAAAGTGAAATCTGAGAATCTAGTATTTATTGTGATTGGGCAGATATTTGGACTTATTTCTACATCTTATTTTTGCATATTTTATATTTAACTTTTTCTAGTTTTGTTTCCCTCTCTTTTTCACCTTCTGATAAAAGATTGAGTTTTATCTAAATCTATTTCACATCTCTTGTTTGGAAGTTAAACATAAGTATTGCAATTATTTCGTGGCTCTCTGCAGTTGTATTAGGCGTTCTTACAAAGTCTAAAGTTAATCAGCACTTAATACAGCCAAATACGTAAGTTCCACCTTGTTTTTAAATCAATCCAGATTATCATCCTCATAGTTTTTATTCTTACAATTAATTCTTACTTAAATTTACTTTAGAAAGTGTCGCTCTAGGACCTGGCTTCAAATGTAAGTGCTTCATCTTCAAGAAGATCCATGGGAAGAACCTTCTGACAATAACACGTCCCTGATAAATGTCAGATTACACTACTGAACAGGATAGAGGGAAGCCCTTCACCTCAAGTTGGTTATGATTTATAGCAATTTGGGAAATTACTCCTGTGGGTAGAATTGAAACATTTTTCTTTTCTCTTTGACTGGTCCCTCCAGAAATTGGGAACTCCAGTTCTGAGCAGCCTAGTCAGGTGAATGGGATGGACTGGCATGTATTTCTGGCACGTGCAAGAATCTCAGTGTTTTGGGGACTGAGAAATCCACTGAGGCAGAGCCTGATGGCAGGCCTTGGGCTTGACTTTCCTGGCCTTGAGAAGTCTGTTGGGAACTCAGTCTGAGAACTCCTTCTGGGGAGTTCTACCTCAGCCAGTTTGGAGGAGCCTGTATGATCAACTGACCAGACTTGTTTTGCAAACAAATTAGTCTTGACTTGGCCGTATTTGGTGGAGATGAGGGTAATTTTAGAGAGAACAATATTATGTTTCAGTGGATGTTAAATTCTAGTTCTGTTCATTGAGGTCTGTATTTATGAAAGTTATTATGTTATCCATACTTTTGCCCTGATGTTCTGGATGGAAAGAAAATTATCTAGTGAAATTATCACAGAGTGTAACTACTCATGAACTGTGACATTGCTTGCTTTAAGTCTGCAGCTAAAAGCACATGTACAATGCTTCCGTCACAATGAGGTATAAGTGATAATATGTACAGCCTATAAAGTGTTTCCCCATTAACGTACCTCTGAGCCTGTTCATGAGATCTGGTTAGTTTTCCCCCAAAGTGAATGACTAGGCAAACATAAAGGAGACCTAGCATGGAGGGACATGATCTGAACCGAGGGTAGCAGTCAGCACCCCAGCACCGAGGGATGGATATTTTGATCATCAGTGCTTTCTATTGAAAGATTTGCAGTCAAAAGGGGAAATGATGGAAGAATCTTCACATATTGAGGTCTGAGGAAGTCAGAAGGTTTATACGTGGTTTAACTTAAATTTTACTGATCAGAGCAGCCTGTTTTGTGGCCTTTCAGACATGCATTGTACATCTGCTTTGGCCATTGAGGAAGGGGATGGATTTGAAAGTCAAAATGGAGGAGCTGTGGTTCAGACATCCAAGGTAAAACTAGGTGGCCATTGTATACATGATTTGGGGCACATTCCTGTATTACTGAAAACTTGAGTTTTCTGAACTGTATTGCAGACAAGGACAAAAAAACCATCGGTGGGTGTGGTACTATCTCAGAATGTGGTTACTGCTTGTATTTTGCTCAGTTGTCATCATTCCCTGTGTTGTGCCTGTTAGATGTCTTACATTCCCTCCCTAACCTGAGGGAGGAAATCTATTCAAGGACTGAGTAGCAACACCGCCCTCCCTGTGGAATGACCAAGTGCTGGGTCCCCAGCGAGATGCCGTTGTCGCCCTCCTCCGGGCTTCCATGAAAAGTCGACCCGGCTACTGTGACTGTGGGGACTACTGACCATGGGGGAGAAAGACTCTCACCATCTTCCTGTCCCACAAGCCAGTACCTCAGAAGGACCCCCGTCGGTAGACATTACTGTACAACTGACTGCCCTTGAGCCCCCCCGGACTATGCTGGGTGGAGTGGAATAGGCTGGCTTGTGGACACACAAGTCCAGCTAGTGAGATTAACTGCTTTTTGTTTGCAAAGATCTGTACTGTGACCAACACAGTCTGTCTGGTGGCTAGGCCACCAGAATATTTCTTTTAAAGCCAGGCCTTCTCCTTCTCATGGGGGTGGCTCTGGGTTTGTGAAAAACAGAAGTGGCCTTACCTTCCTTATAACTGGGCAGGGCACTGCCGCTGTTGACGCCCTCTCCATTGACTCGGTAAGCTCCCAGATTTGCCCACATCCGGGCAAATGACTGTCCTGAACATAGTAGGTGTCTTATTCTTCATACTCTGGCTGCTGCTGTCTGTATTGAGTTTGTGGCATCTGGTTGCAGTGCCCCCTACATGCCTGACCCCGCAGAAGAGGGGAGGACCAAGATGTCAGGGTTGTGCAGGGTATGTAGGGGTGGAGAGTGTGGTCAGGATGGCTGCGCTCTTGCTTCCTGTCCATCGCCTGCCTGACCAGTGCCCGCTGCACCCACACCTGCTCACGTTGACTGCCCTTCCTACCTACTTGTCCCTGGCCCCAGCTGGTGACAGCTTATCAGAGGGGCGGTGAGGGGTGTGCCCCTCGACTGGTTTCCCTGGTAACTAATGAGCCCACCTGATGTCAATTCCCCTGTAACTGGTAATCTCCCCTTCCCCCCACCCTGGAAGAAGGCTACCAACACGTCCTGCCTGCCAAGCGCCTCCCACAGTGGGGTGTCGCTCCAGGACCTTGTTTCAGATGTGTAAGCTCCCTCATCCATTAAACCACTGATGTCTCTGTAAAAAAAAAAATAAATAAATAAATTTACTTCATCTGAAATGGGACACTGGGGTTTTAAAAGATTATAACTGCCTGGAAAACAAAACATTGCTAGGCCAACAAATTCAAACCAAGCCTCAAATACTTTCATAAAATTAATAATAAATTTGGAGTACATCCCGTTAACAGGAAGAAATATGTGTGGTAGCCTAGTCCAAAGCAATTCTTTTAAGCCCACAAACTTAGATATTTAATTTGTTCCCCTGTACTTATTGAACTTCATGCTTTTGTTCTGCCCTCAAATTCCTTTATTTTGCAGTGCATTTCTTTTTATTTAAAGCTTTCTTAGTTGTTGTTGTTTTTTTTTTTTTTTGGGGGGCTACATTGGGTCTTCCTTGCTGCACACGGGCTTTCTCTAGTTGCCGCAAGTGGGGGCTACTCTTCGTTGCGGTGCATGGGCTTCTCATTGCAGTGGCTTCTCTTGTTGCAGAGCACGGGCTCTAGGTACGCGGGCTTCAGTAGTTGTGGCCCGTGGGCTCAGTAGTTGTGGCTCGTGGGCTCTAGAGCGCAGGCTCAGTACTACTGGCGCACGTGCTTAGTTGCTCCGCGGCATGTGGGATCTTCCCAGACCAGGGATCGAATCCTCGTCCCCTTCATTGGCAGGCAGATTCTTAACTACCGTGCCACAGGGAAGTCCCTGCAATGCATTTTTAAGGTGGCATTTTTCAGTAAGAGCCTCTGAGAATTGATCTAAAAATGTCTTTATGTTGTCCTCACTTTGGAAGGGTAATTTATCTGGCTCTGGAATTATGAGTTGATAGCTATTTTCCTCAGTCCTTTGAAGAGGTTATTTCACGGTTTGGGGGCATCTGTTGTTGCTGATGAAAAGTCTGCTGACAGTCTGTTTGTTTTCCCTTTCCAGTATTTTTTCCAGTTGTTTTCCTTTGATGTTCTATTTTGTTTTTTGTAGTAAAACTACAATGTCTTTGTGTTTATCTTGCTGAGAACTTATTTATCGAGCTGGAGACTCATCTTTCTTCAACGTTGAGAAACTTCTCATTATGTTTCCTCAAATATGAGCCCCTCTCATTCTCTCTATACTTTTAACTCCTCTTAGATGTATGCTGGACTTTCTCAGTCTCCACCTGTCTCTCTCTTTGCTGCTGATTTTCCTTCTCTCTCTTACATTCGTGATGCTTCCGTCAGATCTGTCGGTTTGCTAGATGTTACTTCAATCATATCTAATCTCAGGCAAAGTTACTCTACTTAAATCTTTGTTTATTAGTAAAAGTCTTATTTTGGACATTTTCAAATTGGCTTTTTTCACACTGTATCTCTATTTAATTTATTTTCTCCATTTTTATGCTTTAATCTCCTTTGTGTCTTTAATATAGTTAGTTAATACTCTTCTTTTTCATTTTGTTGCTATTATAGCTAGTTCTTTTTTTACATTTTTATTTTTATTTATTTTTCTAAACTTTCATTTTATATTATAGTTGATTTACAATGCTGTGTTAGTTTCAGGTGTACAGCAAAGTGATTGAGTTATGCATATATCTGTTCTTTTTCAGACTCTTTTCCCATATAGGTTATTACAGAGTACTGAGTAGAGTTTCCTGGGCTATCCAGTAGGTCCTTGTTGATTATTCTATATATAGTAACGTGTATATGTTAATCCCGACTTCCTAATTTATCCCCCCCCCACCTTTCCCCTTAAATTTGTTTTCTAAGAATAGCCAGTTATTGAGACATTAATTCTTAAATTCATTACACCTGATAATCTTTATGGGGCTGTTAATGTTTTGAGTTTTTCTCACTGGAGTACTGTGTGGGGTTTCCTCATTGATTCTGGAGGGGCCTTGGGTTTTTAATGGACCAGATTAGGTTTTCGTTTGTTTTGTTTTGGAACAGTTTTAGGTTCCCAGCAAAATCGAGAGGAGGGCGCAGAGATTTCCCCTACAGCCCGGTCCTTACGCATGCACCGCCTCCCCATGACCAGCATCCTGGCTAGAGGGGTGCGTTTGTTCCAGTTGACGAGCCTACATTGACACATTGTAACCGCTTAAATACCGCAGTTTACAGTAGGCGTCACTCTTGGTGTTGTACATTCTATGAGTTTGGACAACTGTGTAAAGACGTGTATCCATCGTTATCAGACTTTTTTTTTTTGGCTGCGTTGGGCCTTCAGTTGCTGCATGTGGGCTTCCTCTAGTTGTGGTGAACGGGGGCTACTCTTCGTTGCGGTGTGCAGGCTTCTCATCCCGGTGGCTTCTCTTGTTGCAGAGCACGGGCTCTAGGCGTGTGGGCTTCAGTAGTTGTGGAACGCAGGCTCAGTAGTTGTGGCTCATAGGCTCTAGAGCACAGGCTCAGTAGTTGCGGTGCACAGACTTAGTTGCTCCGCAGCATGTGAGATCTTCCCGGACCAGAGCTTGAACCCGTGTCCCCTGCATTGGCAGGCAGATTCTTAACCACTGCACCACCAGGGAAGCCCCCAGACTAGTTTTTAATGTTAATTTACGATCTTATGACACAGGCCTGGGTTTTGTTTTTTCATTGGTGGTTTTTTTTTGGCGGTACGCGGGCCTCTCACTGTTGTGGCCTCTCCTGTTGCAGCCTCTCCTGTTGCAGAGCACAGGCTCTGGACACGCAGGCTCAGCGGCCATGGCTCACGGGCCCAGCCGCTCCGCAGCATGTGGGATCTTCCCGGACTGGGGCACGAACCTGTGTCCCCTGCATCGGCAGGCAGACTCTCAACTACTGCGCCACCAGGGAAGCCCCTCATTGGTGTTTTTAAACCACATCTAATACCCTTGACAGAGTTATTTCCCAGAGCAGTCAGCAGAGTTTTCATGGAAGGAAATACTCTTTAGGAATCTGGAATTTATGCGAGGACTTAGTTCCAGTTCATAGTTTTCATGGACTTAAAGACACATCTTTTCTATCTTTCTGGGTAGCAGAACATTTGTTCTCATCATCTATGACACAGATCTTAGTCCGAAACCCTGAGGGCCCTCCCAGCATCAGTCCAGGTTTATTGTGCTGGTTTTATTTCTCTTTTATTACTAAAACCCTGTAATTCCCTTTCATTCTTTTGAGTTCATTTCTGTGTCAGTTTGTTATAATTTTTCAGCATATATATGATTTTGTAACAGGAGTGGGCTTACCTCTATCACCTTAGACTGCCCAGGTTGCTAGAAGTATCCTTTATATTTAGTATAGTTCCAGGGATTACACACTATACTCATGTAGACCTTGGAATATTTTGCTTAAGAACAGTAGGAAATGATGCCAGTCTGCAAATCCCACCTGAAAAGTAATGGAAAATATTACTTGGTGGTCAGATAGGCCCCGTAGAGGGTAGTTTAATTAGAACCTTCCATAACAATAGGGAATTTTAACTTCTTCATTTATATTTTTCTACTGCTGTATTTTCCATATCATCTGAAATGAACAAGGATTGTTTTTGAAATGATAAAAGCTGATTTAGCGTAATAAACACAAACACAGGGCAAAGGGTGATACCCATGTGATCGGGAGATGCAGTGTTTCCACCCATGATTTCTCATTCTAACACCACCCCTTAATAGCACTTGGGTTTGTATTTTTAAACAGAGCCATACTTGACTGTGATTTTCCCCCTCATTTCCACCCCATGAATCTGAGATGAGATTTGACATTGTGTTGTTGCTTTTTTCCTTCTCTCAAGAATACGTATTTGAAGAATTTATAGGAACAAAGGATAGAACTTCTGTAAAAAGAGGGGCGGTTTCCTCTGAACAGCAGGGATGAGCGGGCACTGGATCTTTGGGTGGTTTCCCAGATGCTGGATTTCTGGCATGTCTGCATTTCCTCTCCTGGCAAATGCCTGGCGTCTCACCACCGACAGTAACTTCTTTTTTTCTCGCCTGCCCACAGCCTGCCAGTGTCATTTGAAAGAACGTGAAAAACTGTACCAGGCATGTCTCTTCATCAGATCAAAGTGAATATATGTATATGAAAATTCCATCTGAAATGTGAAATGATTTAAACTCCTCATTGAACAAGGGAAGATTTCACCAGCTAGTATTGGGGCGGAAAGGAGCCAAAATTTCCCTCACAGATGTGCAAACAGTGTTTGTGCTTCTCCTCTTTTTCAGCACGAGGAATGGAAATGAGGTTAGAGGACCCCAAGACATCTGAGAAAGCAGTTAGTGTGTTCTAGAAGCACTAAGGCTTTCTGCGCCCAACAAGTGCTCAAGTTAGTTCTTCCCCAGTCCTTTGGATGGGTGCACCCCTTGAGCTGAGAAATTGTACACCACTTCCTGTCCCCAGTAGAGACTGATTTTCGACTCCAAATCTTTATTTTTTAATTCTTTATTTGCAAACATCTCCAACCAGCAAATTTCAGCTGAATGTGTGCTTGCCCTGAATAGAATTACATTTTCTATTTCCCTTGCAGTCCAGTGTATCAAAATGACTGTGTTCTTGAAGTGTCATGTGGGATTTAGAGATGTTTCCAAAGGGAGCATATGTTTGTTCACCCTCTTCCATCCTGCTGGGAGTTGTGATGGCTGGTACTTGAGCAGCCATCTTGCACTCTGAGGTAAAGGCTGTATGCTGAGGTTGCCAGAGTAGCAAGAAAGAAGAAACTTTGGTGCTGAAAAATTCAAGAAACTACCCTGCTCTATATTGCCAGTCTTCATACCTCTTTTATGGGTGAGAGAAATATATTTGTGTCTTACTACGTTTTACTTTGGATACCCCATTGTTCTCAAATGGACCTTATCTTAACTGACATAACTTCTTCTAACTGCAGTTTTCATCTTGTTCTATTGCACCATATAACAGCTTTCAGGCAAAGTTCACAATTCTTCTCCCAGTTTCCCTTCTAAGAAATCCAGGATACTAATCTGTAGGCTGATCCTCCAGTAGAGAAAAGCTGGCACTCTTGGATTTTGGAGTGCTGGAGTTGTTTAAATATGGACCTTCCAGTGTCATCATTAAGCAGTTATTGAACATAGACATTGTGCATTCTCCATCCCCTGCCTTCCCGATTATTTTTTGTTTTGAGTAGCAAGTAGCTAACTAAGCTAGAATAACACAAATTTAAAATATACACTCTATTAATGGGGAGCTGATTGCAATGTAAATTTTCCAAGTAATTTAGAAAGAATGCCATTTTGAGAACAATTTGCCGAAGTTTTCCCCCCTTATTTGACTTCAGACTGGGGAAAACTAGTGCTTTAATTACAAGCTAGACAAATAGTCTCTGAAATCTTGTTTAGTGAGTTCAGATATAATGAGCTTTCCAAAAGCGGTGAGAAGGAAAAATGATCATTTATTCATGTGGGTTTTGCTTCTTGGCATTTGTGATTGCATTTGTTTGGTGTAGTTCACTACTGAGATTTAAAAAACACTGTTTCCAGTGTAAGGCAGAAAGGTGCCAAGAGTCAGTCTTTGGGAGCACCCTGCTCATTGACCAGCAGGGAGCCAGCCAGCACCAGGGAGGCAGAGGAATGTGGAAGGCAGTGCCCCCTTTTTCCTGTTACTGACTCCAATACATTGCCTATTGAACTTGCAGCCAGAAGTGAGGCTTGTCTGTATCCCGTACCCTGTTCTGTCCTCAATCTGGCCTGCTTGTGTTGTCAACGTCTTCGGCTTCCCGGCACGTTTGTGATTCCCCAGGAATAGAAGGCAGGACCGAGACCACTGGAGGGTCAGTGGTGACATAAAGGGATGACCTTCAGATATCATCAGGGTGGCCAGCTTAGGGTCCCTCATCCAGCTGGGGCCGTGCTAGACACTCACCCTGATGCACTGCCAGCTGTCCCCCTTTTCCTCTGGACCGTAAGTCCTGAGAAGACAGAATTGCCTTCTTCTTAAGCATCGTCATGTCCTCAGTACCTGTCACAACGACCAGCATAAAACAGGTGTTCAACGCATGTTTTTCAGAATAACCAAAGGCCCCTTTATCTTCAGAATAAAGTTTAGGTTCCTTTGCGTGTCATTCAAGACACTTCAAAGTCTGGCTTTAACCTCTTTTTTCTTTTCTTTCTTTTTTTTTTTTAAATCAGCCTCATGTCCTACTTTCCCCTGACAATTACTGAATCACCGTATTGCAGCCACTACAGCTTCCCAAACAGGTTTGCATCCTTACGCCCTGTATATATTTTAAGAGTACCCTTGGCAGACTTTTAAGATCCAGCTTAAGTGTCACCTCCGTGCAGCATCTCCCAAGCCCCGCAACTGCTTGTGAAATGAATTTACTAACAAACACGTGCAGGTTAGCTATTCTGTCCTGAGGCGGCTCTTACCAGCGCTTGACGGTGGGTGGACACTAAGCTGAAACAAAGGAAGTGAGGGCTCAGAATCATGGCCAAGGGTTGGTCAAGTCCACATTAGAAGTCCCGCCTACTGTATTCTTCAAGAAGAAAGGTGAGCTTGTGGAATGGAGAACCAACAGATCACGTAGCTGCTCTGTTCAGTAAGACTTCGCCTGGCTAACTTTCCCTTACTATCTCTAATCCCGTTGGCTTCCAGCAACACCAAATGCTAACCATTTTCTGGGTAACCCACCTCGTCTTAGTGGCATTGCCTGTGCTCTCCCCCCTGGCCCCTATACTGCCCTACTTCAAACCTGCCTGGCCAACTCCGACTCCACCTTGAGGAATTATATCAATAGTCTTTCTCTAGGAAGCCCTCATTGATCACTCCTTCAGTCTGCATTATGTCTATCTCTGGTCTTCCTATTTATAATGAACTATTTATATGTCAAACCCATCTCTGAAGAGCCACCTGGAGATCTCGCTGAAAACACCAATGATATAGGATCAGACCTTTCAGGAGTGAGGTCTGAAAGTTTGAATTTTAATATCTTCCCCGGATGATGTCAGGTGTATTCAAAACCGCTTCTCTGGATTGTGAGTTCCTTGAGGCTGGGCATCTCTTGTAAACGTTGTGTGCTTAGCAGAGTGACTCATACACAGAGGTGGACAGTGTACGCTCACTGGCTGGATGAGTGGGTGAATGAATGACAAAGCCCTGAGCGGCATGGGAACAAACCGACTCCACGTCTGCCCCACGTGGCCTCCTCCTCCCCCTGCCTTGGGCCATCTAGTCTCACCTCTGAATGCTTCCCTTTCATAGCTGCACCTGCCTTTACCTTTTATTCTATCTTAGGATAAAACCCTTCCTTGAGATTTAGCTCTTGTGTCTATGGTAATGTGCTGTGTAATTTATTTACGTTGTAAGTTAGTTGTCTTTCATCTGTCTTCCCGCAACAGAATACAACCTGCAAGACGACAGGGATCTTTGTGGATTTTGTTCAGAGCAGCATTTCAGTAGATATTTGGTAAATGAGTGAATACATGAGTGGATGAATGAACTTCCTGAGGTGGATCCACTTTTGTTCAGCTTCTACTCTTGAACTCAATTTGTGCAACTGTCCTTTCTTACCTGTTGGCTCATTTCTGCCCGGCAGTCCTCCCACAGTTTTGTCTGCCTGCCAGCCTCCTTGCTGGACACCCGAGTTCTCAGGCTGTGTCCATGACCATCATTTCAGCCATACCGGGGACTGGCCCCTCCTAAGAACTTCAGAATGTCACTGGCCATTCCGAATTTCTGAGCGATCGAGGGAGGGTCCCTGGCTTTAAAATGACGCCATTTCCGTGAAAGCAGAGGTGTCTGCTGCCGTCTTTGATTTATTCCAAGGCTGGGCCAGGAAGCCTCTGTCTCCTACTTGGAATGCACAGAGCTCCCCCTGGGAAATAAAGATGACACCAGTTAGATTCATCGCTGCAGACGGCACCCTTCACCGCGTCCTCCTAGATGATTCCACACTTGGGCAAGCCCTCTGGGGCAGAATGGCTGGCTTCCAAGGCTGTGTGGCTTGCTAATGAGCTGCTTGGCCGAATCTTTTTACCTTGAGGTCACTGGTTTGCAAATGGCCCAGACTCCTGGTGATAAGAAGTGCTTATGTTGGACAGCTGGGCTTCAGTGTGTCTGAGACACGGTGTGCTTTCAGGCCAGGCCCTAGTGAGTCATTGTTTCTTGTTCTTATCACAGGGACAGACTCAACACCAGGCCTGTGTCTTTCTTCTGTGTGGGCCTGGTCCCTGAGGCAGATGGCAGGAGGTGGCCATTTGGAGAGGAGGCCTAGGATCTTTGATTGGGGGGTCTGAGCATATCCATATGTGACTGGAGACCTCGGGGGAGTGCAGAAGTGGGGGGAGCAGAAGGGGAAGTGAGGGGGGGAGGCGGCAGCAGGGTCTACAGGAGGATGCTGTAGTGGAGAGAACACCTGGTCGGGTCTCAGACAGGCACGGCTGCAGATTCTGATGCTGCCAGTTACTTGCTATGTGGTCTTGAGTTAGTTAAGAGAATGAATTTCAGACTCTACTTTCCTGATCTGCAAAATGGAAATGATAAGGTGTATCTTATGAGGTTATTATATGACCCATGTGTGTAAAAGTTGTATATGAACTGTAAAGTGCTGTAGAAATGGAAATCAGATCATTAACTAGCTGAGCCTTTACCCAACAGTTAAGAAGCATTAGATTCCTTTCTCTTTTTTTGTAATCCAAATCCTAACCTTTAGAGACATACCAATTATCTTCTCATTAACTTAGATGAAGTTAGAGGGTTTTACGCAGAGATCATCTAATCTAACCAGCCGTGGTAACGAGGAGCTGCCACCTAGAGATCTGTCCACCACCCTGTCTGTTCCAGCTGTGTATGCACAGCACTCCTGTATATGCGCGTACGCGTACACACAGAGCCTGGCACATGCACAGCTAGTACACGAACAGCTGGCATATGGGCTTGTATCCTAAGTCTTCTGGAGTCTAAATCCTGTGGTTTTCCCTGTGTGCTGGAACAGGAAATCTGGGGAGAATAGGGAGAGACAAAGCATCCTTGGGTCAAACAATGGGGTAAACTTAGCAGTCCTTGTTTCATACATAGTTATTCATTTCCTAGGAACCTCAGGGAATACGAGAACCTTCCCCTGAAAGAGGCTCAATGAAGTCACTTTCATTTCATTCATTCATTCAGTCATTATCCAAGTATTTATTGAGTACCCAGGGTATGCCTGACATTGCTCTAGGCCCTGGGATACCAGGCGTAATGAGTCAGTCCAGGCTGCTGCCCTCATAGACTTCTCTGGAAAAAGATGAAGAATTTCCTGGGCATAGTTGTTTTTATCGTCCATGCTGTAGTACCCCTACTGGGGAGATTGTGCTCAGCTCCAGGTAATTTTAACAGAGAATTCTGCTCCTAAGAATTTATCTTTAAAAAATTGCAGATTGCACAAGTATCTATTTATAAAGATGCTTCTCACAATATTATTTATGTTAGCAAAGAGTGGAGATCTACCTAAATGTAGATCAAGAGGGAAAAGTTTAAGTACATCGGCAGCATATCCACTGAATGGTACTTTATATTCACCTTTTCCAGTCCATACAGCATGCTTCCAATTTGAAGGAAAACAAAACAAAACGAAAGTACGGATATCTGTGAGTAGAATAAGTGCAGGGGAGATGCATTTAAATATGCTGGCATAATTCCTCCAGGTTACTGGAGGTGGTTGTCATTGTCTTTATTGGTCTGTGGCAGATTCCTGGGTTTGAATTCTCTTTTCATGGGTGTGACCTTGAGAACATGACCTGAATCCCCTAAACTTTCTTTCTAAAATGGGAATAAAGATGACCTTGCAAGGCTGTTGTGAATTTTTAATGAGATAATGTATGTTCAAGTGTACGTTGCACAGTGCCTGGTTTGGAATTAGAAGTTAATAATGATCTGTTTATCCATGTTATTTTCTAAGGTGTCTACAATTAATATGTATTACTTCCTTAATCAGAAGAAAACCCAATCAATATTATACAGAGAAAGTGAGGGAGGGGAGCCTGACAGCCAGGTCCTCTGACAAGCAAGACATCAAAGGTCCTTGCTGTTATCTACCACGTAGTGGGTAATGAATATTAGCTTAATCACGCAATGACTGTGTCGCGGGAGGAATTGCCTTAAGAAGTGATACTTTTATGAATAGGAGTCTTTAGGAGAAATGAGAGCCTGTATCTTAAGGTCTCTCATGTTCAATGGAGGGAGATTAAGGTTAGAAGGCAGAGCTACCCCCAGTGCACAGACTTTGTCAGTTCAGTCTGGGAAAGGATGCCCCGCAGAGGATGCAGCCGGTGAGGAGTGAGCTCCTTGTTGCCATCAAGCCGGAGGAAGGAACCCACTTGACTGTGAACTTGTAGGGAGAATTCCTGCACTGAGTGGAAGGTGGACGAGCTCCCTTCCACCCCCTGCGGTGCTGTGTGTTCATGAACTATCAGGATGGAATTTTTTTTTTCCTTTGTCACTTCCTGGAAACTGCCACGCCCCCACACCTGCTTTGTTCCAATATCACACGTGCGATAAGTCTGTTTCTGGCACCTTGCATTGTGGTGCAGCCTCACCCACAGGAGCCTGATAAAGTCCTGGTGTCCCCAGTGACTCTGGAGGCCACCCAGAGAGGACACTCCAGGGATGCTTCCCTGACTGCAGTTTTGGGGGACAGCCTGGCACTGAAGTGGGGAGGCTACATTTAGATCTCGACCGCTCTGCTCACAGGAGAGTTACCGGGGACAAGTTTTGCAAACTCTTCAAGCCTGGCTTTCCTCATCTGTAAAATAAGAATTACAAGTTGTTTATCATGGGCGTTTTTTGAAAATCAAATGCAGACCAATTGGAAAAATATGAAAGAACCTCGTACGCAGATAGTTCTTGCACCTCCTTTTCCCAATTGCATCTTCCCTTTCTTCTTGCCCCCCTCTCTTCCTACTTTTCTCCCTCATTTTTTCTGTGTGTGTGTGTGTATTTTCCCCTCCACTTTCCCTAATAGGAATCTCTTAATTTCGCCTGGTCCTTTTAAATTTGTAAATATGTGTTCCGATGCTTTGTCAGTTAGCCCTCACTGAAAAGTGAACAAGTTTTCAGAGTGGAGGGTAGAAAGAAAGAAAAAAAAGGATGAAAGAAGAAAGAAAGCCCAGACCATTCATGTGTATGTGGTAGGAGCTCAACTTTACAGGTGAGGAAACCAAGATCAAGAGAAATTAAACAATGTGTCTGAAGACACAGGGCAGGAAAGACAGGCGTGAAACCTGGACCGCCCCCTCTATCTCAGGAACTAAGGAAATCCTGGCTTCTCTCATTTGTTTGATGCATTGACTGAATTTTAAGAGAAAAATATAAAAATAAGGTGAAATATTGGATCCTATTTACTATAAACACTTTAGAAACTGCTACAAAAATCCATGCAACGCTTTTTATGTTGTCATTTGGGGAAAAAAAAGTTTAAAATCTAAATTTGAGGATCTTCTTAAATGTCAGACTGAAGCCAAATGGCCTTTTACAACCCTCCCCCTCCCTTTCGGCGGCCCGTTTAATTGTTGCTGGCTAGCTGGGCATTTTCTGGTAGGAAATCAAATAGGAGATGGCCAGATGCTTTGGCAAAGGGTGACTGGTAGACTTCTCAATTAAAATAAATCACTGTGATTGAGTCATCGAGCAGAGGATTTGATGGCAGCAAAAAGGAACGTGCTGATGTGTTTTGAAAGGCTGGTGTCTCCTTGCGTGCAGCGTGAGGAATGACATGACTTGGGGCCAGTCCCCCGATGGGCTCCAGAAATCCCTGGAAACACGCTGTCGCCATCCTCAAGCAGGGCTTGGACATAGGGCTTGTCCTCAAGCATGGACACAGTATTGTTCATTGGACTTCCGACTAGACAGCCAGTTTGATTATGATTTGGCAGACGCTTAGGTCTCTGAAATAATTTGAAACCTGCCCCGATCATGACTGAATATCAAGTCATAAAACGAAAGAGCTGACAAGGCAATCATCCCAACCCCTTCATTTTACAGATGAACAAACTGAGGCTCACGGGAGCCCAGGCAGAGCAGGGAGTCGGGGTGAGCTGACCCACGTTGGGGTTTCCATCTGTCCACTTGCTGGTCCTGTGGCCTTGGCCATGTCCTTCTGTGGTCCTGGACCCCTGTATCCTCATGTGTAAAATGGTAAAGACCTACCTCCTTCACAGAGTTAAGGAAACCAGAAACACTAGCTTTAAAGTCCTGAGCAGAGGGCCTGGCCTGGAGGAAGAACATGATACACGGCAGTGAAAGCAACTCGCCCAGGGACACATGCACAGCTTGGCAATGGCCCAACCAGGGCTTGTGTTGGAGTCTTCGACTCACTACCTCTGTTAGCCTCACAAAGTAAAAGATTGAGATGGCCTGGAGGGAGCGCATGGGGGAGGGCCGTGTCTGCGGGAAGGGAGGTCATCAGAAAATCATCGGCTGTTGGGCTGGGGCTGCTCCCTCCAGGTCTTCATCTGACGCACTCAGAAAAACGACTCACTAATCCAGTGTCTCAGCCCTCTTGTCTCTCCGCTGATTCTGACCCTTTCCTGGACTTGCTTCTTAGGTCGGTTATGACTTTAAGCTAAAAGAGTCCAACGCTGGTGGTGGAACTATAGGCTTTAACTGATCAATAGGCTCGTACTCCTGAGGACTTCGCCCTGTGTCTGTATCCACGAAGGAGGCCACTCTTGCCCCTGTGGTTCTTGTGAATCTTCTGGATCCTCTAACACTCTCTTTGTTTCAATAAACCCAGTAAGTCACTCATTTAGCCATATATTCAGTTTATTGAGTTAGTAAATATTAGGGTCTACAAGATTCTATACAAGCTACAGCCCTAAGAGAGGAAGAAGTATGAAATGCATCACTCCAGTTCAGTTGGATAGCTCTATGAGAGAGAGAGCTCAGGCCTCTAGGGCCACGTGGAGGCTTTGCCCAGGGCCCAGGGGTCTCAGAGGAGGAATTACAAAAGAGGTAAGAAGAGTGGAGACTCAAAAGAGGGAGTTTTCCAAGCGGCCCCGGGGGGGATGGAGATGACATTCCAGATGGTGTCAGGTGCCTGTGCAAAGGAAGTGAGGTTGGAACTTGCATGGTATGATTGGGAATTTTAAGTCCTTTCATGAGAATGGTATGTATAATATGCAGGAGTTTCAGTTACTGAATCATGAGAATTCCAGAGGCTGGCAAGGTGCGCTAGGCTGTGAATGACACTCTTGGAATTGTTCATTGTGGCAGCCCTAAGGCAATGTCATGAAGACCTGCATGCCAAGGAATATGGGGTTTTTCCTGATGGCAAAGGGAAGTGAGATGTATTACAATATGGAGGTTAAGAACATGGCCTCGGGCACTGTGCTACCAGGGCTTGTAGCCTCATTCCGCCACTGTGTGTTTTTGGACACGTTGCTTAACCACTCTCTGCCTTGATTTCCTCATCTGCATGGGAATGCTGAAAGTATCCACGTCATAGTGTGGCCGGGAGAATGTAATGAGTTGAATTACATAAAACATTTAGAATTGTGCTTTTAACCTAGTGTGGCCGTATTATCATCATTCATGGGTTTTTAGAAGGAAAAAAAGTTAGGCAGATGGTCTTCTCGCCAAGTGACTCTTATAATAATGAGAAAGACGGTTTTGAAAAGGATAGGAAAGGAAGCAGGGAGAACATTAATAAGTAGTCGCAGGTATCCAGGGGAGAGAAAACGAAGATCTAAAGTTTGACAGAGGCCGTAGGGATGGAGGAGAGGAAGGTATCACTTGATGACAACCTCATTAACTGGGTGTCAGGCTACACCATTACCTCATTAATTGAGGTATTGTATTAGTTTGGCTTCTCCAGGGAAACAGAATCAATAGAATCAATGGGGGGAGGGGAGAGAGAGGAAGAGAGAGACAAAGGAACTGGCCAATATGATTATGGAGGCTTCTCTCTGCTTGACTAGGTGACCTGACATTAAGGGAAATATTCGTTAACTGAGATGTTCAGAATGCTCACTGTTGAGGTGAATTCAGATATTTACTTACATCTTTATAGCATGAGAACATGTCTGAGACGCACAGCGCTCTAATCAGTGCTCAGCAGGGCAAAGTTGAAAGAGACATGACTCTCCTCATAGGGTAACCATGACCCAATCCCACAAAGTCTTTCAGTCTTATTTTTCTCAGTGTGGAAAGTTAGAAGGTTGGGCCAAATGTTACGTAAGATCTTTCCTGACTTGCCTAATTTTAAAAATCTGCGTCTAAAAAAATACAGCGTGATTTCTGTAGTTCGGCTTTATTTCATCTGTGCACTGTGTCATTTACCTTCCTCTGTTCTTGGCAGGAGGATTAGAGCTAGTACTGCCAAAGAGCCAAGCGCATTCCCTGGGGATGGGATTTGGCAGGAGCAGATGCGACAGTGAGCAGGTGGATCCCTAGCCATGAGGGAGAAAGACGAGAAGAGATTCAGAATTGTCATAAATGAACAATGCCATAGCAAAGGGGTTGGATGATGCCTTTTCATGGGCCCTGGGGCTCTTGGTAGGCATTCCCTAGGACTTGGAATTTGTTTCAGAGAAGCACAAAGTGTGGAGGGAAGGGGCTGGGGGCACATCTCCAGTTGCAAAGACATTACAAACAATGATTTACTGAGGACCTACTATTGCCAAGAGCTGACCTTGGCTGGAACGGTAGAAGGTCATGTGAGAAACACCATCTGAATGAGACCTGCTACCATCCTTTAAAGGACCTTATGGCAGAGTCAACCAAGAAGTGAACAAATATGGAGCAGAGGGAATCAATGCTGAGGATAGGATATGTTTTAGAACACTCTAAACTCTGGGTTCCAAATTGGAAGACAAAAACCACAGCTCTTGCGTGGCTCTTTAAAAATCTCCTGTCACTCCTGTGCTTAGTATTAATGTCCTGCACAGCCCAGACCTGTGTGGAAATAGGTTAACTTAATTTGCCACTGAATAGATTTTCATAGTAAGAAGGGAACTTTTACTCCTCTTCCCCAAAGAGGAAAATATTGAATATGAACAATTCAAGACTGAAGCAGAAGTAACTTAACTGATGAGCAAATCTGGGGAAAAAATACTGAACTTGTCCAACTCAGTCTCTTCTCTCGCCTCTTTAAAATCTGTCTGTCTAGACAAAGGGTGAATTTTCTATTCATCCATGGAGCAAACTCATCTGAGTAGATGTTAGGGTGTAGGGTGGTCTTTTAGTCAGGATGGGCCAGGGCATGCTGCAGTAACAAATGGCCCCAAAGCTTCAGTGGCTTACAAGTACCAAGATACTTGTCCGTCATGAGTCAGCTGTGTCTCTGTTCCACAAGGTCTTCGCTTCTGGTCCCAGGCTTAGGGAGAGCCTCTTTCTGGACAATTGTTGGCTGCTATGGACTGAATTCTGTTCCTTCCAAATTCATATACTAAAGCCCTAAGCCCCAATGTAGTGGTATTTGGGAGATAGTTAGGTTTAGATGAGGTCATGTGGGTGGGGCCCTCATGATGAAATTAGTGCCCTTATAAGAAGATACACCAGAGAGCTTTTTCTCTCTCTTTTTCTCTGCCATGTGTGGACACAAGGAGAAAGTGGCACTTTGCAAGCCAGGAAGAGAGGTCTCAACAGAACTCTACCATGCTGGCACCTTGATCTTGGACCTCCAGCCTCTAGAAGTGTGAGAAAACACATTTCTGTTGTGAAGTCACCCAGTCTATGGTATTTTGTGATGGCAGCCCAAGTAGCCTAATACTGTGGTCTTGAGGCAACTCCCCTCTTACATTAGAACTCCTACTTATTAGAAGTTATACTTGTTACTTCTGCTTACATTTTCATTACTCCCAAAAGTCATATGGCCAAGCCTGAGGTCTATAGATATATAGATATCAGAGCATTAGGACTGAGTCAGGAAAACTATGTTTGAGTCCTGGCTCTACCACCTTCTAAAAGGACTTCAGGCATTGAAGGACAGAATTTTAAAAATGCAAAGAACCAGTAATAGCTGAGGAACTGTTCCTTACTCTATGCTTCCATGTCTGTTATCTCATTTAATTTCTGCAAGTACCCATATGGACATATATTCTCAGGATGCTGGACCTGGGAAAGAATCCTGACTCTGCAGATAGGTTAGGCCCTTTCATTAACCACTGACACAGTACACCGTTTATCAGCAAGTCACTTCCACTCTCCAGCCTCATGGTCCTTGCCTATAAAATACTCCTATTAAAACACTGCCCTACATTCCCTGCTGGTATTTGCAGATAAGACTGGGAAAGTACGGGGACTCTGGAATCAGAGTCTGTTGAATCTCAGCTTCCCCACTTACTCCCTGTCCCACATCAACCAAGTGATTTAACTTCTCTGATGTCCTAGTTTCCTCATTGGTAAAACAAGGATAATATTCATCCCTAAGGCAGAAGGTTATCATAAGATGTAAAGGAGTTGATTTACGTAAAGTTCTTACTACAGGGCCAAGCACAGAGTAACTGTGCCAGAACATTGCCTCCTATTATTATTATTATTACTATTAAATTAAATTACCAATACTAATATTATTACTATCATCACTATTATAGCATGTGTAATAGACTTTATTAGCTACCAGGCAGCAAGAACGGAGGTTTCTGAGCTGTCTTTGGTTCAAGGAGCCATGCTCAACACACTGAAATTGGCCCAAAAGATGTGTGGAGGGCACAGTGGTTGAGAGTCCGCCTGCCGATGCAGGGGACACAGGTTCGTGCCTCGCCGGGAAGATCCCACATGCCGCAGAGTGGCTGGGCCCGTTAGCCATGGCCGCTGAGCCTGTGCATCCGGAGCCTGTGCTCCACAACGGGAGAGGCCACAACAGTGAGAGGCCCGCGTGCCGCAAAAAAAAAAAAAAAAAAATGTGGAAGCTGAATATAGTAATCATTTGACAAATGCTTCCAGAAACAATGCTAGATTGGGATCAGGAAGGCTGGACTTCTTATCCCCTTGCTCTGCCACTGATTTTCTGGGAGACAGTGACAGTGACCTCCTTGCTTGGGGTCCCATCTAGACCGGGCATGTCTCCTCTCCTCCTTACACAGCAGGGGATTCATGGTCTAAGGGCTCTTGCAGGGATTAAATGAGACAGCAGAACAGGTGCTTAATAAATGCTAGTTCCTTCCTCCGTACTAGGTGTAGGCACAGAGCATTTTTTTGTAAACTGAGAAAGCCCCAGATGAGATGAATCCAACAGTCTCTTTCTCATATAATATGCTTGGCTTCTCGAGAAATCATCATGCTCAGGCAGCCGAGGCAGCTGTGGTTTTCTGAATAGCTGGAAATTTGGCCATGGAGGCCATAGCAGGACAGATGGGATAAGGGAGCCGTGAATTAACAAAGGCATGAATGACCTATTCAACTGGGAGGGCTTTCGGCAGTGGAAGATCTGGGCTCACTTGTTAACTTCGCCTGATTCTCCAGTTCCTGTTGGGGTCTTTGTAGGCCAACCGGAATACCCAGGGCCTGAATAACAACCATGGGCATTTTTCAAGTTCGTTGACAAAGATGAATGAAACGATGGTACTGTCATGGCCACAAGGATGCCCTGTGTTCTTGTGGGATTTAGAGATCATCCAGTCCAAATGCTCAGAACAAAAAAACACCAAAAACAAAAACAAAACATAACCATGAGACCTGAAAGCACCTGTGACTCACTTCGGTCACCCTGTACCTTTACTCTTTTTCTTCTACAAGTTGCTGAGCACGGGCTACATCCCAGGTTTGGGGCTGGGCCCTACTGATGAGAAGATGAGCAGAAACACTCTTTGCTCCTCTGGAGCTGCCAGAAACCAACAAGTAAAACCGGTGATTACAAGTGCGTTTCATTATCTTTAAATGTCTTCTGCCCTGCACTGCCTCCTGTGAGCCACCTCTTTCCTTCCTCTGCGATTTGGGTGAGGACCAGGCTTCTGGGTAATGTCATCGGTCTCCAGTCTTGCTTACTAATTTCCTTGCTGCCCCTGGAAGCTGACCTGTAGGGATTAGATCAAATAACACGTAGTGGGTTCAGCCAGTGGGAACCCCCGTAGGACATGGGAGGAATGAAAGTCGAGTCAGGGTATATCTTCATTCTCGCTGGAGGTTCACTCCTCACTCAGGCTGTATCTCTAGAAGGAAGGCCAAGGGGTCCTTTTCCATTAGACTTTCTCCTTCTGGATGTTGATAATCCTTCCTTTCCCTAACCCCTGCAGGCCAGTGGGTGGTTACAAGCCCAGAGCAATGCACTGCCCTTGTGGTCTGCCCATGTCCTGCCTTCACCTCTGTAAATAGACCTGTTATTAAACTCCCCTAAAATTCTCCTAATTTGAATGTGTCCTGTGTTACCTGCGGGACCCTCAGGCATACAATGTGGGAAAAGCATGATGAAGTGTTTGGGACATTGTGTGGTGGTGGGAAGGAAACAGAGAGGAGAAGAGAAGGAAACAAGGAAACTAGTGTAAAACACAGTTGAAGAGAATAAGTTAGGCAGTCGCATGGAAGGATTATATAATTAGCATGATTACCAGGACCACAAGCACTTCGGTTTTCCCTCCTCCCTCCCTCAGGCACTTTTCAGGTCAGAGTTTCATTCTAGACCTGCGAGAAGAAGCAGTTGGGGATGGTCTCCTAGGTGGTAACCCCTCAGCCCTGGGAGTTTGGAGATGGGGGTATGAAGGGCTAAACCAGAGGCCGGTCAGCCTGCACGTCCCTCCTTCAACTCCTCCCCCCCAGCAGGTCTGGGGCGATTACCTTGTTTTTCTGCAGTCTCTTACCTGTATCCTTTGAGGGGAGCATCTTAAAGAATTCAGTTTTCTGGATCTTAGGTAATGCTGTGCATATACTAGGTAGTATGTATCACTGAGTGGTGTCTAGGGCAGAATCCTATAACCAAACCCATTTTTATTCTGCAGTGAAACATGTGAGTTTTCAGGGGAAGTCAGATTAGTAAGCAATGGGTTCAAATTCTAAACAGGGAGCCCAACTGGTCCCCTAGGACAGGAGATGGTGCCTAACCTTAGAGGCTGAGCCAAAAGGGCAGGGTGGAGCTGAATGGTCCCCAAGTCCAAGACGCACGCTCTTCAGACACTCCTGCCTCTGGCCGCAGGCTGTTGATGCACTTCCCGGTGCTGTCTTGAGATTTGGAGACTCAAGTCTTAGGGTGGGACCTATTGGTGTTGGTGGCTGGTTGGCTCCCCAAGACTGCAGAAAGCATTTCAGATTTCCCTAACGGGTATGCATGATCTGTAATGAGCTTAGTTTCTGATAAATCCCTGTCTGCCCCACATATCCGTCAGTTTTAAAGGTGTAGAAAATATCTCACGGTGGGTTGTGAAGAACCGAGCACTGGCCAGACACATAGTAGGTGCTCCGTAAACAATTCCTCGTCTTTCCTTCCCTCCTTCCCCTGTAGGTGTCCTAGGGAATTAAATTTAGTATAACTATCTCATCTGCCTGGCAGCCTCCCTTTCTTTCTTCCCCGGGAAGTTGCCTGCCTCCTGGCATGTATTTACTTCCATCTGGGATTTTAAAATTCAGCTGAATAACAATCGTCGTGAGGAAGACACTGGCTGGAAGAAACTACAGGAGAAATCATGGCCGTGGTTCCACTCGTCCACCTGAGCTGCTCGAGAAGATGAGAAGGTAGAGAAATAAAGCATCTCTATTTTCGGAAAGGTACACACAGAGGAAGAAAAATAAAGTGGTGTGCGGGCTATCTATAGTAAATTTCAATTTGAGAGAGGTGCTGACCTGTAGCCGGCTAATATAATGGAAAAATTTGATTGTGCTGAATCTGGAGAAAGAAGAGGCCCAGAAAAGTTGTAACTGGGTGGACAGGGGGTGGGGTGCTGTTCCAAGGGGGCAGAGGTCGCTGTCACTCGGCAGCAGAACGGAATGAGTGACTGGATTTGGAAGTGGGGGCATACAACATTTTCACTGCAGATCCACGGTGTCAGTGGGTCGGGCCACCAGTGGCAGGATGGAGTCACAAAGCATAAAGGGAAAGGCAGGAGGCCTAGACCGGAATATGGCATTGTGGTTAGGAGTCAGACAGACCCCATTAAAACTCCGAGTCTCTTCCTCTCTGGATGACCCTGAACCAAGTTTCTTACATCTCTGAACCACAATTTTCTCAGCTGAAAAGAAATATTGAATAATATTCTAAAGTCTGCCTTGCAGAATTAGTTTGAGGTTCAAAGTGATAAAGCAGGTAAAATAGCCTATTTGCCTGGAGCATTAAAAAGACTCAAGAGATTGTTCATTTTAGAGTTCACTTATCAGGGGAGCCTGGACTCTGCAGAAAGAAGGAGAGAATAGGAGTAAGGTGCCAATTATGGTGCCTGAGGTGTGTGTTAAGAAACAGCCTCTCTTGGGGAGGACCTTCAAGATGGCAGAGGAGTAAGACGTGGAGATCACCTTCCTCCCCACAAATACATCAAATATACATCGACATGTGGAACAACTCCTACAGAACACCTACTGAACGCTGGCAGAAGACCTCAGACTTCCCAAAAGGCAAGAAACTCCCTGCATACCTGGCCATGTGGCTGACAGGGTCTTGGTGCCCTGGCCAGGTGTCAGGCCTGAGCCTCTGAGGTGGAGAGCCGAGATCAGGACATTCGTGCACCAAAGACCTCCTGGCCCTTAGTAATATCAGTTGGTGAGAGCTCTCCTAGAGATCTCCATCTTAACACTAAGACCCAGCTCCACTCAGCGACCAGCAAGCTCCAGTGCTGGACACCCCAGGCCAAACAACTAGCAAGACAGGAACACAACCCCACCCATTAGCAGAGAGGCTGCCTAAAATCATAATAAGTTCACAGACACCCCAAAAGACACCACTGGATGTGGTCCTACCCACCAGAAAGACAAGATCCAGCCTCATCCATCAGAACACAGGCACCAGTCCCTTCCACCAGGAAGCCTACACAACCCACTGAACTACCTTTGCCACTGGGGGCAGACACCAAAAACAGTGGGAACTATGAACCTGCAGGCTGTGAAAAGGAGACCCCAAACACAGTAAGTTTAGCAAAATGAGAAGAGAGAGAAATACACAGCAGATGAAGGAGCAAGGTAAAAACCCACCAGACCAAACAAATGAATAGGAAATAGGCAGTCTACCTGAAAAAGAATTCAGAGTAAAGATAGTAAAGATGTTCCAAAATCTTGGAAATAGAAGGGAGAAAATATGAGAAACGTTTAATGAGGACCTAGAAGAACTAAAGAGCAAACGAACAACGATGAAGAACACAATAAATGAAATGAAAAATTCTCTAGAAGGAATCAATAGCAGAATAACTGAGGCAGAAGAAAGGATAAGTGACCTGGCAGATAAAATAGTGGAAATAACTACCGCAGAGCAGAATAAGAAAAAAGAATGAAAAGAATGGAGGACAGTCTCAGAGACCTCTGGGACAACATTAAATGCACCAACATTCGAATTATAGGGGTCCCAGAAGAAGAAGAGAAAAAGAAAGGGACTGAGAAAATATTTGAAGAGATTATAGTTGAAAACTTCCCTAATATGGGAAAGGAAATAGTCAAGTCCAGGAAGTGCAGACAGTCCCATACAGGATAAATCCAAGGAGAAGCATGCCAAGACACATATTAATCAAACTATCAAAAGTCAAATACAAAGAAAAAATATTAAAAGCAGCCAGGGAAAAACAACAAATAGCATACAAGGGAATCCCCGTAAGGTGAGCAGCTAATCTTTCAGCAGAAACTCTACAAGCCAGAAGGGTGTGACAGGACATATTTAAAGTGCTGAAAGGGAAAAACCTACAACCAAGATGACTCTACCCAGCAAGGATCTCATTCAGATTTGACAGAGAAGTTAAAACCTTTACAGACAAGCAAAAGCTAAGAGAATTCAGCACCACCACACCAGCTTTACAACAAATGCTAAAGGAACTTCTTTAGGAAGGAAACACAAGAGAAGGAAAAGACCTACGATAGGAAACCTAAAACAATTAAGAAAATGGTAATAGGAGCATACATATTGATAATTACCTTAAATGTAAATGGATTAAATGCTCCAACCAAAAGACATAGACTGGCTGAATGGATACAAAAACAAGACCCATATATATGCTGCCTACAAGAGACCCCCTTTAGACCTAGGGACACGTACAGACTGAAAGTGAGGGGATGGACAACGATATTCCATGCTAATGGAAATCAAAAGAAAGCTGGAGTAGCAATTCTCATATCAGACAGAATAGACTTTAAAATAAAGACTATTACAAGAGACAAAGAAGGACACTACATAATGATCAAGGGATCGATCCAAGAAGAAGATATAACAATTGTAAATATTTATGCACCCAACATACGAGCACCTCAATACATAAGGCAAATGCTAACAGCCATAAAAGCGGAAATTGACAGTAACACAATCGAAGTAGGGGACTTTAGCACCCCACTTTCACCAATGGACAGATCATCCAAAATGAAAATAAATAAGGAAACACAAGCTTTAAATGACACATTAAACAACATGGACTTAATTGATATTTAAAGGACATTCCATCCAAAAACAACAGAATACACTTTCTTCTCAAGTGCTCATGGAACATTCTCCAGGATAGATCATATCTTGAGTCACAAATCAAGCCTTGGTAAATTTAAGAAAATTGAAATCATATCAAGAATCTTTTCTCAGCACAACACTGTAAGACTAGATATCAATTACAGGAAAAAAAACTGTAAAAAATACAAACACATGGACGCTAAACAACACACTACTAAATAACCAAGAGATCACTGAAGAAATTAAAGAGGAAATCAAAAAATACCTAGAAACAAATGACAATGAAAACACAACAACCCAAAACTATGGGATGTAGCAAAAGGAGTTCTAAGAGGGAAGTTTATAGCAACACAATCCTACCTCAAGAAACAAGAAACATCTCAAATAAACAACCTCACCTTGCACCTAAAGCAATTAGAGAAAGAAGAACCAAAAAACCCCAAAGTTAGCAGAAGGAAAGAAATCATAAAGATCAGGTCAGAAATAATTGAAAAAGAAATGGAGGAAACAGTAGCAAAGTTCAATAAAACTAAAAGCTGGTGCATTGTGAAGATAAACAAAGTTGATAAAGCATTAGCCAGACTCATCAAGAAAAAAAAGGGAAAAGACTCAGATCAATAGAATTAGAAATGGAAAAGGAGAAGTAACAACTGACACTGCAGAAATACAAAGGATCATGAGAGATTACTACAAGCAACTCTATGCCAATAAAATGGGCAACCTGGAAGAAACGGACAAATTCTTAGAAAAGCAGAACCTTCTGAGACTGAACCAGGAAGAAATAGAAAATATAAGCAGACCAGTCACAAGCACTGAAATTGAGACTGTGAATAAAAACCTTCCAACAAACAAAAGCCCAGGACCAGATGGCTTCCCAGGCGAATTCTATCAAACATTTAGAGAAGAGTTAACACCTACCCTTCTCGAAGTCTTCCAAAAGATAGCACAGTGAGGAACACTCCCAAACTCATTCTATGAAGCCACCACCACCCTGATACCAAAACCAGACAAAGATGCCACAAAAAAAGAAAACTACAGGCCAATATCACTGATGAACATAGATGTAGAAATCCACAACAAAATACAAGCAAACAGAATCCAACAGCACAGTAAAAGGATCATACACCATGATCAAGTGGGGTTTATCCCAGAAATGCAAGGATTCTTCAATATACACAAAGCAATCAGTGTGATACACCATATTAACAAATTGAAGAATAAAAACCATTTATTAATCTCAATAGACGCAGAAAAAGCTTTCAACAAAATTCAACATCCATTTATGATAAAATCCCTCCAGAAAGTAGGAATACAGGGAACTTACCTCAACATAATAAACACCATATATGACAAACCCACAGCCAACATCGTTCTCAATGGTGACAAACTTAAACCATTTCCACTAAGATCAGGAACAAGACAAAGTTGCCCACTCTCCTCACCACTATTATTCAACATAGTTTTGGATGTTTCAGCCATAGCAATCAGAGAAGAAAAGAAATAAAAGGAATCCAAATTGGAAAAGAAGAAGTAAAGCTGTCACTGTTTGCAGATGACATTATACTATACATAGAGAATCCTAAAGATGCTACCAGAAAATTACTAGAGCTAATCAATGAATTTGGTAAAGTAGCAGGATACAAAATTAATGCACAGAAACCTCTTGCATTCCTATACACTAACGATGAAATCTGAAAGAGAACTTAAGGAAACGCTTCCATTTACCATTGCAACAAAAAGAATAAAATACCTAGGAATAAACCTACCTAAGGAGACAAAAGACCTATATGTAGAAAACTATAAGACACTGATGAAAGAAATTAAAGATGATACAAACAGATGGAGAGATATACCATGTTCTTGGGTTGGAAAAGTCAACATTGTGAAAATGACTCTACTACCCAAAGCAATCTACAGATTCAATGCAATGCCTATCAAACTACGAATGGCATTTTTCACAGAGCTAGAACAAAAAAATTCACAATTTGTATGGAAACACAAAAGACCCCAAATAGCCAAAGCAATCTCGAGAAAGAAAAATGGAGCTGGAGGAATCAGGCTCCCTGACTTCAGACTATACTACAAAGCTACAGTAATCAAGACAGTATGGTACTGGCACAAAAACAGAAATAGAGATCAATGGAACAGGATAGAAAGCACAGAGATAAACCCATGCACATATGGTCACCTTATCTTTTATAAAGGAGGTAAGAATATGCAATGGAGAAAAGACAGCCTCTTCAATAAGTGGTGCTGGGAAAACTGGGCAGCTACATGTAAAAGAATGAAATTAGAGCACTCACTAACACCCTACACAAAAATAAACTCAAAATGGATTAAAGCCCTAAATGTAAGGCCAGACACTATAAAACCCTTACAGGAGAACATAAGCAGAACACTGTATGACATAAATCACAGCAAGATCCTTTTTGACCCACTTCCTAGAGAAAGGGAAATAAAAACAAAAATAAACAAATGGGACCTAATGAAACGTAAAAGCTCTTGCACAGCAAAGGAAACCATAAACAAGATGAAAAGACAGCACTCAGAATGGGAGAAAATATTTGCGAATGAAGCAACTGACAAAGGATTAATCTCCAAAATATACAAGCAGCTCATGCAGCTCAATATCAAAAAACAAACAACCCCATCCAAAAATGGGCAGAAGACATAAATAGACATTTCTACAAAGAAGATATACAGATTGCCAACAAACACATGAGAGGATGCTCAACATCACTAATCATTAGAGAAATGCAAATCAAAACTGTAATGAGGTATCACCTCTCACCAGTCAGAATGGCCTCAACAAAATGTCTAAAAATAATAAATGCTGGAGAGGGTGTGGAGAAAAGGGAATGCTCTTGTACTGTTGGTGGGAATGTAAATTGATACAGCCACTATGGAGAACAGTATAGAGATTCCTTAAAAAAGTAAAAATAGAACTACCAAATGACCCAGCAATCCCACTACTGGGCATATACCCTGAAAAAACCATAATTCAAAAAGTGTCATGTACCACAATGTTCATTGCAGCACTATTTACAATAGCCAGGACATGAAAGCAGTGTCCATCGACAGAGGAATGGATAAAGAAGATGTGGCACATATATACAATGGAATATTACTCAGCCATAAAAGGAAACAAAATTGAGTTATTTGTAGTGAGGTGGATGGACCTAGAGTCTGTCATACAGAGTGAAGTAAGTCAGAAAGAGAAAAACAAATACCGTATGCTAACACGTATATATGGAATCTAAAAAGCAAAACAAAACAAAAACTTTTTTTTTCTGAAGAACCTCAGGGCAGGACAGGAATAAAGACACAGATGTAGAGAATGGACTTGAGGACACGGGGAGGGGGAAGGGTAAGCTGGGACGAAGTGAGAGAGTGGCATGGACATATATACACTACCAAATGTTAAATAGATAGCTAGTGGGAAGCAGCTGCATAGCACAGGGAGCTCAGCTCGGTGCTTTGTGACCACCTAGAGGGGTGGGATAGGGAGGGTGGGAGGGAGATGCAAGAGGGAGGGGATATGGGGATATATGTATACGTGTATAGCTGATTCACTTCGTGAAACTTAACACACCATTGTAAAGCAATTATACCCCAATAAAGATGTTAAAAAAAAAAAAGAAAGAAAAGCCTCTCTCTCTCGTTGCCTGGCAGTTAAAGGCCAGGTGGGTTTCCAGGAGGATGCTCATTCCCTACAGAATACGATGTTTATTGCTGAAATTTTGTCTACCAAAGAAAGGTGAAGCAAGCTGTTTTTCAGGCAGGGTGTATCATGCATACCAGGCAAAGGAGAGGAATCTTGGCTCGCCTGCCCTGTAGGCTGTATTTCCAAGCCCATCAGCAGCTAGAGATCAATAAATTCAGCAAGGCTGCATTATGTCTTATAATAGAAAGAGCCTGGATTTTGAGGTCAGAAAGGGAAAGGTTCAGATCTGGCTCACCATCTTTCAGTCTTTAATTTAACACACGTTCACTGAGGCTGGCTAGTTCATGGTATGGCGGCGGCAGAAGATGGGAGGAGGGTATACAGAGATTAACCGAAGCAGTCAGTATTTTCATGATGATCGTGAAAGGAGAGGAGGATCGTTAAACAAATGCATGTGAAATGCTGTGCAAGTTCGGAGGTGGAGGGATATACACAGGAGATTATGGAGTGTGCCAGCTTAAGATTCTCTATCCTAGAAGGTTTCCTGAAAGAGATAATACCTGGAAATAGTCTTAAGAGATGAAGAGGATTTGGGATTGGGGATGGACAGTTTAAACAGTCAGAGGCTTTATCTTCTTGGAGACTCATTTCCCTGAATGTGAAATAGAGGTCACATCTATGTAACGGGGTCATTGCGGGCATTGACGTATTAGTACTTTGGAGACTGTGTTTTGCTGAATATCAGCAGCTGGGAACATTCACTTAAAAAGACTTTGATAATTGAAGGAAAAAGTGATATTTTAGTGTTACTGTACAAGTGCAGCTTTTTATAATTAGTGCGGTTAAATGTTTTTATATAATTATTATCCATTTGTATTTTTGCTTTGTGAACTTCCTGCTCTTGCCCTCGGCACCTGAAAGCTCAAGCTTTAGAAGTCATTGCCATGCCTAGGAGAGTGATAGATAATATGAAATAAATGGGACAGAAGGAAGGAAGCATGAAGACTCATACCTTTAGGTGGTGAGGAGACTTATACACACGGGACCAAGTTACAGAACCGGATTTCTGTGAAATATCATGAGTTCCTAAATTGAAGAAGAATTTTGAGCTCATTTCCCCCTCACTACAAAGACAATCTTTTAACTCAAATTATCACACACTCGCACTTGAATGATCTGCGGGCTCTCCAAGTGCAAGTCCTGCTGTGGTCCTGGAGACACCAAGATGGACAAGGCACTGCCTCTGCCTTGAGGATCATATTCTGATAGAGAAGACAAATACATGGGCAGATATTTTTAATATAGTGTCATATCTGCAAAGACAGGGCTGGGCCAGGGGCTGGAGAAAGAGTTCTTAGTGCCCACCATGGGGGTTCAGAGAGGTCTTTTTGGAGAAGGGTCAGCCTGGCCTTGCAACTCAGCCTTACAGAAATTAGTACCAGAAATGTTTGGTTGCAAATGCTTTTCTCCAAGGTGGGATAGAATGCTGGTGAAATATTTTCCCCTGGAGGGCTGGACTCTGTTGTGAATAAGGGGCTGGGGGCATTTCACAAGGATTACTCTTCTCTTCCACCTGCCAGGGCCACAAGGGAACCTCTCTCAGCTCTGCAGTGTGAGGACCCACTAGGATTGCTGGAGCTAAAACCTGCAAAGGTGTGGTGGCCTCCCTAAGACACAGGCTACTCCCCCTCAGCCTCCACCGATTTGTCAAAATTAGCATGCAAGTGTTCCCACCAGTTTCTGGCTTCAGATGCTTCTGTTCTCAGATGAGACTCTGCATTCACCTCTCTCTCCAGATCTTAGGGCCGTAGTTTCCCCGTAACCTCAGTTCTCTGATGGGTCTAACAGAAATCACTGATTCTCATGGTTCGGTTTTTTTCCTGTTGTAAAGATGGGAGTGACAACCTCTAAGTTCCCTTCAAGTTGAGCTGCAACCCAATTGTGCTATATTTGCACAGTGGAACACGTGTCCGTAATGAAAAATAAGGAACTACTAATTCACTCATCAACACAGGATGAATCTTGAAAACTTTATGCTTATCAAAATAAGACAGACAGGAAAGAGGATGTGTTGTATGATTCCACTTGTATGAAGTTTACAATAGGCAAAACTAATCTAGGAGGACAGAAATCAGAGGAGTGGCTGTCTCTGGGGGAGGGTCAGGAATTGAGTGGAAGAGAATATAAAAGAAGTTTCTGGTGCGACGGAAATATTTTGTATCTTGTTTGGGGTTGGGATATTGGTTATGCAAGTCCATATGTTTGTCAAAAATCATCTAACGGTACACTTAAGATATGTGCATTTCACTTTATGTCACTTACCTTAATTAAAAAAAAAAAACTTGAAAAACAGATGTCATTTGAAGTCATGGGAATATAGGAGGTCCACTAACGAGGGAGGGTGATGAGAAGCGAGTGGGTCAGAGCCCAGGGGCACCCCAAGACTGAGAGGTGAGGAAGAGCAGAAAGCCTCAGGAAGGGGCCCGAGGAGAAGCAGCCCAGTTGCCTCCTCCATACAGTGATGCCAGGGCTTCTTCCAGATCCCTTATTCTCAGGGTCAGTGAAACAACTGTAGTGAAACGCGGAGCGGATCCTGCTTTAACAGAGTCCTGTGTCCACATCAAATCCCACTGGTTTGGGCTTCCCTGGTGGCGCAGTGGTTGAGAGTCCGCCTGCCGATGCAGGGGACACGGGTTCGTGCCCCGGTCCGGGAGGATCCCACATGCCGCGGAGCGGCTGGGCCCGTGAGCCATGGCCGCTGAGCCTGCGCGTCCGGAGCCTGTGCTCCGCAGCGGGAGAGGCCGCAACAGTGAGAGGCCCGCGTATAGCAAAAAAAAAAAAAAAAATCCCACTGGTTTGTAGGTTCCCCAGGAAGTGGAAATCTGTGAATTGAGGACCGTGAGCCTCCTGGGTTGTTGTCTAAGCGAGTGTCTCCCTGTGTAGGTTACGCGGAGCCCTGGAGCACAGCTGCATTTTGCTGGGGTCACGTGGGGAGGAAGATGCCCGGGAAGCGAGGAACAGCTCTGATCCACTGCCTGGAGGACTCGGGGGTGGAGGTGTATGAATGCGCCTGACTTACCACCAGCTCTGAGTTAGTCATCAGACCCAGTTCAGCCCCTGCCCCGTGCAAGAGTCTGCTGCCTGATACACAGGAAGGGTGAGTAAGTGACTCTGTTGAATAAGAGAAAAGCAGAATGTGAATTCTATTCATAATCATTAATGGTGAGCCCCATGGAAATGTATGTTTTGTGTTGAGATATTAAGTAATGGTAATGATAAATCTATATTATACAACTCATAAATTATAGGTAGTGGCTAGGTAGATGGATGAATAGGTAGGTAGGTAGATAGATAGAGATTGAAGGTGAGAGAGCACGCTGAAATAGTTTTTACTTTTGGAGTGCAATCAAATATAGTCCAAAAGGAGACCGTTACCATAGTGAATGGGTTGGAGAGAGGTTAAGACTTGAGTGAGGTGAGGTGCTGTCGGTTCATCCAGGTGAGGCACTTGAAATGGAAATGAAGATAATGGTGAAGTTTCAAAGAATGTTAAGGAGGTTGACTCATGAGAGCAAATTACAGGAACATGTGACAAACGGCAGCTCTTTTGTAGAAACCAGGCTGTGAGTCTAGATAGAAGGTACAGACTAAGGCAAAATCCTTATCTGTGAGCAGATAGAGGATTAGCTGATCACAAACAGAATCTATGTGTTAAGACTGGTCAGCAAGGATCCTTTGGCTGTCCGAGGTGAGATGCATGGACCAAAGATTCTGGGGAGGAAGAGGGGGAGTTTTGAGTGGTCACCCTGGACCACGTGGAGAGAACCTTTTCAGAGGATCATCAACTCCCTGATGAGAGCATTGATGAGGGTTATATTGCTTCCTCTGATTAGCTTCCAGGGGAAAAGAAGATGACAAAGTACAGTTTGGGGGAAGAAAAGTTTTATTTTGTAGAGGGGAAACAAACCCCTCAACAAGGGGTCCTCAACAAGAGGAGCCTGACACAGGTAAGAAAAGAAACGGGCAAGACACAGAAGTAACTTTTAGTGATGCTTGAAAAAACAAGAGAAAATCAAAGTGTAGAATAGTTACAAGCAAAGTAGGGAACAGAATCCACACATGGAACAAAGAGAGTTCCAGTTGTATACATTTCAAAGGTACGAATGAGTGGAGCCTGCAGACGAGCTGATACATGGAAGAAAGATGAAAGGAAGTACACCTGGACCTGAGCAGAAAGTCTGAGGTTTGGGGATGCCCAGGATAAGGCATTATCATGTACTTCCCTCTCTACACGCTAAGGGTGAACCTCAGCTGCTCTCTTTAAACAAGGATTGACTATGAATACAATTCAATTTAGCCGCTGTTTATCCATTGCCTACTAGATGCAATGCATTGTACTTAGGGCTATGGGAACTAAGGAGATGAATAAAGCATGGAGTCTGCTCTCTAAGAGCCCACAGCTGAGCTGGGGGACACATGTAAACAAGTGGCTCTAACAAGAACAGAAAATAAAATGACAGCTAAATAGAGCGCCCAGCAGCCCACTGTGAGCAATCCCTCAGGAGGAAATCTGTAATTCCAGCTGGGTGTGTTGGGGAAAATTCCCGGCAGGAGCTGTTGCTTGACCCATGTTAGGAAGGTTTTATCTGGAAGGAGGGAATGGGGTGGAATGTGGGCAGAGGAAACACCGTGAACAGAGGCAGGAAGGCAGGAAACTATGGGGTGTGCTCAACACGTCCGTTGGTTACTGTACTTTGTCCTCAAGGTCATCCCCAATGACAGTGTCAGGAGGAATCTTTCCTCCTCCGCCTGCAACAGCACTTTCTTCCATAAGGCATCTCTCCCCAATATTAACATGCTCTGTTGACTTGTCTTCTGCATCTCACTCAGAACTTTTGCTTCTGGGGGCAAGGACCAGGCTCCACTCACCCCTTTATTCTCTAACTGGCGTAGTTCCCGGCACAAGGCTGGTGCTCAAGGACTCTAAGGAAGACCATGAAAGAGTTGATCTTGCATTCAGTAGGCAATTATGAAACAGCAAAGGTTTTGCATATTTTTGAAAGACGTCTTGAACAATTTGGTACCACTTCTATGAGAGAGGAAGTGGAAGAGGTATAGGATGAGTTGTCTAGAGGAGAGGGCAGTGATGGTGTCTCTGGGGTGAGGAGTGGTGAGACGGTGTGTCACTTATCGCTAGGGTTAATCATAGAGAACTCATGAAGGTGAGCCAACCTGAGAGCAGAATGGAATTTTGCTTGGATTTCTTGATCAGAGTAAGCCAAAACGAGTTTACCTTAATAACTGGTGATCTTTCTTTTCAACACGATTGAGCACATCCTCATAGGTGATGAATCTGCATATGTCATATTTTCCCCGTCACTTATTGTCAGATGTGCTTCACTTTTGCAAGCAGCTCTTTTCTTTTCTGGGTTAGTTTCCACCTCGTGCAGTGGTGATACCCAAACACTCACCTCCAAGAAGAAGCATCCCACCATATCTTCATCTCTGTCAGAACTCCCTTTACACTTTGTGTCTGTAACACGTTCTCTGGAAATGGTCTGGAAGGGAGAGGAGAGATCACTGGGCTAAATGTTCATTTTAAGAAAATTGGAATATAGTTGATTTACAATGTTGTGTTAGTTTCAAGTGTACAGCAAAGTGATTCAGTGATTTCAAGTGTACAGCAAAGTGATTTCAAGTGTACAGCAAAGTGATCTATATGTATAGATATATACATACATATATATATATTTTTCAGATTCTTTTCCCTTGTAGGTTATTACAAAATATTGAGTATAGTTCCCTGTGCTGTACAGTAGGTCCTTGCTGGTTATCTATTTTATATCTAATAGTGTGTATATGTTAATCCTGAACTCTAATTTATCCTCCTCCCTCTTTTCCCTTCGGTAACTGTAAGTTTGTTTTCTATGTCTGTGGGTCTATTTCTGTTTTATGTATAAGTTCATTTGTATCATTTTTTTAGATTCTACATATAAGCCGTATTACATGACACTTGTCTTTCTCTGACTCACTTCACTTAGTATGTAATCTCTAGGTCCATCCATGTTGCTGCAAATGGCATTATTTCATTCTTTTTTTATACAATGGAATATTACTCAGCTATAAATGTTCATTTCACAGTAGCGAAATGAGACTTTGACTTTTTAATTAACTTGCCTAAAATCCCACGGGCTGTTAACAGCAGAGCTGAGCATGAAGATGCAAGTGAACAGACCCAGTCATTCAAAACTTAGTCAACCCAGTGGGTCTTCACTAAATGGTGATGACAGTGGTGTTCAATTAGATCAAGGTATAATTTGGTGTCATCCACCATCAGAAAGAAGGCTCCGAGCAGATGATTTTTTTTATGTGATAGATTGTTTATATGTTTATCAATCGCACAGTGTGCAAGAAGGAGGAAGAGAGGAACTGACATTTTCAACCACCTGTTTTATTTCATGCATTATGTCAGGAAAGTTACAGGCATCATTTTATTCTTGCAGCCAGCCTGTGAATTAGACATTATTCCCGTTTCCAAATGAAGGGAATACCTAGAAACAGTAATCAACTTCCCCTGGGTCACACTAGCAAGTAATGGGGGCAAACTCAGCTTTGTCAGATCCCCTAAACCTCTGCCTCTCGGATCACAGATTCTTTGAGGTGTCATACAGGTGTGAAATAATAATCCCGCCTCACAAGGGTCCTAAAGAAGTCTTGAGAAAGGAGTCGCTGGCTCTGACAGGTTATGGGTGTGTGTTGAAGGTTGGTCCCGACGCCTTCTGCCATTCCCATACTCCCTTCTGGGATGTGAAGCTCGCGTTGCTTCTGTCAGTGTATATCAAACGTGGGCTTTCTCCTAACTGGGCTGATGCCCCAAGAATGTAAAATTCTTCTTCTCGGAATGATGTAGAAAGTTCAAACTGCACGTTTTGTGGCTGCGTCTGTTTGCCGTCTTTCAAAGGTTCTAGGTCTGTTGCTGTTTGTGACACTGCAGCTCTGCACGGATGCTGGGGGGGTCGTATTTTTTTGTTTTTGCCGCGATGCCTTCAGCAGCTGCCTCTGTTGAAGCCACAATCTGCCTCCTCCTCCAAGCTGACGAAGTGTGAAAGGTTTTTCAATATCCCTGGCCTTTGAGGTAAAAGAGTTTCTCTCAGTCAGGGCAACCCGTTACTGTCCCAGTACCCAACCGCTGTTCCCCATGACGGCCATTCTGGGTCACTTTCTCCCTGGCACATCCCAAGTGCCACATTTGGGTTTTGAAGTATATATATGGGTTTTCAAAGAACCTCAGGCATAAATATTTCTGCCAGAAAATAGGAATGATTTCATGAGTGTGAAAGTAGTTTATAAATGAAGCGGGTGGTGTCAAGTTGCCATTGCTCTGGAGGACAGGGAGTCAGGTCATTTACACTTCCCTGCAATGTTGTTCTATTACAGTGCACTGCTGGGCTACATTACTTTTCTTTGAGCCTTTTAATGTATTTTTGGGAGAGGGCTGGTCAGTGAAATGACGGATGGTGAGTTCTTGCAGAAAGGCAGGCTTGCCCCGGGAAAGAGGTGCTCGCCACTTCTGAATTCAGACTGTAAACGGCAGCGGGCATTTGACTGCTAAGGCTTCTGGTCACATCTGGCAGCGTGATGCATGAGACCCCAAGCTGCAATAAAAGGAAAGTAGATTGCAGCTCGCCTGGTCACCTGAGGTTGATAGTGGAGCTTGGCAAGGGGGTGGGGCGTGAGCAGCCAGGGGTCTGGGAATGGTGCCAGGAACGGAAGCAGTGGTCACCTGCTGAAACAAGGAGGAATGGGACCCGTTTGCTTTTCTTCTACAAAAATAGAAATTGACCTGAGAACTGCATTCCAGAGCACCAGAGTCAAATCAGGAGGCATCACAGCAAACACCTCAATTTGCTTGTTTGCCAGTAGGGTTTCACTGAGTATTCACATCTTCAAGAGGTGACTTGGGGATGATGGGGGTAAAGAGAACACCGACAGAAGGGGCTTCAAGTCCCACCATCTGTGGACTGAGCAAGGGACTCGTATCTATTTTCTACATTGTGGCTCCAAGGAAGGTTTTGCTTCATCTGATAAATGGTTGCTGCTTCTGAAGACAGTTTGAAAACTACCAATTTTGTCCAGAATACCTAGAGCAGCTTTGAGACCCTGCAGACACTTCCTGAACCTACAAAAAGCATTAGATAACTAATGAGGACCGACTGTATAGCACACGGAACTCTACTCAGTGCTCTGTGGTGACCTCAATGGGAAGGAAATCCAAAAAAGAGGGGTTATATGTATACGTATAGCTGATTCACTTTGCTGTACCGTCGAAGCTAACACAACACTGTAAAGCAGCTATACTCCAATAAAAATTAATTAAAACAAACAAACAAAAAAGTTAAGCATGAAAAGATTAAAACTGGGATTCAAAATAAAATAACATTTTTCAGTTAAAAAAAAAAAAAAAGACATCCAGTAGAAGGGGTGCTAGAGTGATAGGGTCTGTCTTAGGTCAGTTTCTTCCAAGAAAGACACTTCAAGCCAAGGATCTGAGTGCAAGGGATTTTCGAAGGAGAGCCGACAAGTAAAAGCATTGGTGGAGGGTGGAGGGTGCAAGATAGGGAAGGGGTAGGAGGGAGGCAAGGCTGAAATTTCAGGAGGAGTCCCGGCCTCGGCCTGATCCCACAGGGAGCTCTGGAGCAGAAGAGGAGGCGGCGTGACCTCCCGTCTGAGAATGAGGAGGGTCGTCGTGTGGCCGTGGGAAGGCTCCTTGGCCGCTCAGGACAGGTTCCCTCTCCTGCAGAGCAGGGGGACTGGGCGGCATGACCTCTGCGGCCCCTGGGAGCCCTCGCTTCCTTTGACCTTGGGGCAGCAGCGTGCCATTCATCTCTTGTTCAGACTCCAGCTTTATATCATCACTTACTGTACAGAACTCATCTCAGACTTTGCAGTGTATAAGGTGCAGTTCTGGGCACTGTGGAAATAAGAAAGGTGATGGGGGTAGAACAACCATTTACACTGAGATTTCACATCTGTTTGTTCATTTAATCCTCACAACAGATTGCAAGGTAGGCAACTCCCCTCATGCTCCCCGTCTGGCTGGCGGCACCAGCTTGGGGCAAAAACACATTGATGTTTCTTAAGTTTTTTGAGTCATTGCTCTAGGATTTAACTACCAGATTTGAAGAATTGGTGTCTTCCTCTCAAGGTCTCCCTGTGCTCTAATTTGCTAAAAGTTCTAAAATTCACAAAGCACATTTCACTTTGTCTTCACCACATCTCTGTTGATGAGGTGCCCAAGGAATAGGGCCTGGAATGTGGACATTTTGGGGTCACGGATAACATTTGCTTCCTGCAGTTGGGGAGCATTAATTATCTGTCGGAAAATTACTACTGAAGCTCTTTGGTTTCATATCAGGAAAACCCACCACCTATTGTTCTGCTGAACGGAGCACTTGGCCTTTTTTTTTTTTTTTGCGGTACGCGCGGGCCTCTCACTGTTGTGGCCTCTCCCATTGCGGAGCACAGGCTCCAGACGCGCAGGCTCAGCGGCCATGGCTCACGGGGCCCAGCCGCTCCGCGGCATGTGGGATCTTCCCGGACTGGGACACGAACCCGTGTCCCCTGCATTGGCAGGTGGACTCTCAACCACTGCACCACCAGGGAAGCACCACTTGGCCTTTTGATGTAAGTTGAGCGTGTCTTTCTCCTGACCCAGCCCTTGGAGAATTACTCCTCCTAAATGTGGATTTGTGCTGGACTCTTGGTGTTCTCAACCTGCTCTATTTAAGTTGAGAAACAAATGGCAACAACAACGACTGCCCTGTCTGTCCTGGGCAATCAGATTCCATCCCGTAGGTGGAAGGAAGAACAGGGCGTGTCCTGAAGAAATGGGTGCTCCCTGCTTTCTCACATTCTGGGTCAGAAAAGAAGCCAGCCTGAGCCAGATGTGGGCAGGGAGCTGGAGGGGACCTTCTTTCTGTGCACCAAGGAACGGCTGTCTGGTCTCTGAAGGAGGGATTGGTAGGGGGGTCTCATCAATGAGGGTTGGATGCCTCCTCCACCAGGAAGGCTGCCAGCTGTGAAATGAAATCCCAAGTTTGAGTTAACAGTTGTGTGAGACCCAGGAACAACCTCGGGAGAAACATACGCCACTCGTTGCTTTCTTGTTTGCTATTCCTCTAGCATGGAGTAAGGTTTGCCAAACCCCAGGCAATGTTAGAAACCGGCGGGGTAGCGGGTGCGGAGAAGTGAACAGACAAGATTGTGCCCAAGCTTAGAACAAACCAGGATACTTTCTGTAAAAGAAATTGTGGAGTAATGACAACTTGGACCGTGAATGGCTGGAGAAAGAAGAAATATCTGCAACCAGAGCGGGTTAGTAGAACCATTAAGCAATGCTTGGAGAGCCATAGTCATTTCGGAGAGGGGGCAGCCCCAGGAGAAAGACCGGGTGCTCTGTCGATTCACAGTCATGGGGGTGGCAGTTTCTCTAACTTGAATATTAAAGGAAATATGTCTTTGATGTCTTTCCCAGGATAGTGAAGTGGAACAAAGCAATAATATTTTTGAGTTAGGAGTAACAGTGACACTTATTACATGCCATATGTTTTGTTTTACATTTATTAGCTCATTTAATCATCATAATAATCCTATGGGGAAACTGAGGCACAGAGAAGTTAAATGACCTGCTGAGATCTGCAAGTGATCAAGGTGGGCATCAGTTGCATATACAGCTATTTTCTCCTTCTGTATAATAGTTGAGGATTCTGAGTCCTCTAACCCATTTGATAAATTACCAGAGGCGAGCTGGGATTCGAGGCCTGATTGTGTCTTCAGATCTGTGCTCTTTTCTCTCCTTCTGCATCATGAAAGGAATGAACGGAATCAGGTCCTTCTATTCTGTCCTGTGTCCACTTTGTTGTTGGGGACTTTTCTGTCTTGTCTACACGTCCTAGTCCCTATGGCTTCTAAATCCATAGGATTTAAACCACACACATATATACACACGTGTTTCCGCATGCACGCAAACTCACACACATACAAACATAGATACGCACACATGCACATATGCACTCACATATGTGCCCACCCATGCATAGACACATGCACATACACATAGACAGATGCATATATTCAAATACATGCACACACATGTGCCCACACTTATGTGCCCACACATGCATACACACAGATGCACATACACACATACACACGCCCACACATGCGTATACACACAGAAACACATCTCCTTTCATTGCTGAAATAGCACTACTCAGGCAGTGACAGGGAAGGTAGGCTGATTCACACTGTGGCTGACTTTGTTGGTTTTAGAGGATTTTGAAAAGTTTGAAAGGATATTGTTGGTGGCAAATAGACATTTAAAAAATGTCAGGTCACCCTCAGAATGGACGCTCCTCCCGTAATAGACTTATGTTGGCTGCTTAACTGCCACACCACCTCCTACAGACGGGCCCCCGCTCCTTGTCTAGACATTTCAGACGGCTGAGAAGGGTGGCTCTCTCCTACAGAGACAGTGCTCCAGAGACAGCGCTCATGGAGATTACATGGAATTAGGTGATGGGCAGAGGGAGACGCTTCGTTACACAGAGATCAGACAATCTACTGAATAAACTGTGGGGCTGGCGTGTACCGGGGAAGGGAGTAGACGTGGATTTGGACCTCTGTTCTGTGCTGGCTGTGCAGCCTTCGCGTCTTTGACCTTGAGTGTCCTTGCCTAAGACGCATGGGGTCAGACTCCTAATTTCTGCGGATGGTGTGAGGGTTGGTGGTGCTCATTGTTGGGTCTAACCCAGTGCAGAGGGCATAGTCGGAGCTCAAAAAATAGCTATAGTTACCATGATTTCTGCTTTCAAAAATTGAATAAAATGATCAACATGCTCTTGACAGTATTTGCCAAGTATCTTAGGACTGAAGGATTCCTGTGATCTCCTAAAAGATGCCCTGGTTCTTCCCAGGTTTCAATCCAACCAGCCTCCACTGAGTACCTATGACGTGAACAGACATAATGTGAGTCCCATCTCCCAGCAACATGGAGCAGTCGATGCCCCCATTATGCACAAGGAACCTCCCATCTCTTGCTCCCGTGCTGCTGTGTGGTGGAACTTGGTCCTCTGGCCTCCCTTGTCCCTACCAGGCGCCAGATGGCTCAGCAGAGCCCTGGCAGGAGCATCAGAACTTGGTTGGATTTCCACTTACCCCCTTGGTGGTGGAGGAGGAACATTGAGGACGTAGGATTAACAGCCAGTTTGAGTTTGGGGCGGAGGTTCTTGACCCTGGCTGCATATGAACATCGCTTGGGGAGTCCTTAAGACCCCCAACACCCCCAAAACAAAATCCCATTCCAACTTAATCCGAATTTCTGGAAATGGCATCAGAGTGGCAGGGAAGGTAAAGCTCCTGGTGCTTCCCATGCTCCCAGGCTCGAGAACCGTGGGTCTGGAACCTGCAGATTCCACACACCACCATCAAGGCTACTTTCCTCTATCCCACTGTTGCCCGACTTGCGTGATCAGGAGAATCCCCTAAGGTGTTTGTTTGTTAAGGGTCCCCCAGGCCTCTTCCTGTAGATTATAGTTCTTTCCATCTGGGGTGGCCCCTGAAACTTAGAGATTTAAAAAAAAAAAATAAATGTATTTATTTTTTTATTTTTGGCTGCATTGAGTCTTTGTTGCTGCGCACGGGCTTTCTCTAGTTGCGGCGAGCAGGGGCTACTTTCCGTTTCGGTGCACGGGCTTCTCATTGCGGTGGCTTCTTGTTGCAGAGCACGGGCTCTAGGTATGCGGGCTTCAGTAGTTGTGGCTCGCAGGCTCTAGAGTGCAGGCTCAGTAGTTGTGGCACACGGGTTTAGTTGCTCTGCGGCGTGTGGGATCTCCCCAGACCAGGGCTCGAACCCGTGTCCCCTGCATTGGCAGGCATATTCTTAACCACTGTGCCACCAGGGACCCGTCATCTGGAAGCTGGTAAAGACTCAGGGGAACGTGTTTGCCACTGACGCCATTCTGGCCACACTGACGAGCTGCACCCGCTCTGTGTATTCCCGGGACATGGTTGTCCAGAGAGTCGGGTCCAAGCTCTTCTTTGACAAGAGGGACAAAACTGTGACTTTGACCTCCTGACGGTGAGTGAGGCAGCCAACGAGTCTCCTCAAGATGAAGGTAACTCCTTCAACTCGCCCTGCAACCTGGCCATGGAAGCAAACCTTACATCAACCACCACTTCTGCCCACAGTACTTGAGGATGGGGAAGGAAAGATACAACTTCCCCTCCCCAAACCCGTTTGTGGAGGACGACATGGATAAGAATGGGGTCGCCTCTGTGGCACGCCGTCACCACAGGTGGAAGCTCGGAGTTGACACTGACCTCATCGTCCGCTGTGAGCACGACGGCGTCATGACCGGCGCCAGTGGGGTTGTGTCCTTCATCAACATCAAGACCCTCAACGAGTGGGACTCCAGGCACCCTAATGGCGTTGACTGGCGTCAGAAGCTGGATTCTCAGTGAGGGGCCGTCATTGCCACCGAGCTGAAGAACAACAGCTACAAGTTGGCCCGCTGGACCTGCTGTGCTTTGCTGGCCGGATCCGAGTACCTCAAGCTTGGTTACGCGTCCTGGTACCACGTGAAAGACTCCTCATGCCACATCATCCTGGGCGCCCAGCAGTTCAAGCCCAGTGAGTTTGCCAGCCAGATCAACCTGAACGTGGAGAACACCTGGGGCAACCTGTGCTGCGTCATCGACACCTGCATGAAGCTGGAGGAGGGCAAGTACCTCAGCCTCAGGGACCCAGCAAGCAGGTCGTCCGTGTCTATAGCCTGCCCGACGGCACCTTCAGCTGGGATGAGGACGACGAGGAGGAGGAGGAGGAGGAGGAAGAGGAAGAAACCTAAACCAGACAGTGAGGTGGAGCTGGGGTCTGGGATTCTGCCGAGCCGGGGAGGGCCTTGGATACCTGGTGGAATGTTTGTCTGATTGCCGCTCGTCAGTTGGAATAAAGGATAAGTCTATTTCGTCTCTTAAAAAAAAAAAGAGGGCTTCCCTGGTGGCGCAGTGGTTGAGAGTCCGCCTGCCGATGCAGGGGACACGGGTTCGCGCCCCGGTCCGGGAAGATCCCATGTGCCGCGGAGCGGCTGGGCCCGTGAGCCATGGCCGCTGAGCCTGCGCGTCCGGAGCCTGTGCTCCGCAACGGGAGAGGCCACAACAGTGAGAGGCCCACGTACTGCAAAAAAAAAAAAAAAAAAAAAGAGAGAGAAAGTTTCAGTCCCTGAGACTTGGAGATTTTAACATTCTGAACTCAGGTAATTCTCACTGTGTCAAACTGGGAAACTCAGCCTTTTGCTGAAGGCTTTGGCTCCATTTTTTTGTTTTGTTGTTTTGTGTTTTATTGGCTTTGGCTCCATTTTAACGGCAAACACTCGTGGAGGCGATGGTGAGTTGTCGTTACTGACAGTTTACATAGTGGCTTAAGTAATAGGATCACAGATGGTCTTTCTAGAAGGATCACCTAGTCCTGTACTCTGATCGGTATGTGAGGAAACTGAGGCTTAGAGGGAGGTGATTTCTCCCAGGCCACACACCCCGCTGGGCTCCGGAGGAAGCAGAGAAGCCAGACTTCTGTCTCCCCTCTGTTCTCCCTCCTCTGGGGCCGGACCCGGACCCGCTCTGCAAACTCGAAATCACCAGGCAGCCAGAGTGGTCAGCGTTTCCGAGCAGGTGGCCAAAATTGCTTTCCCTTTAGCAACAGATCCTTATGACGAGGTGGTCGGTGCTAAACGAGGTCCCCGGAGGAGCATAAAGCAGGGTTCCCCTCAGGGCCACCCCCGCTGGCCAAGGCTAATCCATTTTAGTGGACAGCTACCCTCTGCTCAGGCACCCAGAAACCTTCATCTTCATTATTAACTCATTCATCACCATAAGCAGCAGCAGCGTTGCGAATCCCCAAGGAGAAAGCCAGCGGTAATGCTGATGCTGATGCTGGTTTGCGTGTCCTTTAATAAATGCAGTTTCAGGCAGCCTCATGGCTAATTGTTAGCACAGGAACTTAGGGATTGTCCCCCAGGCTGCCACGTGGAATGCTCACAGTTGCTCTACAAGGAAGGAAAGCTCAGGATAATTTGTGCCTTTTGACGAGGAAGAATGAGGCATGGGGTGAGGGGCTGTGGGTGAGAGCGCGAGAAGTGTCTCGACTGGATCGGCAAAGAAGAGTCCAAGCGTTAGCACTGATGCTTTTAGCTTTGTAACGTGGGAAAGTCACTTCCTGTCTCGGGACCTCAGTTTCCTCATTTTGAAAAACTAGTCTATTTGACGCACCTCCTAGCGGTGACTCGTGAGGATGGACCAGTCCGTGAGGTGAAAGCAGTGAGCTTTTGTCTTACGCAGAAGGGCTAGACCAAGACCAGGTCCACCTACGTGCAGATTGGTAACTTGGTGCCCAGTCCAAGTTGATATTTATTGAATATATGCTTCACAATCATTAAGCAGTAGAGCTGCTTACTACTACTACTCCTCATTCTTCTTATTGTTAAGCAATATTGGCAAAAGGCTGAGTCTTGTATCCAGGAAAGGTGGGGAAGGAGGCCAGCCTACCAGGTGCAGCACGCAGACTGTCTGGCTCAGGCACTGAAAATTCAGCCCAACCCGACTTGCACTCTCTACAGGGACCTGATTTTATTCTCCTGGGAAGACTATTTAGTGGCCATCTGGGGTTTCAGGATCTCTGGGGAGGGTTCAGTCTCCATTGGTCCCCTAAATGCCGTATCAGAATACCTCTCTCAGGGCTTTCCTGGTGGTGCAGTGGTTGAGAATCTGCCTGCTAATGCAGGGAACACGAGTTCGAACCCTGGTATCGGAGGATCCCACATGTCGCAGAGCAGCTAGGCCCGTGAGCCACAACTACTGAAGCCCACGCGCCTAGAGCCCGTGCTCCGCAACAAGAGAGCCCGTGATAGTGAGAGGCCCGCCACGTGATGAAGAGTGGTCCCCGCTCGCTGCAACTAGAGAAAGCCCTCGCACAGAAATGAAAACCCAACACAGCCAAAAATAAATAAATTAATTAATTAAAAAAAAATACCTCTTTCCCCAGCATGTTGATAAACAGTGTATTAACAATGATAGTCACTGCCCCTGTAGATTGTTACCAGGCACTGACTGGCCGGCTCAGCCCTTAATAAGAGCCCAGGCATTCAGTATGTGTAATTCTCTGTCCGCTTCACTTGCATGTTGTCAACGGAGGTGATCAGTCAACACGGAGTCCCTTGCCACGGACACCGCATTCTTCCGTTTCACACACTTATACCTACGGTGCTCTCCCTCCCACTTCTCGGGGTGAGGTTTGGGATCATCCTTGGAAACCCAACGCAGGCATCTTTTCCCCTGAAAATCTCTCAGTCTCCCCTCCCCAAGAAGCTGCTGCCTGCCCCCCCAAACTCTTGGGTACCCTAAACATACTTCTATTCAGTACTTTCCATGTCGATAACAAGTAGCTCTGACTTACGTTGTGCTAATTGACAAGTGTGCTGCTTGTCAACAGAATGTTGCCTCGGCCAGCGCCTGCACATAGCGTGTGCAAAATGATACGTTTTTGTAGTGGATAAATGTGTGTGTGCGTGTGTGTCAGTGTATTTTTTGCTCCCAATCTCTGTACATTTGTTTAATTGTTCTACCACATGGCAATTAGGTAACGTGATTTTTGCCTTTAGGGTAGCCTTTTTTCCCCGTTTTGAGGATTTTTTTTTTTTTTTTGCATGTTGAAATCAAAGCTTCATAAGGATAAGAAATTAAACTTTTCATAAACACAACCAGACTAACGGGTGGGTAGTACAGGGTGGCTGCTATTCCATTAACACAAAGCAGAGCCCTTTGGCTGGGTGGGCTGGGGCCAGGCAGCCATCCGGCTCTTCCACAGTCCCTTTCTCTTTTTCCTTTAGTATCTATTGATAGCCATTCATATAAGTAAAGTATTCTACTTTTGAACTGGGGAAGAATGAGAAGTTTAGGTTATGGAGAAGTAAGGTAAAGGGGGGAGAAGACAGAGAAGCCTCCCTGCCTTTGTTCATTGCTCTTCCCACAACGAATACTGTTACTCTTGCCTACGCCTGTTCTAAATTATACACAACGTTACGATAGCAGTTTTATTCTTCACTTCTGTATCATCAGTGTCTGTAATGTGGCATGCATTTAACAAATATTAATGAAGTAAAAAAGGATTTCCTTTTCCCCCAGTGTTTATTTTTGCCTCGCTTAATGCCAGCGTTATGTATTATGGGGGTGGGGCATAGTCGGTAGAGCTAAGAGCTCTCTAGATCTCTCCTTTCAACATGGAGTTGAATGTCACTTACAGAACAGTCATTGGTTTATGGCTAATTCATGATATTTATCTCATCACAGAGTGAGCCTATCGGCAGGAGGGGCGGTCAGCGTTGCAGACAAGTGTCAAGGAGCCCCCGCCTCTACTTACGCTGATTCCACGCTCTGTCACAGTGACCTCGGCAGGCATTGACTTTGGTCACCCAGGATCCTTGATTCCAGTGGAGTGGGTGGGGCTTGACTCCCTAGCTCTGGGGCCCAAGCACAGCTGGGCAGTACTTTCCCCTGGTCACTTTGTCAGACTCAAGGATTAGCACATGATACAGTCAGAGACAACAAAATTTTGCATAGATTTCTGGAAAAGGAAATCACTGTTTATCTGCAGGACTTCATTTGAGAGCTTGCCAGGTCTGAAGCTGCCGTAGCCTTCCTGTGTCTAAAGGGGAGCCCTTGTCAGAGGAAGGGACCGACCGACGTGGAGGGTGGCAGGGCTGAGGGGTGAAGAGAAGGTGACCCGGTCCTGTCCCTGGATCACGCCATTCCTGAAACTAATCTTTTGGAGAGTCAGTTACATGACACACTCACTTAAGTCATTTTGGCTCAGGATTTCTGCCATTTGCAACTGAAAGAGTCTTGGGTCATAAATCTTATTATGGTGGCTTGCCCTGTATCTCAAGAATGTCCTGGGTAAGAAACATAAGGATTCTGTTTGCTAAAATGCAATCTTTACTGTGACTTAATACGTTGTTATTCTCCTGCAAAAAAAGGTACATAAACACATACGCACACACATACATGCACACGTGTGTGTGTGTGTGCATGTGGAGCTGGTCTCCGATGCCAGATGCACTAGAATCATTATTTTAAACTTCAATTTGCCGTACTAAGCATCGTCTACATTGGTATGAAAGTTTTTTGGACATTATTTGTGAAGCCTGAGTTCTAGTTCATAAGGTCTTGTGCTTTGGCTTAAAGATGTGCGTTTTCAAACTCCTCTACGCTCAAGGAATCCAGTTCATGTTTTCTTCCTTCTGAATGGTCAGCGAATAGCTATGTTGGCAGAAATATCTTCCATAAATTCAGTCGGCTTGATACTATAACATCTGTATGAAAGATGAAAAATTACCTGAGCTTTCAAATGATGGTCTTTATAATGCCAAGGACCCAGAGGTACTATTGCACATCTGAAGCAGGATGACTGGATTTTCTCCCTTTCAACCTGACTGTTTGACACTTTAAAAATCGTCCCCAAATCCCAGAAGTGAGATGGGCAGCCTCCCCCACTTCTCTTCTTGCTCCAAGAGATGTTGTGGGTGGGCTTTTTCCATTATTTAAATTCCTTCATGGAGTCCAACTGAGCCCAGAAACTGTCAAGCTAAATTATTGTAAGCAGAACTGGTCTCACACTTCTTTCCTCTTGTTTAATGAAAAGCTTCAGAAGTTGAAGATTTGTAACTATTTCCCAACCTAGAAAATTCAAATATGTTCTTCGGCGTTGGATTTTCATCGTTGGTGTTGCTATTGAGCTCACGCCAAAACACTTTTAACTGATTAAGGTTGTATTGCTGGCACTTATAACATTTTCCAAAACATGTATTTGACAACTCTTGTGGCCAGGCACTGTGCTAGGTTCCTCAAAGATGAATAAGTAAAGGTCCTTGCTCTCAAAGAGCTCACCAGACTGGGGCTATTCAAAAATTAGTTCCATAGGATGTAGGATGAACTAAGTGCTTAAAAGAGGCACACGCCAAGGGTGTGGGAGCTCGGGGGAAGAGGCACAAATTCCACCTGGTAAAATCAAGAGGGGCTTCTCAAAGTTAAGTCCTAAAGGATTTCAGAGAATAGGAGAAGTAAGGAAGGTTGAAAATCTAGGGGATGCCATAAGCAAGGCTTCAGGACGTAAAAACAGATTGTGGGTAGAAGGATGAGAGGACAATACACCCAGATGATCCTAAAGTACATATCAAGTAAGAACAGCTTAGAGCAAACATTTCCCCAGTCCGGGTATATGTGAGTTTTGAGAGGTGTGGATGCAGGAGAAGGAGGAAGCACCTCTGGACCTTCCCTAAGGCTCCATCCTTCCCTCCCCACCAACCTATGACACTTGTGCACTTCCCCATAGACACTTGTGTGTTTCCCTGGACATTCCCTGTTCTTTCATGCCTTCAGGTTCTGTCCATTCCTCTGTGCCTGCAGTGTCTTCTTCTTCTACTCCTTCCACCTGGTTGACGCACTCTTATCACTCTTACCAGGTCAAGATTGAGTTCTCGGAAACTTATTTTTCTACAAGCAAATGTATACCCCTCTTGCTCTGTATTTTCATGAACCTATTTATATTAGGATCCTTCCAGATGTAAGTGACAGAAACCTGACTCAAATTTGTATAGTCAGAAGGAGGAAAATGTTGGCTTATGTAACTAGGATAAGGAGATGACGGAGATGATTTTATGGTTTAAATGTTACAATCAGGGCGTTAATGTTCTTCCTCTCTCTCTCCCTTTTAGCTCTGCTTACCCCAACTTCAGTCTCACCAGACCTTTGAGGTGGAGGCAAGTTGGCCCTTGGCAATGCTGGGTCTTCATTGTCTTTCCAAGTCACAACCCTGAAGAAGAGACACCCTCTCTCTTTCAGTGTATATACACTAAATCTCATGGGGACTCGGTTGTCCCTGGTGGGTTTATACGTCCAAACTTCAGTAACCTTGGCAGTCAGGGAACAGATTTGCTTGCTTATTTTCACCCAGACCACACAGGATGGGTTTCCCACAGGAAAGAAAGCTTCTGTTCTCCAGAGAAAGGGGAAAGGCAACCTAGATGACCAAAAACAAACCAGCAAGCCAAACATTCACATTACCACCCTCCCCTCAACGCTTATCACGTGAACGCAATGGTTGGTTACTGGTCTCTCCTCCACTGGACGATAACCCTTGATGGTAGGACGGGGGCCTCTCCATCCTTGTAGTAGGGCGTTAGGTGCATTTGAGGAGGGATTTAGTAAACCACGGCTGAATGAGTGAGCTAGGCAATGAATGAGAATGAATGAATAAACACGCACATGAAATAGATGGGTCAGTTAATATCATTTCCATATTATAGTTTTATTCCAGCATTTCTAGCCTGGACAACTTTAATAGCCTTTTAATTCATCTTCATATCACCTGTCTTGGCTCCTCTAATCCATTCTTTACACAGCAACCAAATGGATATTTTAAAAGATGCAAATATGATCATTTTATTCCCCTGCTGAAAGCCCTTCCTTTCCTTTGGGATATTGGGCATTTTTGCAGGGCTTCTAAGGACCTTTAAGATCTGGTTTTTGTCTGCTTCTCTAGTTCCGTGTCTTGCTATCCTAACACTTCTAACACCAGTTGCCACCTCCCCACTGTATTCTGAACCCTAAATGCATGTGCACGTTATATTCTAGTCACTTTGAATTACTTCTGCTTCTTCAAAAGCATTATGTTCTCCTTTGCTCTCAAGTCTTCATTCCATCCCTCAGGGTGCGCTTTCTTTCCCTGTCCTCTTCACCCAGCTAACTTCAACTCATGCCTTGGACCCCAGATTATACATCCCCTCATAAATGAGGATTTCTTGGACTTTTAACTACTATCCCTCCTATGTGCTCCTGCAGGACGCCCTCCTCTCATAGAGATACCTATAGCCCTCCATTGTAACTGTTTATTTCTTTGTCTGTATCACTGCTAGCTATACTGTATGCTCTGAGGACATGGGATCCATCTGTTTTATTCACTGTGAATCTCTGCTGTCTAGATTGGACCTAACACTGATGCATGAATGAATGGACAAATGAACGAATGCATCTATTGAGTCCCAACCGTATACTAGGCATTTGGTATGACCCGAAGCTAGGGGCGATCATGGCACAGCCCCTGCCCCGAAGGAGTTCCCTGTCTTTATGCAAAACAGCTGCAGTTCACAGAAGTTATAAGTGGCACAGCCTGGCATTGAGCCAGTCTTGACTCCAGATTCAGGCTCTTCAGATGTCCTTCTGTTGATACTCAGCCTGGATTCATTCAGAAAGCACAGCTTGTGCTTGGGGACGGTTGGTCTGGTTTGGATGGTGAGTGGGGCTGAGAATCTCAGGATGGAGTCAGACCCCTATGAAATGGTACTGAGGCCAAGAGCCATGCTCCAAACCATTGTTTTCCCTTCATCTGGAGTGAGGATCTGTTGATATGTTTGGCTTTCGGAAGCACACTGAGATGAACACTTTATTCCTATTTGTACGGTAAAACATGGACCTCAAAAAAAATTTAGTGAATAATGAAAACAGCTATTAAAGTTGAGCTGTCGGTTTGCTGGTGGTGTTTTACGGTCAGACTTAGGTTCCTGGAGCCAATGCTGTGGTCACTGCTGGGAGGACTTGGGGGACCCAAGTTCTACTCTTGGCCTGACTGGCAGGATTTGTGAAGTGATTTTTAGGAAAGGAGGTCCCACCCTAGTCCCTGGAGAATCAGTCTTCATTGATCTAAAGCTGCTGTGGAAATCTCATATTCTCTGCTAGTGTTTGGTCTATTGTATAACCCGATTCTGTCCAATGAGACATATGAGGAAGTCTGCTAAGGGCTTAATTTCCAAATAAAAAGACAGAGCCTTAAGAGAGAAAGCATATAGCATCGCCTTACTTTTTCCTGAGAGAAATATCATTGAAAGGATGTGATATCTGGAGTTGTGGAAGTCTTCTTGAGACCCTAAGGCAATAAACAAAGAAAAAGAAAAGGTCAAGGCCTTAAGGATAGTTGGCCAGGAAGATAAGAAAGAGTCTGAGTCTTTGCTAACCCAGTTAAGCCCCAGAACAAAAGCTTTGGTCTTCTGGTTTCATGAGATAATTTAATGTCTTTGCTCAGAGCCAAGAGCCATTCTATGTTGGGTTTCCTGTTCCCTGCAGACAAAAGCATTCCTAGGGGATACATATGGAATCAATTAGGTCACAGCTGTTATGTTATGCTTAAATAAACAAAAATGATCTGCTGATTGGAGCAAATCAATGATCACTCCAGGCTTGTCTGGATTTGCTCGTCTGGTGAATGGGAAAAATACAATTGATCTTGAGAAATGCCAGTGAGGGATGAACAATGGTGTTAACTTTTCAGATGCTGGGGTGATACTTTAAACCTCTGGGGTGGTTCTTTGATCTACCGCTGCTCAGTCTGTTTCACGCGGACCCTACTTGAAGTTGGTATTTCTGGACGACATGCCATGCAGGGAAAAGAGCAAGGCCAATGGCGTGACACATGGGCGTTAGACCTGCTTAATGAGTTGTGTGGCCTTAACATAGTTATTTCAGTGTGTTCCACATAAAGTGGCTACTTAGTTTATCACATTTCCAGGGGTAATGTGTTATTCTCTGAGGTTAACTTTCTTGCCCGTGAGGAATGTTGCACAGGTAGTGATGCTGTGCTCATGTAGCCTCATCTTCAGGAGCTGATTTTATTCTCCGATCCCCTTAACCTCTCACATCCGGTCAGTTGCAGAGCAAGGCCTTCTTTTTTTTTTTTAGCGGTACGCGGGCCTCTCACTGTTGTGGCCTTTCCTGCAGCGGAGCCAGGCTCAGTAGCCATGGCTCACGGGTCCAGCCGCTCTGCGGCAGCATGTGGGATCTTCCCGGACCGGGGCATGAACCCGTGTCCCCTGCATCAGCAGGCGGACTCTCAACCACTGCGCCACCAGGGAAGCCCAAGGCCTTAGGGGTAATGTGGATCGTGCCCTATTTCTATAGATGGGAAAATGGAAACCCAGAAGGGGAAGTGACTTGTCCAGTGTTAAGCAGAGCCATGTTTTGTGTATTAATTTTTCCATGTAAAACAGAAAGAAACATTTAAGGCAAAATACCAGTGAGTGCTGATTTATTTATCATTATGCAGCTTTCCCTTGACTCTCTTGCTTGCAGCTTTAGTGAATAGCTATTATTCGTGGGCACCATAATAGATTCTGGAGATACAGAAGTATAGATGGTGAGAGTCCTTCAGAGGCGCCTTCGCTGGTCTGCCCCTTTGTGGATTCTGAATTTGTATCGTTTCCTTGGAATGCAAGAAAATATATTCAAGCCGTATCAAACCCCTGCCTCTCCCCTCAGCGGTTAGTGGATGTAGTGTCACGTGAGAAACAGGTGGACGAGGCTCTCGGAGAAAAAATCACCACTGGTGACTGTTTCCTGTAGGGAATTTCAGCACACAGAGTTGGATTGGGTCCAAAGGAATACCTGCGAATTGCATGTGGTCTAACCCAGATCCTGAAGGAAAGAGACCATTTCTCCCTTCGGCCACAGACACCTGTTGAGGGCTGCTTGCCGCCCCCGGGGCCACTTCCTGCTAGGCATTGCAGGGAACGAGTGAGGGTCCTTCTTCTGGCCCCTTATGCTACAGCAGATCCCAGTGTAGGAACAGAGAAAAAATACATCCTAAAGGAACAAAAGACATCCCAGAGGGAAGACTGTACCACCCACAGGTAAGAGCCTTCACCAAACTTCTGTTCCTCACTCCGAAGTCTCTCCTCCGGTCCCACCCTCCACATCCAGCCAGCCACGCCCACTCCCCAGGTAGCCAGAGAGCATCCTTGACTTTGATCCATATCCAAACTCCTTCTCTGGCAGACGTTGGGTAAGGGGTGTTGGAACTTCCTTGGAGACCAGTGTCACTAACCATGTCAAGGAGACCACCTCTGGTCACAGAGTAACTTCGACAGTCCTGCTAAATAATTTTAGATTTTTCTGTGGTTGCGGTTTTAACAGAGGATCCCTGTGGACAGTTCATTTAGTTGCATTTGCCTATAGAATTTATTCAGTTGCTTTGTTCATTCAATAATAATTTATTAAATAAGACTGTGTGCCAGGCATATCCAAAAAGGGCAGCTTGTTCTTCTTTTACCCGTCTGGGAGCATCAGTGCTCTCATGGAGACTGGCTTCTAGTGGCAGAGATACACAACAAGTAAGATAATTACCACCTTTCATCAGGTCAAAGACATTATTGAATACTGATTGTAATTTGCATTGCCATTTTATGGGCCAGGAAGAAAGGAGTGATACCCCAGAAGTTAAGATGAGCTGTAGTTGACACTTGTGATCCCAGCTGTCACCTGATTTCTGTGCAGCTGTGGTGGGTCACGCCTGTACTGGTCAGAGGCCTCCCTTCTACGAGCACCATGGTGATTTTAGGATGCCACAAAACGCTGCTTAGCCGAGACCACAGACACACCCCTGAACTGGGGGAAGTTAACGACGTGGGGGTCTGGGTGTGGGCATGTAGCACCTCAAGCCCAGTCCTGTTCCTTAGGGGAACCTATGCCAAGGCTCACCATCAATTGTATAATACATCCTGATCTCAGAGATGTTAAAACCAAAAAAAAAAATCATCTTAGAAATGCCACAGCATGGTAAGTGTTAGTACTTGGTGCTGAGGGGTAAAATTAGCAGGGTGTTCAGAAAAAGCCTCAGTGATACACCGCTTTCGAGAAAAGACTGGAAGGCAGCAAGACTTACGGATACCTGGGGGAGGAGCATTCCAGGGAGGGGGGCAGGCCATGCAAAGGCTCTGAGGAAAGGGCGTGCCTGGCCCATTCCAGGAGTGGGGAGGAGACCGGTACATCTGAAATGTGGCAAAAGAAAGCACAGAAAAATAGAAGACGCAGTCAGACAGGAAACTGGAGGTCAGGTTTTGTAGAACTTCTGACCGTTTTGAGGATTTTGGTCCTACTTCACCGTCTTCCGACGGTTGTCAGATGGTTCTCAGCAGAAGAGCGATCTGAACTTTCTTCCATTCTAACAGGCTGGCTCTGACTGCTGTGTTGAGAGTAGGCTGAAGAGGAAAAGAGTGGAAGCAGAGAGACCAGTTAGGAGGCTGCCGCTGAGCCAGATGAGTGATGACGAGGACTTGGGCCAGAGCAGTAGCAGGGAAAGTCCTGAGAGGTGGTCAGAACACGGACATGTGTTCAGGGTAGACCTGAGTGTTTTCTCGGAGATAGCGTGTGGGAAATGAAAGAAAGGGGGGAGTCAAGGACGACACCCCGATCACTATTTCTCTTGTATATCTGTGTCCCCATTAAATCGGGTCACATGACCCTCTGCACACGCATACACACATGTACACACCTTCATGGGCTTCCAGAACATTCTGTAAGTCTCTGAATCACAGACTAGAGAGCCTTCCTGTGTCTCAGTTTCCTTATCTGTCAAACAGAGGTGATATTAATCACGCAGACATCATGGACTTTTGGGGAAGGTTGAAACAAATAATAGATGCGAAATCGGTCAAATGTGCTAGATAGTTTTTGAGGCTGCTTCAATAAATGTTAGCTATTATTTCTGTTATTTTGTTTCCTAATTTCTATGTACGAAATTGTCTACTGTTGCCCGCCTCTAGATGCCAAGTGCGGCGGAGGTGGCCTCCCAGCCGTCTGCTCCTGCTAGCTGCCCACCCACTTCTTGGCAACCACGCTGGGCAAGAGGAGGAAGAATCGGATTGGTCCCGAACCCAAGACAAACACTGGGCGGCCGTGGGCCAGGGGGCAGGTCTCCTTTGCCGCAGGGGCAGGAGCCCATTGTTCCTCTTTCTTGTTCTTCCTCCCTCTTGTGCCCACGTGGAAAGTAAGCAGGGCTGGGCAGGGCCTGTTTCTCTGGGCCAAGGTATGGCAAAGATGCTCTCTCTTCCTGGTCCCTTGTCAATGAGGGAGAGAGGGAGGCTTCGGGCCCCTCCTGTTACCCAGCCATCTCTCTTTGGCTGTCGGCCTCAAATACCACAGTTCTGAGAAGTCGTCTGAAGGACCCCATCTGGGTACCTAGCAGAATTAACAGGGCGCCATGCTGAGCTCCCCAAACAGCTCCCCCTCCTGCACACCTCAGGGCCCCTGCCTCCCGGCCTCCCTTCTCCTCCCTAGTGTCTTCCTAACAAACTCTACTCACTCTTCAGAGTCCATCCAAAAAACTTGAAAGTAGCAGAAGCATTTCCTCTGACACACAGAAGGGGTGAGCAGGCCCTCGTTTTCAAGCACATTCGGTGTTGCACACTTGGCCGTGTTCTCCAGTCCCCACTCACTCTCTTACTTGGGGCTTTGTTTCACTCCTTTAAGTGGCTGGGGTTTTTACTCTGGAAGAGAAAAGGCAGAGTCTCCATCTGAGCTTCTGATGAGTTCAGCCACGCTTTGCTTCCTAAATGGGAAGACCACAAAGATAGGAAATGCTTAGCTGATTGGTAGGCAACGGGACAAATGGCAAAGAAGGGAACCTGGAAGCAAAGTGACCCTGCCTGGGGAGATGGGGTATCGCCCACAGGGATGGGGCAGCTTCGGACAACACCTGCTCCTTGGTGGCCAGAAGTCTAGTGAGACATACTGAGTGGTTTACAGCTGAAAGAGGCTGGCTCTGCATGGCTGGTAGTCATGTCGGGAAACCCAGTAAAGGCTGAGTGAGTTAGTGATGGGATGTGCGGGGCGTTTGCTGAAGAGTCCACTATTTCGTAAGCTCTGCTTTAGGTGTTCCAAGGGGCCAATTTGGATGAATAAGACTCAGCTCCTTATCATCTCTCCAGAAGTAACTTCCCGTCTAGGAGGGGAGATCAGATGTGTGTTTTTGCAGGTTCACTCTGAATATCTCTCTGACCTTCCCCGCACGGTGTTGTACCGGCTCTAGATGTGATGCAGCAGGACATTTCCTCCTAGTGAGGTGAGCTCTGGGACCCAGACTGACAAGAATTAGCCCTAGACGGGAGTGAAGGCTGGCGATCACTCCCCTCATGAGGGTGAAACTGTCAAAACAACTTTCAGCCCCACAGGGTTCTCCTTCCCCCTCGCTTCCCTTTGCTCCCACGCATATCTGTCTCTTTGCTTTTTCCCAAGTCTCTTTTTAAAAATTGTATTTTATTTAAAAAATTTTAATTTTATATTGGAGCACAGTTGTTAACAATGTTGTGTTGGTTTCAGGTGTACAGCAGAGTGATTCAGTTATGCGTATACATGTATCTATTCTTTTTCTAATTCTTTTCCCGTTTAGCTTATTACAGAATATAGATCAGCGTTCCCTGAGCTATACAGTAGATCCTTGTTCGTTATCTATTTTACATATAGCAGTGTGCACATGTCAATCCCACACTCCCAATCTCTCTTTCTCTCCTACCCAGGTAAAAGTTCGTTCTCTAAGTCTGTGAGCCTGTTTCTGTTTTGTAAATAAGTTCATTTGTATAAATTTTTTTAGACTCTGCATATAAGTGATATCATAGGATATTTGTCTTCCTCCGTCTCTTTTTTTATAACATTCCATCAGCCTGGGGACAGCAGAAGTTCTGAGGGGTAAAGACCCACTTCTCTGGACCTTCGTGTCCTTACGTAGGACGTAGGTTAGTGAAGGGCCTGGGATGCATACGTGTTCAGATCTCTCCCTGCCTTGACATCTTGTGAATCAAAACCATCCTCTTCTTCTCCACGCCTCCACGTGTATTGACCTCTAAACATTTTCTATGTTCTGCCTAAAGCGGACTGGACGCAGTTGCCACACTTTTCCTCAGCAGCCCATTCTAGATTTCTGTTTATTTTCCTGCCCTGAGAAAATCAAGTTCTTCCCTGTGTTTAATTAAGATCTCTCTTGTTGTAGGCAATTTCCTCCTGAACATATTTCGTAAATATAGAGAACAATAACTAAATGCCTTTTTCATATAGAACATTTATATGCCCACATATACAAGTTAATTTTCTTTTACAACCCTATATTTAGCCCCATCTGGGCCTCATTTCCATACATTTGCATGTTAATATTCGTACTTATGTAGATATATTCCTGGATTGAATGGGAAAGAATATCCCACACAGAAGGTTGGAAATGACAATTTATTCAGAGAACTTGATCCTAAGATTCAGGAGAAGTTCATTGGGCAGGATTGCCAAATGAAATACCAAGCTGCTTTTTCTGTACTGTGTGAAAGTGGCTCTGAGTTATATTTTCTCATTTGTCTTCTGCCAAAAGGAGAGTAGAGGTAGAAGCCACACGTGGAAGACGTCCCCTGGCAAGACAGTTCTGACGAATGACATAAGGTCTCTAGGATGTGACAGGCATCTGGGAGGAAATGGGCCACCTGGGTGCCAGAAATGTCAGTCCCTTTCCATGTGGATGCCATTCTGAAAATGTATTGTCCCAGGCAGCCACCACTGGTCTCTTGTGATATATGGCTTCTCTGTATGGAACTTAAACAAAAAGAAGCTAGAGAGCTCTGGTTTTAGGATATCCACAGTCCTTACAACACCTAGGAGTCAGGACCCCAAACTAGGAAAGGTAATATTTATTGACTACCTGTCATGTGCTAAGTGACATACTGGTTCTTTGTATGTTGCCTTGCTGCCTTTTAAAAATGGCCCTATTAAACAGATATGGTTGTATCCAGCTTCTAGACAAAGGTACTGAGGTTCAGAGAAGATGAGTGATCTGTCCAGGTTAAGCAGATGGCAGAACCACGTATTGAAATTAGATCTGTCCGATCTCAAAGCTTATATTTACTTCTGCCTAATAGGATCCCAGTAATTGGGAATAAAGACTATCTTGGATGACTTCAAGGTGAAAAGCTTTGAATAACCTCTGTGATTATTCTCCTTGGGTAAGCCTCATTCAAGATTGATGTTCAAACAGGTGGTTTTAGCTCTGTTCCACTAGAAAACAAAAACTGAAATAAGCATCGCACGTTAAGACTTTATTGGGAGGTACGATATCAGGGTAGCAAGAGAGAGAGAAAGTGAGACACGGAAGGAGGGAAAGCATAAGAGGAGGTTCATTACCAACCTGGTCATAGGGTCACAGAAACACACAGCTCATGAATGGCATGAGGGACACTGTTAGACCGGCCAAATGGTAGCACATCACCTCAGAGCAGTCAGTCCAAGGGAGGACGGAGGAATGTTTATCTCCCAGCTTCTTCCCATCTCCTGGTTTACTGGTCCATGTTTGCCCTACAAAGTGTTAGCTCACCTACACTTCTGAGTGGTATGGCTACACCTCTCCAGGAAGCCACAGAGAAGGACAGACTCATGTCTCATGGTGAAGCCTTTCATCTGAAATCAGAAGTGGTGGGAAGAGTCAGGTCATCTGTGGGTCCAGCTGGCTTGGACCTGGTTTTCGGAAGGACTGTGGCAGGTGCAACAGAGGACGTATCAAAGCCCAGCCCTCAGCCAGGTTAGGATGAGACATCCAGCAGGGTTAGGAGATGAGACAGCAGGAGCTAGAATCTAAACCTGGGCGGCAGGCGGGCCAAGGGAATCTGATGAAGTATATAAACTGGGTTATGTAAATCTACCTCCTGTGTCACTCAGAGCGACTCGCTATCAGAGAACACTTGGATCGCACACTGTGAGACTAGGACAAGATGAACTTATTTATCTACTTTTTCAAAATGGTGGCCAATTGCAGTCTCCTCAGAAGATGGGATTAACAAACCCAGCTGCAGTCCTTGGTGCTGCAGCTGATCCTGGAACCATAAGTGATATTCATCGTCTTACTCCCTGTCACTCATTTGAGATTTTCCTCGTCCTTGGACAGCACTTTGGCTATTCTAGGTTGCCTGCCTAGTGACCCAGATCTTCATTCTGGAGGGATCTGAACCTTTAATTCTCAGCCCTTGAGAGGTCATGACTACTCCAGTTGACTACTAATGGTACACAAGAGCATCAAGGGACACTGGACTGAATACTTGGCATCCAAATAAACTCTTCCCTTCCCCCATTGTGTAGCAACCCTGCAAATCAGGGTCAGTTACATTCAGAAAGTTAATATCTCCTTTCTTTTCTTGCTGGTTTATTGGCACGGGGAGCCCAGAGAGGACATGTGGTCATCATAGTTTCCTATCTAGTCCTCTCCCTTGGAACTAGGACGTTAAACTGGGTTGAGCCTAAGATTGAGGGATGGGAAGCATACATTCTTCCAGGTGGGTCATTGGAAGTGATGGCGTGAGGGGCCAACTCTACTCTGCAGCTTGTGGTTTCTAGACCCGTTTATTCTAGCTGTTGAGGATGCAGAAGCACATAGTTGTCATGGATTTAGAGCAGGCACAGTTGTTCTGGAAAGGGCCAGATAGTAAATATTGGTAAATAGCTTAGACTCTGTGGGCCCTACCTTCTCTCTCTCAGCTACTTATATCTGCCACTTCAGTGTGAAAGCAACCACAGACAATAGGTAAACAAATAAAATGACGATTTCAATAAAACTTGATATACATAACAGATGTTGGGTCAAATTTGGCATGCAGACGGTGGTTTGCCGACTCCTAATTTAATGTGTAAATCAAATCCTGGAAGTCAGTAGTCAAACTCGGTAAGGTGTTGTCTCCAGGTGGTGTCTTAGCTATGCCTTTGAGCTTTTAAGCAATGATTCTTTTAGACAATTGACTTCTGCGTGATGGGACACACAGTTAGACCAGGGACACTTATGGCTGTGGGCCCATTGTTGATTCTATATATTAAATGGCTCCCGTGGTCTGAGGCAGTGTTGTGTGGGATAACATGGGTCAGGCATTTTGTAAATCCTGGGAATGGTGCTGCAGGAAGCACGGTAGTTAGGAAAGGAAAACTAGTATCTGGAGTTTGCGTCAATTCCAGTAAGGACAAATCAGTGTTCCTTCAGCATAGAAAGCGTATAATGTAATCAGCCTCCCATTTAGGGGCTCACCTATCTTCCCGAAGAATGATGCCATAGAGAAGATTTGCGCTGATCTCTGCTGGCATGTTGAGCACCCAACATTGTCAGTGGCTGTCATCCCAGATAGAGGAGACCTGTGTCGTTAAGTTTGTGCATAAACCCCACATGTGCCACCGTAGACAACATGTTCATGGGTCTGTTGCACAAGTACTGGGGTGCCTGAAGGGAGGGGACGGGATATTCCGTGCGCATGACTGTTTAGTGCCTTCTGTGTGGTAGGTGAGCTCTGAGCGTTAATTGGCGGCATAAAGATCCGCCTAATTTGTAGCTCATTTTATCGATCCATTCACATATGTTTCCCAGTCCTTCTTTTCTCTAACTTTCTAATCACATGCCTACCAAGCTCCTGATTATTTGTCTAAGCCATTAACCACTGCCCAGGAATCAGTGTATACTCACACCTTGCCCACTCTGGCAGGTGCCTCTCACAGCTACTGACATGTTTCTGAACAGCAGGTGTGCTGTCCACAGCAACTCCTCTTCTGCCGCCCTTATCCGTTCTGCTTCTCTTCCCAGCCTGCAAATGATTATTATTTCTCCAACGATCAGTGACATTCCCCCTTTGCTGTTGACTAAGACCCAAGAATTTTAATTAAGAAATAACTATGTGAATAATAGTATTTACCCTACAGATGGGTTCTGTATGTTAAATTAGGTAATACATGGAAAGTGCTTAGCTGAGTGCTTGACACATAGCAAGAACTCTGTTTCCAGTATTAGTTACTAGCACCGTCACTGTAGAAATTGCTGAAAATAATTATTGAAAAGGACAGGTTTTCCATTTTATAGAGATCTTTGCTAAGGCTTCGTATTCGCTAGTAGAGAACTGGATCTCTGAACAGTTAACAAAACCTTCTGGACACTGGATTGTAGAATATTATTTTGAAGCCATTCCCCCCGTTGTGTTACCTGCTAGCATTCATTCATGTTCATATTCTGGACTGCTTTAGCTTCTCCTCTCCCCTTTGCAAATTGTTCCTCATCCTTCAAGGCCCAGGCTGAGTTTTAGTTCCTCTCTGAAAATGTCCTACCTACCCTAAGGAGACTGAAGTTCGCTTTTCTCTCTGACCCTATCGAATCCTATCCATCACTCCCTTACATTTTATTACATTTATCTAAATTCCGTCTCCTCTAATTTGTGAACTTCATAGGCACAGGCATATGTATTAATCATCCTCAAATCCTCAAGGAATAGCAGAAGACTTGACATAAAGTAGGTGTTCATTAAACATTTGTTGAACAAAATCGATGAATGAATTTATGATGTTACTACATGAGTTTATCTTTATGACATTCAGGCTATTATCTTTACTGTTCAAAAGTAGGCATGGAAAGGACTTTATTATAATCTGGGATATCCCTACTCAGTCTCAATAGAGTACCGACTAAACCAAAATGGTAAGCCAAGCAGTTCAGGTCCAGGGTGTAATTTGACTCCAGGAAATAGAAGGGGAGAGGAGACGGTGCTATTTGTTTCTAAAATTACAGTAATTAAAACAGTATGGTACTGGCACAAAGACAGACATATAGACCAATGGAACAGAAGAGAGAGCTCAGAAGTAAATCCATGCATATATGATCAGCTGATTTGACAAGGATTGCAAGAATACACAATGGGAAAGGATAATTTCTTTAACAAATGGTGTTGGGAAAACTGGATATCCACATGCAAAACTATAAAATTGGATTCTTATACCACACACAAAAATCAACTCAAAACAGATTAAAGACCTAAATGTAAGACCTGAAACTGTAAAACTTCTAGAAAAAAGTGCAGGGGAAAAGCTTTTTGACATTGGCCTTGGAAATGTATTTAATGGATATGACACCAAAAGCACAGGCAAAAAAAAGCAAAATTAGACAGATGGGACTACAACTAAAAAGCTTCTGCACAGCAAGGGAAACAGTCAGCAGAGTGAAAAGGCAACCTGTGGAATGAGAGAAAATGTGTGCAAACCATATATCTGATAACTGGTTAATTTCCAAAAAAAATATTAGGAACTCCTGTGATTCAATAGCAAAAAAACTAATAACCTGATTTTAAAAGGGGCTAAAGACTTGAATGGACATTTCTCCAAAGAAGATATACAGATGAGAAGATGCTTAACATAACTAATTATCAGAGAAATACAAATGAAAATTACAATGAGATATCGTCTCACACCTATGAGAGTGGCTTTTGTCAAAAAGTCAAAAGGCAGGGCTTCCCTGGTGGCGCCGTGGTTGAGAGTCCGCCTGCCGATGCAGGGGATGCGGGTTCGTGCCCCGGTCCGGGAAGATCCCACATGCCGCAAAGCGGCTGGGCCTGTGAGCCATGGCCGCTGAGCCTGCGCGTCCGGAGCCTGTGCTCCGCGACGGGAGAGGCCACAGCAGTGAGAGGCCCGCGTACCGCAAAAAAAAAAAGTCAAAAGACAACAAGTGTTGGCAAGGATGTGGAGAAATTGGAGCCCTTTTACAGTACTGGTGGGAATGCAAAATAGTGCAGCTGCTATCGAAAGCATTATAAAAGGTTCTCAAAATATTAAAAAGTAGGACTACTATGTGATCCAGCAACCCCACTTCTGGGTATTTATCTGAAAGAATTAAAATCAGGATCTCAAAGAAGTATATGTACGCCTGTGTTCATTGTAACATTATTCACAATAGCCGAGGATGGAAACAACCCAAACCCCAGTCCACAAATGAACGGGTAAAGAAGAGGTGGTAAATACATACAATGGAGTATTTTATTCAGCCTTGTAAAGGAAGAAAATCTTGCCATTTGTGACAACATGGATGAACCGGGGGGACTTGTACGAAGTGAAATAAGCCAATCACAGAAGAACAAATACTGCATGATTATATGAGGTAGCTAAAACAGACACATCCACAGAAGCGAAGAACAGGATGGTGGTTGGCAGGGGCCCAAGGGAGAAAGAAACGGGGAGCTGCTGTTCAACATTTATAACATTTCAGATATGCAAGAGGGGTCTAGAGATCTGGTGTGCCTGTACGTAATACTGCACATAGCATTATTTGCCGCTTAAAAATCTGATAAAAGGGTGATGTTATGTGAGGTGCTCTTACCATAACTGAAAAAAAATGAAAACATTTAAACTAAGAATAGAGAAACTGAAAGAAGAATTTTAAATCACTCATAAGTGGCCTTTGTGTACTTGAACCTGGCTGAAATCCTGGCTAATCAAGTCACTTGGAATCTGGTCTTCTCATTGAAGTTGTAAACCTTTAGCATATTCTAGAGGGAAGTGTAGAAGTTTGCCAAGCAGTGAACTATGTGTATGTGGAAGTGGAGATGGAGGAGGGCAGGTATGGGTACAGAATCCATGCAGAGGGGTATTTCTTTTTTTTTTTTTTTTTTTTTGCCGTACACGGGCCTCTCACTGTAGTGGCCTCTCCCGTTGCGGAGCACAGGCTCCGGACGCGCAGGCTCAGCGGCCATGGCTCACGGGCCCAGCTGCTCCGCGGCATGTGGGATCTTCCCGGACCGGGGCATGAACCCGCGTCCCCTGCATCGGCAGGCGGACTCTCAACCACTGCGCCACCAGGGAAGCCCAGAGGGGTATTTCTGAGATGCCCGGAACTGCAGTATTTCAGAGGGATCTCTCAGTGGCTTTGTATAGCTGAGATTTAGGCTAAAAGGAGGGCTATGATGAGAGAGAGAGATGGGTAGATAGGTAGAGAAGGGCCATATAAGAAACATCTTTTATCATTATTCTAAATAGTTTTAATTTTATGCCAAGTTTAAGCCTTGGGGACATATTCAAGGATTTTAACCACCCAGTGATATCTGGATATCAGTCGGGAGGATAAATGGGAAGAATTTGAGGATGCCAACTACTCACCCCTCCTTCACACGGGTTTCTAATGACTTAAGAAATGGAAGATGAGATACACATATCCAATGGAATATTACTCAGCCATACAAAAGAATGAAATAATGCCATTTGTAGCAACATGGACGGACCTAGAGATTGTCATACTGAATGAAGCAAGTCAGACAGAGAAAGACAAGTATCATATGATATTGCTTATATGTGGAATCTATAAAAAATGATACAAATAAACTTATTTACAGAACAGAAATAGAGTCACAGATGTAGAAAACAAACTTTTATGGTTATCGGGGAGAAGGAGTCAGGGAGGGATAAACTGGGAGATTGGGATTGACATATCCACACTACTATGTATAAAATAGGTAACTAATAAGGACCTACTGTATAGCACAGGGAACTCTTCTCAATACTATGTCATGACCTATATGGGAAAAGAATCTAAAGAAAGAGTGGATATATGTACATGTATAACTGATTCACTTTGCTATACAGTAGAAGCTAACAAAACATTTAAAATCAACTATACTCCAATAAAAAGAAATGGACTTGGAGATAGGAGTGCAATATCCCTTATTGGGCGAGATGCTTCCGTTACACCCCAGTGTTCAGGGCTCCGCGACAGAACTACAATCACGAAAGCAGTTTGAACCCAAGTCAAAACGAGGCTTCCTCCTTCCTCCCCAGACTCACAGAGACGGAGGACACATGGTGAGAGCACGATCTGCCGGGAGGACAGTGGTCCAGCCCTTGGAATACAGGTCATACTGTTGTTCACACACCCATTGTCTCGTAGAGCAGAGGAGCAGAGACAGTTACTGTCCCGGTCTGCACTGGCTTTTCAGGGCAGTGGCTCCGCTCTTAGCTCATGTGGTCCAGCGTGTGTTACGCCTCTAAGCTGCATTAAGCAGATGGGGGTCACTCCCTTTCCCATGGGAGGACAAGGGGGGTAGGTGGGGTCAGATGACCTGAGGTGCTCAAACCAACTCTTCTCCCCCACCCCCGGGAGCGAAATGAACATCTCCTCATCTTTCTTATGGAAACTGAGCTGTGGGAAGGGGGAGAAAGAGGAAGGATGGGGGATGGATAAAAGTTCCTTCCTTACAGTGTGCCTAGAATCAGGAAGGCCAATCAAAAGATGATGACGTCAGTAGCCTGCTTAAAAAATGATGAGACCCCCCAGTCAGGAAGTGTCACTGAATGGAGAGGAGGTTATCAGGCAAAATGGCGGCTGTATACATCCGTAAAAGCATCCTGCTCAGAATCTGCGTTCCTGGATTATAATCTCACCCCGGCCATTGCTTCATCCTGGGACCACGACCGCACAGGTCACCACTCTGAGCCTCGGTTTCTTGGTCAGCATCACAAGCAGGTTAGAGCTGTCAGTCTGTAAAGTCCCCTTTTACCAACACTTCAGCTTGTTGATACTTTTTCCTTAAGTCAAACTTCCCAGATTTTCTTCTGCTATCTAAAACTGCACAGCATAAAACTTAAATGACTAAGAACCTATTAAAAAATTAGTAGCTGTAACCCCAAGGCAATGAAAAGTTTAACAAGAGTGCAGCCAGAGCTGGTGTTCGAATGGGGAAGAGGCACTCGCACAGAACCCTTAATTGGCAACCGGGGAAGCCGGAGTTAGGCAGCTAACAAGCTAAACAATTTTGATGACATAAAATTAACACCAGGACATAGGAAAAGCCTGTTTTATTTGCTATTTTATGTGTTATGTGACAATTTAATTAAACTCTGAAGGAATCCAAGCAGTTAATTCCCTAGAGAAATAAACCAAGAATGACATTCAGGCCTGTCTCCTAAGGAGTTAGGCAAGGGAGTACTTTTGCATTTTATAACACTGTAAATCCAACTTTTACCTCAAAGCTAATGAGTGTGATGAAGTAGCCTTGGCCTTGCCGACACGCCTTCTCCCTTCTCCTCTGGGGATTGACTCGAGGCCATGTGGGGTCTCCACGTGGAATATGGTAAAGGGAATTCGAATCACACTCCACGGTCTGGATAATGAAGCTTTAATCTATGCAGTCCTGCAGGCGCACACGGGGCATTTCTGCTTTTTCCTCACAGACACGAGTGAGGATGGCAAAATATAATAATAATGAGGACATTGCAACTGCTACTACCAATAATAATAATATAAACCAGCAGAAGCAGCAACAGCAGAAACACTGGCCAAGAGAGGCTAGGTTACAGTGCGGTAACAACAGCCCTGACATCTCAGTGCTTCAGACAGCAAAGGTCTATTTCTCACTCCTCCTTCTTGTCCACCCAGAGTTCTCTAGGGCTTCTGACTCATGTTGCCACCTCTCTAGTACCCAGGCATGTGGAACAGCCATTATGTGGATTTTTTTTTTTTTTTTGGTTGTGTTGGGTCTTCGTTGCTGTGTGCGGGCTTTCTCGAGTTGCGGCGAGCGGGGGCTACTCTTCGTTGCGGTGGGCGGGCTTCTCACTGTGGTGGCTTCTCTTGCTGCGGAGCACGGGCTCTAGGCACGCGGGCTTCAGTAGTTGCAAGCACATGGGCTCAGTAGTTGTGGCTCGTGAGTTCTAGAGCACAGGCTCAGTAGTTGTGGCACGTGGGCTTAGTTGCTCCGCAGCATGTGGGATCTTCCCAGACCAGGGATCGAACCTGTGTCCTCTGCGTTGGCAGGCGAATTCTGAACCACTGCGCCACCAGGGAAGTCCATCTGGATTGTTTCTGTTGTCAGTGGTATAAGGAAAGCAAGAATCCTGAAGGAGGTACCAACTGTAAAAGCTTCCCTCTGGAACTGACCTGTCGATTTCACTCACATTTCGCTGGCCAAAGCCAGTCATATGATCACCTCTAAGGGGAGTGCAGCGCTTCCATGTGCCTGAAAGAGGGAGGACTGGAAATATTTTGTGGGCAGCACTTCCTGTGTGCTGGTTTTTGTGCCGAGCAACATACGTATATGCATGCATATGTATGTATATATATGTATGTGTATATATATATATATGCATACACCTATGCATCTCATATATGTGTGACACATATACGTATATGCATACATACATGTGCATATATGTATTTGTTTAAATAATCCAAATATTATAAAAAGTATTTGTAGTAGAGTCAAAAGATCGTGAAGTCTGTCATCTCAGTATGTGTCAGCATTATATTTTTTCAGCTGTGTGTCTTGGGCAAGAAATGAGCTCTTAGCTTCTGCATTTCTGATTTGTGAACTGGAAGGATCAAATTACCTGTCCCACAGGGCTGGAGCAAATATATAATGCACATGGCATTGTTTCAAAATAATCAACAAGTGTTAGTCATTTTTATCTGCAAAGAAGGTCCAACACATTATCCTATCAAAAATGAGTGGAGACTGATTAAAATGAAAATCTTTCCACTCTGGTTATAAAAGGTTTTATTTGGAATAAAGACTTTAAGGTTTGTGTATGCTCTAGTTCTACTGAAATCTGCATGTCTGTCATCTAAAATTTTAAGTTCCTTCTATGCTTAAGCCGTATTTTTCTCTGCAATTCTATAGCATTTACTTCCTGTCCCATGGGTTTTAACAGTGTATTTTTGATATGACAATAACCTAATAAAAACTCTAATCAATGTGTGGATCTCTAGTTCAATTTTAAGGCCCTAGAGAGTAACTACCAGGCCCAGGTTCATGGGGGTGGGAAGGAAACCAATATCAATGGAGTATCACCATGTGCTTAGTAAATAATGTGTTAAGCTTTATAAATATATTCTCTAATTTGATCTTCACAATCATTGAATTATATATTATCACTCCCTTGTTATATGAGAAAAATACTCAGGGTTCTCAATGTAATAATGACAACAACTACTATTTATTGAGCTACTATTTATCTCACAACGGAATGAGCACCTGCTATTTGTCAGACAGTGTAATAATCACACACACACACACGCACATGCACACGCACACGCACAAATGTATATTGCTTAACACAGTGCCTACTTAAATGCTAAGATCTGGGTTGGGAAAGAACATGAAGGCATTTGAACAAGAGGTTAGGAGCTGGTACTAATCTCAGTACCATTTCAGGAGCAGTCTGACGTGTGAGTACCAGCAGCACAGATTGGCAGCGGTCTGCAGGATGAGGGGTAGGGGAGCGCAGACACTGCCGACAGGGAGATCATTCCCGGGATTGTTGCAATAGCCCGAGTGAATGGTGAGAAGCTGCAGGAAGGACTAGAGAGGTGATGATGGGAAGAGCACTGACAGTGGTGAGGCTCCATGAGAGATGCTCTGAAGTCAGTGCTGAAAGAACTAAGCAGCCTAATGGATGCCAGGGCCAAGGAGGAGAGAGGCATCTAAGGTGGGTCGGCTGTAGACTTTGGGTGCCCAGCAGGATAAGGGTGACACTTCTAGCAATTGGAAGGTTCAGAAAAAGAGCGGGTTTGGGGCGACACAAAGGATTAATTTCTAGGTGTATTGCATTTGAAGTTTAGAAAATGATCAAATAGAGCTACCAGGCAGATGTCAGGTACTCCAGAATTGGGGATTCAGGAGAGAGAACTGTCTGGACCCAAACATTTGTGTATAAACAGCAGAGCGTTTAATGTTAAAGCATGGGGCGTGGGAAAGAGTTCCCAAGGAGGGCAGGACTGTGTAGAGACAGAAGACAAGTGATGGGACAGTGGGATCTAGAGGAAGTGGCAGATAGAACAGGAGAAGCATTGTGAAAGTCGGGAGGAATGTGGGAGCTGGGCTACTTAATCCGAACTCAACTCTCCAGGCTCGGATGAGGTGCTGAAGGTCTTCTGAGTAGGAGACGGTCATGGAAGCCAAAGGAAAATCAATGACAAAGAATAAGGATGTTATCGATGACAGAGGTGCACTGAGCTCAAGGAAGGTGCTGATCAGGAACGGTGGCAGCTAGTGAGGTGCATTCTTTCTAGATGTTTGGATGTGAGGTGAAAGGGACAGAGGAGAGTCACTCAGTAAATGGGGGTGGGGGGAGCCAAAGGAGACATATCTTTTAAGACAAGGGAAGCCTGAGCACTTCTTAAAGCTGAGGCAAAAAGCCCTAACAAGAGAGAAAGAGAGTCCAGATACAGGTGAGAGAGAGGAATTGATACTGCAGGTGGCACAGAGAGCACTCAGACTGGCATTGAGGATGCAGGTAGGAATAACCCGACAGGCTTTGGTAACAAAGGGAGCAGAACAGACAGATGGTGATGAGCGGAGACTCTTTATCAGGAGGGAATGGGAGTTGAAGGTCCTCAAATGTCAGAGCCTTCATCTCAGTGAAGGAAGGGTCTAGAGCTTTTGCCAAGAGGAATAGCCTTGGATTCAAATTAGGTTAACCTGACAATGACAAAATAAAGCTTTATCTGTCTTTCAGTTTTATTGGGGTTAGAAGCCTGCGGTAGTGCTGAATACATAGAACCTGCATTGAACCCAGGACCAAGGCTAGCGCATGGTGATATTCAATAAATACACCATCGATAAATGTCTGCTTTTAACAATATTTGAATTTCACTTATCTTTTCTCTCATCTTCCTCTCTTTCCTGACTCCCAAGTAGATGCTAAAATGAGAAAAGATAATTATTTCTGAAACACTATTCTGCGCTACCATCTTTTATTTACGGTATCTTTTTTTTTTTTTTTTTTTTTTGCGGTACGCGGGCCTCTCATTGTTGTGGCCTCTCCCGTTGCGGAGCAACAGGCTCCGGACGCGCAGGCTCAGCGGCCATGGCTCACGGGCCCAGCCGCTCCGCGGCATGTGTGGAATCTTCCCGGACCGGGGCACAAACCTGTGTCCCCTGCATCGGCAGGCGGACTCCCAACCACTGCGCCACCAGGGAAGCCCTATTTACGGTATCTTAGATTAGAGATGTCCCAAATTCTCAGGGTCACCTGGTGAGTCGGTGGCACACCCAAGGTTCAAACCATTACTCACATGTCTCCGGGAAGCATGTGTGTTCCTTCCAGAGGAGGGACCACTCTGCAGTATAGAATACTATGTTGTTGGTTTTCGTGATTAGTGCACTGTCTCACATATAGTTAATGCTGATATCTGCTCTTCAACCCACTTGGAGCTCTTTTTCTCTTTTTCAGGTTTGTTCTTGTTCTCTGTCCCTATCCCCACCCCAACTCTAATTTCCTGCATTTCCAGGAACAGCTGACCATGAATTTATTACTGGTGTTAAGAATCATACGGTGTCAGCATGTGAATCTCTCTCTCGGCTTATCGAAAGAAAACAGCTTTTATTTTTAATGCCGAGGGAAGATTGGGGTGGTAAAAAGAGAAGTAGGGAAAAGGGTGGAGGGAGGAAAGAGATAAGAGTAATGGAGAGTTGTGAGGGAGGCTGGAAAGGATGGAGGGAAGAGTGAGGAGGTCGAAAAGGGCAGGGGACATTGGGCGGTGACAGGAGGAAGTGGGGAGGGAGGGAGGAGGAGAGGGGAGAAAAGGGCTGTGGACAGCTGTCAAGGACAAGGGAGAAGATGAGCGAGGATTATTACTGTTTTCAACAGGGTGAGGCAACCTCGTTCCCATCACTGTGAATTTTTGCTACTTAGGAACCCCGGCAGACCAAGACTGTGAAGACAGGAGACAGTCTGTTGGACACTTAATGATTTATAACAAGTACATGAGAATGCTATTAAAAACTAATTCATCACCGACAGGCTAAATGATTTGCAAACATCTGCTCTGCACTAGGACCCTCTTGGGATGAGAATTTCCAAGGGTTGTAAAGTTCCTCTAATGTAGATACTGCAGATGGGAGTTAAGATACAGACCCCGGCATTTAGGTCACCAGCTTTCCATCCAAAGTGATTAATTATGGTGATGCTTAAATGTTTCTTTGACCTGAAACTTTGTCTAAAGCTGGGTCCCCTCCCGAGTGAGATGCGACTTTGTCTAAAGCTGGGTCCCCTCCCGAGTGAGATGCGATTCAGACGTGGCTGTCTTCCACCCTGGCGGTTCGGTTCCCGGAGATGATTAAGTTTCTTAGAAATGGTAGGTCACCTCCATTAAATCTGCTGACCTGACCCTTCTACCAGACAGCAAATCCCAATGTGAATGAGCTGTCAAGCTAAATATGTTCACTTCTTCTTGCTGAAGACTTGACAGTGGGTCATATTCTTCTGGAATTGCCTTGGTTTTCTTTCCATCCTTCAGGCAACCCTTCAATTTACCATTCCAGGTAATAACCTATAGGTCTTGGTATCTTGCCCTACATACTCTGGGCTTACCCCTTAGTTAACCTGTAGCCATGGTAGAAAGTTTTCTATCTAGATCCACACATGGAATTATGAGAAATAATGGGCTGTTATTGGAAGTCACTAAGCTTTGGAGTGTTCGGTTATGCAGAAATAGATAACTCCACAGATACCCAGCCATCTGGGAGCCTAGAAATCCTGCCCAGCTTCAGGCTGTGCCCCTCAGCCCCAAGTTGCCATGTCCTTGCAATAAGCTCATTTCCCTGGAATGAGAATCTGTTTTCCTCTTATTTTGGTTGGTCTCTGTGTAGCCTTCAGGGATCCGCTCAAACCTCACAGTGTCCGTGAAGCCTTCTGTAGAAAACATAGCCTGCAGATACTCTGAGGATTACCGAGAGTTGGTGGAAGACAGTGGAATTCAGTTGAGTCAGAGCAGCTCAGTAACTTGGAAATAATCACAGCCAACCTCCCTCATCTCACAGATGAAAAATCTGAGTCCCAGAGAAGCGACGTGACTTGCCCAAAGTTACATGGATCGTTTCATGGAAGTACAGAGAAGTGGTTAAATGCTCAAGTTGGAATCCTGGCTCCTTTGGAGACTATGACTTTGAGCAAGTTACTTAAATTCCGTGTGCTTCAGTTTCTTAATTTTTAAAATGATATAAGAACAAGTAGCTTTGTTATAGGGTTGCTGTACTCTGTAAGATAATGTACTTAGGATGCTTAGCTCAATGCCTGGCAGGTGTAAATGCTCAAAAAACATGAAGTAATTATGGAAAACCAGAATCTAGTCTAGGTGCTGGGAGTACAAGGGAGAATAAAACAGATAAAGTCTTTGGCTCTATGTAGGTTATATTGCAGCAGGAGACAGACCATAAACAAAAAAAGACCGCATGAAAATATGTGTAGGATCTAATGTTAGGTAGTGATAATAACTACAGTAATAAATAAAGTAGGATAAGGAATTAGAGAGTGAAAACCTACCTGGATTGGTGGGTCAGAGAAGGTCTCTGAGGAGGTCACACTTGATCAGACCAACGAATGTCAGCGTCATCATCATCGTCATCCTTGTCATCACCGTCATTCTCATCACAGCTAGGATTGAACACAGGCTCTTGAAGCCCAGGATGGATGCTCTTTGAACAACATCTTGCTGCCTCCCAGTGACTGAGTAGAGGAAGAGAATTTATAAACAACAAACAAACAAATAACAAAAGCTGAAGTACAAAGCTACAGTCTTCTCCCCTCACCCCAAAGTCAGGAAAAAGCTATGCAAGTAAGCTCAGTAAACGTAAATCCTGTTTTCAGAATATGTAAACTATTAATGTTCGGACAAGTGACCATTTCTGATTCCTGCAGCCATTCCGCATGATTGTAACTTGCAAACGTCACTCTGGACTTTTTCTTCTTCCTGGCTAACTATGTGTGTGAGGACACAAAGGGAAGGGACCTCTTGTTGTGCTGTATCATCATTAACGATTAGCTGTAAGGTACGGTGGTTTGGAGCACAGGATTTGGAGCCAGAGGTGACTCAGTTTTAATCCTGGTTTGACCACTGACCGGTGTGTAATTGGCAAGAAGATAAACTGCTGAAGTGTGGTATCCATGAAGACAGGTCCTGCTCACCTGAAGAACACGGCGCCGCCACAGTGTGGGCGCTCGGTGAACGGCTGAGTGACTGAACGGCTTCGCCTTATCCCTAAGACTGAGTTTTCACATATTTAAAATGGAAATGACAACACACACATCAGATTTGTGTAAATTAAATGGGATAATGGTTATATAGCACTTAGCATAATCCTTGGCACGTAGCAAGCAACCCGTACACGGGAACTTTATCATTCAATGTTTTTAGCATGAATACAACTATGAATGAATGAAGACTATCTGTGTTGATGAGAGAATATAATAGGCATCCCTCTAACGAACAGGAGGGCTACAGCTAGAACTATCTTTGGAAATAAGTATAAAACAAAATGTAGACCATGGTCAAGGGTCCTCAGTCCGAGGTACCTGAGAAAGATCCCTAGAATCTTCACGTGAAAATAAGAGTCCCGATTCAGATGGCATTTAAGATTATCACCTGCTTGTGCCAGAAAATGTGCTATACACGTCTCTATGTAATTTCATAAAAAATCTCATAACGATCCAGTCGGGTGGGTATGGTGATGGTCAGACTTACAGATGGTCGGGAACAGAGGTAGGGGTTGAGTCAGTTCCTTTACCTGGAAGATATGAGGGTCACATTGACTCCTAGAGTAGGTCAGCTTTCACACCAGTTTTTCTGGATGAACCTCATCTCATGGATTTATCTAGGCCCTTAGCTATCTGTACTGTATTCTGATTTCTATTAGCAACCCATCCTTTGGATTTTCTAACCCATCAAAAGGAAAAAAAAAAATAGTGTGCTCTGTCTACCTCCCAGAATTGTTCAGAGAACCAAGCAAAAACAGGAAAGTGTTATGAAAAGGCAAATGCCCAAATGTCATGCTATTATTACTAAGTTAAGATAATGATGAACACTCCCTATAATTTTTAAAGAAATGTTGCAAGGTAATTATCGTCATGACCTTTTCTCTCTCCAAAGCGTATCTGGGACACAAATTTGAGACTTCCCAGAACCTGCCAATCAGTTGCAAGAACTTCAGTTGTCCATCAACAGTCAATAAATCCTCATATAGATTTTTCAATGTCTAAAGTGCACTCATATATGTTTTCTTATTTGTAATTCATAACAACACATGAAAGAATGGTTTTGACTGTTTCTATGAGCAGGTGAGGAAACCAGGATTGAGAGAGGTGAAGTGACTTGCCCAAGGTCACAGGCTCCTAAGGCAGGGCTCACACACACCCCTTCCCACTCCTGGCATCGCGACCACCATCCTCACTGCGCTGCTTCATCAGCCTCTCTTAGGCTCAAGGGGCTCAATTAGGCTAATTATTGGTAACGCCTTTTTACATGATTTCATTTGCCATATTGTCCCAAAGCATAGATTCTGAATGCAGATAGGAAGGGCAAGGGCCTCTATTCATTTGTTCTGCCATACTTGCGTTTTTTGAGAAGAAAAATTTAGAGAAAATAAATCCGTGAACCCTGTAAGGGCATACTGATCTGAATGCATCCTGGAATTATAGGGCTTTACAAAGATGTGACCATGTTAACTGGATGACGAAGTATTTGGAGGGCTTAATCAACTGGGTTAGTAACGTTGTTGCTAAGATAATCCTTTACTTATTGGAAATTAGGAAAAGTTGGTTTGAACATCACTGTAAGAAGTGTACGCTGGATTTTCTCCTTTAGTTCCTTCCTGCCTCACCAGCCTGCTTTGTGCCCTGGGAGGCTTCAACCTCACTTTGTCCTGTTCTAGCTTGAATTCAGCCGGTGGAAGCAGAGGCAGGAGATGGAAGATAGAGCTGGATAGAGAGTTTGAGGGGTTTATACACCCTGGGCTGCAGTTGGTCACTGAGTGTGCCTGCCCGAGGCCACAGCTCCTACCAGGGGTGCTTCCCTGTAGCTGTAGGATAACTACAGCATTCTCTAGGTCCCATAACCATCCCCCACCCTGCCTCTCAGGCCTAACCACTTCGGTCTCTACTCTCTGTCGTCATTAGACCATAGTGTTTCATCATCCTTTGCTGGTTGACCTTAACCTTGTCTATGTCTTTGTAATAGTTCTGGCATTGAACACTTCCGTTCTCCTTGTTGAGTATGACACGTACTTCCTGCTGGTCATAAGTAGTGATGGTAGATGATAGTTGTAAAATTATCTTGCCTCCATCATGTGTACTCTGACCTAGGAGAGGAAAGTCTCTTCCCCTCCAGCACACCGATGAAGGTGAATAGGCAATGGGGGTCCTTGGGGGTGCATGACAAGGAGTAGAGCTTGATGTGGTCGTTGGATGTGTCCGTAATGGACAGAGGGATCCACATGAGACAAAGATTCCAGCAACAGTGCTCAGTGAAAAAGACAGCAGGAAGAATGTCCACGAGGACTTTCGTGCCCAAGTTGCTCAAATCTGTCAGTCACTATCAATGGTCTTGGGACCCAGAGCTCTTCAATCTAAAAGCACAGGAGGTGAGAGAAAATTACAAACAATTCCTGCAAATAGAGAGGCAGCCAAAAATTTGGTTAAGTAGAGATTGAAAATAGAGTAAGGGACAAAACTTATGGCTACTCCTAATTTTTAATAGTAATTTTCTCATATCCTTAGTCATATACTATGCTGTATATAATAAAATTGTTTCTATTGTGATTTTAATAAAGAATTGTATTTAAAGAGAGAAAAGATGACCACTGGTTAGCTTCTCTGGTGCCTTTGTAATGAGTCAATGGGGTCCAAATGTATAACATTGTCCAGAATCCTCTTTCTGGTATGTTTCAGGTGAGGGTGGTCCACAGATTCTGGTGCAAAATTAGGAAGCAGGGTGACCGACCATCTCAGTTTGCTCAGGACTGAGGGTTTCCCCTGGTCATGGGATTTTCAGTGCAAAAACCTGGACAGTCCTGGGCAAACAGGGAGAGTTGGTCCTATTGGGGAGGGTGCAGGTGAAGCAGCAGCTCACACATGTTGTCCCTTACCTGCTGGCTCGCCTTGGTGGTGTAGAGCAGCATCAGGTCCTTGGGCTGTTCCACCGTCCCACGTCCTCCTTCAGTGTCTCCAACGGTTGGGCCAGATGTGCTCTGGGAAGAAGGGTATCACTTCTCTGGACACTCACAGCAGCAAGATCTGCCAGCTTGCTCTTGTGAGTTTGTGCTCACGCATTTTACATCTGTCTGCTCACCCTGACTATCTGGTCTGCAGAACTCAAGCTCCAAAATTAGACGGCGAAACAGTAGCATTATCAGCACCTGCAATGGCATCAGTTCAGATGTATGCAATAAATGCCGTATATGTGTATTCTATATATAGAGAGAGACACACACAGAGAGACAGAAAGACAGAGAGATAGAGACAGACAGATAGACAGACATCCCTGAATAATATATTTCTGGGTTCTGCTATTCAGATTTAACTCTGATGGATACAATTTCATTTCTTACAACACTCCTTAGAAAACAGGCTTATAGTTGGACCTCCACAACCATACCACAAACACCGTTTCTTACCTGTTGCCAACTGCCAGAATCACCACCTTTGGCTAAAGGCAGTCACCTAAGATGCTCACAGTAAAATTATAGCAGGTGAATCTAGGAGGGCAAAGAGAAGGGATTGTATTGAATCTGTAGATTGCTTTGGGTAGAATAGTCATTTTCACAGTACTGATTCTTCCAGTCAAAGAACATGGTATATCTCTCCATCTGTTTGTATCAGCTTTAATTTCTTTCATCAGTGTCTTATAGTTTTCTGCATATAGGTCTTTTGTCTCCTTAGGTAGGTTTATTCCTAGGTATTTTATTCTCTTTGTTGCAGTGGTAAATGGGAGTGTTTCCTTAATTTCTCTTTCAGATTTTTCATCGTTAGTATATAGGAATGCAAGAGATTTCTGTGCATTAATTTTGTATCCTGCTACTTTACCAAATTCGTTGATTAGCTCTAGTAGTTTTCTGGTGGCATCTTTAGGATTCTCTATGTATAGTATCACGTCATCTGCAAACAGTGACAGTTTTACTTCTTTTCCCATTTGTATTCCTTAAATTTCTTTTTCTTCTCTGATTGCTGTGCCTAGGACTTCCAAAACTATGTTGAATAATAATGGCGAGAGTGGACAACCTTGTCTTGTTCCTGACCTTAGAGGATATGCTTTCAGTTTGTCACCATTGAGAATGATGTTTGCTGTGGGTTTGTCATATATGGCCTTTATTGTGTTGAGGTAGGTTCTGTCTGTGCCCACTTTCTGGAGAGTTTTTATCATAAATGGGTGTTGAATTTTGTCAACAGCTTTTTCTGCATCTATTGAGATGGTCCCATGGTTTTTATTCTTCAGTTTGTTAATATGGTTTATCACATCGATTGATTTGTGTATATTGAGGAATCGTTGCATCCCTGGGATAAATCCCACTTGATCATGGTGTTTGATCCTTTTAATGTGTTGTTGGATTCTGTTTGCTAGTATTTTGTTGAGGATTTTTGCATCTATATTCATCAGTGATATTGGTCTGTAATTTTCTTTTTCTGTAGTACCTTTGTCTGGTTTTGGTATCAGGGTGATGGTGGCCTCATAGAATGAGTTTGTGAGTGTTCCTTCCTCGGCAATTTTTGGAGGAGTTTGAGAAGGGTGGGTGTTAGCTCTTCTCTAAATGTTTGAAGAATTCACCTGTGAAGCCATCTGGTTCTGGACTTTTGTTTGTTGGAAGATTTTTAAACACAGTTTCAATTTCATTACTAGTGATTGGTCTGTTCATATTTTCTATTTCTTCCTGGTTCAGTCTTGGAAGGTTATACCTTTCTAAGAATTTGTCCATTTCTTCCAGGTTGTCCATTTTATTGGCATAGTGTTGCTTGTAGTAGTCTCTTAGGATGCTTTGTATTTCTGCGGTGTCCGTTGTAACTTCTCCTTTTTCATTTCTAATTTTATTGATTTGAGTCCTCTCCCTCTTTTTCTTGATGAGTCTGGCTAAAGGTTTATCAATTTTGTTTATCTTCTCAAAGAACCAGCTTTTAGTTTTGTTGATCTTTTCTATTGTTTTCTTTGTTTCTATGTCATTTATTTCTGCTCTGATCTTTATGATTTCTTTCCTTCTACTAACTTTGGGTTTTGTTTGTTCTTTCTCTATTTCCTTTAGGTGTAAGGTTAGATTGTTTATTTGAAGTTTTTCTTGTTTCTTGAGGTAGGACCGTATTGCTATAAACTTCCCTCTTAGAACTGTTTTGCTGCATCCCGTAGGTTTTGGATCATCGTGTTTTCGTTGTCATTTGTCTCTAGGTATTTTTTGATTTCCTGTTTGATTTCTTCTGTAATCTCTTGGTTATTTAGTAGCATATTGTTTAGCCTCCATCTGTTTGTGTTTTTTACATTTTTTCCCCTGTAATTGATTTCTAATCTCATAGCATTGTGGTCAGAAAAGATGCTTGATATGATTTCAGCTTTCTTAAATTTACCGAGGGTTGATTTGTGACCCAAGATGTCATCTATCCTGGAGAATGTTCCGTGTGCACTTGAGAAGAAGGTGTAATCTGCTGTTTTCGGATGGAATGGCGTATAAATATCAATTTAATCTCTCTGGTCTATTGTGTCATTTAAAGCTTGTGTTTCCTTATTAATTCTCTGTCTGGATGATCTGTCCATTGGTGTAAGTGAAGTGTTAAAGTCTCCCACTATTATTGTGTTACTGTCAATTTCCTCTTTTATAGCTGTTAGCATTTGCCTTATGTATTGAGGCGCTCCTATGTTGGGTGCATATATATCTACAATTGTTATATATTCTTGGATTGCTCCCTTGATCATTATGTAGTGTCCTTCCTTGTCTCTTATAACATTCTTTATTTTAAAGTCTATTTTCTCTGATATGAGTATTGCTACTCCAGCCTTCTTTTGATTTCCATTTGCATGGAATATCATTTTCTCTCCCCTCACTTTCAGTCTTTATGTGTCCCTAGGTCTGAAGTGTGTTTCTTGTAGACAGCATATAGATGGGTCTTCTTTTTGTATCCATTCAGCAAGACTTTGTCCTTTGGTTGGAGCATTTAATCCATTCACATTTAAGGTAATTATCATTATGTATGTTCCTATTACCATTTTCTTAATTGTTTTGGGTTTTGTTTTTGCAGGTCCTTTTCTTCCCTTTTGTTTCCCACTTAGAGAAGTTCCTTTGGTGGTGCTGAATTCTTTTAGCTTCTGCTTGTCTGTAAAGGTTTTAATTTCTCTGTCGAATCTGAATGAGATCCTTGCCAGGTAGAGTAATCTTGGTTGTAGGTTCTTCCCTTTCATCACTTTAAGTATATCATGCCACTCCCTTCTGCCTTGTAGAGTTTCTGCTGAGAAATCAGCTGTTAACCTTATGGGAGTTCCCTGGTATGTTATTTGTCGTTTTTCCCTTGTTGCTTTTAATAATTTTTCTTTGTCTTTTATTTTGGTCAATTTGATTACTATGTGTCTCGGCATGTTTCTCCTTGGGTTTATCTTGCCTGGGACTCTCTGCACTTCCTGGACTTGGGTGGCTATTTCCTTTCCCACGTTAGGGAAATTTTCAACTATAATCTCTTCAAATATTTTCTCTCTCTCTTCTCCTTCTGGGACCCTATAATGCAAATGTTGGTGCATTTAATGTTGTCCCACAGGTCTCTTAGGCTGTCTTCATTTCTTTTCATTCTTTTTTCTTTATTCTGTTCCATGGCAGTGAATTCCACCATTTTGTCCTCCAGGTCACTTATCCGTTCTTCTGCCTCAGTTATTATGCTGTTGATTCCTTCTAGTGTATTTTTCATTTCAGTTATTGTATTGTTCATCTGTTTGTTTGTTCTTTCATTCTTCTAGGTGTTTGTCCTTTAATTCTTCTAGGTCTTTGTTAAACATTTCTTGCATCTTCTCCATCTTTGCCTCCATTCTTTTTCTGAGGTCCTGGATCATCTTCACTATCATTATTCTGAATTCTTTTTCTGGAAGGTTGCCTATCTCCACTTCATTGAGTTGTTTTTCTGGGCTTTTATCTTGTTCCTTCATCTGGTACATAGCCCTCTGCCTTTTCATCTTGTCTATCTTTCTGTGAATGTGGTTTTTATTCCACAGGCTGCAGGATTGTAGTTCTTCTTGCTTCTGCTCAGGTAACAATCCTGAGGTTTCTTCACCTTAATGATCCAAGTGGGTGGGACAATAAGAGCAGCGTGAGCCCCCAGGGAGCAGGGTTCCTCAATCTGATGCAGCATGAAGTGGGTCACCTTATTGTGAAACGCCTGCTTGCATCAGGAACAGCTGATAGCCACGATCTCTTTACTGTGGAAGGAGAATTTTTGCCGGAAGCCAATGTAAAAGGAAATTTTTCCAGTCGGAGCAGATCTCAAACTCTAAATGATACTATTATTATTGATGATAATGACAATAATAATGGTGATGCAACAGGATAAGTAATTGCCATTTGCCACCAGCATCTGGGATAAACTCTTTACCTGTATTATTTTATCCAATCCCCATAAAAGGCCTAAGGAATGTAATGTGACCATTTGGCTCTCATATGCATTTTATAGTTGGGAAACACAGGTTCAGAGAGGTGAAGTAACTTGCCTCATGTCTCAGAGACTAGTAAGTGTATTCGTGGGGTCTGAATGCAGTCTTTCTGCAGAGCTCTGTGTGTTGACTGCTAGTCTGGTCTGAACCATGATGATCCCACTGTACGGTAGTTTCCATGTCTGTGTCTCATCTAGTTGGTGAGTTTTTAGAAAACAAGGAGCGACCGTGACTGTTGATTTCTGTTTCTCCAGTCTTTCACATTGCATCTGGCACAATAATTGCAAAGGGATGTGTAGAAAGCTGGCTGGCTGGCTGGCTGGAAGTGACCTGAGATCATCCTGTCCCACCTGATGTGCCCAAGGTGATGCCACTTGGCAGAACGGGCCTGAGAAACCACATCTCTGGACTTCCAATCCTGTGTCTTTGCTGGAGGAGGACATGACTGATGGTTGACCCATGAGCTAGACCAGGGCAATTGGAGGCTCCTTGGCCCCTCCCCTGTCCTTGGAGTGTATGCTCTGCCCATCGTTCCCACACTAGGAGCTGTTCCAAGGGCACAGCCTTGAGGCAGTAAGGTTTTGTTGAGACCCTCTGGACAGTCTATGTGACTGAACCCTGTTAAGTCCTCTCTGTAAACTTTTACGACTGTGGCGGGTGGGTGTGGAGGTGTACTCATCTTGCAGCTCAAGACAAGCCTCATTTACAAGTTCTGTACTTACTCAACCTGCCACCTACTCATCTGGGGTGGCTGCCTCTTTCTTCCATCTCTCCTTGCCCTCCGTGTACCAGGGCCAGTTTGCGAACCAACAGCCTTTGCCACCACAGCACAGCCTGACATCTTTCAGCAAAGGAGGGAACACCGGGAGTTTGTACATAGCACAATATCTGAGCGTGGCAAATACCAGCAGAAGGGGCGGGCGTGCTGGCGCTTTCCCCGTTCAGGTTAATAATTTATGGCCCCAAACAACTTTCTGTTCTTACACATAATGCAAAAATATATGCTGACTTTGATAGTTAACCCGCTGCTTTTAGCTATGGGCTGTGTAAACATATCAGAAGAAAAAAACATGCTGGGGTTTTCCATCTTCCCTCATTGTCGTGCCTTCCTTTTACTGAAACTTGGGAATCAAATTATCTGCTTTTTCTATCAAACAATGAAACATTTACCCAGTTAATCTGCGACCTGAATTTTGTTGTTCTGAGCCTGAATCCATGTCATTAGGCATCATTCAAATCCTGAAAATGCGATAGAAGTGGAGCCTGAAGTGTATTTTAGCCTCCATTGATCAACATAATGATTCTAAATGTATTGGATATAAAATAATGTACTAATTTTGCTTACTCTTCATTTTTCCCTCACAAACAGAGAAAAATCATAGTGCCTCAGGGGAACTGAGCTCTGCAGTCCCTGCACTTGAAACATGTAGTGGGTTTCAGCAATGATTCCACACAGCCTGGCGGGTGAGAGCACTGCGTCTCTTTTGTGTTCTATCTTCTGCTTAATCGTTCTGATCCATAGACTCCTGCCAGTCCAGTGCCCTTCATGGGCTTGCTCTAACCCCTGCTAGATAGGATGAACCGCTCAGGATTAATATGAGGTAAAAAGGAATGAATGAATATACATCTGAATATCTTTGTTTTCAATGTGGAAAATGTATGTGTCTTTGGTGTATTTATGCCAGTCAGTTAAAGACTGATAAAGACAGATAAAGACTAAATCCAGGGATCCCAGTACCCTCTCCCCTGTCCCAAACCCTTCTCCAGCCTTTATTGTCTCATAGAAGTTCTCCGACCTGGAGACCAAGTCTATTCTCCACTCCTGATACTGTCTCCACCCACTGTAAACATGGAGTTTCTCTTCACTCACATTGGCTTTGGCCCGGGCTGTGGTCCCCAGATTCTCCATTTCTTCTTCTTCCTGATATTTTCAAGCTAGGATAAGAGTCTCCTTTTATTTAAAGGTTCTGTCTAATGATCCAAATGAGTAAAGAGACAAGATCAATAGGAAAGAACCAAAGGCATGCTTCCCTCCCTCTCCAGGAGTGGAGATGACAAAGGTCCTCAAATCTCCCAGGATACTCACCATCGTGGTCCCTACACGTACATTCTAGGAATGTAGTTCCCGGAATTTGCACTGATCATTTCCTCTCTTATTCTAGGATGGGTCCTCACAAGCCTCCTTCCTTCTATAGGTCATGGTGAACTTTTTTACCATGAAATCCACTCAGAAGTTTAAATGATAGCTATTTTCGATGTGTCAGGCTATTTTGGACATAATTTCATATGTTCTTTACAAAATCTTGGAAGCCTGATAAAATCAGCCTTGCTTTAAAGGCAATCAATTATAACTGATATATTCCTTTTAACTAAAGTTTTCATTCTTTTTCCTCATGAGCCAGCATTTGTTGGGTAGAAGAAAAAAAAATGGTTGTACAATTCTGTGAGCAAACCGAGTCCGAGTCTGATGCAGAGAAACATTGTAACAGCTTCTTTAGCCCAGATAATGCTCCGGCTTACAGAGGACACACATCCCTTGCTTCCAATTTAAAGAAGACTTTGTTGTAGGAAGGGGTGTGTGGCCTATGTGACCTTGTGGTTGTTTAGGAAAGGGGTTCGTGAACGTCTTCTGGTCTTTGCAGCCCGTGGTAGACAGAACAGCCCCTGACATGTCTTTGCTCCAACCCCCAAATCCTGTGAATGTGTTACTTTACACGGCAAATGAGACCTTGCTGATGTAGTAAAGGTTATGTATGGACCTTTCGATCAGGAGAGATCCTGGGTTATCAGTCTCATCCCATGAGCCCTTGAAAGCAGAGGACTTTCTCTGGCTGCAGTGAAAGAGATATAGCAGACGGAGAAGTCAGAGAAATTCAAAGTGTGAGCAGGACGCGACCCACTGTTGTCGGAGGGGGTCACAGGGAGAGCACGTGGAGCGCCGTGGGCTACCTCTAGGAGCAAAACCTGGCTCTGCTGACACTCAGCAAGGCACTGGGGGTGAGGAATTGAATGTGGCCAGTGACCTGAATGCGGTCGGAGGGAGGTTGACCACCAGAGCCTCTAGGAAAGAAGACAACCCCGCTGACATCTTGATTTTGACCTTGTGACCCCCTAAACAGAGGCGCCTGCTGAGCCACCCTGTCTCCAGGCTTCTGGCCTTAAGAGCTGTGAAATCATCAGTGGGTATGTTTCAGGCGCTGACCCTATGGTAGTTTGTTCCAGCGGCACTGGAACGTTAGTACAGAACCCCAGAGTTGGACAGTCTTTCCTGCAGTCTGGGGGCTACCCTGTTATGCTTGGTCCCATGTGGCCTTTTGAAAGGAGGTCTTGGTACCCACCGTGGGAGCCCATGATCATGATGATTTTTCTCCTGTACATGCTGGCAATTCTAAACCTCCCCAAAGATACAGAAGCCCCTGGCTCAATAGGTAGGAAATAATTTCAAGAAAATACCAAAGAGAAGAAAGTTCCTTCATGTTTCAGAAAACATCACCCCACTACCCAGCTAATTGCCACGTGTATATTAGGTGCCATGAAAAACGTGATAGCAGGAGCATTGAGAAAGGACATGTGTGTGGGTTCATGCACTGGCTTGTGTACTTGTGTTGGGCAAGGCAGGGCATGCTGAGATGTCAAGAATTCACTTCTAAGATGAAACTTGAGAGAGGACATCTGAGGGAGAGAATTTGGGGCAGAAGGAACGACGTGAGCAAAGGCCTGGAGGTGAGAGCACAGGTGTGGTTGAGGACTGGACATAGTGGGATGGCGGGAGCAGAGCTGCCTGAGAGCTTCTGGACTTTATCAGAAGCCCATGACACCAGCTAAGTGTCTTGTGGCCGGAGAAGAGTGATCAGACATATGCTTTTTTTTTTTTTTTTTTTTTTTTGCGGTACGCGGGCCTCTCACTGCTGTGGCCTCTCCCGTTACGGAGCACAGGCTCCAGACGCGGAGGCTCAGCGGCCATGGCTCACGGGCCCAGCCGCTCCGCGGCATGTGGGATCTTCCCGGACCGGGGCACGAACCCGCGTCCCCTGCATCGGCAGGCGGACTCTCAACCACTGCGCCACCAGGGAAGCCCCAGACATATGCTTTAGAACGATTGCTTCGGTGACAAAAATGTCCCGGAGGCAACAAAGAGGAGAGTGAGGGAGGACCGTCATCTTTAGAGGATTGTTGTATCTTGTTTAAAGAAAGAGAGTTTGTCTCAAAAGGGGGTTATTACGCCTGGGAAAGTTCTGATTACTGTTACCATCGCCTGGCACTCAGGCCCCATCTCCCTGCAAGAGAAGAGATCGCTTTAGCTAAAGCTGAGGTCAAAACTTGAGTAGCGGAAGGTGCTTACTTTTGTTTCCCTTTCTTCACAGTAAAGATAGTGTCACAACAGAAGAGAAAATAGACCTTGAATCACCCTCCATCTCATCAGCCTAAAATGATGATTTTCATTCTTGCAGGTTCATTTCTTGGCTTGTCCAAATGCCTATATAATTTTACACTATTGCAATCAGACTGTATACAATTTTCCATCTCACTCTGGAAACTCAACGTGGTAATTTTTTCATGTGTCTGTAGCATCTTTATAAGAACATTTCCTAATGCCTACCTAGCATGCCACTGACTTTAATGAACTCTTCTCTTTCTGTTAGACATTATGTTCCTCCAAGAATTTTTGCACTTGTATGTAACAACTCCAGCACATAGCTTGTCTTATTGCCAGTGGGGGCAGGGAGGCATTTCCTAGGATAGACTTCTTCCAATGTTATTGCTAGGTTGATGATTAGGAATGTGTTTTTTTGTTTTTTGGTTTTTTTAAATTGTATTTATTTACTTAATTTTGGCTGCGTTGGGTCTTCGCTGCTGCGCGCAGGCTTTCTCTCTAGTTGCGGCGAGCGGGGGCTACTGTTTGTTGTGGTGTGTGGGCTTCTCATTGCAGTGGCTTCTCTTGTTGTGGCTCCCGGGCTCTAGAGCACAGGCTCAGTAGTTGTGGCACGTGGGCTCAGTAGTTGTGGCTCACAGGCTCTAGAGTGCAGGCTCAGTAGTTGTGGCGCATGGGCTTAGTTGTTCCACGGCATGTGGGATCTTCCCGGACCAGGGCTCGATCCCGTGTCCCCTGCATTGGCAGGCGGATTCTTAACCACTGCACCACCAGGGAGGCCCCATTACCACAGGATATTGAATATAGTTCCATGTGCTGTACAGTAGGACGTTGTTATTTATCCATTCTATGTATAATAGTTTGCATCTGCTAATCCGGAACTCCCAACCCATCTGTTCCCCCAACCCTTGGCAACCACAAGTCTATTCTCTACGTCTGTGAGTCTGTTTCTGTTTCACCGATAAGTCCATTTGTGTCATATTTTAGGTCCCACATACAAGTGATATCGTATGGTATTTGTCTTTCTCTGTCTGACTTACTTCACTTAGTATGATCATCTCTAGGTCCATCTATGTTGCTACAAATGGCATTATTTCATTCTTTCTTATGGCTGAATAGTATTCCATAGTATATATGTACCACTTCTTCTTTATCCATTCATCTATCGATGGACATTTAGGTTGTGTCCATGTCTTGACTATTGTGAATAGTGCTGCTATGAACAGAGGGGTGCACATATCTTTTCGAATTATAGTTTTGTCTACATCTATGCCCAGGAGTGGGATTGCTGGATCCTATGACAACTCTATTTTAGAGGAAAACTGAATTTGAAAGAGGTTAAATAACTTCTCAAATCAAGTGCTTGGAAAACACCCGAGCTTGGAGCTGAACCCTGCTTTGGCTGACTGCATAGCTTGTCATCTTTACCACCATGTTGATAAACAAAACACCCTCTCGGCATCTGTTTATCATGAGGTTCATATTTGCAGAAGAGTCAAGAGGCATGACTAACAAAAACAAGCTAAAAATTGAAGAGTACAGGCCTGAGCACCAGGTAAAACTCTTTTTGACGAGTCATAATTGCTGTCTGTTGTCCAGTCTGGATCAAGAGATGTCAGGACTACTGTTTGTTGTTTATAAATTGTACCCAGAGAGTCAGTTCCTTGGGGGGTTCATACACCTGGGCTGTAGACAGTTTCAGCAGCGTCTGTGGGAAAGGGTCGAGCATCCTGGGAAGCCCTGGCAGACTGGATCCTGTGGGTCAGTGCAGATGACAGGCACAAGAACATCTGTTAGCACTGGGAATCTCTGCCCTCAGAGGCTGGTGGCGGGTCATGATGATGCCATGGAGGAGGATGAACATGAGCATTTTTATTTCCTTTTTTTTTGTTTTGTTTTTTTTTGCGGTACGCGGGCCTCTCACTGTTGTGGCCTCTCCCGCTGCGGAGCACAGCCTCCGGACGCGCAGGCTCAGTGGCCATGGCTCACGGGCCCAGCCGCTCCGCGGCATGTGGGATTCTCCCGGACCGGGGCACGAACCCGTGTGTCCCCTGCATCGGCAGGCGGACTCTCAACCACTGCGCCACCAGGGAAGCCCAACGTGAGCATTTTTAGCTTGGGGTGGGAAGGGTGTGAAAATAGCAAGTGCGTGTAATTACGTAGTGACTGGAGTTTGCACTGGATTCAGACTTTGGAGGAAGCAAAGGGTGCTGTATAATCCATCTGCTCCTGTTTAGCTTGCCAGGAACGAAAGTATGCACAGAAGGCGAGAGAAGGGAAAACCACAGGGGCTTGGGATAAATAACCTCCTGTTGCTATGTTGCCTGATGTCATGACACTTTGAAAAAGACGAGGTTGTCGTCTTTGGTAAAGGTAATAATTTTGTGATGATGTGAACTTATGTGCTTGTTTTTCTGTCTCATGGCTCTGCATGTGTTTAAGGCCTGTCTCCCCGGTGTGTTTGAGGGACAGAGACTTTCCTGCTTTCGTGTGCTTCAAAAAAGTGACTGAGCACAAATTCCGTGCCAGCCACATCTCTGTGTGGCAGGGACCCGAGGGTAAATACAACAGAGTGATAGGTGCAGTGGCTTCAGGTGCTGAGAACCGGGATGGTTAACCCTTCCTAAGGCAGGAAAGGGTGGAAGGGATAAGGTATGTTTTCAAGTAAGTGGCAGAGATAGGCCTGGAAGCTCTGTAGAGATTTGCCAGAGAGGCAAGGAGACCATAACATTTCGGAAGAAATAGCCTAGGTAAAGGCAGGGTTTGTTTGGGGGTTTTGCAAGCCTTTTGAGGTGTTAAAGTCTAGACTGTACAGTGGTGACAGTGGGAGTTTGGAAGAGGTGAGAGGGAGTCAGAAAAAGGATGGGCTGAGAGAGGTGGGCCGTGAGGGCATCTTTAGGCAGGGGCTGTGGATTGACATCAGACAAAATAGCAAAAGGGGGTTATGGTAGTCATATTGGAATGCGGGGTGAGCCTGCGGCGGCAGAGGCCAGCGTGACGTTGCACCAGCCTGAAGTGCGCCATGTGGTCTCATGGGGAAGTTGTCCCTGGATCCCGGGACCCTGGCAGTGGCGGGCTGCAAAGGCTCCCAGAAGGGAGGTGTGGATAGTGTCCTGTGCTCACACACAGGCTTGTTGCTGGCGGCAGCAGCAGCCTTAGCGTCTCATGCCCGTCTCTGGGGTCCGCGCTTTTAGCCGCGGCTCGTGCCGGTCTCTGGAGCTCCTTTAAGCAGCGCTCTTAATCCCCTCCCCTCGTGCACCAGGAAACAAAGAGGGAAGAACAAGGCTCTTGCCTCTTCGGCATGTCCAGACATTTTCCCAGACTCCCTCCCGGCTGGCTGTGGTGCACTAGCCCCCTTCAGGCTGTGTTCACGCAGCCAACCCCAGTCCTCTCCCTGGTATCTGACCTCCGAAGCCCGAGCCTCAGCTCCCAGCCCCGCCCGCCCTGGTGGGTGAGCAGACAAGCCTCTCGGGTTGGTGAGTGCTGGTCGGCACTGATCCTCTGGGAGGGGATCTCTCCGCGTTGCCCTCTGCACCCCTGTTGCTGCGCTCTCCTCTGTGGCTCCGAAGCTCCCCCCCGCCGGCCACCCCCTGTTTCCACCAGTGAAGGGGCTTCCTAGTGTGTGGAAACCTTTCCTCCTTCATGGCTCCCTCCCAGAGGTGCAGGTCCAGTCCCTATTCTTCTGTCTCTGTTTTTTCTTTTGCCCTACCCCAGTACGTGGAGAGTTTCTTGCCTTTTGGGAAGTCTGAGGTCTTCTGCCAGCATTCAGAAGGTGTTCTGTAGGAGTTGTTGCACATGTAGATGTATTTTTGATGTATTTGTGGGGAGGAAGGTGATGTCCGCATCTTACTCCTCCGCCATCTTATGGGGAAAAACTGAAACCATTTCCTCTAACATCAGGAACAAGACAAGGTTGCCCACTCTCACTGCTATTATTCAACATAGTTTTGGAAGTTTTAGCCACAGGAATCAGAGAAGAAAAAGAAATAAAAGGAATACAAATTAGAAAAGAAGAAGTAAAACTGTCACTGTTTGCAGATGACATGATACTATACATAGAGAATCCTAAAGATGCTACCAGAAAACTACTGGAGCTAATCAATGAGTTTGGTAAATTTGCAGGATACAAAATTAATGCACAGAAATCTCTTGCATTCCTATACACTAATGACGAAAAATCTGAAAGAGAAATTAAGGAAAGAATCCCATTTGCCACTGCAACAAAAAGAATAAAATACCTAGGAATAAACCTTCCTAAGGAGACAAAAAACCTGTATGCAGAAAATTATAAGACATTGGTGAAAGAAATTAAAGACGATACAAACAGATGGAGAGATATACCATGTTCTTGGATTGGAAGAATCAACATTGTGAAAATGACTCTACTACCCAAAGCAATCTACAGATTCAATGCAATCCCTATCGAGCTACCACTGGCATTTTTCACAGAACTAGAACAAAAAATTTCACAATTTGTATGGAAGCACAAAAGAACCCGAATAGCCAAAGCAATCTTGAGAAAGAAAAACGGAGCTGGAGGCTCCCTGACTTCAGACTGTACTACAAAGCCACAGTCATCAAGACAGTGTGGTACTGGCACAAAAACAGAAATATAGATCAACGGAACAGGATAGAAAGCCCAGAGATAAACTCACACACATATGGTCACCTTATCTTTGACAAAGGAGGCAAGAATATACAATGGAGAAAAGACAGCCTTTTCAATAAGTGGTGCTGGGAAAACTGGACAGCTACATGTAAAAGAATGAAGCTAGAACACTCCCTAACACCATACACAAAAATAAACTCAAAATGGATTAAAGACCTAAATGTAAGGCCAGTATAAAACTCTTAGAGGAGAACATAGGCAGAACACTCTATGACATAAATCACAGCAAGATCCTTTCTGACCCACCTCCTAGAGAAATGGAAAAAAAATAAACAAATGGGATCTAATGAAACTTAAAAGCTTTTGCACAGCAAGGGAAACCATAAACAAGACAAAAAGACAACCCTCAGAATGGGAGAAAATATTTGCAAATGAAGCAACTGACAAAGGATTAATCTCCAAAATATACAAGCAGCTCATGAAGCTCAATATCAAAAAAACAAACAACCCAATCCAAAAATGGGCAGAAGACCTAAACAGACATTTCTCCAAAGAAGATATACAGATTGCCAACAAACACATGAAAGGATGCTCAACATCACTAATCATTAGAGAAGTGCAAATCAAAACTACAATGAGGTATCACCTCACACCAGTCAGAATGGCCATCATCAAAAAATCTAGAAACAATAAATGCTGGAGAGGGTGTGGAGAAAAGGGAACCCTCTTGCACTCTTGGTGGGAATGTAAATTGATACAGCCACTATGGAGAACAGTATGGAGGTTCCTTAAAAAACTAAAAATGGAACTACCATACAACCCGGCCATCCCACTACTGAGCATGTACCCTGAGAAAACCATAATTCAAAAAGAGTCATGTACCACAATGTTCATTGCAGCCTTATTTACAATAGCCAGGACATGGAAGCAACCTAAGTGTCTATCGACAGATGGATGGATAAAGAAGATGTGGCCACATGTACACAATGGAATATTACTCAGCCATAAAAAGGAACGAAATTGAGTTATTTGTAGTGAGGTGGATGGACCTAGAGTCTGTCATACAGAGTGAAGTAAGTCAGAAAGAGAAAAACAAATACCATATGCTAACACATATATATGGAATCTAAAAAAAAAAAAAAAAGAGGTTCTGATGAACCTAAGGGCAGGACAGGAATAAAGACACAGACGTACAGAATGGACTTGAGGTCACGGGGAAGGGGAAGGGTAAACTGGGTCGAAGTGAGAAAGTAGCATGGACATATATACACTACCAACTGTAAAATAGTTAGCTAGCGGGAAGCAGCCGCATAGCACAGGGAGATCAGCTCTGTGCTTCTTGACCACCTAAAAGTGTGGGATAGGGAGGGTGGTAGGGAGACGCAGGAGGGAGGGGCTATGGGGATATGTGTATATGTATAGCTGATTCACTTTGTTATACAGCAGAAACTAACACACCATTGTAAAGCAATTACACTCCAATAAGGATGTTAAAAAAAAAGGGGGGGGTTATGTATCCCAAGTCGCCCTGGATTTCCCTTTTCTCACCTTCTCTCTATACTTGGAAGCGATTTGACCCTACAGTGCCAACCACCCAGCTTCTGACCTAGAATGATGACTGAGGAGAAGCGTGTATTGGGAAATCAGGGTGAAGCCCAGTGGGGCCATCCACTAGCCATTTTTGTTATGTTAGGCAAAGTATTTCATCTCTCTGAGTGTTCTAGTCTTCTTATCTTTAAAACAAGAACATTAGTGTTTATCTTACAGGGTTGTTCTAACAGATAAGAAACAAATCCAATGGTGTAAAAGCATTTATATGACCCATTCCTGGCATATAAACATTACTTTCTTCCTCAGGCATTCAGTTGTTGCCTAGTCAATTCAGAATGAATATGATTTCATGAAACAGAGATAAACAAATGAAAGATTATCGTGATCATTCACAAACGAAAGAATGTGGAGAAAATTGTTATCATGGAAGAGGCATAGTTCCTACAGAATGGAAAGCATGGAAGGCCATTCAAGGCAGAGGAGCGGAGGGAAGGAGACAAAGAAATGAGAGACAACAGGATTCATGGCAGGAAATGTGGATTCCAAACAAGACAGGGCTTTAGCTGGACTCTTGGCTCAAAGACCTAGTTAATAGAGACACGATCAGTAAGTGCCCTTTGTGATAGGACCTCCCTGGACACTGGGGAGAAAGTCACAACCTCTGTCACCCTCTGTCACTGGTTTCTGTGTTCATTCTTTTCCTTCGTCCCCCAGAGTCAGAGAGCAATGATTCTTTCTAAGCTGGCTCCTGAATATGCAGTTAATTTAGATCTATTGAGTTTACAGGCATTACCTTGCTTCCTTTATAGTAAATAAAGCTGTAAACAGCTGGTGAAATTGATTAATGGCTCCGGGCGAGCGGCAGCATTTAATCAATGGCAAAAGCTGTTTGTTGGGTGCAATCTGGAGGAGAGGGGAGCTCGGAGCAAGGACCACAGCCTTGGGGCAGGACAGGTGAGCCCCAAGGAGGGAGGAGCTGCAGGCTTGGTAGGGCGGGAGCTTCCTTCAGCAAAAGAAGGGTCGCTAGATTGTATTTATGCAATCTAGACGATGGCCTCATTGCATTTTCTTTTTACATTTGTTTGGCGGGGGATAATTGAATTATTATTTTTTAAAACTCTGTAATTACATAGAAAACATGAAGAGAATTTCAAATAGAGAAAATTAAAAAAAAATCTCTCATCCAAAATAAATCAAAGTAATTTCATTTTATGTTCATATCTTGTCACACATGTGTCACGTTTACATTTTTATTTTGTTCCCCTACGACCTGTTCTCCCCAGGCATTCAGAGACATTGTTTTAACATGTAAATCTGGTCATACTATGCACTGCTTACACTCTTCAGAATCTCCTTCAGAGTCTTCAGAATACTATTTCAAGTCCTTAACGGGCACAGCAAACACAGTCTTACACAGTCGGGCCCTGATCATCTCTCTGACTTTATCTCCCATCAATATCCTCCTTATTTGCTAGATGCCTGCAAACGTCCCCCCGAGTTTGCTCTCAAAGCTCAATCTCTGTCCTGCTTTATCTCATCTGGCACACTCTCACCCTATTTATTGCTTGATGATTCCAAGGCATCCTACATGTGTCAGAGAGCTTTTCCTTACTCTAATCTAAATTAGATTCTTGAGAATTCCCTGGTGGTGCAGTGGTTCAGAATCCGCCTGCCAATGGCAGGGGACATAGGCTCGAGCCCTTGTCCGGGAAGATCCCACATGCTGCGGAGCAACTAAGCCTGTGCGCCACAACTACTGAGCCCACGGGCCACAACTACTGAAGCCCACGCACCTAGAGCCTGTGCTCTGCAACTGCAATAAGAGAGGACACCACAGTGAGAAGCCCGCGCACTGCAACGAAGAGTAGCCCCTGCTCGCCACAGCTAGAGAATGCCTGCGCGCAGCAATGAAGACCCAACGCAGTCAAAAATAAATAAATAAAATAAATAAATTTAAAAAAATAAATTAGACTCCTTTAGTTAAACTATATCAGAGTACCCTGTACTTTCCTACTTTTGCTTCCCTCTGGTTATTGTAGTTTGGATGATTTTTGTGCCATATCCTTTCCCGCCTTAGACTGTAAGCTTCCCGAAGGTGGAGAACATCTATTCATCACTGCAGATGGTGCATCTGCAGAAGGCCTGGATCATAGTGGAATCATTGTTGACGACTGAATTTAATTATAAAGACTCACTTTTACATTATTCCCTTTTCGCTTAGCATCACATCATAAACATTGGACGGCCATGATGCATTTCATTGGTTGATTACCATTCCATCAACTAGACCTAACTTATTTTACCTATATGTAGTCGGGCAATTGAGTTTTGTCCGTGATTTCATGGTCCTCAATAAGGCTTACCTTTTAACTTCCAGTGACTTGTACACTTAAGAATTACTCCTAGGGAAAATGGGTTAAATTGAACAGAGTATTTTCTTCGTTCCATAGTTGGAAACGCAATCATCAGAGTACTTGTCCTACAGCATGCTGAGAACTCCTGACTGGAGGGAGGAAAAGTGAGGTCTCACAGGCAGATTTAGGAACACAGCAGGGGGCAGGCCAGGTAGAGTAGCTCTCTCCTAAATGCAATTCGTTGGGCCAAACTCAACTTCTGACTGTATAGTGAAATCCACCATAGACCATAGGCAAATAAAAGGCTGTGGCTGTGTTCTCATAAAATTATTTACAAAAACAAGGCAGACAGAATTTGGCCCTCGGGCTGTAGTTTGCCAGCCTTTGTTCAAGAGCATTGAATCAATCAGATGTTATTTGTAAAATGCTCAGCTCAATGTCTGGAACATAGAAGTACCTAATACAATAATAGCTGTGATAGAGCTTATGATGGTGATCACTGTGACTGGTATCTGTCTACTGGACTTGGCTGCCTGCCATTATCCTGAGGTTTCTTGGATTCTGACATATGTAACAACAAACACTTCCCGCCAACAGAGCTTTGCAGAGCCTAAGGCTTCCCTTGGCAAAACTCGCTAACTCCCCTCTCTTTAGGTGTATTCCATGATCATGCAAGAATTCCTAGAGGCCTTTGCAAATTCCAGTGCTTTCATTGGACACATTAGTTTAAAGTGTATAATTACTTCTAATTGGATTCACGGTCAATGGGCCGCAGTGCTATTAGAGACATAATCGATAATCACTCTGTAGAGCAGTTCTAGCTCAATACAATCTCCTGTCCAAGCCTTCTGATCGGTTGAGATTTGACCACATATTAGGTAACACCCAACAAATGAAGTCTGTGGCCTTGCACTCAGCCTTGACTACTGCTGTATTTTCCATCTGCTTCGGTGGAAAATTGTTGGCCGCAAGCACAAGAGGAAGCAACTCTCAGCAAGGTGTAGAAACAGGAGGGTTGATGCCCTCCCTTCTGTGTCCTTATGGCTCCAGAGGCAGAGAATAACGTGGGTGCACAAGAGAGGCAAAGGCCATGGTTACGGTTAATTAAGTATTCAGCTCAACAGACCTTGGGAAGGCACTTTCAGGTTCATCTGGGCTAATTCTAAACCCCTGTCAGGAACATCAGGATATCCAGGCCTTTCCTCACTCAGAAACTTGTATGTCCAGGAAGAGGGGCCCTGGCTCCGTCAGCTGTGTCACCCTCGTTGCAGCGACCTTCTCACCAGAGAGCTTACGGATGTAGCTTGTTCATCTTGTCCTTGGCTATTCTAGCTTTGCGGTCCTCCTTTCTTTCTTCCCATGATCATTTTTGAGGCATTCCCCACAGACGACTGGAGCTAAAGACGCAGAAGAGAGTTGAGATTCTGTCTCTAACATTAACCAGATCTGTGGCCTGGGTGACCCACTAGCAGCCTCTGTTTGGGGGGGTTAGACTAATGCCAAGGCCACTCCAGCTCTAGCCAGCTGGGTTAATGAGCGGTGCCTGCACTGCCGTGTTTGAACCTTCCTTGCTCACATAAGGGGGCTTATGTCTCTCCTTCATGAACAATCCTATCAGAATTGTCAAATGCTGTTGAGGATAATCAATGCGTAGGGCAGTGGGAGGTATAAATGGTTTTATAAGTTAATTCATTCCTTTATATAAAAAATTCTTATATAAATTCTTATATAAATCATTTTAATAAGTTCAGTGCAGCCAGAAAAGTAAATTAAATGAATGATCCAGTAACATGTTGTTTCTTAAGCTCCTCATACAGTGTTGTTACAGTAAATGATGGACGAGACAGACAGGGAAAGAGTGAGGCACCAGGCCTCAGCCTCAGCATTGAGTTATTGCTCACGTGAGCAGGAAATGGTACAGCCACCAAGACCAACTCCATCCAGTCTTAGAATGAGTTCTGATCAAAGTGGAAACCAACTTAATATTGCTGACCAAATCTCTGAACACACCAGCTCACCGTGTCATAGCTCACCTCCCATCATGAGATTGGTTCTATCCTTCTAATTTTACAGATAAGAAAACCAGAACCCAGATACATTAGGTAATTTAAGGACACGCTGCAGGAAAGCAGCAGTTGAATCCAGATTAGGCTCAGAACTGTCTGACCCGAAGGGCTGCGGTGTGAGCCTCTGTCCTGCAGTGTCTCTCTGCCATCTGGAAGCTTGACCACCTCTGTTTTGTGGGCCTGGTGGCCAACTTGCCCCACGGGAATCGGGACACTTTTCCTGAAGCCCTCCATATGGCCTGGCTTCTGTCTTGGTTACTTGAGTTTCTCTAGTCCTCCACTGGGACTGACATTTTCACTTTGGATTCATTTAGGTGTCCGCAGTCTTGAAAAATTGCCTATTGCTTGCTGGTCATGGTTCTGTGTCCCAGATTCTGTTCCTTGTACCACCAAGCTCTGCATGAGGTCAGCTCCAGAGAGACTGGTCAACCAGAATTGATGGGTTTGGGAAGGAGCCCAGCTCCTCTGTGCCTGTTTCTCTACCTGCCTACTGAGTTGCATTCACCCTCTTGGGGCCACCTGTAGTTTGGCCTGAGTCCCATGTGCCTCACTGGACACTCTGTCCTGGACTGCTGTTCACCCAACTTTGAGGCCATCTCTAAGAACATCTTAGTAGGACAGAAAACAGTTTTGAAGTGACTTCCTAGCTGAGGGATCGTGAGCAGACCACTTACCTCCCCTGAGGCTAATTGCGCATCACTGAAGGGGGCATGATACAGGTACCTCCCTCGCAGGGGCTGGTGAGGATGAGAAGTGAGGGATGTGGTGATTGCTTAGTTAGTGGTGATTTTGTTATAGTGGCTTTAGTTGTTGTTAATTGCTCTTTCTTGGGGTTCACGCTGCTGTGGTTGTGGCCATGACCTTGTTTTGCCCCTTTGCTGTGAAGTCAGCCTCACTCTCATGCTTCCAAAGCTCCCCAGTTTACACAGACACAAGGAAACAAGTCTGGCAGGCACATAGTTAATTAAGAAAATGAACCAAATCAAAGGAGGCAGAGGTAGTTAGGAAGAGAAAAAGCCAGAGAATTGGGTTCAAAGTGTAGTTGTTAATTACTTGCTCTGGATTTATAATGCCAAGAGGGTCCATCAGCTAGAATACAGAATGAAGGAAGGAAATAAATTAACAGAGAAACTCCGCCTTGTGTTGATACTTTGTAATAGGCCAGAGTCCTTGCGAGTAATTAATGGCAAGTTAGGAAGTTGATTTCCTCAGCGATTGAAGGAGTCTTTGTAGGAACGTTTTTAAGGATAGAAGCGGAGATCATGGAGGAAACTGGGAGCTGTGTCACGGGAATGAATCACTGTTACTAATTCCTGAGGGAAGTCACACTCTAAAGTAGGGGTTCCTTGACATGCAGGGTGATTGTAGACTTGGGGGCAGCATAGGACTGAGAAGACGAACTGAGTGGCTGTCGTAAGACCAGAGGTGGAATCTGAGTTCTGACATTTGCTCTGTGCTTTTGGACAGCCTCCCAACCTCTCTGAGCCTCACAGTTTTACTCTGTAGTTGAAGGACAATACAGACCCATCTAAATCTCAGGGCTCTTGTGACCGTCAAGTGGGAGAAAGGATTTTGTGAATTTTTAAGAGCCTGGAGATCTGAGCAACCATGATGATGAAGATGATGGTGATTGTGGCAGTGATGATTTGACAAGGGTTCAGGATCATGTGAGGTTGAAGTTGACTCCTAGATGTTTTTTTTGTTTGTTTGTTTGTTTGTTTTTTTGCGGTACGCGGGCCTCTCACTGTCGTGGCCTCTCCCGTTGCGGAGCACAGCCTCCGGATGCGCAGGCTCAGCGGCCATGGCTCACGGGCCCAGCTGCTCCGTGGCATGTGGGATCTTCCCGGACCGGGGCATGAACCCCTATCCCCTGCACTGGCAGGCGGACTCTCAACCACTGTACCACCAGGGAAGCCCTAGATGTTTTAATCTAAAACCATTTTGCCCTGAATGTCTTCTCTCTGGCTCCCAGATGCCTTGATTGGGCAGTTTGTTATAGGACATCTGTAATCACCGATGACATGTTTTCTTTCTTTTCATTGCATTGCCATTGTGTTTTCTATCCATTCACCAATATCTTGTTGTATTGTTTACTGTAATCCACCCTAGTTTCTCTTGGGTGAGTGTCAGGGAATTAGGTGAATAGATCTATCATGTGTTGTGCTGTATGCAACGCCAGGACCTGTATGTTCCTCATGTTACTACATCCTTTTAGAAAAACCCTGAGATATATTTTGTTAATCCAGTTCTATTGAGAGAAGGGAGGCATGTCCAGTGTGATACAAATATTAAATAACAGAGTCCAGAGTTAAGGCTAGATCTGTTTAATTCTTTTCGATAAATAAATTCACTCTCAGTGTGTTTAACCTTGTTTGTTCAGCTAAGCTATGTTTTAAGCTTTGCATAGGAAAGTAATTATGGCTGCTGTAAAAAGATCCTCAGGATGGGCTTCCCTGGTGGCGCAGTGGTTGAGAGTCCGCCTGCCGACACAGGGGACATGGGTTCGTGCCCTGGTCCGGGAAGGTCCCACATGCCGCGGAGCGGCTGGGCCTGTGAGCCATGGCCGCTGAGCCTGCGCGTCCAGAGCCTGTGCTCCGCAACGGGAGAGGCCACAACAGTGAGAGGCCCGCGTACCGCCAAAAAAAAAAAAAAAAAAAAAGATCCTCAGGAAAAAGAAGCTTTAGTCTAAGCTAAAGGTATATTCCTTGTAATGAAGGGTTAACCCCCATCTCCAAATTAGCCACCAGTGCTAGTAGGAAGCTTCCAGGTTAATTGAAGAGCACATTACTCTGATAGAGGCTGGTGGTGTATTTTATACTTGCACTGTCTCCACCACCCTACTGGTCACCAAGAGCAAGGGTGCTGTTTTCAGAGTTAGCAGTCATATTTGAGTTGTGCTGTCTGCCAAAAGCAATGGTGGCTTTTGGAAGCAAACTTCATCTGGGTGTGATTTGTAGAGACACAGTTGACACCTCCCTCTGATAAAGGTACCATGCAGCTTCCAATGCCAACCGTACAAGCCTCTTGGGAAATTCAGTACTTAAATGTGAGTTTTCAATTTCTGAAAACACAGATGAGATAAAGCAACACTCTCCAGAGAGGAAAGAATAGAAAGATTTTTAAACATAGGGATTGATAACAAACGCTGAAAATAGTGTTTCCCCAAGCACGCAGACATTCTGTGGGCAGATTAATAGGTGTTACATAAGATGGGAGTCCTGTATGCGTGTAGATGTGATCAAATTTGTATTTAAATAATATTACAGACTTTGGGTACTACAGGAATGACAGTACTCCTAAATTTCTTGATCACCCTTCATCCCCCCCCCCACCCCCATCCCCATAACATCCCTCTGCGCCATCTCTGCTCTAGTCGTCACAAGAGGTCATTGAGGTGATCTGGAACAGAGCTCAGCAGGTTCTGCAGCCGTGTTCTCCTAAGTTCTTCTCAGAGGTGAGAGTTAGCTGTCCCACTTGTTATTTTAAATAAAACATAATTCAGAAAAGAAAATATCATATTTATGTGTCTGGATTATGTGTTTGCCACCCCTTTTATTTAGGCATTTCTGTAGTCAGCCTTAGAAACCTTACCCTATAAGCTTTAGTTTATGGAGGACACGCAGAAACACATATCCCCTGGACATGCTGGACACGTACTGTAATTTTCGTTCTGAGAACATTCACTAAACAACTACTGTGTACCAGATCTCTGATAGGGACTGTGATTTGAAAACAATAATATATAACTGCTAATCTCAAGGAGCTCAGAGTCTGGAGTGTGTGTGGGCAAAACAGAAACAAACAAAAACAGGGTGATTATGTGCTCTGATAGTAATAAGAGATATAGGAAGGATACACAACCTACCCTAGGTGAGGGTATTCTAGAAATGAGAAACTACCTTCACTGGTAAGTTGAAAAAACAAAAACCAAACAAAATATGAAATAGTTTTGAAGAAACTTCTAGATCAATGTAGTTATGTTACTGATGGTCTGTGTGAAACTGTGAGGTCTTGCAGATGGAGTTCTGAAGATTCTGTGCTAGCCTTCAAGCCTCCCTGGCTTCCTTCTCCAATTTAGGTTTTGCATCTTATGGCACTTAATTAAATTACTCTTATGTGTAAGTAACTGAGTCTGTTGAAATAAACCAAAAGCAAGCAGTTATTGATTTTTCTATAAAATATAAGTATTTTAATTGCTGTGTAAGTTGTTAATAATCTATAAGCATTAGTTTTGTTTAAGCAACAAGCCAAGGAAGAGTAAGATTTAGAAGACCAGTGCATCTAAGTAGAATACATTTCCCTCTTCCCTAAATATCACTGCCATCAATCACTGTTTGATATTATTATAGGCTTATTGCTAAAGTCTGAGCTGATTTCAGCCTGTCCATTTTCCTAATGATGAAATTCTGAGCTGTGCCTACACTGAGGATTTCCAGAGCTGACTTTTTCTATAAAAACTAAATTAGTGCAGTGCACAATGGAATATTACTCAACCATGAGAAGAGTGCTATTCTGCCATTTGCAACAACGTGGATGGACCTGGAGGGTAGTATGCTTAGCGAAATAAGTCAGACAGAGAAAGACGGATACTCTATGTTATCACTTATATGTGGAATCTAAAAAAAAAAAAGAATGAATGTAACAAGACAGAAACAGACTCACAGATACAGAGAACAAACTAGTGGTTACCAGTGGGGAGAGGGAAGTGGGGGCAAGGGAAGGGTAAGGGATTAAGAGATACAAACTACTAGGTAAAAAATAAATAAGCTTGGGCTTCCCTGGTGTCACAGTGGTTGAGAGTCCACCTGCCGATGCAGGGGACACGGGTTCGTGCCCTGGTCTGGGAAGGTCCCCACATGCCGCGGAGCGGCTGGGCCCGTGAGCCATGGCAGCTGGGCCTGTGCGTCTGGAGCCTGTGCTCCGCAGTGGTGAGAGGCCCGTGTACCACCAGAAAAATAATAAATAAATAAATAAATAAGCTACGATGATATATTGTACAGCACAGGAAGATAGAGCCATTATTTCATAATAATTTTAAATGTAGTATAATCTATAAAAATATCAAATCACTATGTTGTACACCTGAAACTAACATAGTATTGTAAATCAACTATATCTCATTAAAAAAACTAAATAAGTGCAGAGGCATTTGAATTGAAGATGGTGCTCTGTTGTTTACATAGAAACGTGAATGAATCCCACTTAGAGGAACATAAAAGAAAATGTTTTTCCCATATTTTGTTTCCCACCCAGAAAGTGATTCTCAGGGGAGGGGAGGGGCTGTTTCAGTAATATTGGGGAAGAATAATGACTTGTGCTAAAATAAGGGTATTATAGATGGGATATATAGCCCTCCTGGGAGTGAACATTCTACAGCATAGCAGGCATAGCACATTTACAGTGCCTGGTATATCGTAGGTGCTCAGTAATCATTCTAAATGAGCGAAGATGGATTGAATTTACAGTTTTGTGGTGATTACAGCTGACTGTATAGCAACGCTGTTATTTATCAGAGACATTCTCGGAGATTAACTTGTTTGCTTCTTTGGTGTTTTGCAGTTTTGGAAAGTGTCAGGGGGAGAGCCAGGTGCTTCCTTTTCCAGGCATTTCAGTGGGAATCATTTTAATAATTCCTGTGAACACGTTCAGGAATAGATCATAGCTGTGCTCAGACCTCCTTTCCTTCCTGCCAGCTTTAATTACCTAACTGGTGCTCCCGGGAAGCCAGCCTCTTCCTTCCCCTCTCACCATGGCACGGCTTGGTTCCCTGGCTGCGGATCCCAAATATCTTTTCATCCACACCAGTGGCTTTCTGACTCTTTCCAACTCCAGACTCCGAGGCTGGACCCTGAACACTTTGGCTCTGGGTTGCACTGCATGTCACTTCTCAGCCCTTTCCAGACCTTTCTCATTCATTCTCTGTCTTTTAGGGTTTCTGTCTAGTCCTAAGACCTGGTATCTGAGACAGTGGAGCCACTTCTGGATTCACTCTGCTCCGCTGGTGGCTTGTTCCATTGATGCCCCCCGATGTTCACACTTCTCTGTGTCCACGCCCTGGGGTTTCCTACCACCCTGCCACTGAGCTTGGCCGTGCAACTTTTCAGCTAGTGGGATAACAGCAAATACAACGGCTCCCAGGTTAGAATCTGCCTTTGGACTCACCTTCCTATGTCCACATCTCTGAGTCACCCACTCTGATCAGCTGATTTTGCCCCAGCCCTCACTTTTGCACCATCTTGAGTACCTGTCTGGACCCGTGTTTCCCAACTTCATCTGGTCTGGCCCATCCAGCGGTTGCCCTGGCTTTGGTTCAGCCTTCATCAGATGCTGCAGACAATTCCTAATAGCAGAGCCCCTGCCCTGTGCGACGGGGGGTGCTTCCGGGAAAGAATCCATAGACCGGTTAGGGAGAAATAGCTTGAGAGGCAGAGATGCCTCGACTCTCAGAACACTGAGAGGATGGTCTAGTGATGAGCAGGTTAAGAGATCAAGAGCAGAAGCAGGTGTTGGGGGAGGCACGTGACCTATGCACCACAGGTCTTGGAGTGAGAACAGCCAGCCTGCTGTTGAATCCAGCCCCGAACACTGATGGACTCACAGATCCAGAAAGAGCAGGCTTGGGAGAGGTATGACCGTCACTGGAGACAGACTGCGGCATCCAGGATCACCAGACGTTAAGACCTCTTGCATAGTCAAGCAGCATACATTGGGTCAAACCCTCACAAGTCCTGACATTTTATAGCACAGGGGAAGCAAGTTTTCCCAGTGTCAAACAGCAACTACTGAGTTAATGCTGCTTAATGTTAATTAAACATATTAATGTAGTTCAACTGTAAGGGAATCTGTATAGCTTCTCAGATATTCCTCAAAAGGGCTGAGAGAGGAGAAATTGCCAACTCAGAAAATGTTCACGAAGGTAATTACATAACGGCAGAAATCCAGGCAAGATGTACAGACACGGGTGTGTCATAAGCAACTTAAAAAAAAAAATCTGCATTCATTGCGTTCCATTTTATTTAGCTTCACCCCTATATTTGTGGGTGACACACGGACAAACACCAATCAAATTTTTGGAGTAAATGGATTTGCATTTGAGTATCAGCAATGCCATTTAGCAGCGTGTGGCATTGAAGCAGCTACTTCAGCATTTGAAGCTCGGTTTTCTCAGCAAGTGAGAAGAAAAGTTATCTCATAGAGTGAGCCTGAGGATTGAATAGATTAAAAAACAAAAACATTAAAAAGCAGCAAGTACAGGCTCTGGTACAGTCGGAGAACCAGCTATAATGTGTTACCTGTATTATCCTGAGCATTTTAAAACAGCTGGTCATTTCCCCATAATTTGCAGAAGATCATAAAAGGAAAGCAGAATTCTGACCTACCTGCCAGCTGTGAACCACGCCTCACCCCAGATGTCTATTTGTATGACCACCGTATGGGTTCTTTCTTGCTCATTTCTCTTGAGAATGAGAACTGATATAATCAAATATCCTCATCTGTGAGAGAGCTGAGTGAAGGCAGCTCCGAGATGAATGGCTGAAGAGCATGAAGAATAAGGATGTTAACATATACGTATATGAGGAATGCTTTAAAATCGCTTTCAGAACAAAGGAGACAGAGAGAAAAAAATTGTACAACACGCTGACTCTTTTGTAGCAGAATCATACCCGGGGTTGATGCTATTCATAATTATATGGTGGTGATGTGTTTATACCAAGTGTTTAAGAAACTTGCCAGATTGATGAAAAATGCATAGGTGTGCAGTTTAGTCTGATGCCAGACATGAGATGGGGGAAGAAAGAACCAATTTGGAAAGAGAGGGAGATGGAAGGACCAGTAGGAGGCTTATGGGATAGTGAGGTGAGGAAGGAAAAAAGATTTTGTTATTATGACCACACACATAACACCAGCAAGATTTTCATTTGACTCTCCCTGATCGTGTATTCCTGAGATCATGATAAGCTCTAAGTTTCGAGATGGATCCAGGGACATACTGAAAGTGGCACCGTATGAATGGGAAAGAGCACAAGGTTTGAACCTGTGCTGTCCTGATTCCAATTCCAACTCGGTCAGTGTCCGGTGTTAGGACTCTGGGGGGTTACTTGCCTCCCCTGACCCCAGTTTCCTTGTCTTTGTAATATTGGCCCTAATTATATTAGTGAAACCAAATGAAAGTTGAGTCAGAATTCTCAAAACAAGCTTGGGCTAGAAGCTGAAACAGCAGAAGTAAATCCAGACAGGCCTTTAAGGACCCAGGAATCCATAGAGAATTTCGAGGTCAAATACAACCAAGGGTTGACCTGGAAGGCAGACACAGAAACTCCGAAAAGCGTGGGAAAGGACTTGTGTTTAATTCAGACTTGCATGTTACAACACGACTACCTCTTGTGCTCTCTTTCAGAGCTTATGTATGTGTGCATACAGTGAAAAACCGAGGCGTGCACTTAGCTAGCTCTTTGAACTGTACAAAATAGTGAACAGAACATTCTTTCTGACCCTGTCTTATCCCAGACTCCTGTGTCACACCCAAATCCATCACCATTAGCAATTGCTCACATACTTTTCCAGAGGTTTAAAATCATATACAAGAAGAGACACATGGAGATGTAGGTGAGATGTAGATACAGATGTATGTGTAGATAGAGGTATAGGTGCAGATACAGGTGCAGATGTCAGTGTAGCTGTAAATATAGATGAGATAGATGCATGTGTAGCTATAAATGCAGTTCAGATATAGTTGCAGATGTAAATGTAGTTGTAGATGTAGGTGATCAAAAGATGTATGTGTAGTCGTGGGTATAGATGTGGAGGGAGATATAGGTGTAAGTGGGAGATACAGGTGTCGATGTAGATATAATTGTATATGTAGATATAGGTGCACCTGTAGATGAGATGTAACTGTAAGTATAGATGTAGCTGTAGGTTTAAGTGTGCATATAGGTGTAGCCATAGCTGTAGGTTTAAGTGTAGATATTTCACCATAACCCCCCTCTTCTGCATGCAGTGGGTAGTACACTGTTCTCACTTTTCCACACCTTTCTCTCTCACTCTGATCTTGGAGTTGGTTCCGAAGCACTCCCAAGAGATGGACCTACACTTTGTAAGTACTCACAGTTCTCCACTGTGTACATGAATTCTCACTTACTGTTTTCAGTCCCCTACTGCAGAACATTTCAGTTACATCTCTTTTTGCTTTTATAAACAAGGTCACAATACTTTTTTTGTACTTGTATTTTTGGAGTATGTGTCTGTTAACAAATTCAATGAAGTAAAATTTTTGTGTCCAATAGCACTTTTAAAAGCATTTAAAACTTTTATAGATATTACCAAAATATAAGGCCGCAAGTCCCAGGTAAATGACTGAATTAGCTTGGAAAGCACAGTACTCCAACTCTGGCACCTGACAGGAGTCACTGCAAATAAGTCTAGATCACCTCTTTTGTGTCAAGCTTTATCAACGAGTTAATGCTTAATTACCAGAGAGCCATCTGACCACAATCATCATTGAGCTATATATTATTTCTGTGTCTTTAAAGAGTACTCCATTATTCTCAGTCCTTTAATATATTAGCTCTGTCTACATCACATTTTAGAGATTTATAATTGAAAAATAATGTTAGTTTAATCTCAGATGCAACTCTCTTTGAAAAGTACAAATATTGAATAATGGAAGTGTTAATTATATGTGGTAAACGTTGACAGAAATAACCACCTAGGTAAATATACATTTTTCACTAATTCTTAAAATATGTCAGTGATACGGGGATTGAATACGGGTCTTATACAAAATAAAACTCCTTTCTAAATATTATTGTGGATCCAAATGCCTTTCACTATTAGGATATAGCTTGTGGATTTTAGGTTGAAATAAATATAAAATAAAGCAGTAGGAAACTCTTTAGGGAATGATGTAACCTCTTTCCTTTGATCAGAGGAAGCTAGGACAGCCGTGAAGTGTGCCTCACTTGTTTGAATTCATGCTGTGTAACTTCAGGTCTCCCTGGTTGAATGCCTATTTACATTGTAAGAAAATGTGTTTTTGAAAATGTGTTTTTATTTTTAAATTATTTTTAAATTTTTTAAAAAATTTATTTTATTTAATTTATTTATTTTTGGATGCGTTGGGTCTTCATTGCTGTGCACGAGCTTTCTCTAGTTGCGGTGAACGGGGGCTATTCCTCTTGTGGCCCGTGGGCTTCTCGCTGCAGTGGCTTCTCTTGTTGTGGAGCATGGGCTCTAGGCGGGTGGGCTTCAGTAGTTGCAGCACGCGGGCTCAGTAGTTGTGGCTCACGGGCTCTAGAGCGCAGGCTCAGTAGTTACGGCACACGGGCTTAGTTGCTCCGCGGCATGTGGGATCTTCCCGGACCAGGGCTCGAACCCGTGTCCCCTGCATTGGCAGGTGGATTCTTAACCACTGTGCCACCAGGGAAGCCCGAAGATGTGCTTTTAAATTTATCTCTTACTTTGAGATGTTCTTTGTAAGAGAGGAGATGGCTCCAGAAGGCAGTGGTTCTCCAAGTGTGGTCCCACAGGTAGCAGCATCACCAACATCGGCATCGCCCGGGAACTTGTTAGAGATGCAGATTCTCAGTCCCTGCTCCAGACATGATGAATCTGAAGTTCTGGGGTGGGGTCCAGCAATCTGTGGTTTCAGCAGACCTCCAGGTCATTGTCATCGTATTAAAGTTTAAGAGCCAGTGCTCTAAAGCCTCCACAGAAAGATTGGGGCAGAGGTTGGTCTCTTGCCTCCAAACTCAGAGCTCCTCAAACAAAGCCCTTGGAGATGCTGAGAGTGATCAGGGATGGGTATTCACACCTAGGGAGTCACTTCTGCCTTATCTGCTGTCACATCTTATGATGATTGTGTTCCTCATCCGTGGACCATTCTTAGATTTTCTCTCTTCCATCCTCCAAATTTGAGAAGATGAAGCAGGAAAAAAAAATGTGCCCATACTGCAAGTATATACCATGATTATGTATATTTTATTCAATCAGAAGTATCTGCTTTTTCATTCTGTTATTAAAAAGGGCATTTTATCCCCTACACGTTTTTATGCGGGTGGTTTGGTGTTGGCCAAACGTTAAAAATGACTCCCTAGCAACAGTGGCAACTTTCTAGCTGTATTTACAGATTGCCTCTGACATAAATGTTCCCAGACACTGTACGTTAATGCTCTAAAATATAAATTCAAACAAGGTATTTGGACATCCATTAGAGCCGGTTTATCCACAAAAGCGAATGGCACAAAAACAGATGGCAACGGGGGGATTTCTTCAGCTCACTCGGACATACCAGGCAGAAGAGGGCTGTGAAACAGAGATACTTCTGCCTCAGACAGGAATACCTTATGTACTTCCTGACATAGGAATGCGGAGGTGGAGAAAAGGGAATAGAACCACGCACAGCTGGTCATGCCATTTCTTCGCACGAGCTCCTCAATGGCTGCCACAGCATATAAAATGCAAGCCCCTCTCCTGACATACGAGGTTCTCCGGTGTCTCAGGGATGCTTTTCTCTCTGTCCTAAAGCACTTCCACACCCGCCTCTCTGAGTTGTCTGTCAGTTACTGGAGAGACACCTACTCTCATGCTGTCCTCTTTGGAATGGCCTTCTTGCCTTGTCAGGGGAATGAATTACATCACTCACCCTGTGACATGAGATAAGGGATCCCCCGGCTTTCCCCAAACTAGCCAGCGTAGCCAAGCCCAGTGGTCCCACCAGCAGCCTGACGTGCCCCCTGCCAAACTGAAGTAGGTTCTTTTCTTGTTTGTTTCTCTCTAATTTTTATTTTTTTTAACTTTCTTGGTTGCACCAAATGGCATGTGGGATTTTAGTTCCCGACCAGGGATAGAACCCATGGCCCTTGCATTGGAAGCATGGAGTCTTAACCACTGGACCGCCAGGGAAGTCCCCGTTTCTCTCTAATTTAATATGAAAGCTTTTGGCAGAAGGTCATGTCTTGATTATCCTTGAGTTCCCAGAACCTCCGGCAGACGTATGATGTAGCAAGAGCCCAAAAACGTGTTTGTTGTATCTAGAAGTAGTTTCTTGAGTATGGGATGTGGAAAATACAATCAGAAGTCAGAGCTAATACTTTATTACTACTCTCACGATGATTTCTCCAGCTGTTTCACTGCTGAGGTCCTACACCACACCATCAGTAGAATGGGGATTAGGGCCAAAAAGTTATTCAACCAGAAAAAACACATTTTTTTCCTCATTAATGGATCCAATCCATTTGGAAGCTCGTTAGCGAAATTAGGAGACATGATACCCAATGCAGAAAGCTCAGTTTGTTGGGTTAGTTCACTGAGGATTTCATGGAGGAGTGGGGAACCATACGAGGGGCCGGAGGCCAGCAAGGAATTGTCGGGGAGCCAATTCACGAAAGAGCCCTGGGATCAATGGGACTGGGGAAGCATTTTATTTTCATTCCATTCAAGTAAATTCCACAAAGGTGTGTCGAGATTTAAATGCTTAAAATAAAGGATTGATAAGCACGCGCGCGCACACACACACACACACACACACACACACAAACACGTTCTACACAAGTTTGTACCCATCACATCTCACTGCACCAGGGCAGAGTACCTGTGGTTTACATTAACGACACGATGAACAAATGACAAATACCCTCCCGCTATGGACATTGCGTGCGTGCCTCCAAGCCCACATCCTCACCTCACACACGCGTTCACATATGCACACCCCAAATTACAAGCGTGATTTACAGACACACACCACACCAGCATTCCTACTTGTGTTATACACAGAACTTTCCCACATTACTCTTATCATGTGTGTACACTCATATATAAAAACACAATAAATGAACATTTACATACCACAAAGTGAGAGGGACCCTCACACTTTCTTCATAACCCCGTATCTCACACAATTCATATTCCTTCCCTTGTTTCCCATGTTCCATACCCCACACAGCCAGTCCCCCATCGCTCACATGCTGTACAGTCTGTGCTCACCTCTCGTTCCTCAGTTGTGACACACACACATACCCACATTTACACTAGTGAGCACACACATACGCTTGTTCACCCACAAGGACGCTGCTGGCATGTTAACTACATTGAAGAGAAGCCCTCTGACACTATAACAAGCAAGGTTTGAAAACAATGAGACCAGGTGTGTGGAAGAGCCACACCTGTCTGACTGAAGCTTTGCTGCCGCTAGAAGCTCCTAGAAACACAAAGAGAACCTAGTGCAATAGGCATCTTTGTTGCCATCAAAATTGTCACTGCCCCTTTGTCGTGTGTTCTAACTCACTGAACGTGTTCAAACACGTTGTTGCGTTCAATCTTTGTCACGCGTGTTCAGGAGGGAACACTGAGCGTCTGAGGAAGGAGGTGACTTATAATGTGACCCCATCCAGAGGGGCCAGAGTCAGGGGCAAAGGTGACTACCTGCTTCCTTGTTCCAAAGACCAGTGATTGTCAACTGGGGAAGACAGGCCATCTGCGCCCCTGGGAGACGTTCGTCTGGGGACGTTTTTGGTTGTCAAAACTTTGAGGGTATCGTGACTGGCATTGGGGTATTAGGTGTCAGAGGTGCCCTTGAGAGCTTGTAACGCCCAGGACAGCTGCCTTCCTCAAAGAGTCGTCGGACCCCAGATGTCAGTAGTGCAGAGACTGAGAAGCCCTGGGCTTGACCCAGGGGGCTTCCTGACGGCTGTGTGCAGGCACCGGGAGGGAGACAGTTTGCTCTTCTCAGTGCGTCATCTGGACACAACACCCCGGCTGAGGGGAAAGGCCAGGGGTGTGGTAGACACAGAAATGGCTTCTCTCTGCTGACATTATTTCTACATATGCCCTCCAGAGCCATCCTTTTAAGAAAGGGCATCTTTATTAAAACAGAAGGGCTGAAACCTTCCGAATATGGGCTGTTGTTGAGCTGAAGTATGACTGTCCTTCCTCTTAAAGTGCCACACCTTCCCTTCAGTAGCAATTACAAGAGAAACCAGGAAGAACAAATACGAGTTTCTCCTGGCGTGACATAAATCAGCTGGACAGGCCCTTGTGGAGCTGAAACACATCCATGAGGGTCTCCCGTTAAATCACTTAGCCAGCAAGAAGGAGGGCAGAGGGGGCCGGCTGAGTTGCCAGCAGCCTTCCTAACAAAAGAGCCCGCCATTCTGGAGTCCAAATCCTCCCCTCGTCCTTGTTTCTTTGGGCACGGAGACTCCTGGGAGTCAGGGGAAATGAATCATTTCATAGGAGAAGAAAACCAGAAGCCAGCTGTCGTTTGATTCATTAGAAGGTCTCTGAACAACAAGAGTTGTTGTCAGGCTCATACTTGAGCCCAGATCCTTCTGTGGTTTGCCGTGAAGATGGTAGGGGTCCTCCTTGTCAGAAGATAAGTAGTTTGTTTGTGTGTTTCTTTCTGGAAACAGAAATTATTATTTGCTTCAGACCATCCCCATACTTTCCTGTGGGCCTTCTGCTGGTTGAGGAATCTCAACAGGCATGATTTAATAACACCTTAAGATCCCCATAGCAGTATCCTGTTCACAGAGAGCGTCCAAGCTGATCTCACAGCAATCCAATAAGGTGGGTGACATGGTTATTATTATTCCTACTTAATAGACGATGAAATGAACTGAGGCTGTGAGATATCAAGTGACTTGACCTCAGCTACTCAAAGTGACAGACAAAGGATTAGAATGTAGAGATGTTAAGGTTTTGAGAAGAGCTAATTTCTTACATTCATAGCACGAAATCAGAGGTTCTCAGGGTTACTTGCAGACTGGAAATAGAAGAGGGCCTAAAAAAATGCTCACGCCTGGGTCCTCCCCTCAGACATTCTGATAAAACCAATGGGGTTAGAGCACGAGTATGAGGGCTTGTGGAAGCTCTCTAGATGATTCTAATGTTCAACCAAATGTGAGAACCACTGAACTAGGTATTTAGTACATTGCAGGTTGGGAAAAGGGCCTCTGGGCCTCCAGGGATCATTACAGTAGAACAGCCAAGACTTGAGCCCAAAGACGTCTTACTTCAAGTTCATGTTCTTTCCATCTGCTCACGAATAATCTCCAGCACCTTTAGGGCACCCAGCGATTTGCACAGGCCTTTCATGGCCAGCATCGCTCCAATTCTCATGAGCACTGTGAATTAGGAGTGAGGTGAGCATTGCTTTTGTCATGTTACCGATAAGGAAGTTTCAGCATTTTTAATTTTCAGGAACAGTTACTGACTTTAAATCCTATTCTTGCCATTCATCGCTCATGAACTTTAAACCCCAGGCTGCTAACTACACAATGCTCTGAGATCTGGCCACGAGCACAATAAAACCACAGTCTGATCCCCATGGGTTTGGGAAGAGGTGGGAGAAGATGCAGCTGGTTTTGTTTTTGTCGTTTTTCTGCCCTGTGTCCCATGCCACTGCTCTCTCCTAAAGTGACCCAACAGGAACATTGATCTAATTTGAGAAGGCAGTGGATGAAGGCATGTCTGTGGTCAACCAAAGTGAAGGGCTTCTTTCTTTAAATTTTATATTGGAGTCTGGTTGATTAACAGTGTTGTGTTAGTTTCAGGTGTACAGCAGACTGATTCAGTTACGCATATACATGTACCTATTCTTTTTCAAATTCTTTTCCCATTTAGGTTATTACAGAATATTGAGTAGAGTTCCCTGTGCTATACAGTAGGTCCTTTTTGGTTATCTATTTTAAATATAGTAGTGTGTACATGTCAATCCCAAACTCCCAATTTATCCCTCCCCTCTCACCTTTCCCCTTTGGTAACCGTACGTTTTTTTTTTTAGTCTGTGAGTCTGTTTCTGTTTTGTAAATAAGTTCATTTGTATCATTTTTTTAGATTCTGCATATAAGTGGTATCATGATATTTGTCTTTCTCTGTCTGACTTACTTTACTTAGTATGATCATCTCCAGGTCTGTCCATGTGGTTGAAAATGGCATTATTTCATTAGATTTTAAATGGCTGAGTGATATTCCATTACATATATGTGCCACATCTTCCTTATCCATTCCTCTGTTGATGGACACTTAGGTTGCTTCCATGTCTTGGCTATTGTAGACAGCGCTCAGTGAACACTGGGTGCGTGTAGAAGGTGATGGGCTTCTCAAGTAAGAAGGAGAAGCAGCCAAGCTGGTTGTGCAATTTACAGTAAGTGACAGGTAGACCTTGAGTGGTGGAGCTGCCTTCTAGGTTAGAATGTCTTTGCTTTCCAGATCCAGAGGGAGCCCATGAAGGATGGAAGTCATGGGCTGGTGAAATTATGCAGTTCTGTGGACCAACACATTCTACTAGTTGACTGACTTGCTCCACATCTTTCTTTCTTAGAAACCCAGTGTGTCTTCATTTGAGCTTGGATGGAGCTTGGGGACTTGGGATTAACATGGCGGTCATTGACTCCTTCTGAATCCTTGGACTTACCTTCCATGTTTGTATCCTCAGGACCTACAGAATTCCTGATGATATCAGGGGCTCAGTGCATGCTTCTGAGTGAATGAATTCCAGGACAGCCTGAGCACATACTGGGCATTTTCTTTCTTTCTTTTTTTTTTTTTGTGGTACGCGGGCCTCTCACTGCCGTGGCCTCTCCCGTTGCGGAGCACAGGCTCTGGACGCGCAGGCCCAGCGGCCATGGTTCACGGGCCCAGCCGCTCCATGGCATGTGAGATCTTCCCGGACCGGGGCACAAACCCGTGTCCCCTGCATCGGCAGGCGGACTCTCAACCACTGCGCCACCAGGGGAGCCCTGGGCATTTTCTTAAAAAACAAAGTTGGGATAAACTTTCTGTTGTTTTCTTTGATTGGCCCAAATGTAGCTGTAGCAATCAAGTACCTTGTATAGTGTGTTTTACTTTTTAAGGGACTAAGAACAGTGCCTGGGCTACTGAAGGAAAGCCATCACTGTTGTCATAGCAAAGGGACCTTGGGCAGTTGTGACACATCTGTCTTCAATTAGACAGAATTTTCCTAAGCAGGGTCATCTCAGAAAGATGGATCAAAGGGTCAGGAGATCAAAGGGTCACTGTAGCTGCATTTCTATTTCATAAAGCTACAGACTGCAGAAAAGGGGCTTTTAGATTAAGCAGCAATAATTAAAATGTATGTCTGGCTGGATCCAAGCCCCAGCACTGCTGTACGTGTCACTTCATGGATATGGCATTAGGCCATGTCTACTCATTGAGTTGGAAATGATCAGAGTGATTTTTCTTTAAAAAAATATCTTATTACTTCATTGTTTATGATCCCTCAGTGATTCATAAATGATCCAGGATTAAGTTAAGGGATCTTCGAGATCTCCTAGAACACCTATCTGCCTTCTCCAGTTTTAGCATCCTCTGCCCCGGGCTGCCTTCACGCAGTTCCCTGCAGGGTTACACATGCTCTTGCCTGCACAACGCTTGCACTTTCAACTGTTCCTATGTCCTTAAAGGTGAAATAACAGCAACAAATGTTTACTAATACTTAATATGGACCGGTTCCTCTTGTAAGCTCCTAACATGCATTTATTCATTTAATCCTTACAATAACCTCACAATATGTATAATTGCACACACTTTAGAGCAGAGGAAACTGAAACAAAGGATGGATAAAGTGACATATTCAGGAGATGAACCTTCCAGTCCAGCTCCAGAACCCACATTTAACAAGCAGACTTTGCTGCTTCTCAAAGAAGAGAGAAAAGAGCAGCTGGTTCCTGCTCTCCAGTTCACACTTTGTGATTGCATGCCATTCAGATGCAATTAACATGTTCTGGGCACAAACACGTTCTCATGTATTGCTCGTCCAAGATGCTGGGAGATAAGCATTATCTCCATTTTTCCCACTTCTCAGATCAGGAAACCACGGCTTAAGAGAGGCTCAGTGACTTTTAAGTGCTATTTGGGCCACAGAGCTATGATTCCGGGTCTGTGTGATCCTAAAAGAAGTTCTTGTAAATAGTAGTTACGCTAGAAATACATGACAGATTTAATTTAGTTTGTGCAGATAAATTCTATTTACTTATACTCCCAACCCTAAAATGAACATTAAACACATGTATTGAGTGCCTACTCTAGGAGAGCTTAGTAAATCACAATCTTGCCTACAAGGCAGGGAGGACGGTCACGAGGAGAGACCCTTGTAATATCGGTGGTTGACGTCACTACAGGTGTAAGCACAGGGCATAATGCAAGCATGAGGGAGAGGCGTCCAGTCTGTGGCATCAGGGATCTTCCTGAAGTGGGTAATAATTTAGTTGAGTTTCAGAGAAACAGTTGAAGATTCCAGGCAGGAAGTAGGACGTTTCAAGAAAAGGAATAGCATGGAGCAAAGTGATTCAGTTACACATATACGTGTATCCTTTCTTTTTCAGATTCTTTTCCCGTATCGGTTATTACAGAATATCGAGTAGAGTTCCCTGTGCTATATGGCAGGTCCTTGTTGATGATCTGTTTTATATACAGTAGTGTGTATCTGTTAATCCCAAACTCATCATTTATTCCTCCCCCCACCTTTCCCCTTTGGTAACCATAAGTCTGTTTTCTATGTCTGTGAGTCTGTTTCTGTTTTGTAAATAAGTTCACTTGTAGCATTTTTTTTTTCCATTCCACCTGTGAGTGATGTCATATGATATTTGTCTTTCTCTGACTTACTTCACTTAATATCATCTCTAGGTCCATCCATGTTGCCGCAAATGGCATTATTTCACCCTTTTTTATGGCTGAGTAATATGAAAAAAATAAAATGGAAAAAAAAAAGAAGAGGAAGAGCGTGAACAAGGCTCAGAGGTGAAGAACAGAATGGAGAGCCTTCTGATTAAATATGGGACAATTAACTCACATGCCCGCTTACAATCCCTCCCCCATACCCACTAAAATTATAGAGAGATGGATACTTCAAAAGATGTAAACCCGGGACTTCCCTGGTGGCTCAGTGGTTAAGAATCCACCTGCCAATGCAGGGGACACAGGTTCGAGCCCTGGTCTGGGAAGATCCCACATGCTGCGGAGCAACTAAGCCCATGCGCCACAACTACTGAGCCTGTGCACCACAACTGCTGAAGCCCGCATGCCTAGAGCCCGTGCTCTGCAGCAAGAGAAGCCACCACAATGAAAAGCCTGCGCACCACAACGAAGAGTAGCCCCTGCTCGCCACAACTAGAGAAAGCATGCGTGCAGCAACGAAGGCCCAATACAAAAAAACAAAAACAAAAGTAAACAAACAAAAAACAAAAAGATGTAAACCCACATGAATAGAATATCAGGAGAGGAAACATAAATAACACTTTGTAGGTTGAAAGAAAATGGATGGGGGACAATTTTTTAGTAGAACTGTCAAAATAACAATCGTAAGCCAGAAGTTGGGAGAGCTGTGAACTCTCCAGCTGATGTAAAATCTTCCAAAAAAAAAAAAAGCTTCAGAATACACAGTGTGAGGCACCTCTGTTGAAATTTCTTTTATGAAGCTATCGAATCCCCATATTGTCTCACACCAGCTCCAAGGGAAAACTGCCTCCCTGTCACCTGACAATAAAGACTGAAGGTTTATCCCCCAGGGAAGCTTATCCTCTGACTCTGGGAGAGAGGGTCCTAGGACTAGGGGCGAACCATGGGAGGACAGGAAAAGTGAGTAAATATTTGCACACAGGGGGTTGAAACCGTGGGCCTTTTCCAATCTTTAGTTCCTGAAATCATAGCAGCCAGGACTTCAGCCTCCAGGCAGTAGATGGCAGGATTCTTTTCTGGGAAATTTGACCACTTCAGACAGAAAGACGTAAAATCAGTGAGATTGGGCAAATTGCCCAAGTAAGCAGCTAAAAGGGGTGGAAGTCGTTGTCTCTGAGAGGGTGAGAAAGGGGGTACGTTGGACACCTCTTTGTTACTCTTTATAATCTTCTGAGGAATAAGGTTGGAGACAGCAAGGGCAATCAGAGAGCATCCACAGTGGTCCAGGGGAGAGATGATGAAAGTCTTGACAAGGGCAGAGGACCAGTGATGGAGAGGAAGAGGCTGACTCAGAACCACCTAGAGGAGACACTGTGAGTGACTATCAACACCTGAGGGGCGGGAGAAAACAAGAATGATCCCCAGTGTCTCATAGGGGAGACCAAGTGTTGCTCCCAGCAGAGATGGAGATCTGGAGAGACTAAAGGAAACAGTGGGGGAGTGATGAGTTAAATTTTGGACTGTTGCATTGCTTCTGGAAACAAGCATTGAATTTCCAGAGCAAGACCCAAAGCAATCTCTTTATCCTGTAGCACTGATCAAGGAAGTGCAGAGGTGACACGGACAACATCAGCCTGAGTTCTTGAGTGGAAAAAAAGCCCTGCCGACCCAAGCTGGATGTGTTGTGAATGAGATCTTACCTTCGTTGTGTCAAGTTGCAGAGCCTGGGGCGCCATGATCTCAGCCTATGCTAACTGCTAACCAAAGAAAAAAATGAAATATAAACACTCCTCCCCAGACTCCTGAGATCATTGGTTTTATGATCCAATCCAAGTGTTTTCACTTCTCTGTGACTCAGTGATTTCACTTGTGAAATGGACCTACTACTTACGTCATCACTTTGGTTTGAGGTTGAAATTAGTTACTACGTAGAAAGCATTTAGAACAGTGCCTGGAGCACATTTAGTGTTTATTATTCTTTTGGTAATAATTATTACCATTATTAATATTATTCGTGTTATGATATGATGATAGGAACAAATGTAAGGCCATCTTAAGCAGAGTAGAGTGGAAACCATGCAGTGTAGAGGGGAGACCACTGAGCTTTCAGGTTGGTGAACCAGACTCTGGTCCAGTTCTATGACTGGCTTTGGGGGGAATAGTAATCCCAGGCTGGGCAAGAAGCCAACCTCTCCCTTCATCTGAAAGTGAGGCGTTCGTCCTGACGTCTTTTGCAAGATCCCAGTGAATACTTCCCTGTGGCCAGCGTGGGATGCTGTCGAAGGGCTAGATGAGAGGAGCAGGTGGAGGGTACCTGTCACCATGCGCCATTCTAGGCTGGGATGGTGGGTGGGGAGACGTGCCTCACTCGAGACAGAGTGTGGTGTAGGTGCCCCATCCGTGTTTGGGGACAAAAGGCCGGAGGCTCTGTATTCATGCTAAGGTGTCGCATTTTTGTGTTGCTCTGAAGTGCTGTGGTTCTAGACACCTTCTCTCCCAGCTCTTTTCAATCATGCACAAAGGTGAGGGCGCAGAGAGGGAGTGCAGTGAGAGAGGGATTTGTAACTTCTTAAAATTTGACTGTCTGTCCCTTTAACTATTTTTCTTTTATTTAAAAAAGAGATGAGGCTCGTGATATTTTACGTCAGATGTTCCCTGTATGATCTGGGGGCCTTTCCAGGCCGCAGTGAACAATCGTGAGCAACAAAGGAGGCAGTTACGGCCCTCGCCGTGTCACATCCATTTACGCTGTGATCTATCAGTGTCGGCCGACCTGAAGTCCGCTTCTCCTCATTCTCTACCCACAAGCAAAGGTTCCATGAGCAGTTCCGAGCCACTTCTCCTACTGCCAGGTTTTATGTCCCAGTATCGTTCATGCGTCATTCATACCTGGCACTGGTCCTAGAAGGATTTAAGTTGGGAAGCCAAAACAAAACAACAGTTCTAAAAGCAGCATCCCAGACAGCTCCAAGACTACTAAAACTTGGAGGACTGCTTTTGAAGACTTCTGTTACTGACCAGGGTTCTTGGCCTTCCTTAATCAATAGAAATTGATAAGATGCCAGACAAGAAATTCAGGCAAGGCTTTACTGGGGCTCCTGCTGCAGCATGAGGGAGCAAAAGCAAGTTAACAGGTTCCCTTGCTCGCTCCCCGAGGCGGGGGCAAGCTGGCTCCTGATAGGGGGTGAGGGTAGGGACGGGTCGAGAGGTTAGGCCAGAGGGGTAGCTTAGGTGGTTTGCCCACCCCTTTGGTGGTGGTGTGTGCAGGGGGCATGTGCAGTGCCCTGCTTTTGCTCCCAGCTCTCCGGAAGTGGCAGTTGGGTTTTTGGTCTTTTCCTATCTTGTCCATAATTTGCCCCACCTGCGTGTGCATGCACGCAGCTCTTTTTAGTCCCTTATAGTTTCTTTGTATTTTGTTGCTGGAGGAGTCATTTATCCAGGTGCGAGCACTGCAGCAGAGGGTCCCAGGTCCCATCCCACTCTGTCTCACTTTGTGCTGGACTCTATGCTCAGCAGATGATGAACAGCATCACATCGATTCCTCCGGCATCCATGGGCCATAAATACCATGCATCCCGCTTTTATGTACCAAGAAACTGAGGCTCAAAGAGACATGTTGACGTACTCAACTTATCATGACGTTTGTCCAAACAGCCCTGTTGCAAGGCACACTGCAGAATCAGGTGATTGCCTGTCTGTATTTCCTGCAAACAAATCTGTTGCATACCTTGGGTGATTTTAGCAGCAGAATTAACTTTCAATTTGTTGACACTTTACCAAGGAGAAAAAGTAGAGAAAAATGAGACCTCAGAATTAAATTAGCTCCCGATACCGATATTCTAACCTTAATATCCAGCACACAGCGTCCGCACACCCATGGAGCCAAGAGTTAATCAAATTCCTAATAATAAAATATTTTTCTTCAGGTTGAACGGATTACTCATCAGCAGATGAAACTGGTGGGAGAAATACCCAGTGTCTTCAAATACACACAGGAAAATAGACATGTATCAGCTGCCACTCTCCACTGGCTTTAGGAAATGCCCCGCTTTGGGGGAGCATGTTCTCCGCAGGCAAGGTCCTTTGTAGGTCTTGGTCTTTGAAGATGTAATGTGGTCCTTGCCCTCAAGGTTTCCATGGTATGTTCTAGACACCGACAAGAAAAATTCCATCACTGAGTGTTCAAGCTGTAATAGGAGGTCAAGGGAATGAGGACATGTGTATGTCCTGGGCATGTACGAAGTCTTCAGTGGAGGGGGTGATGCTGTGAGGAAGAAGAGACCAGTTCAGGCAGTGAGCAGTGTTAGCTAGCTCACTTTCCTAAAAACGAAAAGGGTGGAATGCAAAGGGTTTCCCTTTGGTATGAGGAGTCTCCTAGGCTGCCTCCACTCTCTGCCAAAACTGGGGAAAGGAACATTTTAACTCTTCTCATTGCTTAGGGCATTTTGGATAACCAAAGACTTTGCTTTATCAAAAATAAAAATCTCTACTTGCCATCCTGTGGTCTAATTGTCTAGTTTCCTTGGGACCTTCCCTTTTGTTGTGCAACATTGCTGTCTCCTTAAACCTCAAATCTCCAGAGTGGGACCATCCTAGACCTGGATATTTCTGTATCAGGAGGCTTTTCCTCCCAAACTACTTCCTTGAGCCTGGCTCAGTAGCTGCTGTCTCCCTCCTTCTGGAATGATGACTAAGCTTTGAGGTTTTAAGCTCAACTGATATCCTGAGGTTCACCATCAACCATCTATTACGCTTTCCTCCCAAAAAATCCTACTTCCTGGACTCCAGGCCATCCAGACTCCAACCACGTTCATTCAAGTAAAGACTTTCTGCTTTCTGAGCTGACTTAATCCATAGTCTTGTCTTTCATGAACTTGCCTTCCCCATGCGTCCCACTCTGCCTGTCGTATTCTTTTATATTGCAAATTAGGTTATCAGTGCCTCTAGGAAACAAAAGAACTCGCCTACTGACTCTATGGACACTGATAATTTATTTATTTATTTATTTATTTTACCAGTGGAATATTACTTAGCCATTAAAAGAAACGAAATTAGGTCACTTGTAGAGACGTGGATGGACTGTCATACAGAGTGAAGTAAGTCAGAAGGAGAAAAACAAATATCGTATATTAATGTATGTCTGTGGAATCTGAAAAAAAAATTGGTGTAGACAATCTTATTTACAAAGCAGAAAAAGAGACACAGATGTAGAGAACAAACATATGGACACCAAGGGGAGAAAGGGTGGGGGGTGGGATGAATTGGGAGTTTGGGATTCACATATATACACTATTGATACTACGTATAAAATAGATAATTAATGAGAACCTACTGTATAGCACAGGGAAGTCTACTCAGTGCTCTGTGGTGACCTAAATGGGAAGGAAATCCAAAAAAGAGGGGATATATTTATATGTATAACTGATTCACTTTGCTGTACAGCAGAAACTAACACAACATTGTAAAGCAACTATACTCCAATAAAAATTTTTGAAAATAAAGTCAATATAGGAAGTTTAAAAAAATAGTAAGGGACTTCCCTGGTGGTGCAGTGGTTAAGAATCTGCCTGCCAATGCAGGGGACACAGGTTCGTGCCCTGGTCAGGGAAGATCCCACATGCTGCGGAGCAACTAAGCCCGTGTGCCACAACTACCTGCGCTCTAGAGCCCGCGAGCCACAACTACTGAAGCCCACCAGCCTAGAGCCCGTGGTCTGCAACAAGAGAAGCCACCACAATGAGAAGCCCGCGCACTGCAACGAAGAGTAGCCCCTGCTCGCCGCAGCTAGAGAAAGCCCGCGCCCAGCAACAAAGACCCAATGCAGCCAAAAATAGATTTATATATAATAATAATAATGATAAAAACATAATTTTTGACATTAGTCTGATTTCATCTCCCTCTCTGAGTCCCAGATCTTGACTTTGAAGGTCAAATTCATTCCTGCATTTGCACGTATAAGATGATCGTCCGTGAGCAAAAGGACTGGCCACATGGATGAACTGATCACATAAGAAGGCTTCAATAAAATGACTAACTTCCACCAAAATATTTGAGGATTGTTTGGGAAATCCAATTACTCATCCTTCAGTTTGTGTCTCAATTCACTGGTCACACCTTTTAGTTTAAGATCTTCTCTACTGAGACTGTCACCCCATTCCCATACCATCACATTTAGACTTTCTCAGGTAGCTCTTTGTAGAGGAACAGGCGTACCATAGTCAATAATTCATATCCTGGAATATGGGAAATCATCAATTAACTATTGCCACATTCATTTTAGAGCTAAGAAATAGGTACCATGATAACACATTGCCCCAATGATGTCAAATTCTGAACTTCATGATAATCCTTCTTATTCCAACTGTATCTGTTCGTAAAAATATAGGTTCAAAGCCACATATTTAAGCTCCTTGGAGGCAGATATAGTCTGAAATTCTTTATTTAAATTTTTTTGAAAGTAATGAATGGGTATACTATATCACATATGCTCCAAGGGGTCTGGGAGAGCGCTCTGCCATTAAACACAGCAATATTTTTGACACAAGTAGGATGAATAAAAATGATAAAGAGCCTAGCCTCTTGCCAGGCCAGATTAGGTATTGCCACTAAATGGGCTCAGGTCAGGTTAAATTGTTCCACTAAATAGTTTTACCAAAAGCTTCCGATTTCAGAAATGTAGCTATGGGATTTTGGACTGTATTATCGACATTGTCATTGCTAAAACAATTTATGTTGTACTGAGCGTTTTACAGTTAACCTGTATTGTTCCATTGATTCCTCATGAGATGGTGGTGTTGCCGTAGTACTGAAGAGGATACTAAAGTTGAAAGGACGTACATGTCCTCATGCACGTAATTATAGGCAGAGCCAGGATTTGAACTCTGGACTATTTGACTTCAAAGCCGGTAGTCTGGTCACTGTGCACTGAGCATAACCTACACTCTGTGAATCTCAATTTTGAGTGGTTCTCATTCCAGAGGATCTTTTGTCCTAGGCTAGAGCTATTGCCTTAAGAGGAGTATGGTTTTCTTTTCTGACAAAGAAATGGAAGTAAAAGTCTTCTTTAAATAATCACTATAGTACAACATTCACAAATAATGTCATTTACAACTCAAAATCTAACCACCAAAACCTCATTTATTGGGTGCCTTACTGCCCAGCTCTTAGGATCTGCCAGTAATATTCCTTAATATTTAGATAACCTCTCCTGGCTACCATTTTGTTCATTCATTCATTCAACAATTATTTATTAAGTGTCTAATATATGCCAGGAATCATTTGAGGCACTGGAGATACAGCAGTAAGCAAAACAGACAAAATCCCTGCCTTCATGGAATTTATGGTGGAGGGAGAGATAGTAATTAAAATAAATGTGTGCGTGTGTGTGATTAGATGTTGAAATGTGATAAAAACTTAAAGCAGGGAGGAGGGGGTTGCAGAGGGGTTGTAACTGTAAGTCATGTATTCTTGGAAAGACTCACTGAAAACATAACATTTGGAAGAGAAGCAAGTGCAGAGCCCCTAAGGGAGAAGTGTACTTGGAGACTTTGAGAAATAGTAAGAAGGCCAATGTGGCTGAACAAATGAGAGGAAAAATGAGATCCAGCCAGAGGGCTGAGGAAGGTAGCACCAATGCTGTAGGACCTGGTCAAATGTTGTGCTTCTACTCTGAGTGAAATGGGAGCCTTTAGATGGTTTTGGGTAGAATGATATCGGCCTGCTGGGTTAAGAAGAGAGTAGAGGAGAATGAGGGCCGAATCAGAAAGGCAGTGGAGTGAATCTGTCCCGGCCCGCCTGCCTGACTCTTCATCCTGCAGGTGGAACATAGAGGGAGCTGGCTTTAAGTCTGGATCTTGAGTGAATGTTTCCTACCCAAGGCTCCCCCAGATATCCACAGCTGGGGAGATCAGATAAGTCAAAGCAACACAGGAGAGTTAGGATCTAAATTACCTAACTATGAATTATGATTTCATTCATCATACCCCAAGTCTTGGTCCATAAACAGAACTAAACTTGGATTTCCAAGCTACCACTCAGAGTCAAGTTTGGATGAGATGAAAAGAGGTCTTATGAAGACTTTGCACTGTCAAAAAAAGAAAAAAAAAGCAAATTAGAAACTAAAGGAAAGTCTTCATTTTATAGATGAAAAGGGAAGAACCCTTAATATGCAAAGGATATGAATTGAGAGTTTACAGAAAAATGTTCTTAAACATAAAAGATGTTTTAGCATCACTTACAATGAGACACATGGAAGTTAAAATTGTACTTACTATTTTTACTCACCATATTGTCAAAGATTGAAAAGGTAAGTTAATGTACTCTTTGGTAAAACTGTGGGGAAACAGACCCTTTCACATATTACTTGTAGAAATGCAGAACCCCATACGAAGGGCAATGTCTATCAGAATTATAAATTCATATGCTTTTTGTTCCAGAAATTCTACTTCTGGGAATTTATCTTATAGTGTTAATTAGTCATGTATAAGATGATTTAAGCATTGGATTATTAACTACAGCATTGTTATGCAGTACAACATTGTTGTACAACAATTAATCATGATACTTTCATGCAACCAAAGTCGAAGTTGCTATAAAAGAGAATGAGAAAATGCTCATGTGGAAATACCTCTAAAATATAGTAGTACATTTGAGAAAGCAGGTTATGTAGCACGGTATCTTTTTGTGTAAAGACGAAGAAAATCAAGAATATATATTTTCATTTGCTTTTTATGCATAGGGATACTCTGTAAATATACATAAGAAACTATTAATTGAGGGTACTTGTTGGGGAGGTAGGATCAGGGAAGAAAGACTTTTCCCTGTAATACTTTCATATGTTCGATTTTGAACAAACGTAATAGATGACTTATTCGCAACTAATTCACTATATAATTAAGTTTAAAATGCAGCACTCAATTTATATCTGCTATTATAATTATTAATAGTAACATTGATATTAATATTAGATACCCTGAATTCTAGTCAGACTCTGATACAAGCTGACTGTTGCATTCTGGTGAATTCTCCTAACTAGTGTAAACTTTCCTGATTCCTAAAATGTTAATTTCTGAGGGCACTCGCTCATTTAACATCACAGTGACAAGAAATGAATGGGCATTTGAAGAACAGCACTACATTAATGTAAAGTATTTCTTTTTCTTCATTTTAGAGATGAGAAAAATCACGATGTAGAGGAATTAAATAACTTGCATGGAGTTCCAAATCCAACGGGTGTCAGAACTGGGATAGGGACCCATGCCCTCTGTGATTCCAGAGTTCCCGGTGATACCACTACCTGAGGGATACTGTCTATCCTAAAAAAGTCTGATCAAGCATCAGAGGCCAGCACTAAGTAAAAGATAGAGGCCACAGTTCCAGGCTTCCTTCCTGTCTTGGTCCTGCTCGAATTGGAAGGTGGACAACCATTGTCAGGAACAGCCCTGTTAGGGTTCTGTGTCTTCCTACTGGTCATGCCAATTTATTGACCATGTCGTCAAGGGCAGTAGGGCCCATACTTGAATAGAACATGGATTTAGAGGGTTTTTTTTTTTTTTCCTTGAATTGAATACCTACGTTTTAAGCGGCTCCCTGTTTCCGAATCAGACAAAACATTCCTAGAACTTAAATGACGCCTTAACCGTGCTGGGCAATGTAGATGTCACTTAGAAGTGACAACACCTGAAAGGGATGTACCATTTATCAAAATGGCTTCCAAACTGCTCTGTTTTGTGTAAGCGCAGCCCACAGGTACTCATCAGTGTCGAGGCTGAGTGGTGTGGGGAATGCTTGTGAGAGTGGCCACAAAGAAAAGGGTTTGCTTAGCTTCCACTGGGAACTCCAGAATAATTTTCTGGTGGTGAGTGGAGGCCCCTGTGTGCTGTGATCCTTTGCGGGGGCGGTTTGTTGATACTTTTTAATCTCAGCCTCCAGCATGTTGTGGAAACTAGCATATGATTAACTTCCTGATTGCTGCAGGGTTGTTTTAGGACTCTTTTTTTCCATTTTAATTTTATTTTAAAGCTGGGACATTGCAAGCCTCTGTAAACAAAGGAATGGATCGATTGCTATCAGCAGTTCTTGTGAGATGGCAGAATAATTTGATGGATTCCGGACAATAGGAAAAGAATAGTGCAAGCAAGTTGAATAAATTAATGAACATTATTATCAGCGGAAATGGAGGCCCCTACAGGTCTGCTTCAAGGGGCACATTCATTCTTGCTCTGAGGCTGCTACATGTCTCAGGCCACGTGCAGTCGATCATGGGTAGAAGTTTCTCATTTACAGTCTCTAGTCCATTTTTGAGTCTTCTTGCTTTTGTAATTAGACTCTTCCCCTGTACTACAGGTGGCAGAGATTTTAAATGGTTCCTTGTTTATATTTAATTTTCATCAAGCCACTAAATGTTAGTACTAGGAGAAGATGCTTCTGTCTTCTTGTACCCTGACTCCCTTCTGTGAGAAACAGAGACTCTGAATCCCAGAAAGGAGAAGAGATTTACTCAAGGTTACCACTGCTTGTTGTCAGAACCAAGCCTTAAGTTCAAGTTTTCAGCCTTCACGTTCAATGCTCCATCACTCACGTTGCCCACCAGGTGTTATTTAGGTAATTGTAACATGAATGCCATTGTAGTTGGGACCTCTTCCTGAACTTCCTGCTTCCTCCCTCTTTACTTCTCATCCACCTTCCACATCGCCTCCTCTGTGAATTCCTCCACACAACTTTTGTCCTTAACAGGACCAGAGAGTCTTGAACCAGAGTTCAAACTGCTTTGATATTTATTTATTGTTGACTATTTTGATTACTAGCTGTACTCTGACTTTTAGATCCTATATATACCACTGCATGGTTGTTCCAATATCCAAGTATTCATCATGTGTTTTCTAAACTCCACCCAGAACTTTCTACTCCTGTGCAGAGTGTTAGGTTGGCTAATGATCTTACCATAGCTGTGAATACCCACTACCCACAACATTGAGTAAAATCTTACCTGGCTTTCAAGATGCTTGTTAAAGGGCATTTCCTTTATGAAGCTATGACTGTGACCTCCACACCCCTAGCCTTCCTGTGCACAGTCTCCTTTACTTTTTCTGTTTCTGAGATGACCCTGGAATCCACATGTTGAAGATGATAGAGCCATAAGATGGAAAGAACCTGGGTGCCTGAATCACCACCACTTGAAGGAGATTAGTCCTTAGTCAGAACAACCGTTTAGGACTTCACATGAGTAAGAAATAAGTTTCTACTTTGATAGTCACAGAATGTTAGGGTTTACCTTAACTAATATAAGACAACAATAAACAACAGAACAATGGAATAAGAGTTGAACAAGAATTGACTTCAGAAGGCAGGGTAGGGAATTATCTGACCAAGGACTATGATTTGCTTAAGAAATAGTGAATTATCCTCTTTATCTAGGGCAGGGGCCTGTATCTGATGGTGCATGGTCCACATTTGACCCACCATCTGTTTATAAATAAAGTTTTATTGGAAGGCAGCTACCCTCATGCGTTTATGGATTACCTAGGGCTGTTTGCCTACCACAACAGCAGAGTAGAATAGTTGGGATGGAAGCTATAGTCCATAATGCTGAAAATATTCATTATTTGGCCTTTTACAGAAAAAGTTAGCCACGCCCCTCCTCTAGAGTTCTGTAGCTGTGCAGGCAAAGGAAAAAGAAAGGAAACAGAAAATAGGACTCTTGATGCCCTGAAGGGATTTGGATTTTACCGTTCTGTGCCCCGCTCCCCACTCCATCCATAACCGAGCGTGGTAACAGTACCTACCTTGGGGTTCTCTGAGGGCAACGTGAGCTAATGCATGCAAGGTGGTTACAACAGTGCTTGGGATGCCACGGGCAATGGAGAAATGTTAACCATCAATATTACCTTGAAACAAAAAAGGAAAAATCAATCTGTAGCAGGTGTGTCCCAAATCATATATCCATTGTAAATCGATTACGTTGGCTTTAGCCAAAAGTGGGGTTAGAAATTTAGGTGGAAGGAGAGGCTGCTTATAGAACCTCTTCAATGTCTTCTTTCTTTCCCAAGTAGTCTCTTAGATGAGCTTTACTTAATTATTTGCTGGTTAAACAGCACCTCGCTATTCTCCTTCAAATACACTGATGATGCGTAGAGCAGGCTTGAAAGACCTGAGCTGATCACCTGCTCTCCGTACGCTTGCGTACCTCTGCCTGCGAGGGGAGAGTTGATGCGTCTTAAGAAGCCCCTGTATTCGTGCCAGTTGTTCTTGTTATTGTATTTATACATTGAATTAATTGCCGTGTAAATGACGAAATGGGAGTGCAAAGACGAAGAGAGTCATTTCTATGAACACAAATGTAAATGCTTTGGGAAGAATTTGAGGAAAGTGAGTTGTTTAAAAATGATGGTTAAGTCAGTAAAAATGGGGGATAAAAAAGTAAAAACAGATCCAGAAGTCTATTCATATTGCTTTCTGAGTGTCTTTACATTTTTCCTCTACTTTCAAGAAACTTATATTGGAAATCAAAGATATACATTGCGAGTAGGATTTATGCAGAAAAGACCAGGGGGACCTGCAGTCCATCAGGGACCCTTCTTCAATTCAGCGACTTGGTTGTACATCTGAACCTTGGCAAACGAGGCCTGTTTTTACGTTTTAAGTCAATACAAAATGCTTGAATTATGTGTGCATCATTTTTATGATTCTCTTTAACTGATTCCTTTGATTAATTAGCCCACTCTGATAGCCCTGTTGTATTGGCTACAAGGGCTTCTTTCTAATGAATGTTGAGACTCCTTTAAGCCGCTGCTCCTCTAAGAGTTCTGCCCTCAGCCGGAGCTCCTTCTCTGCACCCCGGGACCCCTGACACGGACACACCTCTGCTAGCGCAGCTTCAGTACCCGCTGCTCATGTGAAATGCTTAGAGACAGGACTCAGGCCTTCAGGTTCACTGTTGTAGTTCTGTGTTAATTCTCTTCTCTGCACATCAGCCATTCCGAGGATTTACATTATAAAGCTGTTTCCTGAGCACCTTCTATGGTTCCTCTTCAATCACCCATTCTTCTCTCTTAGGATAAAAATCTGACATTCTTACCATGGCCTAGGAGGTGCTATGTGACCTGCCCTCTGCCCCTCTCCAGGGTCACCCCCTACCACTGTGTTCTTTCTTATTCTTGTGCAACCTGTGGATTGCTGTTCTTCAAAGACCCCCCAATAGGTTCTAACATTGGGGGGTTCACCGCTCTCTCTCTACCTAAACTGCCCTTCCCAGAGCTTCCCATGGCGTGCTTTCCGAGGTCATTAAGTTTAAACGCAAAGACCACTTCTGCAGAGAAGGCGTTCCTGCGCTCCCCCTATCTTAGGAAGCACCCGCCTCCCATCAGTCTCTGCCATCAGCTTCAGGGTATGAATAGATCTAAGTATTAGCTGAAATGGTATTACTTATTTGTTTCCTTGTGTTCCCCTCCTACTCAAGTAGGAACTCTATGAGAGCAGAGAATTTTTTTAAAACAATCTGTGCTTGCTGAGTGCCCAGAACATGCCCAGCACAGAGTAGGTAGACGATGATTATTTGCTGAAAGAATAAACTGAAGAAACAATGTTTATTAGATTCGGATGCTTTGATTTGAGTGGCTATTTTTTCCCTCTTTAAATGTATTCAACACATTCTTGGAAAGAGAACACAGGAGAGTGAATATATCAGATGATATATGGGAAACTGAGAAAATAAAAAGGCCAAACTGCGGAGCTACTGAATAGTGAATGTTAAGGGGAACTTTCTTATTTTTAATACCTTTATTTCCTGGAATAGAAATAGAATATCTTCATTTGGAAAGGAAACCCCAGTGGAACTTGCAAAACGCGAAAGAGAATTGCTTTGCCTTTTAGGGTTTTGTTTTGCTTTGCATTGCTGCAGTGTATGAAAAGAGGTTTCTGTGCACATTTATTAGGTCAGTGTTTGTAACAACATTATCCTTAGGGCAGTGGGGGAGAGATTGGAAACATTAGAAAAGGGCATTGGGCAAGAAAAGCTACTAGTTTTTCAGACCTACTCTGTGCTCATTGCTTTACAGTAGTTATAATAGTGGCTGAAATTGATTGAGGAATTCGTCATTGTCCTGTGTCACATGCGTTATCTGATTTGGTCATGTTTAATCTTTATGGTGTCTGGATAAATCAGTACTGTCATCGTGATTTTGTTGATGATGAAACTGACTAAAACTATTTCACTTGCCAAATCACATGGGTTGTAAGATCTTCTGCTTGGCATTCCCACGATTGGTGCCCTGATCGAGGCTTCCTCTCCCCTCAGAGGTTCTGTAATAGGTCTTTGAGCTGATCTACTTGCCTCCAGACTCCTTTTCTTCCAACCCTTTCTCAAGACTGGACCGTCAGCATGTCACTGGGTGGTCGGGTGCGTTCCCGGATTGCTTCTGACCGACCAGCTTCAGGACACGTGATCCTGCTGGTGTCCAGGCCCCCAGAGGACCTCTGCAGTGCAGCAGAGAGAGCTTGAGCCTTTTAATTAGAGAGATCGGGGGAACGTTGACAAGCTGGAGGACAGGGCATGAGCCTTGTTCATCTCTGGATTCCCCACACTTGACATGATGCCAGGAACGGAGAGCATATCCTGTAATTTTGAACTTTCCCATTAACCTGTTATTTTATCTCTCAAAAATCCTCTTATAACTCTTGTGGATATATCTGTCAGGCAAGCAATAGCCATTTGGAAAAAGCTAGTAATGGCACATATTGTGGCTAAAAATAGTGTATCCTTTCCAGAAAGCACTTCACAGACCATAGACCAGAGGGTTACTCTCTCACTTTCCTCATGTATAAAATGGAGATAAAGAATCATACTTACCATATGGGATTTCTGTGGGGTTCAGTGAATTAATGTGCAGAAACCCTGAATGTAGTACCAAGATTATAATGAGTACAAATGTTAGCAAAAGTTATTAAAGTTCTTAAAAAAAACCTTATGAGGAAATCATTATGCATATGCCCATTTTATGGATGCTATCACTGAGACTTGGGAGGTTAAGGAAACAGAAGTCCTTGGGTTTGTATCGGTATCTGTCTCCAACCCCGTAGGATGTTGAGTCCTCCAGAGGACATTTGACAGAGCCTGGAGACATTTCCGATTGTCACCACTGGTGGGTGGTGATATTGGCATATAGTATGTAGAGGTGTAGGACGTCCTGAACATCCTCCAATGCACAGGACAGACTCTACAACAAAGAATTATCCTGCCCCAATGTCACTGGTGCCAAGGTTGAGAAATTGTGCTTTGACCAATGATCAATTAAATTGATTCACCACAACACTATAATCACAATCTAATAACTACAGAGTAGACACTCATAGGTAGCACTGCAAAGCTTCATGCCCAGGGGATCTGGTCAACCTCAGCTGACTGGAATCTGGTGTCATTAGCAAAGATGATTCAATCAGACCAGCCAGGGGCACCAGCTTGTTTTTCTAAGCAATAATGAAACTCCCGGTAACCGTGTCATAATTGGAGGAGAACAATTCTATTTAGATCACAACCCCAAGATTATCCTTTGTGATATTTGTCACACCTATAATTCATTAATCCATTAAGTTGTCTATTAAAATGTCATCTTCTTTTTACAATGTAAACTCTGGTGACAGGGACTGTGTTGGGCTCGTCCGCTGCTTCTCCATAGCTCCTGGCAGAGGGTCTGGAGGATAGTAAGTCTAAAATAGATCCAAGCTAGAGATATACTCATATAAATAAAGAAACAAATGATCCAGGCCAGCAACTGGAAATATAAAAACAGGGTCTAGAGCCCAGGACAAAAGTTTGTGCTATTTAAGATGTGTTAGTATAGAATGTTTAAAGGATTTGGAATCCAATGTTCATTCATTCATTGACCAGATATGCATTCAGAACCCACAATGTGCTAGGTGTGGTGAGATTGCAGGCATGTAGCCAAGAATCCGGAGATGGGCCTGGTTTGACCACTTCCTAGCTCTGTGAATTTATGTAACTGCTCTGCATCTTAATTTTCCTCTATAAAACAGGTAAACAGTCACTGCAATGAGATTGCTAAGAGGATTGCTAAAAAGATCCTTATAAGGTTAGGTGCAGCTTCAGGGCATAGAAGGTATTCAGTCAATGGGTAATCCTACGTGGTGGCTTTAAAACATGTTCACACATTCTTGGACACACCATCCATTAAGAGGCATCTCTGTCCCTCCCCGTAAACCTAGGCAGGCTTGGGGGTTTCCTTGGCTAATAGAATGTGGCAGAAGTGACACCATGTGACATCTGAGACTGGGTTGGGAAAAGCCAAACCGCAAGCTTAACAACCTTGTAGAGAGACCAGAGAGGGGGAGAGAGAGAGAGAGACAGAGAGAGGCAGAGACAAAGAGAGGCCCGAGGAGCCCCAGATGTTCCAGTCCAAGTGTGAGTGAAGATGCCTAGGAGCCCGACACGGCCTGGCTGCAGACACGTTTCCTGCTCCCGGGGCATCAAATAGGGAAGGGTAAGGGGATGGGGAAGGTATTTTGGAAGCTAAGTCTAGAATGCTATATTGAAGTCAGATGTTTTTAAAGTCTTATGTGTTGTATTCTGAAGATTGTTCAAGAATTGGGATTTTTGCCTAGGGGGTGGAAATACAATAAAGATTTGAGAAGATTCAAGAGACTACAAACCATGACTTCAATATTTTATCCTGTAGAATTCAGGTTAATTACAGGTTGTATGGAGTAAAGAATCATTACATGATCTACGCTGAGGAAAGGAGCTGGATGCCCGTCAAAACCACATATTATACACACAGTTGTTTTATTTTTATTGTTCTAGAAATAGACTATTACTATTCCCCTAAACTTTTTTTTTTTTTTTTTTTTTTTTGCGGTACGCGGGCCTCTCACTGTTGTGGCCCCTCCCGTTGCGGAGCACAGGCTCCGGATGCGCAGGCTCAGCGGCCATGGCTCACGGGCCCAGCGGCTCCGCGGCCTGTGGGATCTTCCCGGACCGGGGCACGAACCCGCGTCCCCTGCATCGGCAGGCGGACTCTCAACCACTGCGCCACCAGGGAAGCCCCCCCTAAACTTTTAAAAATTGAAGTATAGTTGATGTACAATATTATACAAGTTACAGGTATACAATATAGTGATTCACAATTTTTAAAGGTTATACTCCATTTATAGTTATTATAAAATATTGGCTATATTCCCCATGTGGTACAATGTATCCTTGTAGCTTATTTTATACACAGTCGTTTGTACCTCTTACACCTCCCTACCTCTATATTCTTTTTCCTCGCTTTATTCTTCCAATAAAAATGTATAAAATGTAATTAGAGACAACATTTCAGACAGCCACTTCTTATTAATGGTGAAAGCAGCTATTTTAACCACTACCCAAAGATGAGTTTCATTTTAAAAACATGGAACCTATTTCCCATTTCTTCTGTTGTAAAACAGAGCAAGAAAAAAAAAACAATGTCGAGAGATGCAGCCAAAGATTTTCCTGAGGTCATGATCTTCTCTACAGCAATCAAGTGTTTGGTCGCCTATTAGGTACCAGGGGAGACCACAGATGTGCGCATCAGAAAAGCAATCTTTCCTCCCAGTATTTTGACATTTGACTCCACCTTCTGACCTTTGGATAATGTTCCAGTGTGATCTGATGTCATCTACCGTTGACAGTGTTTATTTTTACTTCTTTCTTGCAGGAGAGAAGACGCTATTCTGGGTTTAAGACTGTCTGCTTCCCCCCCGATGGGCAAGCGGTTGCCCCGACCAGCCCGCAGAGGGTCGAAGGAGCAGGGTTTGTGCAAAACAGCAGACACTCAGCTTCTCCGGCTACTTGAATTATTGATGGCAGGTTTGTCACTGGGCTGGCAACGCCTGGAGCTATTACGGCTCTGGGCTAGAGGAGCTGTGTTTCAGAGCCAGGCACAGGACTTACTGGAGCCAGCGCTGAGATAAAAAAGTTCTGTGGATGGAAGTTGGTGGTGGCTGCACAACTGTGTGAATGCACTTAACCCGACTGAACAGTGCACGTAGAAGTGGTGAAGATGGTCAGTTTTATTTATGTGTTTATTTTTTTAACAACAGTTAAAAATAGAAAATAAAAGAAAAATTTAAAAAATAGAAAAGAGGGAAAAACACTTTGTCTTACCAAAAGTAGAACTTGGGTAATCAAAAACCTCATGGGGGGCCTTTGCATCCAGACAGGTAACCAAGTAAACTCTCCCAAGGACAGAGCGACTGAGTGTAGGATTTGAAATCAGAAGAGCAAAGGCATTGAGAGCTGGGTTATGGAAACCATTATTCAAAATGATACTATAGCATAAACTTGCAATTAAATACATGACGTTAAAAACTAATGCAGTGGATAAAAAAATGAGGGACTTGGATTTATTGCTCCTTTTTAGTACCTTCTGTATGCATACAAAGCACACTTTGTTTACTTTATTCAACATTTCAGATGCTCTTCCCATAGGAAGCTAGAGAGGTCATTTGGCGAAGCTCCTTTACTGCAAAAAAAAAAAAAAAAACCACCTCTCTACTGCATAGTTTTTAAAAAGCTTCAGGAAAGAAAGCCCAGTTGAGTTGTTCCAACGAGTTGTCATGTCCCCCAGTTTAACAATTGTTCTTCGTCCCCCCACCTACCTGATGAAGTGTTTTGTTTGTTTGTTTTAACGTGCGTTTTGGTAATAATATTTATAATGCAACTGTGGTGAGGCTAGTCCTGGATGCAGTTTATGTCTTGCTATATTAAACTCACTTGTTGCCTCATTTATTTGCAGCAGCGGCTGTTGCTGTCTGGTCCCTTTTCCTTCAACACTCACCATTTCCTTACCCTGAGGCCCTTCTGCTGCAAATACCTGGGACTCTTTAGCTGAGTCCTTTGCTGGTCAGAACTGCAGAGCAGAGGCAATCAGGATGCTGGGGAGCAACTCCCCTGAGAAAAACCCTCAACCAGTGACAGACAGGAGTGGTGGATACACACCCAGTATCCTTACCTTTGGGTGAGATAACTCAGCAGTGGGTTCAGCCTTTCTAAGTCCTCGATGGTATGGACCCCCCGACCTGCTTGCAGCAGTGTCTTGCTCATGAGTGTATGATCCACTGTGTGCCTTCCGTCCTCACCTCAATTCCCCATTCATTTATGGCGCTTCCTGAGAACTCTTCCCACCTAAATGCAATGCACTCAAGTCCTTGTCCAGGGTGCACTTCTGGGACCACTCAGCGGCAGACATGTGTCCCATTCAAACCTCTTCTGTCTTTTGCATTATTTTAGGAAGATTGTATTTTCATGGCAAGTACTGTTGGGGTCTTCTGCTTGACTAGGGTGAGGTTGGTGAATGCGGATGGCCAGGCTCAGACAGACCCACTCGCTGCAAGAGCATCACTTCTGCAAGAGTCCCTGTCTATCACATCAAAGGTTGTTAGAACAATGAATATGTTACCTTTATTTCTCCTCTTCTCTTCTCATGGGCAGTTCTATTTAATTTTTTTGTTTTTTGAGTTGGAAGTTTGTACCAATAATAGAGGGATCAGTTGTGAAGGCCTGATTCCTCCACAGAAGGAGGAAAGGAATGAATATTTCCTGAGTATGTGCTGTGAGCCAGAGACATTGCCTGGTGGTTTAGACTTAATTACTGTATATTATCCTCAGTTTTCGGAAGATCTTGTTGCCCTGCGTGATGGTTAATTTTATGTGTCCACTTGACAGGGCCAAGGGATACCCAGATAGCTGTTAAAACATTCTTTCTTGGTGTGTCTGTGAGGATATGTCTCCAGAAGAGATTAGCATTTGCATCTGAATTGGGAGACTGAGCAAAGATCACCCTCCCCAAGGTGGGTGGGCACCACCCAAGCCATTGAGGACCCAGATAGAGCAAAGAGACAGAGGAAGGGCAAATTCAGCTGCTCTCTTCTTGATCTGGGACTTCTGTCTTCTCCTGCCCTCACTTATCAGTTATCAGAGGTCCAGTTTCCTGAGCCTTTGGACCTGGACTGAATGACGTCCCTGGTTTCCTGGGTCTCCAGCTCACAGGTGGCAGACTGTGGGACTTAGCCTCCGTAATTATGTGAGGCAGTCCCCATAATAAATCTTCTCCTATCTCTCTCTCTCTATTTATATCCTATTGGCTCTGTTTCTCTGGAGAACCCTGACTAATATACCCTGTTTTGCAGGTAATGGAATTGAGACAAGGTGTGTTACGCAGTGCCTCAATATGTTCCTCTGTAAAATGGAGACGTTATTGAGACTTTATTGCCTTGTGAGAATTACAGGCAATAACACAAAGATACTGAGAACAATTACCAGCACATAGCATGATATCAACACATCTCAGCCAATGACTTTCTAGCGTACTGTGACACGGCTGGTAAGTGACAAGTGCAGGAATCCCTCCTGGGTCTTTCCAGAAGCCATGCATGCTTTCATCATTTCTATGAGGGACCCTGAAACTCCAACATTTGGACAGGGGATGGTACTATCTAATGAACCTCAAGCCAGGTGTCACCGAGTCTTACAAATAACAAGAAAGGGGTTAAGGAACTACATGTTGCAGATGCTCCCTGTGTAAAGTACAGTGACATCTACATCTTAGGTAATATATCCTGGGAGTGGTTTGCGCTTGTGACCCTGAAGATACCCATGCACAGGATGATCAAACATTAACATTGCTGTGTGGTGGAACTCAGAATGCATTGATTTTATTTTTTGTCATTTTCTTTGTTTTTAAATTTTTTGAGAATGGGCAGTTATTTTTGTAATACCGTAACTGTTAAAAGTGCTCGCCACATGAAGTTTGCATTAGAGACAAAATAAAATACTCATTAGTTTCTATCTATGAGACACGCTAGCCTTGAAACCATCTCCGTAAGCCCGTCTGCAACTAGATGCTATAAAGGGCAGATCCAAGTCATCAGGGGGTTTCATATTTTTATTAATACTGAGAAATATGAGTTCCAGAAGGAGCCACTTTCCATAACTATAAGTAGAACCATGGTGCTGCCTAAGATGATGTTGAAGTCTCCCGATAAGTAATGCATTGAGCTCAGTGACTCAATTCTAGATTCCATCAAATAATTTGCCTCAAGCCACAAAGTACTTCCTATCTTGTTCAGGGTTGGCCAGGGCCTAGAACAGGCCTGGACATGTGCATTGGGTTCAGCCATGTGTCTATCTCTTACAGGGGTCTATCAGTGAGCAGAGGCCTGGCACACGTGTGGAGCTTCTCTGTACGTCCATCCATGCCACAGAGTGAACAAGATGGCAGTTCTGGGATTCCAGAAAACATGGTGAGCCAAGAAAATGTTGTATTAAAATGACAATATGATACCATGTATAATCCCAAAATTAGCAGAGAGAGAGAAATCTGTAAATATTAACTGTTGACAAGGGTGTGAGGAAACTAGAGTTTTCCTAATATGCCACTGGAAGGATAAAATGGTGCAGATAGTAAGGAAAACAAGTTGCCATTACCCAGTAGTGTTAACGAGGTGAGTAACATTTCGACACACACACATTTACACCAATCGATGTGTGTAAGAGTGTTCATTCTTTATGTCTTCAATAATCTCCTCTTTTCCCAATTTGATTAGAGGGACTGAGTTTATAATCACTCCCTTCTGAATACCCTCAAGTCTTTAGACCTGGGGCTGGTCATGTGTTTTGTAAATAAAGTTTTATTGGAAACACAGAGCCATACCATTTGTTCATGTATTGCCTGTGGCTGTTTCCATGCTGCAATGGCAGAGTTCAGTAGTCACTACAGAGAGTCTCTGGCACACAAGGCTTAAAACATTTCCTGTATCTCCTTTTACAGAAAATGTGTGCTGACTCCTGACACCATCTCCTTCTTTTTCCAAAACAAAACTAAAATAAGCCTGGCTAAATCCGAGTCTTTGCCTCCTATCTCATGCAGCTCAGTGTGTCTGAAGAAAAACACACAGGCGTAATGCCCTGTCTCCCTTTACAGTTTTAAGCATTAACCCCAACTGGGATCTTAGTATACATTATTCTACTGAATTCTACTGTTTGTTTTCTCTCTCATTCTTCTAGATAAATAATTTAGATCTCCTTCTCACTCAAAAACCTCCTCAAAAGCCATTCCTAATCCTCCCTCTCAGTCACTGTCCTTATTTTTTATACCTATGAACAAATAGAAGTAAACAGAAAAGATTCCCACCAACACATCTGCTCTTTCTATGCATTATATCAGTTAGCTAATGCTGCATAACAAGCTACTCCAAACCTTAATACCATCATGATTTACTATTTTTGAGAAGCCTGCAGATGAACAGAGCAGTTTTGATCATTTGGACCTGGCTTGGCTTATTTCATTTCATGTGTTTGTGGTCATCTGGTGACTAGCTTTGGTGGCCTGGGCTTCAACGATTTAATTCTTCAACACATCTCTCACATCCCTCAAGCAGGCTTGTCCAGGCATGTTGATATTACGGTGACCAGAAAGCAGAAATACATAAGCAGTTTTTCAATCTCCTGTTTATCTCAATCTGATACTGTCCTGTTGGCCAAAATAAGTCAAATATAAAGTGGAAAGTCAGTGTCAGCATGGACACAGGGAGGTATGAAAAATCAAACCTGCTAATATGTCAATATACTACTGTATTTCTATAACTGCAGTACTTCTCACTACAGTGGTACAAGTTACAGTCATCCTGGAAGCTGATTCTCACAGTACCCCCCAACGAGACTCCTTGATTCATCCCTGGCTTTTTTAATGTTCACACTCAACACAGCAGCCAGAGTGACTCTATTAAAAAATAATTCGTATCATGCCACTCTTTTTCATCACATCTCCCCAAGGACTTCCCATCCCACTTAGAGCAAAAGCGAAGATCTTTATCCTGGGCCATTAAGCCCTACCTGTCTTAGCTTCCCTGTAACATTTTTGATCTCATTGTCTCCACTCTTCCTCATTCACCCTGATCCAGGCACCATGGCCCACTTACTATGCCTCAGATGGTCCAAAATCCTACTTACTTAAGGCCTTTGCATCCTGTTTGGATAACGTCTTCTCCAGAGAGCACCAGATTTAGGTCTCTATACAAAAGTTCACCTTATCAATGAAGATTTCCCTGACTATGCTACGTAATACATGACTACACTGTGTTCTCCAACTGCAACAATCCTTACTCCCCTCGTCCCACTTTATTTTTTTTTCCACATCTGACACACTGTGTATTCACATTTATTTTTGTTTGCTTCTTTACTCGAGAATGTAAGCTCCTTAAGGACACTGCTGCATTAGTTTACTCTTGTTTCCAAAGTGTCTAGAACATTGCTTGTCACTGGATAGGCCCTCAATGACTATCTGTTGAATATATGAATGGATAAGCGGATAAAGAAAAACAGAAGAAAATTAGAAAAACCTGATATGCAATGGCTATAAATGGATTAATTAAATGTGGTACACTTTTACAATGGAATACCATGTAGCAGTGAAACACAACAGATCACCACTACGCACATCAGCAAAGATGAGTTGCATTATGTGATGTTGAGCAAAAAAAGCCACTTGCAAGAGAACCGTGGAAATTCCCCACACAAAGAATCAGGTTGGACTAACAGAAGCCTTAGACTCCCTTTCTTGACTATATCCTGGGGGATGAATAATAGATTCACGCTAATTGTATTGCAGCAGCAGAGGTAGGGTGCTTGGGGAGATGCAAGCCCCTGACTGAGCAGCGTCTGAGGCCTTACTCTCAGCTGACTGTCATAGTAGCCAGTCATAAAGTTATCCTTCAAACTAAAAATAATACATTCTCTTGTGTTTAAGTGGCATTACTTTGAGATAATATCTTTCCTTTTGGAACATGCATAAAAAGGAAAAGTCAACACACGTGGTCAGTACAGGAGACAATAAGTCAAAATCTAAGACGAGGGCATAATTCCTTAACTGTATCAGGCAGAGCAAGGCAGGAGATCTCTGTGTTCCTCTGAGTCATCTAATGGAAAAAATGAGTAATACGTCTAACTACCTATTTAAAAACCACTTCAGTAGTGCATTATAGCATGACCAAAACAAAGCAAATAGGACGATATGTCCCCCAGACACTGTGTAGTATCCACAAACCATGGGCTTTTGGGTCAGAAAGACCTGAGTTAAAATCCTAAGTATACAGTTTACAATCCTTAAGTTGTCTAAACTCTCTGAACCTCAGTTTTCAGTTTTTCTTCTGTAAAAATTGAGGCATTAATAATGTGTTAAAGGTTTTTGCAGTGACTAATCGGAAAACAAAATTATAAAAGTACCCAGTATAAGACTGGCATTAAAACTTGAATAATTGCATGAATGAATAAATAATATAAGTGTATGAGTAAACTCTGCAGTCAAGTAGGGGAGACATGCAATTAACATGCAAAGTTCGAATGTGATAAAGCTACCTGCATTGTTCTCCTGGAGAGCAGTGCAGATTACTGTGTTAGGGAAACAAGGAAGATGTCAGAGGAGTGAATTTGGGATTTGCAATATGGTGAGACTTTTTGGTTATGGAGAACAGAAGAGGTTTTCTATGTTGACAGTGAAGGGAGGAGAGGTTGCCTAGAGACCAAAGACAAGGTTGGGGTTTTTACCAACTTGGCAATTGGTCATCAATCTACCAGTAGAACTCACGGTTTAATACTGATGAAAACTACTTGTATATCCATATGGTGTCATCAACATAGAGGCACAGTTTCTCAGTCAGTATCTGGAAGTTTTAGGGCTTGTGCTTTAGAATTCTCTCCTCTCTCCCTCCCTTTCTTTCTTCTTTCCTTCCTTTCCTCCCTCCCTCCTTCCTTCCTCTTCCTTTCTTTATTTCCTTTAATTTTAGAAAGGTCATGTCCTCAGTGGGGTCATGGAGAACAAATATAAATATTTATGCAGTAACCAACAAACGCATCCACACTAAAGGGATAAAGACTAGAAAAAGCCTCATGTCAAGTCAGGTAATGTTTTATTGCAAAATACTTATAAAAAACCTTCAGCCTTCAGAATTTTGGATTTCAAAATGGAAGATAAGAGACAGTCTGTATGGGCCCTGAGAAAGAAGCCTGACCACATGAAAACACACTTGGCCACATCTGAGATAAACATCTTATAAAACCATTTAGGGCAAGGGGTCGTACAGAGGAAATGTTAGGCCCATAATCGCTTACTGCACAGTAGAATTCATTTCTCCTTGCTTTAAATAAGCCACAAGAGTTGGGAGGCCCTCTGGAGAAATCCAATCTGTCACATACTAATTAACACAAATAGCAATCCTCACATGGCTGGATTATGTCTGAAAAATCACCCTTGACAGTGCACATCTAAGCATCATAGGAAAGTGATGATAAATAAGTGTTTTCTCTTTCTAATGGCTTGAAATACAAGATATTTCAAAAACAAGATCAACAGAATACCAATTTGTCTGACAAGGGAGAGAAAATGTGAGGCATGTTTTTCTTGACGATTTTTTTTCCTCTTGAGATGTCAAAGATTTAACTCAAATCTGCAGCTCTTCAGCTTATTATTGGTGCAATTCCAAAAGCGAGGCTTAATGCACTGGGCTCTAATGTGGTTAAAGTGATGAGAGCAAAAAGCACCATCCCATCACACTCATTTCAAGAAGATCTCTTAAGTTCTATTAAGAAATCTTTTCAAGGGAATTGGCAAGCAGGGTCTTGCCAGTCAGCGGCTCTGATGGATGTGCCCATCAAGACATTGGATTCTCTGAGCTTCAATCTTTTGTATTGAAATTAAGACGGCACTTAGTGTAGACAACAAAAAAACATGTGTGGACGCTGAGAGCCCATCAGTGAATGTGTCTTAATAACTCGATTTCACCAATCCAGTTATACAGACATATTCTCAAGTTTTCCACTTGGAATGAGAATTAGGGTGGACTTGGTTTTAGGACTTCATGGTAAGAGTCAGGAGGACTCTGCCCAGGGTGGCTGAGAGCACAGGAGCCAGATGTCAATTCCAAGCCACAGTCCTTACAGAAGAAAGAGTGGGATGAAATGAGTTTTTAAAAAATCCAAAGGGTAGTGATGAGCTGGGGTCCAGTCAATAATCATGAAATGAGATAATCCGGAATAAAATGAGAGAGAGCACGATTGCCCTGTGGAAAGCACTGCCTTTGGGTTCAAGCCAACCTAGGCTTGAAACCCACTTGCCCACATCTTAGCTCTGTGATTGAAAAACCCATTTGAGATTTCTGAGCTCTGAGCCACTCTCTCTCTATCTGAAAAATAAAGAAAATGGTGTCAACATTCTCTCATTGTGAAGATTAAGAAAGTGGCAGAATGTCTGGCACATGAAATGTGTTTGATAGAAGCGGCTATTATTATAGGATGGTGGTGTTGTTTGTGCTGATAAAGATTGCTGGTGGTGGTGGTGGTGATGGTGATGATGGTGATGATGGTGATGATGATGATTGTGATGGTGATGATGGTGATGATGATGGTGATGATGATGGTGATGATGATGGTGATGATGATGGTGATGGTGATGATGATGGTGATGATGGTGATGATGGTGGTGATGATGGTGATGATGATGGTGATGATGATGATGGTGATGATGGTGATGGTGATGATGGTGATGATGGTGATGATGATGGTTATGGTGATGATGATGGTGATGATGATGATGGTGATGATGGTGATGGTGATGTTGGTGATGATGATGATGGTGATGATGATGGTGATGTTGGTGATGATGATGGTGATGATGGTGATGATGGTGATGATGATGGTGATGATGGTGGTGATGATGATGATGGTGATGATGATGGTGATGGTGATGATGGTGATGATTATGATGGTTATGGTGATGATGATGATGGTGATGATGGTGATGATGGTGGTGATTATGATGGTGATGGTGATGATGATGATCATTAGAAGTAGTAGTGGGCTTCCCTGGTGGCACAGTGGTTGGGAGTCCGCCTGCCGATGCAGGGGACACAGGTTTGTGCCCCGGTGCGGGAGGATCCCACATGCCACGGAGCAGCTGCGCCCGTGAGCCATGGCCACTGAGCCTGCGCGTCCGGAGCCTGTGCTCTGCGGCAGGGGAGCCCACAACAGTGAGAAGCCCGCATACCGCAAAAAAAAAAAAAAAAAAATAGTAGTAACAACCAGGTGAATTCAGACCCAAGAGGATCTGGGATTTAGAATGATCATAGCTTCATTGTCTCATAATCAATCTTGTGGTACATGAGGGTTTGAAACGAACATAAAGGTGAACAAATCAACTTGGGAGCCTAAATGTTGTTTGGAAGAATTGGAAGAAATACCCACTCAGTGGGTAACCAAACCAAAATTTCCTCTCTGATTTGTGCCATAAATTCTTGCCTGTGCTGAGGACACAGAGGCAGATTAGACAGAATTCCTGCCCAGCAGAATTTACCTGCTCAAGAGGGAAAACAAATGACAAGCACATAGACAAATGAATTCAGGAGATAGGTCTGGATACTGATAAAAGCTCTTAAAACTATACCAGGAATTATGTATAGAGAGAAACGATTTTTGTTATGTGAAGAGGGAAAATCCAGAGCTGTTTTACCTAGAGTTGTCAGAAAAAGTCTCCCTGAGAAACAGGTTTTCAAATGGAAATGGTTAAAAAAGGAGAATCTAGTTTAGGTAGGACTGTGTAAAGCAGGGTAAGGATTTTGGATTTTTTTTCCTAAGTAGAAAGGGAAATGATTCGATGGTTTTAAACAGGGAGGGATATAATCTGATTGTGCTTTAGAGAGATTACCGTGCTTGCTGAGCGTAAGGCATTGAGCTGGGGCCGGGGGTGTTGTGTGGGGAAGTAGTTTGGGAAGTTGCTGCAGAAATCCAGAAAACAGATTGTGCTAGGTTCATGGTCACAGAGAAAAGGGATATGGCACAACTGGGGGATACAGTTTGGAGATGTACTGTCATGACTTATATGACTGAGCGACAGAACTCTTCAAATCAGGAATAAACAGCCTCCCGAGCTGGGAAAAATCCATTGTCAGATGCCAGGTAAAGCAAGTCTACAGCCCTTCAGGGACTTGCCTTGTGTGCAGGACACATTCTTTAAAAAAGAAAAAGTCCATAACTGAGCTTCAAATTCCCTTCATGACCTTGCTTCTACCTACCTCTAGGTCTTTCATTTGCACCAATATTTTTGGCGCCTAAGTTATTGTTCATGGCATCCTTTCTCCTTGGAGTGCTCTAGGAAACATGTCCAGAACTCTTCACCTGGCTAATCCCCACACCTTCTCCAGATCTTACTTTAAAAGTCATTTCCTTGGGAGCCTTTCCTGACTGCACACACTGGGTCTCTCCCCTGATACACGCGAGTGCGGCACCCTGAGCTTCTTGGTAACGCTGACAGCACGATTACTATGTAACTTTTCCTGAGGGCTCACCAGCTGGCAGCCGCTTTTGGCCGCTTCACATGAAATGTCTACCTTAATCCTCGCAGCAGCATCATAAAGTAGGTAGTTGCATTAACTTCATTTTACATAGAAAGGATCTGAGTTTTGGGGTAGCACAGCTGATGGGGTTGTGGATCGGGGCTTGAGCAAGGCCGGCTGACTCAAATACTGTAATTCTATACTACTGAGCTCTCGCAGTCCCTTTCCCAGGAAGAGCTGAGCCATCCTCTCCCTGCTAAGCAGGAGGGACATTTGGATCTGGAAGCGCTCATGTGTGCGCTTTCCTTCCTGTGCACAAAGCTGGCCCTCCTGATGACCCAAAGCAATGCAGTGCCATAAGCGCCTTCTCTCTTTCTGGCAGAGGAGTTGGGGAATCCATCTGGGCTTCGCATCGAGGGATGGGTTCGGAATCTGGACTCCCCCACGTAACTCGCTACATGTGCACAGCTTTGAACGAGACTGTTAAACTCTCTGAAGCGCTGTCTCCTTACCGGCACCAGGGTATGACGTCATCCGAGTTGTTATGAGTATTAAAATAGATGGTGTAGAAAACATCAGCAGTTCCATTCATAAAAGAAAAGCTCTTCACTTTTGCACATGACTTTTCAGCTTATGAAACTAAATCATAACTGTTTCTTCATTTGTCCTTAACACAGCAATTGATATTCTTCTTTTTTAAACATTTTTATTGGAGTATAATTGCTTCACAAAGGTGTGTTAGTTTCTGCTTTATAACAAAATGCATCAGCTACACATATGCATATATCCCCATATCTCCTCCCTCCTGTGTCCCTCCCATCCTCCCTATCCCACCCCTCTACGTGGTCACAAAGCACTGAGCTGATCTCCCTGTGCTATGCGGCTGATTCCCACTAGCTATCTGTTTTACATTTGGTAGTGTACATATGTCCATCCCACTCTCTCACTTCATCCCAGCTTACCCTTCCGCCTCCCTGTGTCCTGAAGTCCATTCTCTACATCTGCATTATTATTCCTGTCCTGCCCCTACGTTGTTGAGAATGATTTTTTTTGTTTTTTAGATTCAATATGTATGTGTTAGATTATGGTATTGTTTTTCTCTTTCTGACTTACTTCACTCTGTATGACAGACTCTAGGTCCATCCACCTCACTACAAATAACTCAATTTCGTTCCTTTTTATGGCTGAGTAATATTCCATTGCCACATCTGTGCCACATCTGTACCACATCTTCTTTATCCATCCGTCTGTCGATGGACATTTAGGTTGCTTCCATGTCCTGGCTATTGTAAATAGTGCTACAATGAACAGCAATTTTTGAATTATGGTTTTCTAAGGGTATATGCCCAGTAGTGGGATTGCCTCCATACTGTTCGCCATAGTGGCTGTATCAATTTACATTCCCACCAACAGTGCCGGAGGTTCTCTTTTCTCCACACCCTCTGCAGCGTTTATTATTTGTAGATTTTTTGATGATGGCCGTTCTGACTGGTGTGAGGTGTTACCTCATTGTAGTTTTGATTTGCATTTCTCTAATGATTAGTGATGTTGAGCACCCTTTCATGTGTTAGTTGGAAATCTGTATATCTTCTTTGGAGAAATGTCTGTTTAGGTCTTCTGCCCATTTTTGGATTGGGTTGTTTGTTTTTTTGATATTGAGCTGCATGAGCTGCTTGTATATTTTGGAGATTAATCCTTTGTCAGTTGCTTCATTTGCAAATATTTTCTCCCATTCTGAGGGTTGTCTTTTCATCTTGTTGATGGTTTCCTTTGCTGTGCAAAAGCTTTTAAGTTTCATTAGGTCCCATTTGTTTATTTTTGTTTTTATTTCCATTTCTCTAGGAGGCGGGTCAAAAAGGATCTTGCTGTAATTTATGTCATAGAATGTTCTGCCTATGTTCTCCTCTAAACATTTTATAGTTATCTGGCCTTACACTTAGGTCTTTAATCCATTTTGAGTTTATTTTTGTGTATGGTGTTAGGGAGTGTTCTAAATTCATTCTTTTACATGTAGCTGTCCGGTTTCCCAGCACCACTTATTGAAGAGGCTGTCTTTTCTCCATTGTATATTCTTGCCTCCTTTATCAAAAATAAGGTGACCATATGTGCGTGGGTTTATCTCTGGGCTTTCTATCCTGTTCCATGATTCTATATTTCTGTTTTTGTGCCAGTACCATACTGTCTTGATTATGGTAGCTTTGTAATATAGTCTGAAGTCAGGGAGTCTGATTCCTCCACCTCTGTTATTCTTTCTCAAGATTGCTTTGGCTGTTAGGGGTGTTTTGTGTTTCCATACAAATTGTGAAATTTTTTGTTCTAGTTCTGTGAAAAATGCCATTGATAGTTTGATAGGGATTGCATTGAATCTGTAGATTGCTTTGGGTAGTATAGTCATTTTCACAATGTTGATTCTTCCAATCCAAGAACATGGTATATCTCTCCATCTGTTTGTATCAGCTTTAATTTCTTTCATCAGTGTCTTATAGTCTTCTGCATACAGGTCTTTTGTCTCCTTAGGTAGGTTTATTCCCAGGTATTTTATCCTTTTTGTTGCAGTGGTAAATGGGAGTGTTTCCTTAATTTCTCTTTCAGATTTTTCATTGTTAGTGTATAGGAATGCAAGAGATTTCTGTGCATTAATTTTGTATCCTGCTACTCTACCAAATTCATTGATTAGCTCTCGTAGTTTTCTGGTAGCATCTTTAGGATTCTCTATGTGTAGTATCATGTCATCTGCAAACAGTGACAGCTTTACTTCTTCTTTTCCAATTTGGATTCCTTTTTCTTTTTCCTCTCTGATTGCTGTGACTAAAACTTCCAAAACTATGTTGAATAAGAGTGGTGAGAATGGGCAACCTTGTCTTATTCCTGAGCTTAGAGGAAACGTTTTCAGTTTTTCACCATTGAGAATGATGTTGGCTGTGGGTTTGTCATACATGGCCTTTATTATGTTGAGGTAAGTTCCCTCTATGCCTACTTATTGGAGGGTTTTTATCATAAATGGGTGTTGAATTTTGTGGAAAGTTTTTTCTGCATCTATTGAGATGATCATATGTTTTTTTCCCTTCAGTTTATCATATTGATTGATTTGCATATATTGAAGAATCCTTGCATTCCTGGGATAAACCCCACTTGATCACGGTGTATGAGCCTTTTAATGTCCTGTTGGATTCTGTCTGCTAGTATTTTGTTGAGGATTTTTGCATCTATGTTCATCAGTGATATTGGCCTGTAGTTTTCTTTCTTTGGGACATCTTTGACTGGTTTTGGTATCAGGTTGATGGTGGCCTCGTAGAATGAGTTTGGGAGTGTTCCTCCTTCTGGTATATTTTGGAAGAGTTTGAGAAGGATAGGTGATAGCTCTTCTCTAAATGTTTGATAGAATTCGCCTGTGAAGCCATCTGGTCCTGGGCTTTTGTTTGTTGCAAGATTTTTAATCACAGTTTCAATTTCAGTGCTTGTGATTGGCCTGTTTATATTTTCTGTTTCTTCCTGGTTCAGTCTTGGAAGGTTGTGCTTTTCTAAAAATGTGTCCATTTCTTCCAGATTGTGCATTTTATTGGCATAGAGTTGCTTGTAGTAATCTCTCATGATCCTTTGTGTTTCTACAGTGTCAGTTGTTACTTCTCCTTTTTCATTTCTAATTCTATTGATTTGAGTCTTCTCCCTTTTTTTCTTGATGTGTCTGGGTAATGTTTTATCAATTTTGTTTATCTTCTCAAAGAACCAGCTTTTAGTTTTATTGATCTTTGCTATTGCTTCTTTCATTTCTTTTTCATTTATTTCTGATCTCTTTTATGATTTCTTTCCTTCTGCTAACTTTGGGGTTTTTTGGCTCTTCTTTCTCTAATTGTTTTAGGTGTAAGGTTAGGTTGTTTATTTGAGATGTTTCTTGTTTCTTGAGGTAGGATTGTATTGCTATAAGCTTCCCTCTTAGAACTTCTTTTGCTGCAACCCATAGGTTTTGGGTCCTCGTGTTTTCATGGTCATTTGTTTCTAGATATTTTTGGATTTCCTCTTTTTTTTTTTTTGCGGTACGCGGGCCTCTCACTGTTGTGGCCTCTCCCGTTGCGGAGCACAGGCTCCGGACGTGCAGGCTCAGCGGCCATGACTTACAGGCCCAGCCGCTCCACGGCATGTGGGATCCTCCCGGAAAGGGGCACAAACCCGTGTCCCCTGCATCAGCAGGCAGACTCTCAACCGTGCGCGGCCACCAGGGAAGCCCAATGTGGACCATTTTTAAAGTCTTTATTGAACTTGTTACAATGTTGCTTCTGTTCTATGTTTTGGCCTTCTAGCCGGAGGCACGTGGGATCTCAGCTCCCTGACCAGGGCTAGAATCCACAAACCCTGCATTGGAAGGCGAAATCCTAAGTACTGGACCACCAGGGAGTCCCTGCGTTTGTTCTTAAAATAACCCAGGCTATCTAAACACAAATGTGGGACAGCACAATTGACATAATTGCAATTTCTTGTTGGCTTGCATGGATTGACTTTTTGGATAAAAATCACAGAATCAACTTAGACCCTGGCTCTCCCACTTTGAAATGCTGTTATCTTGGGAAATACCCTTCTGCTCTTTGAGCTCCTGAAAATAATAAAAAATATGTTATATCCTATCTACCAGTCTCGTAAGGTTGGGGTGAGAATCAAGATGGCCGGTGTGGGATTGTTCAGTGAACTGTAGAGGGCTATTCAAAACTGAGTTGTTGAGCTTCCCTGGTGGCGCAGTGGTTGAGAGTCCGCCTGCCGATGCAGGGGACACGGGTTCGTGCCCCAGCCCGGGAAGATCCCACATGCCGCAGAGCGGCTGGGGCCGTGAGCCATGACCACTGACCCTGCGCGTCCGGAGCCTGTGCTCCACAACGGGAGAGGCCACAACAGTGAGAGGCCTGCGTACCGCAAAAAACAAACTGAGTTGTTATTACCTGATCTCTGTTTCTGTGTTTACTCTGCATATTTGAAATCAAATTTGAAACTCATCAATTCTGACTTCTCCGTAGCATCCTGAAAGATGTACGCAGTGGGTTAGACGCCCACTCTGCTCCGGAAAACTTTCTTCATAATTACCATTTATTGACCACTGGCTTGGGTCTGGCCCACTGCTCATTCTCTGGTGCATATTATTGTAGATGGTCACATGCAACTTTCAGAGCAACCTGCTTTGTGTAAAATGCTGTAAGTGCTCAGAGAATACTCGAAAATTTAATGGGACTGACCTTCCCCTGGAGATTTTAGTCATAGGTCTGCAGAGAAGCAAAAAATTTTGCAGTGATAACACCTTGTCTCACAGAGGGCTTTTACAAGAGCATGAGTTGAAAGTTTCACCTTTCTTCCTCCCTTCTTTCCTCCCCCTCTCCTCATTTGTTTATGAATCCTGCTTCCTTAATCACTGTCAGTGCACCTTTCTACTCTGCAGATTGAACCTTTGAACCCGGAGAAATGTCTTGGTCAAGTGGAACCTCTCATTAGCCTCCTCTTAGGGCTGTTGTGAGCATCCTGTGTGGAAATCACACAGCCCAATTCCTGGTGCTTAATAAACAATAAGTTGAAGGTGAGGCCAGCTCCCGACCCGCTCTGCTGTCTCCAGGGTTGCCTCCCACATGGCAGTAACATAAAAATATACAGATCAAACTTTACAGTTCCAAAGAATAATTCACTTGGTTTTGGTGGCTAAGACAAGGTCACAGACAGACGTGGAACCCCAGAAAGAGGAGGAGGGAAAGGTTGGAGGCAGAACTTTAGTCCTGCTCCAATAGGATTTACATGGCAGGTAAGAGAATGCATCCTCTTTTTCATTGACCCACAAGGCAAAGAGTGAGAGACCTAAGTGGTAGAATTTATCCTATTTTTTTAGGCAGCCGATGGTAACTTTGTCCAATGGATTAAATGTTCTTTGTTGTCCTGGAAACCAAGGAGAACAGGAATGGAGAGAAAGTGGAAGCACCCCACTTTCCGAAAACTTCAGTATCCTTCCTGGTACTTCAGTGTCTTCCCCAGTACCTCTGAAAGTGTACAAGGGGTCAGGGAAGATCCCTTTTGTATTGGCCAAGGCAGGGAATGTGGGAAGGGAAAAAAGAGTTCCCCTTAGGAAAAAGAAAGTTTGATTTCTGAAACAGAACTGCCAGATGAGAAGTACCAGGTACACAGATGCCCAGTAAATTGTAGCTATTATTATCTGTTTCAACCTTACATTCCACTGATTTATGTCTCTTATCTCCCCTGCTTGAATTTAAGTGCCTGACAATAGGATGCATATCTGATTTATCTTTTTATTGCCTATAAAACTTTGCACATAGAAGGAGTGAGTAAATATTTGTGTAATAAGTTATTTGTGTGTGCATGCGTGTGTATAATCATAGGAAACCAATCACTGCTTTGTGACTCATCAGTAAATATGAACTGAAACCTCTGAACTGAGACTTCTCATGCTGGGTATTGATGGTAGGCATGACAAATTCAGAATGATGGGCTTTGAGGCAAAAGTTTAAATGACCAGAAATCTCAAACCTTAAGATTTTCCACCAACAATTTGTCTCAGAGTTAGCTAAGATTTACTGAACTCTGTGTGTTAAATGTTATGTTAAGAGATTCCGTATGATATTTACAGTTTAAAAAGCTCTGAAAAAAAGATGTCACCACCTCCATCTTATAGATAAGAAAACTGAGGTTTAGAGAGGTGAAATAATTTGTCCAAGGTCATGTACCAGTACCAAGTTGAGCTGAGATGCTGAATTCAAGCACATATGTTTCTTGGGAAAGACTATGAATTTGACAGCTGTAAGGAATTATCTTATTGATCATTTTTTAATTCAAGTCCCCTGGTAATCAGTAGAAACGGCTCAATCAGCTGACGGTGGCCATTTAGCAAACTCGAGAAAATCAAGTTAGATGTGGAGTGTCTGTTGAAAGAACCAGCAAGCCTTAGAGGGAAGATGGAGGTAAACTGAAAACTACCCTTTATTCCTTAAGTGACATGGGATATGAAGTGTTTGACATTTCTCCTCCCTCGGAAATTAGGGAATAATAAAACTTAGGGTTGGAAGGGGCACCAAGACCCCCCAATTCTAGTGACACTTTCTTGGAATCCTTCCCCGGCATTCGTGACTGTATCAAACCCATTTATTATACCGTTAAAATAGGACAGTTCTCTTTCATTGTTGTTATCTTCCTCACTAGGAGCTGAATCTGTTTTCAGTTTCCACTCTGAGCGCTGGCACATAGAAGGTGTTACGTATTTGTTTGTAAAAACAAATTTTCTGAATTATCTTTCGGGGGCATATGAAGCAGGTTTTTTTTTTAAATCAAATTCAATGACCCCCCCCAAAATAACCCAAAAAACAAATGACAGAAAACAAACTAAAAATATATTAGGCGAAAGTATAATTATTTTGGATCAACTAATTAAAATTTGGAAAGCAGTGATGCAGCTTTTTTTTTTACATCTTTATTGGAGTGTAATTGCTTTACAATGTTGTGTTAGTTTCTGCTGTATAACAAAGTGAATCAGCCATACGTATTACACATATCCCCATATCCCCTCCCTCTTGCGTCTCCCTCCCACCTTCCTTATCCCACCCCTCTACGTGGTCACAACGATGCAGCTTAATATATATAAGTTAAATAAGTAAAATAACCAGAAACCCAATGAGTATCAGTATTTTTCCTTCCTTCAGTGCCTCTGCTTCTTCCTGCAGATGAGCTATGGTCTTCTTCTGAAGATGGGACGGGAAACCCAGGCACTTTCTAGGCTAAGTTATCTCTGTGTTGGACTAGTTCCCATTCTGCAAAATCCCAGGGAAGTGCTCTGGTTGGGAAGCACTGGGTCTTGAGTCAACGCACGTTCAAGGCTTAGCCTGCCCTAAATATTTTCTGCCACAAACCACAAGGTAGGAGGGAATATGATTGCTCCCCCAAGAGAAAAAGGAGCTGGTGTTGAAGAGGTAAAGGTTGCTGGGCAGAAACAAAGCAGAATGAAGCAGTATGACTACTATGTTAGCCTGAGCTGGGGCATTTCTCTCCCTTCAAGACAGAAGCTTCTCCTGAAATCAGGAGAAAAACTCTTTTCCTCCTGAGCCCATGTGTCTCCTTCTTACAGGTAAGGGTTTAGTATGGTGCACTCTGTCTTTGGTGCTGACCTTTGGACTGGACAGATTTTATAAATCTATGTATGTACATGTATGTATATATATATATATATCCATGTACAAAACATGCGTGTGTATATTACATGTCCCTTCCTCCCTTCCCATGGGCTCGCCACTTCCACAGCTCCTTACTCTACAGCAGTTCTCCTGGTGAGCACGTCATCCCTCCCAATACAACAGGTCTTCCCTACAGGAGTTTACTCCACCACAAGGATAAGGTTAAGAAAGACTCCGTGGAACTCTACAGAGTTACATGTTAGGCGCCACTGTATAACTCAAGAATCATTTTCCCCACTCAGTGGGAATTCTTTGAGTACAGGGACTGTGAGTCCTTCTCTTGCGTTCTGCACAGCCCTTAACGTGGAGTGTAGACCATAGTAGATCTATCACTAGCGTATGAATGAATGAACGGGTAAAACACTTATAGCTCAAAACCACACGCTAACTAGTTTCGCTGAGTTAAAGCTTTAATAATTCATCTATATCTGATGTATGATTTTTATCGTCAAATCTGATCATGTTTTATTATAATTACCCTTTTTAGTTTCATAATTAGCAAACTTTAAATTTTCATAAAATTTAATAAACCTAATCCTTTTAATAAAGTTGATTAGTTTCTGCCATTCAATTTGCTAATTGAATTAAAAGCTGATGACTCTGGCTTTTCTACAATATAATATTTAGAAGCAATACTTAGTCCATAGAAATTTGTTTCCTATGAAAACACCTGTTACAAAGGATAAAATTTGATCAGGATAAAGACAAATTTAGAGTTTATATTGAATCTTAAACTAAACATGAATGTGTTAATATCCTTTTCCTATGGTTGATAGTTGCTTGGATTTTGACTTTAGAAAATATATTTTAGCTTCAAATGACCAAACTTCAGTGAAATTGGTTTAGTCAAAATTTTAGGTAGTTTTTGATTGGAGATTAGGTAAGTGCATCTTCACTTGGGATTTATTTTTCAGAATGGATGAGCGTTTTGGTTGACACTTGTCCGCGCGAATGAATCAACAGAGCTGTGTGAAAGAGACTGGCTCATTCTGCAGCCTTTAGAAAAGGAGTTTTTTGGGGGACCAAGGTGTCTGTCTCAGAAGTAAGGGATGGTGAACAGATTCTCAGATACTGGTTTTCTGTCTACCTCCTATTCTGTCTTTGAAAGAAAGAAAGAAAATTAGACAGGCAGACAGAAAAAAAAAAAAAAAAAGAACTACCCAAACTAGCAACTTAAACTACAGTATTTGCTATTAAAGACCTGTGAGGGGTTTTTTGTGGAGCTGAACAATGAGGGCATCCCAGCTAGCCTTGGGATGAGAGCATTTGCACTGGTGTCTATTTCTAAGGAAAGCTCTCCTGATAGAAATCTGTAAGAGGTCAGTGAAAGCATGCACATTTGATACTTTCTCTGAATACAGAAATTAGTATTGTATTCATCAGAATCCCCAGAGCCTAGCCCCGAACTCCTTGGATGGTTTTTTGAGTGCAAATGTGGTGAATCTCCTTCCAAAGAGTGAGCACCCTGGTGTCACGCCCCGGGGGAGGATGGAGAAGGGTGCAGCTGGAGACTAGCAAAATCCAGACGCCACGGGCGATTCGAACCAAGGAAGGAATTTGAGGCAGGGCCAAGGAAGAGTGCGATGCCTCAGGTGCTCAGGGCCTGTGAGAGGCAGGGAACAGGAGACAAATACAACCGTAAGAGAGCAGAGCGTGAGCAGGAATGTGACATGGAAGTTCCTTTCTCTTGGGGTTGGTGGCTTGAACTGGGAGTTACTTAGTCTAATAGCCAAATCTTACCCTGGTTGTCATCTGATGTAATGTGCCCTTAGTCAGTGTTTGCTGAATCGAGTTGAACTTCAGTAATAGTTCAATTTGTACGAATAATAGCTCAGTTTTGTAAACCAGACACTTTACACTCACAATACTTCAGTTTAAACATTATTTTCCCTGTTTAATGCTTGAGGAAGAAAAGCCTGAGAGAGCTCATCTTGCTTGAAATCCCACAGGGAATCAGCCTTTCAGCCGCCACTTCTATCTGATTCCAAAACTAAGCCTGCTGTCTGTGCCATGTCGCCTTCATAGACTAGGAAGGAGCGGGGCATGGGTCAGGGACGACAGGTAGTGAATGGAAAGTGGGACGGAAGGGAAGGAAAGATGGGAGATTACAACTAGGGGAAATTGTGTGTTTGTTTCAGGGGGCTTGGGGAGAGCATTCCTTTCCAGTTTCTGGGAAATGGCTGTTCTGCCAGCAGTCTGTGAATTCTCAGACTCAGGAAAATTAGACTCAGGTCTTACTTTCTCAGTGCCTGGAATAAGCAATCTACTCTCCTGGGTCCTAAGTTATCAGCGCTCAAGGTATTCAGTGGAGCCGTGTGAGTGGACCCCCATGGTTACCAGGTAGTGGAGCCGAAGGCGAGAATCTGGGATTTGGAGTCGGGGAGATTTGAGCTCAAGTCCTGGTTCTGCTGCTCGTTGCCTAAGGGAAACTGGACACACTTAAACATTCCTTGAGCCGTGGTTGCAAAATAAATGAAACTGGATATAATTTGCTTCTCAAAGAGTTATTATAACAATTCAATTAGATAATGTATGCCAATGAGCCTAGTACAATGCCTGGTACATTGCAGGCTTTTAATATATTAACTCGCCACTCTTTAACAAAATGATGTAATTCCAACTTCAGTGCCTTTCCACTACACTCTCAATGGTTCACGTCACCAAACGCAGCACTTACATGCCAACTATTTGGCTTATAGGATAATAGGAAAGATTACCTAGATCAAGATCTTGGTGAAGTTGGAGAGTGGGCAAAGTTTGATTTCAGTATAGTAGAACGCGTCTCATGAATTATTTATTTTTCTTTCAACGACACTCGCTCCAGCCTCCCATTTGGAGAATATATTTCTATTAGGCTCTGTCTAAACTTCCACCTAACCAAAACTACTGGAAAGACATGCTTTACTATTCGCCCTACACACCTTAATTTTTTACTGTTAGTGTAAACAGTGATTGTTCCTAGCATTATTTTCTTCATTCTTATTCCCTCTGTGGAAAGAGAGGCTCTGTCTGTAGTTAAATACTTAATATATCTTCCAAAATTTAGGGAAAGTGTGTGGGATGGGCAGAATACCTTCCTTACAGTCATGACACACAGTGGGTGCTGACCCAGCAACACTAAGTGCTAACCCCACTCGGAATGGATGGATTTTCTTTCTGCACTGCTCTCTGTACCATTTCTCAGCCTTGAAGGCGGAGCAAGCCTGAGGATCAGAATTGAGCGTAGCAGTGATCATGCTCTGAATATCCCACTCCAATTAAAAGAGCAGGTTTCCTCCTGTTCGAAATGAGGACAACGACATTTCCACGCTTCTTTCGTAAACTCACATTGAGTGAGGTGTATAATAGCGCTTTGCACAATCGGATACATTACAAACCTATAAGGATGGGGTTCCCTCCTGATGGTGCGATTACTCTTCCCTTGGCTGACTCCTAGTTCTTGGACATCTGATTACCAATGGCCTCCTTCTGCATTTGTTGTCAGGGAGTAGAGGTTAGGTATCATTGTCTATCTGGTTAACCTTATCATTATTTGATTAACTAGCTGTTTGACTTCGCATTAGGACCCTCTATAATTTTGCCTTGATATTGGGAGGGTGGAGGATCCTTCATGGGAATTTTCAAAACCCGAAGGACCAAAATAACTCATTGTAAAAGCATATTAAATATACATTTGAGTTTTATAAGGTAATTGGAATACAGTAAGGCTTCACAAAATCTTCCTGAGACGTGGCTCAGTGCAACATATAGAGGGTTAAAGCACTGTTGAGGAAGGTGTGGGTTTCAAAAGGTTTAAATGATGCTATTGCAATAACTTTATAAAACTCTGCATTCAATGATTCTTGAAATCCAGGCTAGCTCTCATTCATTTATTCACTCACTCAACAAATAATTACTGAGCTTCTACTGTATTCCAGTAGCTGTTTACCAATATTTTATGCGTCTATATCAAATTCATTGGTTTGGTTGAAACCTGACTTCCCTCCTTGTCATTCTAGGGCTTATTTGGACAAGTTATTATGTCTTTTGTGCAGAGATAACTAGTTCTCAGGAAGACGGTGGCCTCCAGGGCTGCACCTGAGCCAATCACGATGCACTCAGAGTGGCTGAGTGATTGACGTGTTGCATAAATAGAATGCTGAAAACACAGTATGGGACTGGAAGAGCCAAATGTCAAAAAAAAAAAAAAAAAGGCTCCGAAAATAACCGTTCAGATGTATGCAAATTGCCTAATTAATTGACCTCAGTTGTGCGTGCTGACATCCTTTGCCTTTCCCTTTGTGAACTGGTTATATTTCCTGTGCTCCAAAACAATATTCCAAGGTGAATTAAACCCTTTCAAGCTATAAGTTAATATTCAATTCATACGTAAACACATTTATAAACATTCATCGAATTCAAATTGCTCATTTCATAAGTACTATTTTCTTCATTTTCAGCTAATAGATGTGTTCTCTGCATTTATTCAGTGTTGGTCTTAAGGAGTTCACGTGTGGGGAGGTGATAGTTATTTAAATGGCAACATAGTGTTTCCTTTCAGGTTGATTAAGAGTTTTCCTAGCTCCCAACTGTTTGTTTCTGTAAAGATTTAGTGCAAAGGCTTCATTTGGAGTGTTGGTGAGGTGAGTAAAATATAATGATGATGATTATCAGAGAACTCTTCATCCCAGAGCATTTGCTTTAAAGAGATGTCAAAGGGAAGACCCACTAGGCTGAACTCAGGAAAGAGTAAAATGCATCTTAATGGGGTCAGCGTAACCTCAGATGTAGCTTCAGCTCGGCATTATATTTATTTGTCCATTCATTAATTAAATGGCTAATGGATGCAGTTGGGTTGGCCAAAAAGTTCGTTAGGGTTTTTCCGTAACATCTTACAGAAAAACCCGAATGAAGCTTTTGGCCAACCCAATATTTATTCATTGTTATCAATCTACCCATCCATCCACCTAAAGATTAACTCACTCAATAAACATATGCAAACTATCTTTCAGCATCGAAATTTGATAACTGATTGATCCAATGCAAGTTCCTAGGTCACATCACAGATCCACGGAATCTGACACATGTACATTTTAAATAAACTTCCAGAGTAATTATTATACGCATCAGAATACTTCTGTCTTACATAAATACATATTATGTACATGCTTAGTGCCAGGCGCTGAAATAGGGGATGGGCACTGGGGTTGCATTTGTGAATGAGGCAGACACTCCTTTCTTTAAGACGTTGATATTTACAATTAAGCACAACGAGTACTATCACAGGGGACATATAAGGCGTTATGGGACGGTATAACCAGCGATCCTAAAGTAAGGTAAGAGTCAGGAAAGGGCTCCCTAAGAATATCATGTTTAAGTAAGTAAGCCCTGAAGGTTGAATGGGGTTTAGCCACATGGAAAAAGATTAACCAGATTGCACGGTCTATGCTGCTGTTTGGGGTGTGGAATGGGTAATTTGAACCAAAAGATGACATAGACCTGGAGTTTATCATCTGCTCTGGAAGACAGACAAAGTGAGCAATAATTACATTTTGGCTACAAGCACTAAGTCATGATGAATCAAACATGTTCTGGGGTCAAAATTTGAAGCCATTTCACCACTGTGTGACACCAGGAAAGTCAATCTCTTTGCACCTCAGTTTTCTTCTTTTTATAAGAAGGCACAATATCCCTTCCTCGCCAGAATGCTCTGATGGTTGAACGATATCATCATATGTAGCAAATACTAAAGGAGCACGGAGAAACCTGGTGGTCTTGGGAAAGGCTTCTCAGAGACCAGAAGAAAATATGTGATAGAGCCTTCTCTCCAGGGATGCTGCTGGCATTGGCCACGGGCAGCGCTTTGGGAGTCATCTCTCACCCTTTAGATGCCAGTGGGGGACCAGACCTAGAGGAGGTGGAGCCCTGGAAGCAACAGGAAGTGGTTTCACAGGGATTCGGTAGAGCTACCTGAGCCTATAGCTCCTTGAAGATGGAGACATCAGAGTCTGGCCAGAGATCCAGGCAATCAGCTAAGGCAGGTATGAGAGGAAAATGGTGGGCACCACATGGTCACTGAGGGGACCAGGCACGAAACTACAGGTGAAACATCTCCAGGGAAAGCCCAGTGATGTGGGAGAGGTTAGAAACCTCCAAGCAAGGGCAGATCCACAAGATTTCCATTGAGCGGTCGTCATTTCCATTGAGCGGTGACCTGACTTTGCTCACTGTCTGGTGTGATCTGGCAACCCGGGCAAGAGTGCTGTGTACTGGAACCATATTGGGCATGGTGGTGGTTCGTAATTTAAATGGCATTGTTGCTGATTTAGTGTGCTCTATGACTGCCCTTTGTGAGAACATCAAAAAGTCAGTGCACTTAGTATGATAATCTCCAGGTCCATCCATGTTGCTGCAAATGGCATTATTTCATTCTTTTTAATGGCTGAGTAATATTCCATTGTATCGTATATATGTACCATATCTTCTTTATCCATTCATCTGTCGATGGACATTTAGGTTGCTTCCATGTCTTGGCTCTTGTAAACAGTGCTGCAATGAACATTGGGATGCATGTATCCTTTCATACTAGGTGAAGTAAGTCAGACAGAGAAGGACAAATATCATATGATATTGCTTATATGGGGAATCTAAAAAATAATGATACAAATGAACTTATTTACAAAACAGAAACAGACTCACAGACTTAACTTATGGTTACTAGGGGGAAGGGTTGGGGAATTTGGGATTGACATGTATACACTACTATATTTAAAAGAGATAACCAATAAGGACCTACTGTATAGCACAGGGAACTGTGCTCAGTATTCTGTAATGACTTAAATGGGAAAAGAATTTGAAAAAGAATAGATACATATATTTGTAGAACTGAATCACTTTGCTGTACACCTGAAACTAGCACATTGTTAATCAACTATACTCCAATATAAAATAAAAAATTTTAAAAAAGTCAATGCACTTTATCACTGACCACAAAGATTTTTAAGTGTATACTTGGTCATGATTTCTTCCCAAACTTACTTGGCAAGACAAAACGCTCAAACCTTTGCTTCTGTCCTTTGACCGCCTCCTCTTTTGCTCTTTTCTCTTCTTCCTTCATTCTTTCTTCCTGTTTTCTTCTTTCTCCACCCAGAGGTCTGACTTGAGATCTTTCTTCAGCTTCTTACAATCTGTGCACGAGTGAATTCCTCGATGAATCCGCATAAGTTATGAAGAAGGAAGAGTGTCTGCTACCAGGACAGACTACCTTACCCATCCGGAAGTGTTTTCATTGCCTTTGTTTATTTTTCTTCTAAGCTGTGGAGAGAGCAGAACATGGTCACGCACAATTTCTGGGTGAAGCCACCTGCTATCATTTCCAGTGTTGAGATTTCTAAGAGCCAAAGCTTTTTAACTCTGCACGCTTCAGTGTGTCAGCATTAAACACTTAACTGTTTGTTTGTGTGTCAAAGAGGCAGGCCCAGCAGGGGACAAAAAAGAAAACACAGGATTCCTGTGTGAGAAGAGCTTAGCAGCTAAGGCTGGGGAGGGGGTGAAGGTTGGGACCACAGACACGTCACAACACACGGGAGAAAACCCACACATGGGTGTGTGGCTTTGTATGTGCATGTTTGCATACATACATGTGTGTGCATATGTGTGAATGAATATGTCACTGTGTGTTTTCCTGCGTGGCACGTGAAAGTGGGACAGCACTTGTATGTGTGCTGGTGTGAGTGTGTGTTTGCACAGTGCCTCCAGGAACTGCTGAGTGGGTACTGAAAACTTAGGACTCCAAATTGCATTTTGAGGCAGGAGAAGACACTCCAATTTTTTTCGATGGTGAAATATAACATATGTCAAGAATGGTACACAGGGACTTCCCTGATGGTCCAGCGGTTAAGACTGCGCTTCCACTGCAGTGAGGGGCACGGGTTCAATCCCTGTTTGGGGAACTAAGATCCCACATGTCACACAGTGTGGCCCCCCCCCCCAAATCAATTCAAAATAAAGAATAATACACAAATGATTAGGGTGAATTTTCACAGATTGAACACATTTGTGTAACCAGTACCAAGATCAAGAAACACAACATTACCAGAATGATAGAGGCCCTCTCACCCCATCCGATCATACCTCTCCCAAAAGGTAACTACTTTCCTGATTTGTAACAGTACATATGTGTTTTCCCTGTTTTTTAACTTGATAGAAAGTATATACATGCATCCTGTACTTTTTCATGCCTGGCATCTTTCACTCAGTAGACTTTTTGTGAGACTCATCAATTTACAGGGGTTTTTGTTTGTTTGTTTGTTTGTTTGTTTTGTTTGTTTTGTGGTACGCGGGCCTCTCATTGTTGTGGCCTCTCCCGTTGCAGAGCACAGGCTCCGGACGCGCAGGCTCAGCGGCCATGGCTCACGGGCCCAGCCGCTCCGCGGCATGTGGGATCTTCCCGGACCGGGGCACGAACCCGTGTCCCCTGCATCGGCAGGCGGACTCTCAACCACTGCACCACCAGGTAAGCCCCTTTTTTTTTTTTTTTTTTAAATCCTATTGTGCGACTGTACCGCCATGTACCTGTATCCATCTGTAGCGGAACCCGTGGGCAGTTTACAGCTTTCAGTTAGTCGTGCTCCCCTGGATGTCCTTGTTCATTTCTTTGGTGAATGGAAGTGTGTATTTGTTGGCTGTAAGTCTGGGCGTAGAATTGCTGGGTCATGGTGTGTGTACATCCCCATCCTTAATACACACTGCTACACAGTTGACCCAAGTTACTGTACCAATTTATATTTCCACCAAGAATCAGCTTGTCAATATGGGATTATAACTGGGATAGCATTAACTCTGCAGATGAATCTGAGGGTTGTGGAGTCTTACACCCCACAAAATAGTGTCTCTATTTACTTAGATCCTATTTGTTTTATTTCATTAGGGATTTGTAGTTCCGCCTATGGATCCTGCCCACACTGTGTTAGATAAATATCTAGGTATTTCCTTTTTGGATGCTATAGTAAATAGTACTGTTAGCATTTTTGATCTCCAATTGTTTATTTCTAGCTTATAGAAATACAATTGATATTTTATGTTACCTTTGTAAAATGTGACCTTGCAAAACTCAATCATTCATTTTAGGAGCCTTTTCTGTGGATTCCTTTGGATTTTTCTACATAAGCAAGCCTGCCATCTGTGAACAAAGACAATTTGATTTTTTTTTTTCCCTGCAATGTGTATGCTTTTTCTTTCTTTTACAAGGGTCACTGTGGTTGGTTTGGGTTTATGGCATCACCTAGCCTTAATCCGTGCCTCATAATTCTCAAATTATACTTGTGGATTTGTCCCTTTCTCCTTTTAGTTCTACCAGTTTTTGCTCCATGTAGTTTGAAAATCTGAGTTTATATTCATACACATTTAGTATTGTTATGTTTCCTTGATGTTATGAATTGAATTGCGTTCCCCTCAGATCCATATGTTGAAGTCCTAGCCCTTAGTGTCTCAGAATGTTACCTTATTTGGGGATAGGGTGGTTACAGATGTAATTAGTTAAGATGAGGTTGTACTGTAGTAGTGTGTGCTTCTAACCCAGTACAACTGGTGTGCTTATAAAGAGAGGAAACTTGGACACAGACATGTATACAGGCAGAAGACGACGCGAAGATGAAGCCAGAGATTGGAGTGATCCTTAGATTGCCAGCAAAGCACCAGAATCCAGGCAAAAGGCAGGAAGCTGATTGTCTCTCAGCCCTCAGAAGGAATCAACATTACTGATACCTTGATTTTTAACTTCTAGCCTCCAGAACTGTGAGACAATAAATTTCTGTTGTTTAAGCCAGTCGGTTTGTGGTACTTAGTTATGGCAGCCCCAGCAAACTAACACACTTGGTGAATTGTCCATTTTATCATTAATAATATCTTTCTTGATCCCTGGTAAGTTTTCTTTTTTTTAAAGAAATAATACATTTTATTTCATTTTATTTTCTACTTTTTGGCTGTGTCTCTCGGCATGCGGGATCTTAGTTCCCTGACCGGGGATTAAACCTGTGCCCCCTGCAGTGGAAGCACGGAGTCTTAACCTCTGGACTGCCAGGGAAGTCCCACCTGGTAATTTTTCTTGATCTAATACTAATAACCACTATATTTTTTTCTTTTAAAATTAACGTTTGCTTAATATATCATTTTCCATCTTTTTACTTGTAATGTAGCTGTATTATTATATTTAACAAGGGTATTTTATAGATAGAAATAGTTAGGTTTCCCACCCCCAATTTAATTTGGCAATCTATTAATTGGCATGTTTTGACTACTTACATTTAATATAATTATTGATATGACTAGATTTAAGTATATCACTTAATTACTCATTTTCTATTTGTCTCCTTTGGTTTTTGTTCTTTCATTCCTCATTTACTTCCTTCTTTTGGATTATTTGAATAGGTTTTAGCATTTCATTTTAATTAATCTATGGGTTTTGGGGTTATACATTTTTTTTTTGGTTTTCTTAGTGGTTGCTTTAAGGGAATACAACATATATACCTGCCATACCTTTTCACAGTCAGTTTAGAATGAATATTTCAAGTAAAATAGGTACTTTTACCTTCCCCCCTCAGGTTATATTTCTCATATGTATTACATTTACATACATCAAAAGGAGACTAAGGGCTTCCCTGGTGGCCAGCGGTTGAGGGTCCGCCTGCCGATGCAGGGGATGTGGGTTCGTGTCCCGGTCCGGGAAGATCCCACATGCCGCAGAGCGGCTGGGCCCGTGAGCCATGGCCACTGAGCCTGCGCGTCCAGAGCCTGTGCTCCTCAATGGGAGAGGCCACAACAGCGAGAGGCCCGCGTACCACAAAAAAAAAAAAAAAAAAAAAAAAAAAGACTAAAAATGACTGGAGTTTTATTCTGTTCCAAAGGCAGCCTCTCAGCAGACTTGATCAGGTGCTGTGGTAGTTCTTGCTTACTATATCCTGGTGCTCATCTGTTCTGCCACTGCCAGGCCATTACTGTTATCATTATGTAGGATTACTCCATGACCAAGGATCATCTATCAGGTGCGACAGTTGTCATTAGGAAAGTCACATGTGTTGTTAAGGAAGTCGTAAGCAAGTGAAGATTCTAGATTAAAACAGGGCTTCAGAAGTTCCATCTCTTGTGGGAATGGCTTAGAAATAATTTGTCAGGAGTTCTTCGAACCTCAAAGTCCACTGCTTTGGTCATTTCCCAGTGCACTGTGCACATAATTCAAGGTCATGGCATGTTGCTGGTACCATTCCTTATCCCTCTTCTCCACTTGTATAAATATCTCTCTGGCTTTACGGCCATGCTCCAATGCCACTTTTCCCTGTGGTTCTCACCGATCCCCAGCTCCAACACCAAATCTGTAATGTACTCATCTGTGTTCCCAGAATGCTTCACAGGGACCTCCCCTAATTAAATCTTTCTCCTGATCTTCATACTGTGAGTTCCTCAAGGACAGAGATTGGATCCTTTTCATCTTTGTGTTGCTAGACAACGTAAGTAAAGCTTACTGTTTTTTGTATTATTGATAGTGTATGTGAAATATGCCTGCAAATTATTATCTTATCAAGGGCCCAGTGTGTGTTGCTGCTTATGCACATAAAACAGGCGTGGGCTTCAGTCATGCAAACGATTTCCTTTATTCTACTCCCTCGTTCCCACCTGGATCTTTTTTATTTTAATGTTATTTTTTTCCTTTAAAATTCTACATTTTTCTCCTAGTACATATGCTGCAAGAAATCACTAAACAAGGCTCACTTCTGTGTTCTTCTTCTCTGTTAAATGGTTAAGCGACTGTCTATTTTGAGTACCGATATACAGCTGTTTCCATAGATACCTGATCATAATGGCTAATTAGCCGAGCATGTTTTCTGAAGCCTTTTGAATGACACTTTTATAACAAACATCCAGCTTTTATTCAATTATACATTTTTCTCATTTCTCTTTGGAAACATTCAGAAGTGCTCCATGATGCTTCAACAGATATAATGTGAAAGGACTCAGGTAATTTTTTCGGTCTCTACGTGGAGGCCATTTCTGGTCATTGCTCCACCTGGAAGTCGTCTTTCTCTGTTTAATGAACTCCCAGAGCAGACGTCTCAACAGCGATGCACAGTTGAAAACCACTTTTTAGTTTAAAAAAGTGCTTTTGCATATGCTGTTTCACTAAAACTTCACAAAGATCTGAGGAACTAAGTATAACCACCACCGTCATTTTGCAGATGGGGAGGTTGGGGCCCCTCCATTAAGAAACCTGGTGCATTACCTTGGATTCCCGGTGCATTGTGGGTGTTCAACAAACACCGATTAGAACTGACTAACTTACTCAAGGTTGTGCAGGTGAAGAGTTTTGTAAATGGCAGAAAGGAGATGTTTTAAAAATGTCCCACCTTCCTCCTGACCCATCACGCTTCTGGTATTATCCCATCTGTCTTCACTTATATCAAACTCAGAGTAGTTACCACTTTCTACATTGCATCATCATTTATTTGCACGTCTGTTTTACATAAATGATAAGAATCAAGTCAAAGCCTTTTCTAGTCCATTCATTCAAAGCATATTTATTCACCATCTACTACCTGACAGATAATAATGGGTAAACATAATTCCTGCCCTTAAGGCATCAGTTCACCCTTGTGTTCTCCAAAGTGATCTGCACAGTATTTGCTAACGGTAAAGACTCAAAACTGTTTCCTGCAACAATACCGTTTGCAGAATGCTTCATCTAAATCAGCATTAGGTGAAACTTCTCCATCCCCTGCTTTTCATCAAATACATTCCAACTGGAATTAACAATCTTTCTTCTCCTGTTGAGGCTGCCTTCCCTCTTTGATCATGAGAGTCTCCTCCAATTTTTCAAACAAGAACCACGCTTAACTTGCTCTAAGGATAAATTCCCAGAATTGAGACGAATGTTTATATAAGAAAAACTGTGGACAAAAGCTCTCCTCACCATACACTTTCAGGTTTAATTCTCAGGCTATGAGGTAGACACCAAGACAATATCCATTTTACAGATGAGGAAACGGTATCAGGCAGGTTAAGTAACCTAGCCAAGTTCACAGTGATTGACATTGCCAGAGGGTGAACTTTTTTTTGCTGACACCCAACCTATGCTCTTAACTCTTAGCAGTTGATGCACCTGTACTAGTGCTCTGTGCTTCATATCTCTTGTTCTGATAAAACTGTATCTTATTCTCTTGAAGATGTGAACAAAATACCTAAGGAGACATCCTCATATCTGGTTTCTTCTCTGGAAACATAGAGTCTGGAAGCTGGGGAGATGATAGATTCCTTATTAAACCTGCAAGGTCCAAAAGGAGAATTGTTTCACACCTCTTTTGCTTTCCCACTGAAATTTCAGTTGCTTATGTTGGAAAGATGTGCCTTCATGGAGAGATAGATAGCATATGCCCAAGAGAAGAAGGTGTGTAGGTCTAAAGATGCCTAGAGCAACACTCTCAAAGGCAAGAGAAGCAAGTGTCAGGTCAACTGGGATCAGAGACCATCACTGAGCATCGATGAATGTCGATGACGATGAATGTCAAATCTTCATAAGATTTCCTAATGGTACTACAGGTACTTCATACGTAAATCCTTATCCAATGGTGCCTAAGGATCCTTTCCATCATTTGGAAGCCAGTATTATTTAAACCAACATTTGTAGCCGTATTTTAGCCACTTCTGGATGTTCAATAAAATAAAGAACTGACAAAAGGGAAGAACCGGTGTCCCCTTTTCTGGAAGGCTGCTTTGACCTGTCCCTCTCCCTTTGGGCTGGGTAGCCAACACTTCTGTTCTCCCTCAGGTGATTACTTCAAAGATGTAAAGTAGATGTAAAGAAGATGATTACTTCAAAGGAGTATTACTCACACAGGCGTAGGCCAAGTGGTCAGAACCCTGGAACAAGAAACCCAAGACTTTCATTAAGTTGCCCAGAAACAGCAGAAAAACAGACTGATAAACTCATTGACTGTGCTCTCTGGACTCAACAAATGGACTTTGGGCTCAGCCATCGGCAGCACCAACTCTACTGTAGTCAGTCCAGAGCAGATGACAGGTAATTTTTTAAACCAATCACTTATCTTTATGTAACTGCATGACTTCTGCCTTTGTCAGAGACAGGTCTTCACTGGCACGGCTCTCTCTCCTTCCTACCCATATTGAGGGAAACCCCCAAAGCTTTAAAATAATTGTGTCTGACTTATTCTTTGCAGTTTCATACTCATTCTGTTTCTTTTGTTGTTGTTTTCTCTTGTAATAGTACATTTTGACATTAGTACGCCGAACAGAGGTATACATCTCTTGCTTCTCTCTTCCAGTAGTACATGAATACACCTATTCACTCAGCAGACAGTTTGGCAGAGATTTTAAGCCAAGTCCTGTGTTACACACCAGACTTGTAAACTAAATAAACACCCCTAGTACTAAGTCCTGATAATACAGTGAGGGTGGCGGTAGAGGGAAAGAATCACAGACACATAATGATAATGGAAGGACATAAATGCGCTGTGAGAGAGACGTTTGCAAAGCAAACCTTCTCCCTCTGTACAGCTCTGTCGACTTGACTGGAAAATAATCCCAGGCCAAAATCCAAGACTTATTAAGTTTAACTGTGCATGACTTGAGTCTTTTCAATTAACTTTTTTTCCCTGATAATCTTATTGTTTAGTAGATTACATTTAGAAAATCTGAAATAGCACAAAGAAGGCACATGTTAGAATAATCTAATATATATATTAGATAATAATCTAATCTATATCTATATATATATATATATATATACACAAACACACACACACATACACCAAAGATAGGACAAAACTGAGAGGAAGCATAAAAATGCCCCTTAGAAACTGGACCTTGCAAGTACAATACAGTGATCTTGTCTTCCTTGTTGAAATACCCAGTGGATATGCCTTTGCACTAATGGAGGGTTAGAGAAGCAGGTGGCAAACTGGAAGATCTCAGACTTTAGAATCGGTTATCATTTTGAATTTTTGTTCTGCCATTGATTAGCTGTGTGATTTGGGCAAGATTTTGTTTATTCATTGATTTAAATATCCAAGCCTCAGTTTTCTCATATGCAAATTAAGAATGCAATATAGTATATTGTGTATATTTATTTCACATCCTTCCTTTGACAGCACTCCTACCATCTCCATTTTGTCCTGATCATGACCCTACTTCCTTCCCACCCTTAGATGCCATCCTCACCACAGTAGAGAATGATCTCATCACCCTGACCATGAGAAAGTGTTAAAATAAAGTCACCTGCTCTAAGCAGGGCTCTGACTCAGTGTCCTCCTTGAGATTGGTCTATGGACACTGGAAAAGAAAAAAACTCTTTAATTTTGGATTATGAGTCTTGAGGGTCTTGGGAATCCAGTGATGATGCTTCTTCTCCTGGAAAGAGCTTGCCTCATGACAAAGCCAACACAGAAGGATAAAAGGCAGAAATATTGAAAGGGAAGCAAACACTACCGTCAAATTCAAAGCCTCACTTGAGCTTCTGAATCCAGCCATGCCTGGTTTTGGTCCCAACCTTATACTTCACAGTTAGGACTTCACGAAATCGTCTCTTTTTGTGCGTTAGATTTGAGATCCTGTCATTTGCAATGGCTGGAGTCCCCCAAAAATACTTAACTTTCAGGGTTATTTTAATGATTTGAGGTATAACATGCTCAAAGCACATAATTATCATTCCAAGAATGGCAGGTCCTTTTATTGTTTCTTTAGGTAAATGAAGTGGAATGCTCCCTTGACCAATTTGCCTTGGATTAATCTTGATTTTTTTTTCTCTATTTGTTGCCATTATTAATCCTCAAGGCCCATGGAAATGGGTATATTTTAGCAGACTACTCACACATTGAGATGTGTTTGTTTTTAATTTACACATTTAAATACGTTTAATAGAAGTTCGCATATTGTGATATTCAAATTCCTATTCATACTCTATGACGCTAATAAAAGGTATTTCCCTTAATTGGAAGCAAGAGGGTTATGAAGTTAATAATAGCCCTAATAATACTTTTGTTTATAATAGTCTTCAGCCTCTTTAATGAGGAAGGGGAATAACCAATATTTATTAGGTGACCATTATGTCTCAGAAAACTTACTACATTTTAATGAACGTTTATCTCATTTGGGTCTCACTCTAAATCTCTAAAGTTGAGCTTTTCATCCTTATTACACAGACGAGGAGACGGAAGCTGAGAGATTTTCAGTAGTTTGACTAAGTTGATGGAGATAAAGAGAGATCAAGTTGATAGTCAAACGTAAGTATGTCTTCCTCCAAAGCCTGGGTTCTTTCTAATGTGCCAAAATGTTTCTCTAAAGAATAAAAAGAGAGGCATCGACTGGGAAATTAAGAAGCAGTAATGTTCTTCCGGAACAGAATTTTGGAAACAAGATCTAGCTTCTACGTGGCTGTCCAAGACAAATTTACCACGGGGTCCTTGCATTTAGCTAAGCTTGGTATCACCTTGGAGTGTCTGCATCAGCTGCCCTCTCTGGCTAACAGGCTTTTCCTACTGACCGTCTCAGGAAGCAGGGTGACCCCTGGTACATTCCTGTCTCAACTTAAATGCCCCTGCTCAGCGAGGCCTTCCCTAACCACTCTCCCCCACTGCCCTTTATCGCTCCTTTTTTAAATTGAAGTATAGTTGATTTACAATGTTGTGTTGATTTCTGTCATACAGCAAAGTGATACAGTTTTATATATATATGTATATATATATATATATATATATATATACACACACACACACACACACACACACATATATTCTTTTCCATTATGGTTTATCACAGGGTACTGAATATAGTTCTCTGTGCTATACAGTAAGACCTTGTTGTTTATCCATTCTGTATATAATAGTTTGCATCTGCTAATCCCAAACTCCCCTACCTTCCCTCCCCCTTGGCAGTCTACAGATTTAATGTGATCCGTGTCAAATTACCCGTGATGTTTTGCACAGAACTAGAAGAAATAATCCTAAAATTTAATGTGGAACCATAAAAGACCCCAAATTGCCAAAACCCTTTATCTCTTTAGGCTGTTTTATTTTCTTCATAGAACTTAGCACTAACTGAACTCTTTGTTTGTTCATGTCCATCTCCCCTCCACTAAAACTTTAATTTCATGACCAGAAGGAACCTTTTCGTCCTCTCTCCTCTGAATCTTCAAGTCCTTTAACAGTATCTGGTACGTAGCATGTGCAAAGCATGTATCTGTTGCGTGTTGAACAAACCACATTTGTTGTGAAGATTCGGTGAGACAACATGTGATACAGATGTTATTATTCTGCCCTCTGGTGCCTCATCCATGGGGCCCAGGTACTTGGATGTGAGCACCACTCTCCCTTTACCCACAGGGCTCACGGACACCTCAGGAGCAGGGATGGGTTGCGGGCTCTGCCGGGGCAGCTGAGCAGATTAGGTCCTGAAAACTTCCCTCTGAGCTACGTGGTCTCCAAGAGAAGTGACCATGCCCTAGTCTTCAGGGAAGACGGAGCAAACACAGGCCCTTTGGGACCTTAACACTGTGCACAATTCTGGCCAGAGTCACTCAGTCGAGTCTGGGAGGCCGGCTGGTAGGCTGCAAGTGGGCACCCCTGGATCCTGAGTGCCAGCTAGATCGGACATCTCATCTGAGGCAGTTCAAAGCAGGCAGGAAGAATGGGTTATCCCACCTGGGGTCACCGAGTACAGGCAGAGTCAGAAGGCAGAGAGAAAAGAAGCCACCGGAGTCTGAGAGGGCAGGATGAGATGGGGACCATGAGACGGAGCCCAGGATCTGGAAGCTGCTTGGGACCCCAGATCCGTGGATGAGCATGTTGTGAGCAAGTACAGAGGGTCATGCGTGATAGGCCACGTCACTGACCTGATTTGGTCACTATGCAGAACCTGGCCAGTGCAGGGCAGAGGTCAAGGACAGTGGCAGGTGGGTCCTGACATTCACATGCAACCTGCTTTGTTACAGAGAGAAATGAGTGCTGGGCTGGGGACCAGTACATTAGGGTTCTACACGTGGCACAAACCAGGGACACCATGGCCCTGCATACCTCTCTCCCTCTCAACACCCTTCACCCCAATGTTATCGTTAAGTGTCGAGATCAACCTCTTAAAAATTTGAATCTTCTTTCCCAAATTTCCACTGTCTCTGTCCTGGCTAGGCCTGCCCTCCCGGGTTACTGCAAAAATGTGTTAATTTCCTTGCTTCCTATACCAGCCTCCTCCAACAATCTTATAGTTTCCAGAGTGATAGTCTCTAAAAACTTTGAACTTATTCCTCCATGACCCTGCATAAATGCCGTCAGTAGCTTACCACTGCCCACAGGATAAAAACTAAGCTTCTTACTTTGGCATAAAAGATCCTTTATGATCCTTTATGGTCAGGATCCTCCTGCTTGTGCTATGCCCCTCTCCCCACTGAATAATGAATTGCTTGCAGTTCTGTGAGCACATTGTACTTTGCCCTTGTGATTTTCTATGCACTGTTTCTTCTATGGGATATTCACTTCCCTCCACTGTCTGCCTGGTAAATTACTAGCACTCATCTGGCTCAGTACAGTCATTACTTGCTCTCGGGCATCTTTTCTCAAGTTCTTCCCTCACTATCCTGCTTTACGGACTCCTGCCTGGTCTTTCCAGAGCTCCCGTACCCACCTCAATCACAGCCCTTCTCACTTTCTTCCATTAATGCTTGTTTCCGTGTCGATAGACTTCACCAGCCTGTAGTCCACAGCTGGCAAGAAGCAGGGGCTCAGAAGAGTGTGGCTGAGTAAATGGGCGCTTATTCCACTTGAGAGGGTGGGGGAGATAGGGAAGTTATGAGCAAGATGTGAATAGGAAGCTCCCCAAGTCCAAAGTTCTCCATGGGAACTCAAGTTGTTACCAACTTGTTACCAGGAGAAAGGGCACTCCGAAATCCCACACTAGGGAATTTCATTAGTTTCATTAATTCAGTGTCATTAGTTTCATTAGTCGAGAGCCATGCTGCTCAAAAGGCTTGTCCTCCAACTGCTGGTTCCAGGGCTGTGATGGGAGCATGCGTCTGCGTCAGCATCCATGACACACACCCCCTCCTTGATCAGCAAAGCCTTTCCAAGAAAAAATTTGCCACCTGCAATGTGCAATTGATTGCATTCAGGCGCAAACCCTTTTCTCACTGCAGAGTGAAAACACACTGTTTGGGGCTAGCAGAGGTCCTTGGGTCCTGCTTCTAGAATCTTCTGACTGAGTTTAGGAGACCAGGCAGGACTTTAGGAGGAGTCAGTTTTCACCTGGTATGAAAGCTTGGTATAAACATAAAACTGTCATTTGTTTACTTACTTCTTCCCATGGCCCAAATTAATATCTACCTCCAGGCTTTAAAAAAGTAAAAAAGAGGGGCCATGCCTAAAAAGAAAAAGAATCACTCAAAAGTTTCAGCCAGCTCTGCCCCTCACTGTCTTTGTGACCTTGGCCAAATCACACCCTCTCCTTTTTGCATTAGGAGGACTGATTAATCCCTTTCCCTGTTCTTTCGTGGCACTTGTGAAGATTAAATGTGATAATGGTTGGAAAAGTGCTTGAAGAACTGTAAATTGCTGTACAAATGGAAGGGATTAAGGGATTAGCTTCAATCCGGTAAAGATTTTCTCTTTTATAGAAAACCCGCTAAACATCGGTCCCTATGAGTTGCCCGCACACACACGTTAACACACACCCGAGCGACGTGTGCCCTAATGTTCCTTCCTGTCTCCCCAAGCGGTTTTCTCAACCTTCCCCCTACAACGCCCTTCTGCAACACATCAAGATCTTTGTCCAACATGACTTTAGGGAAACCGTATAACGTTAAAGGCTTCTCATGCCTGAGGACAACGTGTATGATGAAATGGGGTGTGTGTGTGTGTGTGTGTATGTGTGTGTGTGTGTGTGTGTGTGTGTGTGTGTGTCTGTGTGTCTGTCTGTCTGTGTGTCTGTCTGTCTGTCTGCAAGTGTTTGTGTTTTCCTTCATTTCTCGGTTGTTTGGATTGTTCAGTGGAAAAAGAAATCCAAAGGAAAAGTCTGAGAGAAACAGGAAAAGTTGCTGTTTTATTCTTCTTGACTAGGATTGTTTATAAACAGAAGGCTGATTACAAACTAGTATCCCCACCCTAAGCTATTTTGTCGTATTCCTCATCTTTTTCAGAAGATAGTTATTGTCTGACTCTTTTTAAATCTTAACAATTTTCCTCCAAGCATCTTGCAAATCATCCCTCTTGAGAGAGGATTGCTACTCCAGCCCATCCGTTTGACAATTATAGAATGGGTGATGAATTTCCTCCTGATTACCTGTTTGACCTCAGACATGAACTGGTCTAATACTGCCAAGAAACTTGGGGGCCCCGATGTATTTGCAGACACTCTGAGATAACCCTTAAAATAGTGTATATCTTGTATGTGTCCATTTTTGTGCTTATCTCCCTTCCTGAAAGTGAGCTTCTTAAGGGCAGGGACTGTGTCTCTTCATCTCTATATCCCACACCTAGCCCTGCTTAACATAGAAGCCGTCTTGCTTATTAAATGACTGAAGCAATATATGTACCTGTATATTTACATACACCTAGCCTGTCCTTGTTCTCACATTTTCAGTGTTTATTTTTTATATTATATATGAAAAATTTACTCCTTTGTAATAATAAATAATTCTATCAGTATTTTTCTATAGAAATGCATACCCGATGCATAATTTAGAGATTATTCCTATTTACTCACATATGTATCTTTGAATTTTTATAGCAAAATATGTATTAGCTACAAGAAATGAAAAGCAAGAACAATGCAATTTCATTCTTCTGTGTTTTCAATTTAACTCCCATGGAGTAGACACAAACTGATTGCAAAGTGGATCCTGAGAAAGAACTCATTTCATGATTCTGTGTGACTTTACATTCTATCTGCTACAGTTGGGCTGGGTAGGATGGGGAGGCTAGAGGTAGAAGATGAGATGAGACGAGGAAAAATACTTGAAGGCAGCAGATAGGAAATCAACAAAATGAAAAGGTATGTTAGTTATGGGGTGTGCATTCCGGGCAGTAGTCAGCCAGGAAAATGATTTTTTTTTTTTCCTTGAAAACCCGGGGACGGTAATTAATCCTCCCACTACAGTTACATAGCATTTCATAGAGGATATTGTGATGTTTTTCCATTCAAAGAGAGCCACACTTGTTGAATGTTGTCATTTTCATGGATTCACAAAATAGCTATTTGGGACAAAAATAACTAAAGACCTAGGTAGACTGTTTATAAATTCTGGGTAATCAAGGCACGATTCCTTTAAAGGCTAACGTTTGAGGAAATGTATCCTCAAAAACTAGCATTTTATTTAATGCTAAGCCCAACTTATGTGCACTGTAAATAAGTATAATATTAGTATTGGATTACATAGACCCAATACTGCCTTTACCATTCTAAGGACATAATCAGTGTCACAGTGAGGTGAAACTGGTAAATAGTATGAGACCCACAGTTAGGTGACTCTTTATATTACTTTTAAAGGACAAAGATTTGGGGCTTCCCTGGTGGTGCAGTGGTTGCGAGTCCGCCTGCCGATGCAGGGGACGTGGGTTCGTGCCCCGGTCCGGGAAGATCCCACATGCCGCGGAGCGGCTGGGCCCGTGAGCCATGGCCGCTGAGCCTGCGCGTCCGGAGCCTGTGCTCCGCAACGGGAGGGGCCACAGCAGTGAGAGGCCCGCGTACCGCAAAACAAACAAACAAATAAACAAACACAAAAAAACCAAAGATTTGACCTAATATTTATTAAAGCCTATATAGACAAACTCTTACTACATTTGTGTGTGTAGGTGGACAACACTCGTATTCAATATATGGTTAAGTGGTATGTGGACGGTGCTAATAAATATTTGTTGAATACCTCCATAAATCACAAGTTTGGGCAGAATATACTTTGTCCTATAGACTGGGTTCACTCTTGTTATCGTTAAAATTTTTCAAGGAAAAAACAACAATGTAAGCGACACAATGCTGTTGGTATTTGTCACACTGTTTTTCAGATTCTATAGAGGAGTTGAGGAAACAATTCTTCTTGGTGTGTTGTAGGCTCTTCCAGGATGAGTACAGGGGCAATTTCTGCATTTCATTCAGAAGACTGAGCCCAAGTTTCACCCCATTACCAGCTATGTGAGGTTGGCCAAGTCACTGATTTCTTTAGTCTTTATTTTCTTACATGTGTAAAATGAGTAAGATCACATGTGAGGATTCCATTAAGAAATTTTTAAGTGTATTGTCTTTCTGTATATACGTGACAACTTATCTGAAGCTCCAGCAAACCCAGTACCAAAACTGTCTTATGCACCAGTAAGCACTTTCTATGAATTATCCTATATCATCCTCACAGACACACATTACTTCTCCCAGGTATAAGATGGGAAGCTAAGGACTAGAAAGGTTAAGTGATTTATCCACGCTGAGGTAGCTGTTAAGGGGCGTATTGTAGATTTACAGTAATATCTTTCAGGACCTCAGGAAATTGAACACTTTGCCATAAAGTTTGCCATGATTTCTGCATTCTCCACTTTACTAGGTGGTATATACAGTTGTCACATCACCTTCAGAGGTTGTCCCTAAAAGACAGATACACGGTGTCTGCGTTTCAGATGACCAAGCTGAGAGTGAGTCAGCTCTGGAGAGAAGTGTGTGGCTCCCACCACACCGGCCTCTGTGGTCTCATCGGAGGAGGCTTGACTTGCAGGCGAAGGGATGGCTGTGCTCCTTGAGGTCTGCAGAGATCTTCCCTTCTGCTTACGTGAGTGTCACGCTCAGGGTCACTGACTCAGGCACGCCATTTATGTGTTTTGAGTCAGAGAAACAAATAGAAACACACAGGAAAAGTCACAGATTTTATATGTATATATAAAGTCCTGATAGTTGTTCCTCGGTGATGCGCAAACTACCGTTACATCGACAATCTCAGTCAAGTCTAGTTTTAGAAATGCATTGTCACGCTCCTCCTGTTATGACTTTGTGTTTGGCACAGGTAGTTAGGCGCAAGCTTAACTTATCGCAAGCATAAATTAAAAGCAGAATTATGTAAGCTTTATTTTTTTCCTCATGCTGTGCAGTTGCTTCTATACCAATAATTAGGATGGGGAAATAGGCCACCAGAGATTGGCTTTGCAAAGGCCCCACCTGCTCTGGCTCATCTTGCCTGGGGCTAGGAACGGAGACAGATCCAAGAATAGCAGGTGGTGTTTAAATTCATAAGTCAAGAAAGTGCTGAGGAAAAATTATAAACAATGTAATAAGTTTACTCTGTCTTCAGTGTATCATCCCTAACATTTTTTTTACTTAAAAAATTTTTTATTATGAAATAGATCACAAATAAAGACTACTTTAAAAAGGAACCTCTGAGTACTCGGCATGTATTAAGAAAATAATATCACCAGTACGTTAGAAGGCCCTGTGGGCCCCTCCCCAATTACATGCTGTTCACTAACTACCCTCCTCCCACCCTGCCCTTGTAACTGTTATCTGTCATGGTATCTAAATTTCCTTATTATCTTTATATCATCCCTAAAATTTTAACAGCACTCTACAACGTGGCTGTTGGTAAGGATCTTCATGGGTGTAAGTCCTCTCACAGCATATCCTAGGAATTCCTGCTTGCCATTTGTAGGGGAAACTGGACTTGCTCCACACAGAGAAGGAAAATACAATTAAAATAAATATCAAAATCAGAGAAATATATTATGGTATTTAGCTGATAGAATTTGATGTAGCCACAAATGTCATATTGTAAAATATATACAATCTATTGTGAAGTACAAAATATTATAAAACAATATTCAATCATGTATAAATTATATAGATTAGATTTGAAAAATACATGTATAGAAGACAAAGGAACAGATATTTAGTTAAATGCTGGGAAGTTATCAGTGGCTATCTCTGGGCTGTACTCCCTATAGATGGGCAGCAAGTCTTTATTTGAAAAGGGATTAGGACAGCACAGAGCCATGTCTACTATGGTCCACCCCTTGTCTGCTAAATGTCCTTCTCCATATGTATTTGGGGACCAGGATATCTAACTTGAAGAGCCCATAGATACAAGGATGGGAAACATATGCTTCTTTTGTGAGTGCCATGTATACCCCTAGACTCCCTGACCATACGTGCTTCCAATGGGGAGCACAGTGCCATATTAAGATTTTTGGTTCAAAGCATAGACTGGTTCCTGGAGGACAGCACCCACTGCTCCTCAAGTAGTGCCTCCAAACTATTGTTTTCAGTTGTGCTTCATCAAGCCAGGTCAACATTCTACCAAGTCAGAAGCTTTTAGGTAGTGTGGTGTGCTACACCCGGAGGATTCCATACCTACGCACTCGCCCCCCTCAGCATCTTTTCTGTGAGGTGAATTCCCTGGATTCACATGATATTATTTGGAGCGTTTGGATTGTGGATCAAATGCTCCGTAATCCCTTGAGACTAGGGAAAGCAGATCTGTACCTGGAGTATGTGTCCACTACTGTGAGAACAAACTGCTGGTCCTTTCAGAGTAGAAGGGGCCTTGCGTGTTCGATTGTCACCCAGTGGCTTCAGGGCCTCTCTGAGAAATTGTGTCCCATTGAGAGTTCCGCATTGGTTTCTGCTGGTGGGGGGTTTAACACTTGGTAGTGGCAATAGATCAACCTTGGTGAGCCTTTCTTTGTTATAGGGCTGGCGAATAGCTTCCATCTCTGCCACTGTAGCCACTCCACCCGTGTGCCTGTCGTGGTAGCACTTGGGTAGCCAGTGACAGAGGGCAGCTGACATCAGATGGCTGGGTCCTTTTGGTACTGGGCGGGTGCCTCTTCCATAGAAAGTGCTCTCCGATGGACGTTAATATGGGATACTAAGAACTTGAGACTTCATTACCCCTCCAATCCCAGACGTCCTCATTATCAATATTCTAGTAGTTTCTCTTGAAGCCCCTGAACAGGCAGCCAGAGCATTCGCTGCTGCCCCTGACTCCTTATTTAATCTGCATTTGGGCCACTACTTTTTCCATACAAATTGGATGACCATGAGCGCCATCTGAAGCTCTGCCCACTGGGAGGGCATTCCCTCACGCTTACCGCTGTCTTTAAGACCATCTCTGAAAGATTAATTTTTACATCTTTAAGGGATTTGGTATATGAAAAAGAGAGAGAGAGAGACAGAGAGAGAGAGAGAGAGAGAGAGGGAGAGAGAGAGCTGTATGTGGTCTGCAAGTTATAAAATATTTACAGAAATATTTTCACAGAAAACATTTGTCAGTCTCTTCTCTATATCCTCAGTATTTTTTCTTTGCTTGATTTATAATTTTCTTACCGAGATGTGTTAACATCTTTCTATTTAGTATTCTTTAGTTAATCAAATGTCCTTTCTACTTTAACTTTTAGCATCTATGTTTTTAAGTACTGATAGGTCCAGGATTATATTATCTTTCTGGTGAATTATTCATTTTATCATTTATAAAGGTCACCTTTCTCCATATTAATGCTTTGTGCGTTCACTTAATTAGTATCTGTCTTGCCTATATTAAAAGAAAGCTGGTGTCCAAATATTGATATCAGAGTTAACATTCTCATAAGGGATATGTTTATTTGGGGTATTTATGGGAGAATCTTAGATTTTGGAAATGGTCTCAGAAAACTTTTGAATTTCCTTCCCCTGGGTGTTCCACAGGTGTTCCAGGTTTGAGATAAGTTAATTCGTTCATTTATTCGTTTAGAGATCACTGAGCATTTCAGATAGAGCAAAAGCAGCACTCCACGCAGGTCTGGGTGTTTAACAGTTTCTCATGAATGAATGACCTTCCTTATTCTTCCCTCTCAGCTAGAGCTCTGGCGAGAGACAATCTTCATTGCCTCTTTCCTTGGCTGCTGAACAGTATTTCTCTGGTCCCTCCTTCACTTAGGCATTTGGTTTTCTCAGGTCCTGAATCAACACAGGAAACCCATTTCAAAATCTCTGGATACTCATTTCAAACTCTCTGGATAACCTGGCCAAATAGCAAACCTTCTTCCCTTCTATGGGGTTAACATCCCTTAGGCCCCTAGAATGTCTGTCTAATGTGTATCTCTAGGCTCCAAAGACTTCAGGAGCAGCTCATGAACTAATAGCATTGGTTTCTAGCACCTGGAATTTCCCTTTCCCTTTTGGATTTTTATGTTCACTTACATATTTAATGATTTTTTAAACATCTTTATTGGGGTATAATTGCTTTACAATGGTGTGTTAGTTTCTGCTTTATAACAAAGTGAATCAGTTATACATATATATATATATATATATATGTTCCATATCTCTTTGCTCTTGCGTCTCCCTCCCTCCCACCCTCCCTATCCCACCCCTCCAGGCGGTCACAGAGCACCGAGCGGATATCCCTGCGCTATGCGGCTGCTTCCCACTAGCTATCTACCTTACGTTTGGTAGTGTATATATGTCCATGCCTCTCTCTCGCTTTGTCACAGCTCACCCTTCCCCCTCTCCATATCCTCAAGTCCGTTCTCCAGTAGGTCTGTGTCTTTATTCCTGTCTTACCCCTAGGTTCTTCATGACATTTTTTTTCTTAAATTCCATATATATGTGTTAGCATACGGTATTTGTCTTTCTCTGTCTGACTTCACTCTGTATGACAGACTCTAGGTCTATCCACCTCATTACAAATAGCTCAATTTCGTTTTTTTTATGGCTGAGTAATATCCCATTGTATATATGTGCCACATCTTCTTTATCCATTCATCCGATGATGGGCACTTAGGTTGTTTCCATCTCTGGGCTATTGTAAATAGAGCTGCAATGAACATTTTGGTACATGACTCTTTTTGAATTACGGTTTTCTCAGGGTATATGCCCAGTAGTGGGATTGCTGGGTCATATGGTAGTTCTATTTGTAGTTTTTTAAGGAACCTCCATACTGTTCTCCATAGTGGCTGTACCAATTCACATTCCCACAAGCAGTGCAGGAGTGTTCCCTTTTCTCCACACCGTCTCCAGCATTTATTGTTTCTAGATTTTTTGATGGTGGCCATTCTGACTGGTGTGAGATGATATCTCATTATAGTTTTGATTTGCATTTCTCTAATGATTAATGATGTTGAGCATTCTTTCATGTGTTTGTTGGCAGTCTGTATATCTTCTTTGTAGAAATGTCTATTTAGGTCTTCTGCCCATTTTTGGATTGGGTGGTTTGTTTTTTTGTTATTGAGCTGCTTGTAAATTTTGGAAATTAATCCTTTGTCAGTTGCTTCATTTGCAAATATTTTCTCCCATTCTGAGGGTTGTCTTTTGGTCTTGTTTATGGTTTCCTTTGCTGTGCAAAAGCTTTGAAGTTTCATTAGGTCCCATTTGTTTATTTTTGTTTTTATTTCCATTTCTCTAGGAGGTGGGTCAAAAAGGATCTTGCTGTGATTTATGTCATAGAGTGTTCTGCCTATGTTTTTCTCTAAGAGTTTGATAGTTTCTGGCCTTACATTTAGGTCTTTAATCCATTTTGAGCTTATTTTTGTGTATGGTGTTAGGGAGTGATCTAATCTCATACTTTTACATGTACTGTCCAGTTTTCCCAGCACCATTTATTGAAGAGGCTGTCCTTTCTCCACTGTACATTCCTGCCTCCTTTATCAAAGATAAGGTGACCATATGTGCGTGGGTTTATCTCTGGGCTTTCTATCCTGTTCCATTGATCTGTTTTTCTGCCAGTACCATACTGTCTTGATTACTGTAGCTTTGTAATATAGTCTGAAGTCAGGAAGCCTGATTCCTCCATCTCCGTTTTTCGTTCTCAAGATTGCTTTGGCTATTCGGGGTCTTTTGTGTTTCCATATAAATTGTGAAATTTTTTGTTCTAGTGCTGTGAAAAATGCCAGTGGTAGTTTGATAGGGATTGCATTGAATCTGTAGATTGCTTTGGGTAGTAGAGTCATTTTCACAATGTTGATTCTTCCAATCCAAGAACATGGTATATCTCTCCATCTATTTGTATCATCTTTAATTTCTCTCATCAATGTCTTATAATTTTCTGCATACAGGTCTTTTGTCTCCTTAGGTAGGTTTATTCCTAGATATTTTATTCTTTTTTGTTGCAATGGTAAATGGGAGTGTTTTCTTGATTTCACTTTCAGATTTTTCATCATTAGTATATAGGAATGCCAGAGATTTCTGTGCATTAATTTTGTATCCTGCAACTTTACCAAATTCATTCATTAGCTCTAGTAGTTTTCTGGTAGCATCTTTAGGATTCTCTATGTATAGGATCATGTCATCTGCAAACAGTGACAGCTTTACTTCTTCTTTTCCGATTTGTATTCCTTTTATTTCCTTTTCTTCTCTGATTGCTGTGGCTAAAACTTCCAAAACTATGTTGAATAAGAGTGGTGAGAGTTGGCAACCTTGTCTTGCTCCTGATCTTAGTGGAAATGCTTTCAGTTTTTCACCATTGAGGATGATGTTGGCTGTGGGCTTGTCATATATGGCCTTTATTATGTTGAGGAAAGTTCCCTCTATGCCTACTTTCTGCAGGGTTTTTATCATCATTGGGTGTTGAATTTTGTCAAAAGCTTTCTCTGCATCTATTCAGATGATCATATGGTTTTTCTCCTTCAATTTGTTAATATGGTTTATCACATTGATTGATTTGCATATATTGCAGAATCCTTGCATTCCTGGAATAAACCCCACTTGATCATGGTGTATGATCCTTTTAATGTGCTGTTGGATTCTGTTTGCTAGTATTTTGTTGAGGATTTTTGCATCTATGTTCATCAGTGATATGGCCTGTAGTTTTCTTTCTTTCGGACATCCTTGTCTGGTTTTGGTATCAAGGTGATGGTGGCCTCGTAGAATGAATTTGGGAGTGTTCCTCCCTCTGCTATATTTTGGAAGAGTTTGAGAAGGATAGGTGTTAGCTCTTCTCTAAATGTTTGATAGAATTCGCCTGTGAAGCCATCTGGTCCTGGGCTTTTGTTTGTTGGAAGATTTTTAATCACAGTTTCAATTTCAGTGCTTGTGATTGGTCTGTTCATATTTTCTATTTCTTCCTGATTCAGTCTTGGCAGGTTGTGCATTTCTAAGAATTTGTCCATTTCTTCCAGGTTGTCCATTTTATTGGCATAGAGTTGCTTGTAGTAATCTCTCATGATCTGTTGTATTTCTGCAGTGTCAGTTGTTACTTCTCCTTTTTCATTTCTAATTCTATTGATTTGAGTCTTCTCCCTTTTTTTCTTGATGAGTCTGGCTAATGGTTTATCAATTTTGTTTATCTTCTCAAAGAACCAGCTTTTAGTTTTATTGATCTTTGCTATCGTTTCCTTCATTTCTTTTTCATTTATTTCTGATCTGATTTTTATGATTTCTTTCCTTCTGCTAACTTTGGGGTTTTTTTGTTCTTCTTTCTCTAATTGCTTTAGGTGCAAGGTTAGGTTGTTTATTTGAGATGTTTCCTGTTTCTTAAGGTAGGATTTTATTGCTATAAACTTCCCTGTTAGAACTGCTTTTGCTGCATCCCATAGGTTTTGGATCATTGTGTCTCCATTGTCATTTGTTTCTAGGTATTTTTTTATTTCCTCTTTGATTTCTTCAGTGATCACTTCGTTATTAAGTAGTGTATTGTTTAGCCTCCATTTGTTTGTATTTTTTACAGATCTTTTCCTGTAATTGATATCTAGTCTCATGGCATTGTGGTCGGAAAAGATACTTGATAAAATTTCAATTTTCTTAAATTTACCAAGGCCTGATTTGTGACCCAAGATATGATCTGTCCTGAAGAATGTTCCATGAGCACTTGAGAAAAATGTGTATTCTGTTGTTTTGGGATGGAGTGTCCTATAAATATCAATTAACTCCATCTTGTTTAATGTATCATTTAAAGCTTGTTTCCTTATTTATTTTCATTTTGGATGATCTGTCCATTGGTGAAAGTGGGGTGTTAAAGTCCCCTACTATGAATGTGTTACTGTCGATTTCCCCTTTTATGGCTGTCAGTATTTGCCTTATGTATTGAGGTGCTCCTATGTTGGGTGCATAAATATTTACAATTGTTATATCTTCTTCGTGGATCGATCCCTTGATCATTATATAGTGTCCTTCTTTGTCTCTTCTAATAGTCTTTGTTTCAAAGTCTATTTTGTCTGATATGAGAATTGCTACTCCAGCTTTCTTTTGGTTTCCATTTGCATGGAATATCTTTTTCCATCCCCTTACTTTCAGTCTGTATGTGTCTCTAGGTCTGAAGTGGGTCTCTTGTAGACAGCACATATATGGGTCTTGTTTTTGTATCCATTCAGCCAATCTGTGTCTTTTGGTGGGAGCATTTAGTCCATTTACATTTAAGGTAATTATCGATATGTATGTTCGTATTCCCATTTTCTAAATTGTTTTGGGCTCGTTATTGTAGGTCTTTTCCTTCTCTTGTGTTTCTTGCCTAGAGAAGTTCCTTTAGCATTTGTTGTAAAGCTGGTTTGGTGGTGCTGAACTCTCTCAGCATTTGCTTGTCTGTAAAGGTTTTGATTTCTCCATCCAATCTGAATGATATCCTTGCTGGGTAAAGTCATCTTGGTCGCAGGTTTTTCTCCTTCAACACTTTCAGTATGTCCTGCCACTCCCTTCTGGCTTGCAGAGTTTCTGCTGAGAGATCAGCTGTTAACCTTATGGGGATTCCCTTGTGTGTTATTAGTTGTTTTTCCCTTGCTGCTTTTAATATGCTTTCTTTGTATTTAATTTTTGACAGTTTGATTAATATGTGTCTTGGTGTATTTCTCCTTGGATTTATCCTGTATGGAACTCTCTGTGCTTCCTGGACTTGATTAACTATTTCCTTTCCCATATTAGGGAAGTTTTCAACTATAATCTCTTCAAATATTTTCTCAGTCCCTTTCTTTTTCTCTTCTTCTTCTGGAACCCCTATAATTCGAATGTTGGTGCGTTTAATGTTGTCCCAGAGGTCTCTGAGACTGTCCTCAGTTCTTTTCATTCTTTATTCTGCTCTGCAGTAGTTATTTCCACTATTTTATCTTCCAGGTCACTTATCCGTTCTTCTGCCTCAGTTATTCTGCTATTGATCCCATCTAGAGTATTTTTCATTTCATTTATTGTGTTGTTCATCATTGTTTGTTTCATCTTTAGTTCTTCTAGGTCCTTGTTAAATGTTTCTTGCATTTTGTCTATTTCCAAGATTTTGGATCATCTTTACTATCATTATTCTGAATTCTTTTTCAGGTAGCCTGCCTATTTCCTCTTCATTTGTTAGGTCTGGTGCATTTTTATCTTGCTCCTTCATCTGCTGTGTGTTTTTCTGTCTTCTCATTTTGCTTCTCATTTGGGGTCTCCTTTTTGCAGGCTGCAGGTTCGTAGTTCCCGTTGTTTTTGCTGTCTGTCCCCAGTGGCTAAGGTTGGTTCAGTGGGTTGTGTAGGCTTCCTGGTGGAGGGCACTAGTGCCTGTGTTCTGGTGGATGAGGCTGGATCTTGTCTTTCTGGTGGGCAGGTCCACGTCTGGTGGTGTGTTTTGGGGTGTCTGGGAATTATTATGATTTTAGGCAGCCTCTCTGCTAATGGGTGGGGTTGTGTTCCTGTCTTGCTAGTTGTTTGGCATATGTTGTCCAGCACTGTAGCTTGCTGGTCGTTGAGTGAAGCTGGGTGCTGGTGTTGAGATGGAGATCTCTGGGAGATTTTCGCCGTTTGATATTATGTGGAGCTGGGAGGTCTCTTGTTGACCAGTGTCCTGAAGTTGGCTCTCCCACCTCAGAGGCACAGCACTGACTCCTGGCTGCAGCACCAAGAGCCTTTCATCCACACGGCTCCTCAATTTGGGATGATTCGTTGTCTATTCATGTATTCCACAGATGCAGGTTACATCAAGTTGATTGTGGAGATTTAATCCGCTGCTTCTGAGGCTGCTGGGAGAGATTTCCCTTTCTCTTTGTTCTCACAGCTCCCGGGGCTCAGTTTTGGTCTTGGCCCCGCCTCTGCGTGTAGGTCGCTGGAGGGCGTCTGTTCTTCGCTCAGACAGGGCGGGGTTAAAGGAGCCGCTGATACGGGGGCTCTGGCTCACTCAGGCCGTGGAGAGGGAGGGGCACGGAGGGCGGGGCGGGCCTGCGGCGGCAGAGGCCGGCGTGACGTTGCACGAGCCTGAGGCGCGCCGTGCGTTTTCCCGGGGAAGTTGTTCCTGGATCCCGGGACCCTGGCAGTGGCGGGCTGCACAGGCTCCCAGGAGGGGAGGTGTAGAGAGTGACCTGTGCTTGCTTCTTGGTGGCGGCAGCAGCGGCCTTAGCGTCTCCTGCCCGTCTCTGGGGTTTGCGCTGTTAGCCGCGGCTCGCGACCGTCTCTGGAGCTCCTTTAAGCGGGTCTTAATCCCCTCTCCTCGCGCACCAGGAAACAGAGAGGAAAGAAAAAACAGCGAGGAAAGAAAAAGTCTCTTGCCTCTTCGACAGCTCCAGGCTTTTCCCGGACTCCCTCCCGGCTAGCCGCGGCGCACTAACCCCCTGCAGGCTGTGTTCACGCCGCCAACCCCAGGCCTCTGCCTTTGCTCCGACCGAAGCCCGAGCCTCAGCTTCCAGCCCCGCCCGCCCCGGCGGGTGAGCAGACAAGCCTCTCGGACTGGTGAGTGCCAGTCGGCCCTGAGCCTCTGTGTGGGAATCTCTCCCCTTTGTCCTCCGCACCCCTGTTGCTGTGCTCTTCCCCGCGGCCCCGAAGCTTCCCCCTCCGCCATCCGCCATCTCTGCTCGCGAAGGGGCTTCTGGTGTGTGGAAACTTTTCCTCCCTCACGGCTCCCTCCCAGAGGTGCAGGTCCCGTCCCTATCCTTTTGTCTCTGTTTTTTCTTTTTTCTTTTGCCCTACCCAGGTACGTGGGGAGTTTCTTGCCTTTTGGGAGGTCTGAGGTCTTCTGCCAGCCTTCAGTAGGTGTTCTGTAGGAGTTGTTCCACGTGTAGATGTATTTCTGGTGTATCTGTGGGGAGGAAGGTGATCTCCGCGTCTTACTCTTCTGCCATCTTCCCCTGCGGCTACATATTTAATCTTTAAAGAATTAATTTTATCCCTTATTTCTAAGTAAGATACAAGAGTGGCATCTGTGTTACAGTATTAACTCAATCCACCATATGTCAGAACTTGAATCCAGCAATCTCATTTCTTCATCCCAGGAAACTTGTACATCATTATATTTTTATCCACACATCTAATAATGGGACACTTGAGCTTAACAACATTAGGTAATATATCCATGGTCACACAGCTATTAAACAACGAATAAAAAATCTGTGTTCTTTCCATTTTACTGTGTTGCAACTCTGACATATTGCAAGGCAAGGAATCATGTTATAAGGATTTCTGAATAAACATAATATGTAGGTAGGATTATATTCACCAGGAGTCTCTAGATTGCCTATGATAGAAATAGCTCAAACTGTTTAATGGAAAAAATGGCTTATGTATCTGAAAGATCCATTATGGAGTGGCCGCCTCTGTTCTTCTAGCCAGTCCTGATTTTCTCTGCAGTGGCTTTGCTCTTGGGCAAGCTGGTCTAACATAGTAGAGAGATGGCCATAAACTGATTTCAGTCTGCATCTACAGTTGAATAGCTGGAAAGTGTCTCTTTCTCCACACTTCCAGCAAATTCCAAGGGATGTCATTCGTAAGACCAACTTTGGCCAATGGGCACTTTGATGGGTGATAGTGGCGAGGGTAGCTTGTTCCATGGATTAATTCTGAAACCCAGACCAGTGGAGGATCCAACCTTATAACAGTTTTTGGTTTTCAAGTTTACATTGATTAACAGCATTCATCTGGCAGACGAATGAGGACGTGGGAGAAAAGAGGATCAGCCAGAAGGGTGTTGAGTGGGGTCAGGCCAAGACGAGATATAAATTGCTCCCACTATTGGCCAGACCTCGAGGACAAGCTCCTCCCTGCAATGGAAGCTATGTCCCAGAAACACCTCTGTAGCATGGAACAGAAACAAAATTTTTTGTCAGAGAGGTACTGATCTTTGTCACAATAAAACTCGTTGACTGCATTCATAATCTCCATAATCTCAGCACACTTTGTTCCAAGTAAGATTGAGATATGAGAAACTCTGGAGCAGATTCTAGTTCCTGCTTCTCTTTTTTGGTTTCTTTTTTGCTTTTGTTTTTTCTTTTTTGGTTTTTATTCTCAGAATGAAAATTTGGGTAATATTTTTGGATGTGGAGGAAACTGGGAGTCTCAGAAAATGTCAGGAAGAACTGGGCACAGCCAGGGCCCCTCTGAAGAATTTAAAGACTGTCTTAGGGTTGCTACAGTAGCCAATACCTTTCTGGAATGCTTTAAAGTGGCTGGTAATGGTTTCCTGGACCAGACACTTCTTTTCATCTATCTATCATTGACATATCTTTCTACTTTTTGGAAGATATCAGAAGATAAGGGAAAGGAAGGGAAAGAAATAGAAATAGCTTTTATTGAGCTTCTACAACGTGTGCAGTCCCATAGTAGTTACAATGCATAGATTACCTCATTCAGTTGCTTCAATAACCCCATGGAGGTACATATAAAATAAAATAAAAACTGCAACAATGAGTTAACATTTAAAGAGTTCTTACCATGTACCAGCGTTTTACATGGATGTTCTCCTTTAATCTCCTTGATAACCCAATGAATTTGGATGTACAAGAGGTTAAAAGACGTGTTCAAGATCATTCATGTGGTCAAGAGTAGAGAGCAGGGACTTCCCTGGTGGTCCAGTGGTTAGGACTCCAGGCTTCCATTACAGGGGGCACGGGTTCAATCCCTGGTTGGGGAACTAAGATCCCTCGTGCCACGTGGCACGGCCAAAAAAAAAAAGAGTAGAGAACAGGCAAGAATGGAGGCAGGTCTTTAAGAGAGTTAAAAACCAGATTTGGGATTCAGCCAATTCCTACCCTCTCCAAGCAGGCTGGCACCTTTGGTCTTCCGTAACCTCTTTTTGTTACTTGCACGCCCCCAAGTGGAGGAAAACCGAAGGTCACATGGCACTTGAGTGGAATTAGCTGCAACAAAAAGGAATAAATAGCAAGGAGGCACGAACAATATAGGGCAGTGTGCTGGCAGGGAGGGTCCCTGAGAGCCGAGCAGGGAGGGAGAAGCCGCCAACTGTGAGATGCAAGGACAAAGCACTTTTACTCGGGGTGCGTTGTGCCATGTGGTGTAGGAGCTCTCAGGTGACATTTGTCTTTGTCTGACTATTATTCCACAGTGTCTGTTTCAACTTGTTGGTGCCCTGGTACCAGGGTGATAAATCCATGCAGACAGCTCACTAGGCAGGTAGTTTCTGTGTATTTGAAGGAAAAAACATGCATCCTTACGCGATGTGACACACTCACTCTCTAGCTTGGTTTCAGGGCCAAATGTATATGTACATATACAGATACAGGTGTGTGTATACATATGCACACACACAGTGTGCGTACATATATGTGTACACGCGTGCATAAGCCTGTATGTTTACAAGTGTACATAGGTACATGTGTGTGAATATTCATAAGTGCATGCACGCATATATATGTGCATGTGTATGCATATATGTGTACACACACACACACACACACACACACACACATCTTGCATCTCTCAGTTACTCCACTGGGAAAAAAATGCTTTCTTATTCTTAGTAATAACATTCTTTCTGAGGATTGAGAGGTTTGGGTAGTTACTCTTGGCTCAATCATTTTTCCCATCACTCCCGACTTTTAAAAAAATATAAATTTATTTATTTATCTTTTTATTTTGGCTGCGTTGGGTCTCCGTTGCTGCGCATGGGCTTTCTGTAGTTGCCGCGAGTGGGGACTACTCTTCGTTGCGGTGTCTTCTCTTGTTGCGGAGCACAGGCTCTAGGCGCGGGGGCTTCAGTAGTTGTGGCTCACGGGCTGTAGAGCGCAGGCTCAGTAGTTGTGGCTCACGGGCTTTGTTGCTCCACCACATGTGGGATCTTCCCGGACCAGGGCTCGAACCCGGACCAGGGCTCCCCTGCATTGGCAGGCGGATTCTTAACCACTGTGCCACCAGGGAAGTCCCCACTCTCTACTTTTTGATCTAAAAGAGAAAAATACCAGGTGATAGGCTCTTTCAGTCCTTGAGGGAGACAACAGTAATCGTACATTCCTCCAGGCTCTCTGCTCTAATAGTGTTGCCCTTGTAAGTATTAACATATCGTATTAATCAGGGTTCTTCAGAGAGACAGAACCAATAGGAGACAGATAGGTAGATGATAGATAGATAGATAGATAGATGATTGATAGATAGATATAGATAGTTTTAAGAGGAGATTTGTTATAGGAACTGGCTCACGGGGTTTTGGAGGTCAAGAAGTCCCACCATCTGCCATCTGCATGCTGGAGAAGGTGGAAACGTGGTGGTACAATTCAGTTCGAGTCTGAAAGCCAAGAATTGGGGCTAGTGGTTTAAGTGCCACTCTGAGTCAGTAAACCCAAGAACCAGGAGTACCGATGTTGATGCCTGAGGGCAGGAGAAGATGGATGGCTCACCTCAAGCACAGAGAGAGAATGGTTTGCCCTTCCTCTGCCTTTTTGTTCTGTTTGCCCCCTCAAAGGATTGAATGATGCCCACCCACACAGGGGAGGATCTTCTGCTTTACTCAGTTCACCAATTCAAATGCTAATCTTTTCTGGAAACACCCTCACACACAAACCCAGAAATAATGCCTTACCAGGTACCTGGGCATCACTTAACCCAGTCAAGTAGACACAATAAAAATAACCATCACACATATGCAGTCCTGGTCTGAGGGCAAACCCAACTGGCCAGGGAGAAAATGAAATTTTGTTGAGTCCTTACTGCGTGCCACACGCCAGTCCTTTTAGCTCCCTAATCTTAATAGATCCTGCCAATAACTTTGAGAGGGTGATAGAATTCTTCCCATTTATATATTTGGGGAATGAGGCTCTGTCTGACAACTTAAGTAACATGTTTTACATCCTACATCCAGTATATGATGGAGCTAGGATTGAACCCAGCTCTCACTCTCCCAAAGGCTAGGACATTTCCGTTGAGTCTGTGGGTTTCAAACTTTGGTTAACTTCAAAATCACCCACGCAGCCCTCTGAAAATGAAAACCTCTGAGTCCTGCCTTAACCCTGCTGAATCTTACTCTTTTCATAAGGCTCCTTGTCCTTTTCAGAAAAAACAAACAAACGAACAAAACAAATACAGGTCATTAAAAACTCCAGTACCTTAGGAAGGTCAACTTATATATTCTTGAAGGTTCCTTGCAGTCTTCAAGTTTTGTATGACTTATCTATTGCTGTACAACAAATTGCCCCCAGACTTATCAGCTTCGAACAACAAGCATGTATGATCTCACGTGTAATGTGGGTCAAGGCATAACTTCACTGAGTGCCTCTGGCTCAAAGCCTTTCATGAGGTTTCAGTCAAGCTGTCAAGCAATGTGGTCTCCTGTGAAGTCCTGATTTAGAGAAGAGCATTCACTTCCAAGCTCACATACGTGGCTGTTTGCAGACCTTGATCTCTTACCCTGTGGGCCTCTTCACGGGACGCCCACATAGCATGACAGAGGAAGAGATTTCAAAGAGTGAAAGTGCCTAAGCTAGAAGCCACTATCTTTAAAACCTAATAAGGTGCAGCATCCTGTTGGTTCAGCTTTGTTGCATTTGTTAGAAATGGGTCAACAATTCCAGCTCATAGCTAGAGGGAGGGTATTATACAAGGTCATGAGCATAGGGATGATGGAGGGTCACCTTGGAGGCTGCCCATCACAACACGTCTCAGTCTTCCTTGGGTGGGGCAGGTGAAGGAAGGATGGAGGCGGGGAGTGGTTTGAACTCCTCTGGAGATTGCCGTGTGACCAATAAACATTTGGATGAAAATAATGTCTGATCCAAATTGTTTTATCTTTGCAAAAGCAGATTTGTAACAGAATTAGATTTGATAGTCTCTGCTTAAAAAATTTAAATAATAATGAAATATTGATTATTAACTATCTACATGCTATATTCTGAACTCTTCAGAGAAACAGTAAAGATGTGGTTATGATTACTCTTATGGCCTGCTCTTTCATCATTGCCCCTTTTTTTGCTGGTTGGTAGAATACCGAAAAGCATCAGACTTGGGGGTAGAAAGCTTCCAGCTTTGACTCTGCCATTTTTGCCTCATTTTCCTAAGCCTCAGCTTCCTCACATGTAAAAGGAGAATCAAATCCCTTGTTTTACCCACCTCACAGGATTGTAAAGAGGATAATAATATAAAATAAACTATCCAATCAACTAATCTATGACAAAGGAAGCCAGGATATACAATGGAGAAAAGACAGTGTCTTCAATAAGTGGTGCTGGGAAAACTGGACAGCTACATGTAAAAGAATGAAATTAGAACACTCCCTAACACCATACACAAAAATAAACTCAAAATGGATTAAAGACCTAAATGTAAGACCAGACACTATAACACTCTTAGAGGAAAACATAAGAAGAACACTCTTTGACATAAATCACAGCAAGATCTTTTTTTTTTTAACATCTTTATTGGAGTATAATTGCTTTACAGTGGTGTGTTAGTTTCTGCTTTATAACAAAGTGAATCAGCTATACATATACATATATCCCCATATCTCCTCCCTCTTGCATCTCCCTCCCACCCTCCCTATCTCACCCCTCTAGGTGGTCACAAAGCACAGAGCTGATCTCCCTGTGCTATGTGGCTGCTTCCCACTAGCTATCTATTTTACATTTGGTAGTGTATATATGTCCATGCCACTCTCTCAGGAGAGGGTGTGGAGAAAACGGAACCCTCTTGCACTGTTGGTGGGAATGTAAATTGATACAGCCACTATGAAGAACAGTACTGAGGTTCCTTAAAAAACTAAAAATAGAACTACCATATGACCCAGCAATCCCACTACTGGGCATCTACCCAGAGAAAACCATAATTTAAAAAAGACACATGCACCCTAATGTTCATTACAGCACTATTTACAATAGCCAGGTCATGGAAGCAACCTAAATGTCCATCAACAGACGAATGGATAAAGAAGATGTGGCACATATATACAATGGAATATTACTCAGCCATAAAAAGGAACAAAATTGGGTCATTTGTAGAGACGTGGATGGACCTAGAGATTGTCGTACAGAGTGAAGGAAGTCAGAAAGAGAAAAACAAATATCGTATATTAACGCATATATGTGGAACCTAGAAAAGTGGTACAGATGAACCAGTTTGCAAGGCAGAAATAGAGACACAGATGTAGAGAACAAACGTATGGACACCAAGCGGGGAGAGCGGCAGTGGGGGGGCTGGTGGTGGGATGAACTGGGAGATTGGGATTGACATGTATACACTGATGTGTATAAAATGGATGACTAATAAGAACCTGCTGTATAAAAATAAAATAAAATTATAAATAAATCTGAAAGCGTTTTGTGAAGAATTTATCATAGTAGAGAGAGTGGCGTGTAGTATGTAGTGGTTGTGGTAACAGAATCAAATGTAATGTCTCTTCTGGCAAAAGTATCCCTCAGATGTGTATACATCTCTCCATCCAGGAGTCTTGTGCTGGTTCCATTACCTAGAGGTTTCTTTTCTTTGTTTCGCTTCCTATTGTTACAGACTGGTTGAAAAAGGATCACCCAGTCACATCCTACTCCTTGGATTAGAATTCATCTTTGAACAGCTTTACTTTGTTTAGAAGTAGCATGCTACTTTGTTCCGGCAGGCTTACATCCTGGTGTCCTGTGTTACGTCTCTACCTGATTGTGCACATCCACGGTGCAGGGGCTGTCTCTCACTCATTTTGGTATGTCCGTAATCCCTTATAAAATTAAATATACTCTACTTCATTTCAGTAAGCTTTGGGAGTAGATAATAAAAACTGAAACCTGAGAGAGGTTAAAGGAGTCATATTAATTTCTGAATTTACCAGCATCTAACAAAGGTATGCACACAGGAGGCACACAGCCTTTTTGTTGCTATTGTCTTGTGCAGACACAGTGATGGTCAAGATGGTTTCTGTTTGGGGGAAACCCATGTTGTCCTCTCTTCTTCACCATGCCTAGCGACTTCTTCTTTTTTTTTTTTTTAAAGATTTTTATTTTATATTGGAGTAGAGTTGATTAACAATATTGTGTTAGTTTCAGGTGTACTGCAAAGTGATTCAGTTATACATATACATGTATCTATTCTTTTTCGGATTCTTTTCCCATTTAGGTTATTACAGAATATTGAGCAGAGTTCCCTGCGTTATACAGTAGGTCCTTGTTGGTTACCTATTTTTTTAAGTTTTTAAAAAATTAATTAATTAATTAATTAATTTTGGCTGTCTTGGGTCTTCGTTGCTTCGTTGCAGGCTTTCTCTAGTTGTGGCGAGCGGGGGCTACTCTTCGTTGCGGTGCACGGGCTTCTCATTGCAGTGGCTTCTCTTGTTGCAGAGCACGGGCTCTAGGCGTGGACTTCAGTAGGTGCGGCACGTGGGCTCAGTGGTTGTGGCTCACGGGCTCTAGAGCGCAGGCTCGGTAGTTGTGGCACACAGGCTTAGCTGCTCCGCGGCATGTGGGATCTTCCTGGACCGGGGCTTGAACTCGTGTCCCCTGCAGGCAGATTCTTAACCACTGCACCACCAGGGAAGTCCCTGGTTATCTTTTTTAAATATAGCAGTGTATATATATGTTATTCCCAAACTCCCAATCTATCCCTGTCCCCACTTCACCCCCTTTCCCCTTTGGTAACCATAAGTTTGTTTTCTAAGTCTGTGAGTCTGTTTCTGTTTTGTAAATAAGTGTATTTATTCCATTTTGTTTTTAAGATTCTGCATATAAGCTATATCATATGATATGTGTTTCTCTGTCTGACTTACTTCACTTAGTATGATCATCTCCAGGTGCACCCATGTTGCTGCAAATGGCGTTATTTCATTCTTTTTAATGGCTGAGTAATATTCCATTGTATATATATGTACCACATCTTCTGTACCCATTCATCTGTCGATGGATACTTAGGTTGCTCCCATGTCCTGGCTATTGTAAACAGCAGTGCAGCGAACACTGGTGTGGCCTAGCATCTTCCTGTTACCTGATGCCCCAACCTCCATGGACTGATCCTGGCAAGTACCTGGCAGTATGTCTAGATGTGCATCCACACACAAGCTTCTGTTTTCCTTGTACTCCAGGGCAGACAACTGAACTTGCTTCTTCATGTCAGGCTTTATTTAGATTGGTTAACATGACTTTGGATGCTTTCATGGACTTTGCCTCTGGAAATGCAGCCTCTGTTAATTCTCCTTTGATTGTGCATCTCCCAAGCTGCAGTTTGAGGCACCATCTTGCCTCCACCACCTGATTTCTCCACCACGTCAGGTCCTAGTCCAGCAGGAGATTCAACTACATGCGTGGTACAGATTTTATAGAGGTACTTCTTACTAATTTGTTCTCTTTCCTCTCAACCCAGCCCTAGGAGTGGATGAAACTATTAGACTGTGAATGTTTTGAATTAACTTACTTAATTATGAAGAGTCCCTTAAACTTTCCCTTTAAATCTAATTCAGGCTTCTCTTTCCAGACTGATTCAATTAAGATTCATTTTAACTGTGGAACCCTGTCTTCCTAATTGTTCTTTTTAAGTCCTTTAAAAGACATGTATCAAATTCCCAAGTGCTGTCTGCCTTCTCAGTTTACCTCCAATTCCTTACTTAATGAAGCTGAAAAGAGTGGGTGATTACATTGTTCCTCTATTTTTATTGGACCTGCCCAGGAGAATTTGTCCCATTCTGCTGAAATACTACTAACTTGAAATTTTCACAAAGACTTAAGAAACAGTCTGCATATGTATAGGATGTGGGAGAGTTATGCCCAATGATTTTTTTAATTAAAAATATATTAATGGAAAAGAATGTAAAAAGACTGTATATATGTGTATAACTGAGTCACTTTGCTGTACAGCAGAAATTAGCACAACATTGTAAATCAACTATACTTCAATTAAAAAAAAAAACCACCATGCCACAGTTAAAAGAAAAACAACAAATAAAAAATTCCAGAGCAAATGTTTTAGCTCCTAATGCAAAAACAAACAAAACAAAATAAAACAAAATATATTAAGTGCCCATTATATGCCAAACACTCCTCAACATGCTTTTATTTCAATGGTGAAAAAGACAGCTGTGGTACTTGCCTTTGGTCCTCACTTCAGTCCAGTGAGAAAGATGCTGGGGCAGGTGGTGGTCCTATGATGTGATACACGCCCAGAAGATTGTGTTGTCAAAGAGACGTGACACTTTTTTCTGCTTAGGGAAGAGGTATCACGAAAGGCTTCCTGGAGGAGGTGACACTTACGCTCTTCCGGAAAGATGAATACGAATATAAAATATCCAGAAGGATTAATTGGACATCATTCAGTTGCTAGGTAGAGATACCAAAAAGAATAAGTTTAAGCACAAAGAAAGAAATTATTGACTGCCACAAGTGAGGGGTTCAAGGGACTGCCCAGGTATGGGTGGAATCCCGGTCTAGACAATGTCTACAATTCTCTTGTTCTTACACATATATTTTATTTTCTTGTTTGTTTCTCTAGAATTTTTCTCCCGTTTAGGCAAGTGGAATACGCTAAGCTGATCCAGGCTTGCATGGTCCTTGTACAAATGGGTACTCTGCCAGGGTCCACGTCAGTTCCCCAGAAAAGGACACTGCATGGTCCTATTTGGGCCACATTCCTATTCTCTTACTCACTCATGTGTTTAGTCATCCACTGTAGTTAATTAGAAGCACTGTTCTCGAGTTTATCTCTGGACACTGAAATTTGTGCACCCAGGTCAGCCTGAATCACGAGACTCCCATGAGGTTGGGGAGACCAGCTATATTATTAGCATTCCCACCATGCTGGAGAGAGGAATCCCTTTAAAAATATTTCTGGACAAATTAAAAATGGTGCTATATGTGTTACACCATGCAAAGATAAGGGGGGTCGTCCTGTATGAAGTCCTAGAGTTAGAGCCATCGGGGTCCATTAGGGTAATGCCTGCACACTTCCAGATGCACAGGAATCGCCCGTGGATACTGATTCAAGGTGGATTTGGATTCAGTAGATCTGGGGAGGAGCCTGAGACTCTGCAGCTCCCTGCTGAGCTGATACAGCTGGTCCGTGGACTATGCTTTGAGCAGCAAGGCATCAGTAATCCAAGTCATTTAATATGGTTGGAGTTTAGGTGACAAGAAAGGGTCAAGTGGTAAAGGAGACGAGAGCGCTGAGAACCCCAGAAGGCCTGGACCCTCAAGTCCCTTGTTCAGTTATTCTCCATTTGCCTGATAGCTCCATTTCTCGCCTTACTTGGTGCCCTGGGAGGCTGCCCTGGTGGACTACATCATCTGTGCAGCGTTTGTAGTTGCTAGTTGCTGGTGGGAGGCACCAGCAGGTGATTAGAGTAAAAGTGGCCACAGTATTTGCTCTCACTGTTCTGTCCTTGTCGGACCAGAGCCTGGGTAGCAGCTGGTGCTTCTACCTATGGCCACAGCTCCCAGGCAGAGATGGTTCCCCTGCAGCTCCCATCAGGTTCTGGAACACTGCGCCCTCGCCCTGACCCTGGATCCAGGGGTGGTGGCTGGTTCCAGCTGTGGTTGGTTCCTGGGTGAACATCCCCCCTTGATGTTGTCTGAGCCCTGCTGGAGTGTGCCATCTGTCTCTGCTGGGACTCTCTGATGCACCTCTCATTCCATGTCTGTAAAATGGGCTAATAATGGCTATGCTGCCTGGTTCTTGTGAGATTTATAGAAAACAGTTTATCGAATGTGCCCGCCGTGGTGCCTGGATGTGTGGACTCTTCACAATTGAACACTAGAAAGGCTCATTGCTTCTCAGTGTTCACACACTCCTTCTTAGACAGTGTCATTCACCCTTCTCCTGAGAATGTGCTGTTGGGACCCTTAGACTCTGGCCCCCAGGCCACAGCTGGTCAGGCCAGAGGTAAGTCAGTAGCCCAAGCTAGGCCAATTGGCCTCTGCCTGCAGGGAATCTGGAGTCCAGGTCTCGGAGCCTTGTAGGACTCTGTCGTGTTCTTCATCTGGAAGACCATGTAAAGCTATGGATGTGAGGCCTCGCTTGTTTTCAGAGCAGGTAAGGAAGTGGGGAAGAATGAGGAGGAGAGATTAAAAGGTGAGGGGGGAGAGAGGGGGAGAGAGGGAGAGGCACCTTGGTGTCTGATTGATTTATATTTTGTTTGTTTTTGCGGTACGCGGGCCTCTCACTGTTGTGGCCTCTCCCGTCGCGGAGCACAGGCTCCGGACGTGTAGGCTCAGCGGCCATGGTTCACGGGCCCAGCCGCTCCGCGGCATGTGGGATCTTCCCGGACCAGGGCACGAACCTGCGTCCCCTGCACCAGCAGGCGGACTCTCAACCACTGCGCCACCAGGGAAGCCCGGCGTCTGATTGATTTCTTATTCCTATTTCTAATGCCTCCTGAGGTCCCGCTTCCTTTGCAGGACGTGAGACTTTCCCAGCACCCTCAAGGCTTTGTGAGTGACCGTCTACACAGACAAGTGGGTGATGTGGTCATTTTCCCTTGAACCCCGTGGCAAAGGAGTAGCCCCCTGAACAGAACCTCTGTTGGGTTAGGAAGGAATAAGGGGTAGCTGGCAAAGCAGAAACCAAGGCTAATTAGAGTGAGGCAAGCACGTCATTCAGTGTAATTCGAGCGCTGGAGAAACAATCACTTCCCTGGGGTTTTTCCTGGGATGTTTACTGGCCCCCTCCCGAGCAGAATGGAAAAAACTACAAGAGCAAGTTCTCTGACTCAAAGGGCCAACTTGTCATTTCTCAGCATTCCTGTGATTTTGTGTTCAGCCAGCTCCAGTTCAAAGTGAATCTGCCTTTGGGCACAAAAACTCAGCTCCAGGTTTGTGAGTGTGAAGTGTAGCTGCTCATCCAGCCCTGACTGTCCGTCACCCCTGATGTCAGTGTTCTGACAGCATGTCTGGAGCCCCAGCCTGCTTGCTGGCGAAGCCTCTCAGCTTCTCCAGCATCACCGAGGACTCTCAGGGCGGGAAGAGGGCTCGCATCCTGCCTTCCGATTGTTCTCTCGCGATCTTTGTTTTTCTTGGCTTTGCCATCACTCTGCTTCCCCTATGGCCTTCAGAAACTGCTGTGCACTCTCTGTCTTGCTTTTCTTCCAAATGGAGAATATTCACATGACTTACACTTTCCAGAATTACTAACATGAAGCCACTGGATGCAACAACCTTTCCCTGAGTGCTGAGGATGTTGGAGGATGATTATGGCTCAGAGTAGAACAGGTGAGACATTGCAATAGGCTGGGCCAGGACGCATACGCCCCCGTGAGCTCTCATTGGCTGTCTTTCTCCATATGACCTGGCTGATCTTCCTGCTATTGGTGCCAGCCTTTTACCCTTTACCCTTTACCTTCAGCCCTTACTGGGCCTGTACTCCTCTTGTTCAGCTGCCCTGGGGATCTTCAAAATCCTCTGTTTGGAGAACTGACAGAGACCCGATTAATTTGTGATGCAGAAAAATCCCCTCCTTAGGTATATACCTCAAATCAGCTTCCGGCTCTCACTTTGTACTTTGAAAGGTACCTGTTCGTGAGCTTTCCTAAACAAAGAACAATTGTCTTCCTAAGAGAATTCTTCTGTCCTCCTAAAGCCAAGCGTCTAAGCTACAGCAGCTTTAAAAATCCAACACATCCAGGGCGCACAGACACGCACAGGCCCAGGACGTCCCGCTTTTTGCTGCCTGTAGTATGAGTGGCTTCCAGTCACTTCCCTTCCAGCTTTAGTTTCTCATGAATTGATGAATGAAAAGCAAAGGTGCTGTCAACAACCAGTAACTGTGCTCCGTCCACCAACAGAATGGAGTAGTGTGTCAGTCAGGCGGTGATCTTATGCCCCGACTAGGACATACCACCACCTAGGCCCCCATATTTTAAGGGAAATTGAACAAGATTTAGTGGGTGGATTCTTCCAGAGGAAGGAAGAAATGCCCTCACATTCCTGGGCTTAGCTTGCTTGCTTGTTTTGTTGTCAGGCCCTCAGTTTCCCCAGGTTTTTACATCAAGACATATATTCATGTCTTTACTGTGAGCCAGTTATGAACCAATCAACTAGACAGAATCAGGTGAGCAACGTACGCACAACTCTAGCCTCACCATCCTGGAGGGCCAGGGAACGGGTCGTGAAGTGACCTGAGGACCTTTATCTGCGATTCCAGGGCTTGCCTTCAGACGGAGATGGTTCTCTGCTTGCTGTGACACTCTCTGTTTCCCCCTCCCTAGGACTAGAACTCTGCCTCACTTTCCCTCTAGCTCCTCACTAAGACTGACCGTTCTCTCTGACCGGTAGAATGGAGCCCAGAGACCACGCCTAGTGCTTTCCAGATTCTACTCTCAGGACTCCTCCAATCTCTATGCTGCTTCCCCTTCTCAGACACACACACCGAGGACCATATGAAAGGGAATGTGTCTCCTCTCCATATTTACTCTCTTAGTGTGATAAGTTGGCTTTGACCCATTCCTTATACTGGTTCCAGCTCTCCCCCCCACATCTTCATTCTCTTACTTTTTACCCTCAGTGCACTTTGGTTTGGGTCATGAGTGCTGCTACATATTCTGGTTACAGCTTTGACTATTTTCCACCCTAATTTGGGTTCTCCCTTTGCCAGTGTCTCCTGAACCTACAGAAGTTTGATTAGTCCCCAGCATCCACTTACCTTGGTGTTATTTTCCTTCCAACGTGGTTTTCTCCATCTGTAGGGTCAGAGCTGGACATCTGTTTCCTGAGCTATCCAGATGTACCAAACTATCCAAAGAGTCCTTGGCCCCAAATGGAGAGATTATTAGAACAGCATGTCAGGTTTCCTTCTGTCACTGCCCTTCTAGGTCCGCCAAAGCGTCTCTTTCTTGTTTTATTTTTGTTTTTTGTTTTTAATTTTTTGGCCGCACTGCACGGCATGTGGGATCTTAGTTCTCCGACCAGGGCTTGAACCCAGGTCCCCTGCATTGGGAGAGCAGAGTCTTAACCACTGGACTGACAGGGAAGTCCCTCTTTCTTGGTTTTAACCTCTGCTGGAATCATGCCTTTCATTGAATTCTACACTAATGTCACATCGTAAGTGTGGCTGTGGTTAATGGGGATTATGACATTTATTGCAACTCAAACATATACCTGACTTTATCCTCTGAGTACTTAGTAGGATTACACATCCCTTCTCCTTTGAAGTTAAACATGAGACTAATTTCAGCCAACAAAATGAAGCAAAAGTGAAGAGCTTTGCTTCATGGAAGGAAGTCTAAGACCTTGGGTACAATTTGCATTGTGCTAGTCCTCTGTGATGACAACGTAAGCCCATGTGGGAGGAGAGCCTCTTATGGCCTATATGCCTGGCCGACTGTGGTTTGGGTCATGTAGCCTAAGAGAGAAATAACTCCCCTTTTTTTTAAAGTACCGTAATGTGAGATTGCTTGTTGCTGCAGTATAACCTTGCCTTATCCTGACTAATACAGTGATTGCATCCTCTCTCCGGGCTCTAGTTTATTCATTTGTAAAAGGATGTAGTTGGACAAATTATCACTTAAGTTTCTTTCATCTCCGACATTCGAGGACTCTACATCTTATCTGACAGTATCCAGGCAAGAGCGGTGGCCCGTTAGTTGTTCCTCTTGGAATGTTTCCATGAAGCTCATGAATGATTAAGATATGTGTCTGGATAACACCCAGTGGCAATAGAAATGAGACAGCTGGCTAAACAATTGTAAACTCTAATCAGGGTGTGTACTCCAGATGCTCAAATATTATTCTCAAATGTCCAAATAAATGCCCATCACAATTTCGATGCTGAGATTTTTCTTTTTCTTAACATGATTTTTACTGGCTGTCAAACTAATTTGTGGAAAGCCCATAATGCAAGTGTCACATTGTTTTATTAGGGACATATGAGCATTGTGGGAAGTGTTTATGAAACCAAACGTGCAGGAGAGATAAATAATACACCAATAAAATACCAGAATCACAAGAGCAATTTTTTCAAGGGGAAGCACCTTATCATTGAAACAATTTTTTAATAATATTTACAAATATGGTTGACTATGTTTTCCTTGTGCTTAATATCAGTTATTATTATTTTTTAAAATTTATTTATTTATTTTTAGCTGTGTTGGGTCTTTGTTGCTGCGTGGGCTTTTCTGTAGTTGCGGCGAGCGGGGGCTACTCTTCCTTGCGGTGCGCAGGCTTCTCATTGCGGTGGCTTCTCTTGTTGCTGAGTATAGGCTCTAGGCGTGCGGGCTTCAGTAGTTGTGGCTCGCGGGCTCTAGAGTGCACGCTCAGTGGCTGTGGTGCACGGGCTTAGTTGCTCTGGGGCATGTGGGATCTGCCTGGACCAGGGCTTGAACCCGTGTCCCCTGCATTGGCAGGTGGATTCTTAACCACTGTGCCACTAGGGAAGCCCTATTATTATTTTTTGACTAAGGAAGAGTAACATAGAGAAAATCTATTTACAGACTTCCTTGATTTGATTATTTTACAGCAGATTCCATGCAGAAATTTTGGAATCAGAGTGACTGACTTAGAATTTTGATTTTGCCATTGTTCATAATGTGACTTAAGCTCTCTGAGTCTTACTTTCTTGATTTGTAAAATGAAGATGCTGTTAGTTATATTTCACAATAAATTGCAGATAAAATTAGAGTATGCATATATAGTCATTAGTGGAGCAATATTGATATCATCCTTGCTGTTATCATTGTGTTCATAGAAAAGACATACATACTGGCCTCTGATGACTTCACACGGCATTGATAACACACTTCAACATTATCAGAGTCTACTGACATCAAACAGCCACAAGGTAAGATTAACTGCCCTTAATGATGCACTCTGTCATTTTCAAGATGACTTCACCCACAGATTATCACAGGGGCTTTCTCATAAAACCCAGCTTAGTGAGTTAATCAACCTGCGGGAGGTATTAGAGGACAGAATGGATGTACATTTCAAAGGAGCTTTAGCCCTAAATCGTCCCAAATCACATGTCTGCACAATTTTCTTCTCCATCGCAGTTAACTTGTTGGTCACAATTTATTGAACAGCTTTTACCTACTTCGGTTCTGGAATAATCCTTGCCATCCATCTCTCGTCAGTTTAACAAATGCTTCCCTCTCTTCCTAAGGTTGTCCATGAAAGGGAAGGGACTTCATTTCACGTGTAAAGATTTAAGTGTTTGAATGGTGGTTATCTTCCAGAATTTAAAAGAAATCCCATTCTTTGAAAAAAGAATCAAGAAGTATCAATATGTATCATGGGTAAATTTTATCTGGCATCAAAATAGTATAATAATAGCTAATTGAGTTCTTCCTATTTGCCAAGCACTGCTATGTGCTTTACACAGAGAAATCATAATTGCCCTGTGAGTTTCTGTCTCGTGATATCCTTTTCATTTAAAGTTTATTTTTTATGAGGTGACACTGGTTACAGCGTAAGTTCCACGTGTACAACATCATTTTTCTACTTCTGTGTATGCTACAGCATGCTCACCACCAAAATTTTTGTTCCCATCAAAAGCACCATATGGTGAACCCCCTTTACCTGTTTCACCTTCTCCTTAACGCTTTCACTTCTGGTAACCACTACTCTGTTCTCTGCATCTATGTGTTTGCTTTTGTTTGGTTTGGTTTGTTCGCTTATTTAGTTTTGTTGTTGTTGCTTATATTCCACACATGAGAGAAGCAAAATTTCATCTTTCTTTATGGCTGAGTAGTGTTCCACTATATATAAATATATATTATCCTTTTATCCATTTATGGGCACTTAGGTTGTTCGCAAATCTTGGCTATTGTAAATAATGCTGCAATGAACTTAGAGGTGCATATATCTTTTTGAATTAGTGTTTTCATATCCTTTGGATAGATACACAGAAGTGGGATATCTGAATCCTATGGTAGTTCTATTCTTATTTTTTTTGAGGAATCTCCATAATGTTTTCCGTAGTCATCGCACCAATTTATATTCCCACCAACAGTTTGTAAGGGCTCCCTTTTCTCCACACCCTCACCAAGACTTGTCATTTTCTGCCTTTTTGATCATATCCATCCTAACAGGTGTGAGGTGATATCCCACTATGGTTTTTTTTCTTTTGCGGTACGCGGGCCTCTCACTGTTGTGGCCTCTCCCGTTGCATAGCACAGGCTCCGGACGCACAGGCTCAGCGGCCATGGCTCACGGGCCCAGCCGCTCTGCGGCATGTGGGATCCTCCCAGACCTGGGCCCCTGCATCGGCAGGTGGACTCTCAATCACTGCGCCACCAGGGAAGCCCCCCACTATGGTTTTGATTTGCATTTCCCTGATTATTAGTGATGTTGAACATCTTTGCGTGTGCCTGTTGGCCATCTGTATGTCTTCTTTGAAGACATGTCCATTCCGCTCCTCTGCCCACTTTTTATCTTCTTTTTAAAACTGTGGAAAGAGTTCAGTGGGTTTGGGCAACCCCCCTAAGATCTTTTAGCTGGTAAGTGAAGAGTTGATATTCAAAACCAGATTGGCTGACTCTGTAGTTTGCACTTTAATCCCTGTGTGCACTTCTGTCCCAAATGTAAGAGATGCTCCATGATGGAAGCAGAGGAAACAGCCAAATCCAGTCCAGGTGCCTGGGCTGCATCATCAGACTTGGACTATGTATAGTGAATCGTATATCAATACATAGTAAGATACACATTACATTATATATACTGAGATATACATATATCTCACTATGCTATAACTTTTTCATCTTAAGAAATGAATAGAAGTTACTGAATGATTGGTGCATCTCTGAACTCTTGAGTATAAGGTGACTCCTGGCTTTTTGAGAGGAAGCACACAATTTATAGGTAATTCATTAGCTGTAAGTTCTTTCTTGGTTGCCTACTTTCAAGTATTTTTCAAGTGTCTTTTCTTACTGCAGTATAAACTCATGAAGGCAAAAATTTTGGGTCTGTTTTATTTGCGTATTTGTCACTGTGCTAAAATAGTGCTCTGTATGCGTTCAGTAAATATTTGCTGACTAAATAAATACATTGTCTCGAGCTCTTCCTGTTTGTAGCATCTGCTAACTGTCCCGCTTAGTGGTTGCTGTCCTCTTGTGGTTTTTCATTTCTGACCATGAGCTCACTTTCAGTGGGTGTTAAGTCTGTTGGAGAATTATCTGGGCCCCCATTTGCGGAGCATTCATTTAGACAGATTTGTGTCTATATCTGCTTCAGAGAATTGGGAGAGTATGATTTCATTGATCCTAGAGCAGTTTTAAAATATTTATTTATTTAATATGCAGACCATATACTCTTACAGGGCGGGCCTGAGTTTTGCGTATCAGGCATGACTGTATGCTTTCTCCCTTCTTTCTTTGGCCAGCGGATAGAGTTTTTGTTCTGTTTCACATAAAGACTGGGCATTCGTACTTTTCTCTAACAGGTAGCTCTCATGTGCACAGGAACCCTGGCTGGTACTTCATGACCTTTTCTGATGCTAAAGATCTCTCCCCCAGGCATGGAATTGCAGATTTGGTCCTGATTCTCCCATAAATCCTTTAGGTTTGTCATCTCATTACCAATGTGTTTGCTCTTCATCCCTTTATTGGATTAACCTCACTTTATGTATGAAAAAATAATAAATTTTGGTTAGGTTTTATCCAGCATTCTATTTGTTTTAGCTTGGAGATAGAGAATTCTTATGTCAGCTCAGTCTGTTATATTGAATAGAAATCCTCAGCAGCACTGTGCATAATGAAAGTCTTGCTGGGGATAATAGTATTAAAATTGTCAGTTTTCTTATTAGTTCCCACCTCCATTCAACGCTGTTCTCATGATGGCTGGGGCTGTGTTCTATCCCTGGAGCACAGCACTGCACTCAGCATATTATAGGTCACAGCAAGTGCTGACAATTGGGTGAATCAGCATTCATGCATTCATTTTCTTTCATTCTTTACCCATTTTCTGATTCCCTACGCCTCCCTCCATTATGGCTTTAGTACCTGCTGCCCCTCCCCCCATCCCAGCAGACTCCGGGATATGACCCAAGGCCTTGAGTATTTTTATTCAACTTTTTCTGTTTTTCCCCCAAACTAATATTCAAGGTACCATCTACTCCTGCTGCACCATGAGTGTACCTCCCCACAACTTTGGTTCTTTTCTAGAATAACCTGTGGCTTGGAATGACCTCCAAGCAAACTGGATTCTGAATTAGAGCGGGGTGCAGAGAATACAGTGTCTAGGTTGTATGGGATATAAAGGGTGAATGGCAAAAGGTGAGTCCAGACAACAGTTAGGAACAGACAAACCATGCCTAGGATGGAAATTCTAAGGGTAAGGTATTATATGTATCTTGAGGGCACTGGGAATTTGGGGCTTATGCACAGAAGGAAACTAGAGTCTAGTTATTAGGACTGGGGTATAGAGTTAAAGCTAATGTGGCAGAAAATGAGTTGACAACAGAGGTAACTAGTGTGTGTGTGTACACGTGTGCATGTACACATCCTGCTTGAGGCAAGAAGTTAAAACACACACGTATACATATATAAATACATATATTTTTTCTTTTTTTTTTGGTGGTACGCAGGCCTCTCACGGTTGTGGCCTCTCCCGTTGCGGGGCACAGGCTCTGGACGCGCAGGCTCAGCGGCCATGGCTCGCGGGCCCAGCTGCTCCGCTGCATGTAGGATCTTCCCGGACCAGGGCACGAACCCATGTCCCCTGCATCGGCAGGCGGACTCTCAACCACTGCGCCACCAGGGAAGCCCTATTTTTTCTTTTAAGATCTTGAGATTTTGATGGTCAGACCTTCAGGTACGTCAGACTCACTATTGGGAGTAGAAGGATGTAAAACCTGGGAACCAGGTGGTCCTGTTTGCACTACGTGCCATGAAGAATTTAGCCATGCGAAAGCATGGTTCCTTCCCTTCTCACCTCCAATCGAAGGTAGTTAGAACCACTTACGTGTGATCAGAGGAGGCCCTGGCTGGAAACAAGGAGGAATTGCCTTTATATGTGGGCTGAAAAGAAGAAATTGAGGGGGTATTTTTCCTCCCCACCTGCCCTGATTTTGCTGGGGAAACCTTATTAGGTTGTTATAGTCTCAGCAGATAAATCTGAGAATTCATTTTTATTTATATGTGTTTTCTCGGCATTTCCTCTGATAGACTTGAGTTGTAAAGAGAGTTATAAATGCTGTTTCTGCGGGCTCTTTTTACTGCACTGTATCTGTGTTATTTCAGAGGGGCCCACTGAGACTTGATTGCAGAAGGTCTTGTTGTTGGATAGAGGTCTGCCCCATGTTAGCTGCAGTGCAGAGAGTTCTTGACTGGCGTTCTGGAGCAGCTCCAATCACCCAGAGCGGCCAGGGAAAGCAGCACACTGTGGACACAGCTCAGCTCAGTCACCTCTACGCACTCAGTATCTGTGGAGTTGTTCATTCATTCATGTATTTAATAGGAGTATGAATACAAATCTAAATAGAAACATATTGTATATGTCTGCCTATATACACATAATATACTTATATACACACACACATACACATACATGTCATATTATGATATGACCCAAACTGTTTCACCATCCAAACTATTTTAAACATGTGGGACACAATACAGAACAAAAACAAATAAAAACACTCTCTCCTCCTGGAGCTTACATTATTATAGAAGTTGGGTGTAGAAGTAATACACTATCATAAACTATTATATCAATTGATCGATACATAATATAATTTCAGATAGAGATGATTGCAGTAAGAAATAATGCAGAGTGGTGGCTTGAAGAGTGATGATGAGGAGAGAGAGGTGGAGGGGGCAGGAGGCTGTTTAAGTTGGAGCAGCCAGAGTAGGCTTCCCTGAGGACCTGAAATTTTCCCGGAAACCCGGGAACTGAGAGAGCAAGCTGTGCAAAAGAATGTTCTAAGCAGAAGGGAGAACCAGTAGAAAGGCTCTGGTGTGGGAACTGGCTTGATGTTTTTTAATCGCAACAAGATGGCCACCATGGCAACAGTGCAGTGACCACCAGGTGGGTCGTAGGAGGAGAGCAGGGGGAGACAGGCAGGGACAAGGTTATGTAGGATGTTGTAAGACCTTGTAACAAATTTTATGGGTTTTGAGTTTTATTCTAATGGTAAATGTTCTGAGCAGGAAAATGACATGAAAACATTTATGATTTTAAAGAATGCTCCGGAACTTGGCTGTAGGGGAGAAAAGTGCCGGCAAGGAACCAGTTCAGAAGCTATGATGTTGATGCAGGTGAGAGATGAGGGCAGTCTGGGGCCAGGTTAGCAGCAATGGGAGTGATGAGTACTTTTTTTTTTTTTGGATGAGGAAAATTAAGCTTAAGTTCTCGACCCAAGATCATAAGGTGGAAAGCTGGTGGAACAGGATGCAAAGCCAGGTCTGTCAGACTATTCTGTTTCCACTGCAGCGTCCCTGAAACCTAAGTTTTACTGCACAGGAATATGCTTATATGAGCAAAGACCAAGCATCCTGGTCAGTTTGAGCTGCTACAGCAAAGCATCACAGATCAGGTGTCTTATAAACAACAGAACTTTATTTTTCACAGGCTTGGGGCTGGAAATCTGAGATCAAGGTGCCATCACCATGAGGTTCTAGTGGGGTCTCTTTTCCAGTTTGCAGACCACCAACTTCTCCCTACATTCTCACGTGGTGGAAAGAGCAGAGAGAGAGCGCTCGGGGGTCCCTTTTTTAAGGGCACTGATTCCATTCATGAGGGTTCCACCCTTGTGACCTACTTACCTCCTAAAGACCCCACCTCTTAATACCAGCACATGGGGTGTTAGGATTTCAACCTATGAATTTTGGGGAGCAAACAAACCCATTCAGTCTGTATGCCAAGGATAATATTCTTTATATATATAATTTCATATCTCATTCTTCCTAAAGGCTTAACGATCACCTGTGGACTGATTGACCTGACAGTGACACAGGTCAGTGTGGATACTTTTGATTTTTTAAATTGCCTTGACAGAATTTTATTCATTTCCTCTCCTTTCCTCCATCTCTCTCCCTCCCTCTTTCCCTCTCTCTCATGAAGAAATAGTGCCATGTTTTGTCTGAAAAACCTCTTCCACTTTAGCTTTAACTCTGCGTCTCAGGAATGGAGCCCTCAGAGTTGGCAGGCAGATCCTTGCCCCTTTGGCCGATGTGGCTCCTCAATGTTGCGCACATTGGCGAAGCTGTAGCTTAACGGTTCCTCACAGTGCATGGTGCCAACAGCTCACAGATCAAGTGCTCCCTGAACAGTAGTGTTCCCTGACATGATGGATCATTATAGTTTCATTACAGTCTTTTGAGTCAATGACGTGGGAATAATGGGCTATCCTTTTCCGCCCCTTGGGAAGAGAGCTATTTTGGCTGCCAGTGGAACCACCTGCCATTTTATCCATGTCCGCCATTTTAGAGTTTCTCTCTCGGGCTCTAGTACCTGCACTGGGCTCTCGCACACAAGGAGCCACATTTTTTATGATTTTCAGTGATATAACAATTACCTTAGCATTTTCCAGTGCATTTATGGTGTGAGGAAAGAGCACCAAACTGATAAATCAGAATAGCTAGCAGTTGGTTGGGAGTCTGGTCATGCCATTTGCTCTGTGATTTTAGAAGAGTAACTATTTAATATTGTTATTAAAGTTATTCCTGCTCCCTCTAAATTCTGATTTAGAAAAATTCTACAAGCATTGATGTTGTTAATATTTTTATCTGTGTTCTGTCATTTAGCAAAAGAGGGATGTTGAAATCCCTGTATTTGACTGTAGATTTGTCTATATGTCCCTTTAGTTCTGTCAATTTTTGCCTTGTAAAACTTTTTGAAGCTCCATTATTGGTTTAATACAGAGTATGATCATTACACCGTCTTGATTAATGTAATCTTTAACCATTGTTAAATGCATTTGCTTAGTAATGTTCTTTCCTTTTGAAGTATACTTTGAAGACTATTAATAGAGTCACATTTTTTTCTGTCAAAGTTTTTACAATGTATTTTTTTCTATCCTTTTATCATCAGCCTGTTTGAAGTTTCTTGCTAATAACCGGTAACCAGGTCTTGCTTTGTATCCAATTTTACAACTTCTGCCTTTTAATTGGTTTGCTTATTCTCTCTCATGAGTTGGCCTGAGTCAAACTACTCTGAAGTTGAACTGAGTTTGGCTACTGTGTGGAGAATGAAGTTAGGATTGCAGGAGCATGAGAGTGGCATCAGGAAGGCCATGTGGAAGGCTTTTCTGTTCCCCAGAAAAAGAGCGAATGGTGGCTGAAACCAGGGTGTTAGCAGTGGAGAGGACAGTGGTCCAATTTTAGGCATGAACAAGTGTGGGCAGAAATGAGGGCACACTGTGAGTACAAAGCATCCCTAACCTGGGACAGAACAGATGCGCAAGTGAGAAGGATGGAAGGACTGAGGAATGATGACCTCAGGGTTTACCGGCTGGCTCTGCCTCTTCAGGACTGATCACATGGCAAACACATCACCCATTTCTCCCACAAGCCCAAACACAAAAGATGGCACATAGTAGGTGTACACAAAAAAAAGCCTACTGAATCACACAAATTCCGCCTGATCTGCCATATCTTTCAAGCCTACCTCAGTGGTCCCTGAGCTCTCTTTGACTAGCCCCATCTACCAGTAGCTTGCTGTAAATAAAAGATGTAAAATTATTTCAGGGGCAGCAGAGTGATTTTAATATCCTGTGATATTAATATCCTGTCAAAGACGCTGCCACCCAGTGAAACTCTATGGCTTGCTTTACTGAATTCTGTAAGAAGAAAAGCCACAGTGGCCTTGATGAATCCTCACCTGTAGTTCTGAGACGTGTAAATATTTCAAACCCCTTGTGCACACCATAATCCTGCCCAGTAAGTAGCAAATAGTTCTCAGTATTTTCTTTGTTCAAACTGCATTATACATTTCTGGACTTACAGATCATAACTCTGCTACCTATGCATGACAGGCAGGAAGATTAGCACAGAAAGGAACTGATAAAAATGTTTGCAGAGAGACATGTTCATTCTTAGCAAGACAGAGGGCGTTTGGGTCATGGTTATGAGTGTCCAAAGATGGGGGGTGGGGAGCAGGTGGAAACTAGATTGAGCGTACAGGGTCTGGAATTACTGAGCTGCTTTAAGTTACAATATATCCTCGGCTTTCCTCCGTTTACTGTCTCCTTACTAGGCAGGCTCTCTGTGAATGCCTCAAGCCACAGGGCTTTCCCTCCTCATTTTCTTTCCAAGTATTAGCAGATTACCCAAGGAAGGGCAGTTACTGGGCTCATGACAAAACTCCTTTAAAACCAGCCAAGCCACACTCTGCAGGAACTGCCACCTCTCTTACAATCAAAACCAGCGTCTTCAAAGCTATCCATGCGAAGCATCATTATTTGGGAGGTCTAGCTTCTGTCTGTCTCTGCTTCCACACTGGCCTCGGGGCAGGGTCATTGTTGCTTTTTTGAGCCTCTAGACCAGGAATGGACATTCAGTATAACCACTTATGTAGTGGAACAAGGCTGACACATTTAAGTGAGAGTTTACTAAAGGCTTGGTGTTAATCAAAAAATGAACACCGAAAGTCATGTACCACTCAATAATCTGGTTTTCGAGGTGTGGCTTGCTTTCTAGGGCTTACGGGCTATGTTTTTCTCACCATTCACAGACTCCCTCTCATGTGGTAGGTGTTATTTCTACACTGTCTCCCCAGAGCCTAAATACCTAAGGTTCTGGCAGTCTGGACCTAAAAGATGAGGGCACAAATCCAAAGAGACAGGCAGGATCTTTGTCTCCCATCTGCTGAAGGATTCTTTTCTGAAGCCAGGGTTATATCGTGCAGTTCTGTCCTCATTTGTGCAAACTATTCTCATTCTTCACCAAAATTAGGTTCTTTCAACGCAAGGTTATCCAGAAAAACACAGTGGAAACCCAAAATTTTCCCTAGAGCTACCACAGATGCTGCAAGGACCAGGATTGAGAGTGAGTCTGGACCCCCTAAGAGTGGTTCCCTTTAATGAAATCTGCCCACATATTCATAACTCCCCACAGTGACTAATATCTAATGAGTACCAGTGATGGAGTCCATGTCCTCCAGATGAAGACACACTGGTGTCTAATGATGCTGGATTTGTGAGTTGCTGAAAGAAGGGTACCACACACCTTAGGGAACCGTGGGACCTTCAGTAAGATGGTGTTAGGAGGCACTAGTTACAGGATTTGGACTTGTGTTAGGTGATTTGGGGAAAGTTCAAGGGATTTTCTCTGTTGTGTCTTGCTGTCAGGAGCTTGGAGTAATACAATGATTGGATGCCAATAATTTTTAATCTAGGCAGTAGGAGGAATGGAGTGGCTCACAGCGAAAAGCTAAGAGCTGTCACAACTACACAACTACTCCTTTTTTTTTTTTTAGTCCCCTCTTTTGGATGAGGGTAGATCAGATCAGGCTGTAGGCATTTATTCAGAGTATCCAGATCTTCATCGTTGCCATCTTCTGCTGATCATGAATGTTTTATTGGTAATTGGGCTGGAATTCATTCCTCCTGTTTCTTGGTTGCAGGATAAATCATTGAATCATCTGGTATAAAAATGGCTTTGCAGTTGCATTTAAGGGTCTGAACAAGAGGCACTGGCCAATCGTAACACAAGGGATTACCAGAAACAAAATGGCTATCTGTTCTTGTAGGAGATCCTAAAGCCAGGAGCTTAGATTACCAAACCCAGGCTACGAGAACACGTCTCAAATCCCAGCTAGGGTTGTTCTGGAAAGCCAGACGGCTTTTTCTTTTATCTTAGCCACAGACTGTTCTACTTGCCTGGCTATATTTATACAGGTGCAGCAAGACGTGTTTCTAGGTCAAACTCCTCCTTGGCTAGCTGAAAGAACAAGTGGCTGCATGATCCTTCACCACAACTTTTGCTTGTCAAGTCTTCAGGGAAGCTGCTGTGTCATGGATGACTTTTGCGTGGGTCAAAGATGACTTCTGAATCTTTTTCCCAGCTGTAGTATTATTCCTGTCATAGGAACTCAAGCTCCTTATCAATTAGAGCTCAAGGTGGATCCGTTTTGGTCCATGATGTGGTCATGAAGAGGACCAGTTAAGTTAGCTATATCAACATGAGTGATCTTATCCAAGAAATCTCTCTAGACTTTTCTGTAATTCCAGTCTGTGCTTGTAGAAACACTTTTCCTTTAAAAACGCACACCTGTCACTCGGCACAAGCCACAGGACTGGTTGATCTTGAAAAAGCTATAAACATGAGTTGGCACCCAACCGAAACCCTTCTGTTGCCTCTTTAGAGAGACAGGAAAGCATAAAACAATGCATTTCATTTTGAAAGAAAGGAAAGAGAATGGACTGTTTGAACACCTGCTCTGTGCTACCTGCGAAGATAATTTGAATCATTTATTTTAATTCTCTCAACAACTTTATGAGGCTCAAGTGCTAGATTTTCAGGAAAAAATAGGCAGAATGGACTCTGCTCCTTGTGTCTGCCCTGTAAATTATGCCTCTATCGTTTGGAAGCAGCACTCATAATAATTCCCTTTGGGAAATTCACCTTCTCCTTGTCCATGGGATTCTGATGGAGTTGATCTCACCCGTTACTGCTAAGGGTGGGCGCACAGTCCAGAACTGACCCATCAGAGTGGCTGGTTTGATGGGGCACATGAGACCCAATTTGGTCTAATCAGAGTGAATCTTGGAAATGTCTTTTCAAGCAAGTAAGACAGGACTTTTTCCTTGTGGAATTCTAGGCAATAGGGATAACGTACATGTGGAGATACCAGAGGTCACCATCTCAGAAGCCCTCTGGAGAAAAACAAAGGAGCACAAAGCAGTGATGGAGAAAGTGTGGCACTGAATCATCTGAATATGTGTGAACATGAAGACAGCTGTGCTTGAAGCCATTTTCCACCTGACTTCTCAGTCCTGCAAGCCAGTGAAACTTTTGTTTTCCCTTCAGCAATTTGGGTCAGGTCTTTTTCTCACTGAAAACCTGTAACCACGGAGTTGTTATAGGGAGTGGTGAGGAGGGTTGACATGGTGCAATTTCTTGCCTAAATTGAAGCTACTATTAGGACAACTAGAGTCTGACAAATTAGGTTGACTCAGAGGTCCATGCTCTGCCCATGCCTGGCGACACAGAGAGTGGAGTGGGTGCTCGGAAAATGCAGGTGAAAAGGAAGCGTCATGAAGAAGACATGAAGGATTGGTAAAGCTTTGATAAACTATGGTGAGTAGAATGTCCTTTGGCATTTTTTATTGTGCTACACTGTCCCTGGTGATCACAATCAAACTTGTCTCTCTCTGTGGCAGGAACACCATTCTAAGGATAAAGGCAAGCATCATCAGTAAACTGGGAGGCAAGCCACACTGCTCACGCGTTTTGCAATCCCTGGATTTTGAGATGGTCAGGCCTATTCAAGAGTCACTTTCTTTCTTTAAAAAATTATTTATTTATTTATGGCTGTGCTGGGTCTTCGTTCCTGGGCGAGGGCTTTCTCTAGTTGTGGCAAGCGGGGCCCACACTTCATCGCGGTGCACGGGCCTCTCACTATCGCGGCCTCTCGTTGCGGAGCACAGGCTCCAGACGCGCAGGCTCAGTAGTTGCGGCTCACGGGCCTAGTTGCTCCGCGGCATGTGGGATCTTCCCGGACCAGGGCTCGAACCCGTGTCTCCTGCACTGGCAGGCAGATTCTCAACCACTGCACCACCAGGGAAGCCCAAGAGTCACTTTTTTTAAGAAAAATTTGAATCATCTCAAGGGGAAATACAGTTATCACAGACTGACAAGCTCCCCACTAATTATGTTAATCTTACTCTATATCCCTAGTATTTAGCATGGTGCCTGATATATAGAAGATCCTCAATAAATATTTGTTTAGTGAATGTATAGGTAATTAATTCTACCTGGGGCATAACCTCAAAAGACCTCTTGCTCAGCTGTTTGCTATCAATTTCCTGAGTCCAGCAGCTCCTTTCACTGATAAATGGTCTCATTGTTCCTTCAACTGTAGATCAAAGAACATCTGTCCTACAGGAAAGCAAAGTCAGTCTCCTAACAGTCTGGGTTTCCATTATGCTCCCAAGAGCAAGTTTGGATCACTCCCCAAAATGCTATGGATAACAATATGCTCTCCCTTCATGATGCGAACGGGGAGGGCAGCAGACAAAATATAAATAACGACCTGAAAGCCAGGTAATTTAGAATTACTTCAAAGCTGATGAGCCATTATTCCTCCCTATCATCAATGCCTCTAAAACAGGCTCTCCTATCACCTTGTCCAACCTCCATCATAAAATTAATTACCTCTGGATAGACCCCATTTAATTGTTCATAAAATTGATCTTACTTCTCAGATTTTATGGCAACTAGTATGTCATCAACAAAAGTGCCTAGAATAAATGGGCTGCTCATTATCTACCTTGAAATAAAATAAAATAAACCCATGATGGATGCAGGCGCATTTGACACCTGTGTCTCTTGTACTGTAATGGATAATTGCACAGCACCCCAGAGATCTCTGCTGGAAGGCTTCTTCACTTTCAAAAAATAGTAAAAAGGCATGTTCTTTCAATTAGAAAATTCAACGCATTTCATTTTTAAAAAGTGCTCTCGTTAATGCATTTGTTTGTCTCTCTGTTTATTCAGTTATTCAATCCAGAAGGAGTGTGGTTACAGAAGGAACGTGCAACTTGGAATGAGAAGAACCTGGATTCCAATCTTACTTCCTCCGTGTAATAACCATTTACCTCAGAAAAATTACCTTTTCTCAACTATAGGTTTATCCTCGGCAGATTAAGCATCATGATATTTATTTCATAGGCTGTTGTTAGGTTTAAGGGAGATGATGAATACAGAACACCTAATAAAGCCCCTGGTCCAAAGAAGACATTTAATCAATGTTAGATGCTATTACATGACTATCATTGCTATTAATAAACCAACCAGGAAGCAAACATGCATTCAGTGAGGCAGCATGATAGAAAGAGGATGGATTTCGGTAGATCAGTGCTTAGATTCTGTGATTTATAATCTATATATCCTTAAGTGAGTTACTAATCTCTCTTATCATCCACATCCTAAAATGTTAAGTGGGAATTTTAACATTTAACTTGCAGGATCAGAAGAGATGGTGGATGAGAGTGAGTCCAGAGCAGTGCTTGTTGTAGAGACCCTGCATGTACAGTAGCCCTGGCTTCGGCCTCATACTTCTCCTCCTGTGTCCATTCTGAGTGGCGTTGCTGAGGCTCCTAATATGTACCTGGAGTATACTTAACTTGCTGAAGGTCTGGGCAGAAGGGCAGGACTCTGACCCGCGGCAAAGATCCGCGATGCCTGCAGCTGAACGGAGCTCGTGAATCTGATGTTTCCTCTCCATTCTTGGTAAGAACTGGTCCAGGAGGCTGGCCTGGTCAAGCGTCCACCCCTAGGTTGCTGGCCCAGGGAACATTTTCTTCCCTTTTGTCTGAAGCCTCACACCCTGTTTCTCAGCTCCTCAAACTACATGTTTCAGTTAATGGAAGTTATTTCTGTTCTAAGATCACCTTCTCTCTCTTAGCTCAAACTCTTACCCATGTGGTTCCATCTGTCTGGAACACAACGCTCTGCTTCCATTTCTATGGCCTTTCACGTAGATGTTCCTGTTCACCCCGTAGTTTAGAGTATGTGCTGTTTCCTCTAAACTTGGATCTTCTCCTAACCCCCAGGTCTAGGTTAGATGCCCTTCTTTATCTGCTTGTTATTCCCTTCCCATAATGCTTGCTGTGCTGCCTGTTCGTCTAGCTTTAATTGATAAACAAACTGTGTGAACGTACATGTCTCTCCTATTCATCCCTCTATGTTCAGTGTGGGCTTCCAGTAAAGACGTGTGGAAATGTTGGATAAACTATAGGCCAATATGGGAAGTTCTTAGGTCAGAGACCAGGTGATGAATCTTTGAAGGGTACCTCACTCAGCTCAGCCCAAACCAGATAATCCAAAAGCCTTGGTCAAGTGAGTCAAGGGAAATATCCCAGCTAAAGAGCCAGAGGTCAGAGAAGCTAAAGAGAGGTAGAGCAGGAAAAGCAATGGAAGCACCCGGGAGAAAAGACTTAGGCGGGATGTGGACCTCTGCTACTCATATTACAGAGTCTCCTGTTGGTTGTGGTGAGGGGCAGATAGGGCAAGTCTTAGAGGTTTTACATCAAGGGCTTGAACAAGGGGCTGAGAAGGAAAAAGAAATAGCTTCCTGTTGGCATTTTCCACATATTTCCACAGGAAGTAAATACACAGTATATTTTATCAAGGACATTCATTACAGAGAAAAGATGGTTTTGTGACTGAGTTTGGAATTTTCATTATGAGTTAAGCCATGTTAACTATAATATTGCCAGACATCTTAGAATCTTTACAATGCTAACATGAATTTCTAAGCTTAGACCATTTTCCAAACTACACAACCATATCATCTTTTTTTTTAAAGGATAATTTCATTGAGCTTGTATCCCACGAGGCATTGGTTTAGAAAACACAGCTTTTTACCATTCTTCGCGGTTTGTATTATTTTTACGGCTTCTATCATTTCAGGTGTTTATTTATACTTGCCTTGTTTTTAGAAAAGATCTAAAGCAATCAGTACACTAATGATCATTACAGTTTTGCTTTGTTGGGGGCTTTTTACACTAATGGTTTTGTTTGACCTGGAATTTAAATCCTCCTTCATGAATTCTACTGACTGAATCAGAGGTTATTACTTCCCTCTGGCAAAGAGAAGTAGAGAGAGCTACCTTCAGAAGGTGGAGAGACGAATGAGCATTTGCGGAATCTAGTCTGGGAGCTTTTGATCTAGGATGCCACAGACCCATGGAGACTCGGGGCAGGGCCAGGAAGGAGAATGGACATGACGTGGGAGATTTTGAGTCGCAGTGACTCAAAAACTTGCTTAACCTTCTGGGGTCTCAATTGTATTGAGTGCCTGGCTTCAGATAATAATATCTATATCAAAAGGTTGTTGAGAAGATTAAACGGAGTGAAGTTTATGGACCCCCTAGCACAGAGCAGCTCTGTGAGTGCTGGGTGTGATGATGATTTGTTAGTGGCACAGAGTCTCATCTCTAAGGTTTCCTTCCATCAGAGTTTTGTGGCTCCTTTCTATTTGCGTCCATCTCTTATTCTTCCCTGAATATTCTCTTTCTCCATTTGCTAGTATAAGGTTTCCTACCTTTTCTCCGAGATGTCCCCAAAACCCTGAGGAAAAGTATAAATTGTGTCTGTACCTGTTCTGCTAAGGTAGTGTTCCTAATTCTTCAGCTAAGACAAGCTAAGTGTGGGGACAGGGATTTAACAAAGCTGCCCCCCCAGGGAACACCTGTACAATGTGCTGATGGATAGAGACAGCTTTGTCTGATTCCTGGCGTGGCGGGAAGAGGGAGGAAGGGGAAGGGACTAGCAGTTTTCTGCATAGAAATAAAAGTACAATAAAATAAAATAGTACATTCTTCCTATGAGCTGCACACACCCAACTGGTCTCAAGCCAGTCACAGAAAGACAAATAGTGCATAATTCTACTTAAATGAGATATCTAAAATGGTCAGACTCAGAGAAGCAGAGAATAGAATGGTGGTTGCCACGGGCTAGGAGGAGGGAGAAATGGGGAATTGCTTTTCAGTGGATATAAAGTTTCGTTACACGAGATAAATTCCAGACATCTGCTGTACGGCGCAGTACCTATGGTTAATGATAGGGTATTGTGCACTTCAAACTGTGTTAACCGGGTGGATCTCTTGTTAACGTATTCTTACCAAAGGGGGCAAAACACACAAAAGAGTGCAAGGACATTTTTGGAGGTAATGGATATGTTTAGTACCTTAGCTGTGGTGAGAGTATGCATATACCCAAACTCATCGAAATATATACATTAAATGTGTACAATTTTTGTATATTTCAACAAAGCTTAAAAAACCCCACAGATATGCTCACATTTGTTCTAATAAAAAAATAATATTCCCTCTTCTATATTTCTTGCTAGTGAGGTTGTCTTCCCACTATTTGAGTAAAAATGTTGATCCAGGAAATTCTGACTTTGCATATCTCCCACACTCTGCAGAGTTTTCTGCATTAACCCCCACGTGGAAACACGGACCCACCCACTGGAGGACTGTGAAGAGAAAATGTGAAGAGGTGTTAGCAGAGCATCTGGTATATAGTAGGTGCAAAAGAAATGGCAAGTGCTGCTGTTACAAAATGTGTTATAATATAGGATATTATTTTGTATCACATCGGGAGTAGGAAGGTATAGAAGCTATCTGTGCATGGAAAAGAGAAAGAAACAGGGCAATGGTCCCGTGGTACCCAGTCTGTGTAACTCAATGTACCTAGGGCTTTACTTCTATTACCAGAAAGTTGAATTTGTAGGACTTGTGGAGTCTAATGAAAACTGCTTCATTGTTTTGCATCTAACTATCTCTCTTTAACCTATTTAGTATTGGCGATCTTTCCTCTGCCCTTGGATGGAAACTCAGTTTCCCGACTTTGTTGGGTATACCTAAAATCCAGTGTCTCAAAATAGCAATTGAAAATGTCTAGTCCCAGCGGATTATAACTTGGAAAGTTGAAAGGGGTCTAGTGCTCACTCATATTCAGCGCTCTCCTTCCTGGGCACATAGCTTGAAGACAGCATTTTCCAGCTTCCGGTGCAATTATACTTGCTACCATGTTGATGAATTCTGGCCGTTGGGAGATGGAGAAAAGCCACTTATGCCATGTATACCGTTCCGGGTCACTTTATAAAAAGCCCATGTACAACACTCCAGCTCTCTCTTGCTGTGCTTCAGAAGCCCTGGAAGTCATTTGTTGAGGTAGTAACGATGAGATGGAATCTCAGTCAGTGAGGTTCCCTATGTGAATATGTGAAAGCGCACCTCCGCCCCCCAAACCTAGGCATACGCACACCCGCTGTTATAACTGAGACGTGCGGATGAGAAGAAATAAAAAAAATTGTGGTGTGAATTAATTGGAATTGTAGGTTTATTTGTTACCTCCTTATAGCCTCTCCTATCCTGACCAATTTTCTGAACTTGATTTAGTTTTTTGTTTTTTTTTTGCGGTACGCAGGCCTCTCACTGCTGTGGCCTCTCCCGTTGCGGAGCACAGGCTCCGGACGCGCAGGCTCAGCGGCCATGGCTCACGGGCCCAGCCGCTCCGCGGCATGTGGGATCTTTTCGGACCGGGGCACGAACCCGCGTCCCCTGCATCGGCAGGCGGACTCTCAACCATTGCGCCACCAGGGTAAGCCCAGAACTTGATTTAGTTTTAAATCTTCTGCTCTCTACATGCTGCCAATGGGTTTATGCTGCTCATTTAAAACAAAAGAGGTTGGTATAATCCTCGTACTCTCTTTTCTACCTGGAATTTCTCCTCCTCCAGACTCGTGAAGTAATTTTCTGACCCCACCAAGCAGAGGGTAGGGAGGACAGGGGAATGAGCAAGTTCTTACCTAGTGTTGTCCTAAGATTTTCTTATTTGGCAGATGACGAGAGTTGCCCTTTCCTTTGTGAATGGCATGGTGAGTTCTTCGGAATCTCCCCTGCTGAGACCCCGCCCCTGCAATTCCTATGACGTGACTTCCTTCCCAAATCTCCTCTGGGCTTCTGTCTTAGCAGAAAACTCCACATCTCATTACTGCTGAGTCTTATCAGGCTGGAAGGTGGCCCTTTGGGGCAGGAGTCCTTTGGAAATTACTCCAAGCTTCCATCCCTGCCTCATTTGGCCCCAAAGCCCCGCGCCTGTTTGATTGACTCTCAGAAGGAGTGCAATTACTTCCAAGATGTTACTCTCCATCCTTGAAGCCCAAGGTTACTATAACTTTCTCGGGTATAGATCAGCACCCATCCCTGGTTACATATCAAATCTGACTGTGCTCATAAAGCCCTCTTATCAGGCTCCTCCCCCTTCACATTCTCACTGGCCCTAAGGCCTTTCCCCAAAGCCCCCGTTGCAGAGTCCTCCTGGATCACTCCTCCACCTACTTTTTTATATCCACATTTCATGATAGTCATATAACCAATTATTTTTTCCATGGTGTTCTGTCTCCAATTCACTTTGGAATGTAACATCTGTTGAATTCATGCCTCATGAAGCATGAAGAGCACCACTTTAACATTCCTTTACACATACGTTGTCTCATTTAAACTCGATACGTGCCTTGTGAGTTATATTGACCCTTACTTCGTAAGTGAGAAACAGAACTTTCACGCGGGTTAATCAGGTCACATATGTAATTAGCCAGAGCGTAGGTGCCATGAGGGAAAGGAATCTGTCTTGTTCACTTTTGCATCACTGAATATAGAACAGTACCTGGCACATGGTAAATGCTTAAGAATTTGTCCCATATGAATACATGATATCAGGGATTTACAGATCTGTTGCTATTTACTCTATACCAGGTTACTCAATCTTGGCACTGCTGATATATGGGGAGAGTTAATTTTTGTTGCGGGGCAGGGGGAGGGCTGTCCGGTGTATTGTAGGGTACTCAGCAGTATCCCTGGCCTCTACCCATGAGATGTCAGTAGTGGCCCTCGCCCTACTTGTGACCACCAAAAGAGCCTTCAGACATTGACAAATGTCACCTGGGAAGTAGTCACAGGGTTGAGAACTGAGACTACACTGGTGTTTTTCCCACGTATGTCTGAGGTCCACGGTGGGTAGGAGGGTATTCTTGGACTTAACTGTATTTTTCAGGTTCCTTGCGATTAGGCATATCCCTGGGACCAGTAAGGAAATTTCTTCAAGGCCTCGTACCTGGGGACTCCTTATGCACGATTCCTCGTTCTCTTTTACCCACAGGTTGGCTTATACTGAGATGAACACCAGGTGATTTTGTAAGTTGTATGTTGAAGGCCACTGAGATACAAGTTGGAAGAAATTGGATCCTGAATCAGTGCATAGGAGCCAGTTGCACAAGAGAGTTTCCTGGAGAATATCCATCTTTGGAATGTTTCACAGGAAGAGATGAACTTTTATTCTAAGCCAATGAGATCTGAGGATTCGTCACTTATAGCAGCTGGCATCACCATAACTAATACACTCTTCACAAAGATTTACGTAAGTAAAAATATGAGTAGATAAAAAGAAGAAATATTTATTTAATTATATCTCAGGTGATCCTTGGAGGTGGTAAAACTTGAAAGTGATACCAGTAACGGATCAGTTAGACTCGATAGAGACACGGATGTGACCATTGAAAGTGATACCAGTAACGGATCAGTTAGACTTGATAGAGACAAGGATGTGACCAAGACCATCTCACCTACCAGGGGTTCTTTTCTACTGAAAACTGTCCAGGTTGACTTCAGAAAATAAGGGAAAATATAATAAAACTCTTTTCTTTGACAGGACCTTAGGGATATAGTTTTGCCATAAAATAATTAAAATCCGTGTCATGCAAGGTAGCTGTATTCCATTTTATATTGCGACATAACAAAGTACCACGAATTAGCAACTTGACATGTCTTCATTACCTCACAATTTCTGTAGGTCAGAAGTCTTGGTATAACTTAACTATAGCCTCGGCTCAGGGTCTCCCAAGGCTGAAATCCAGGTGTCAGCCAGGCTGTGTCCTCACCTGGAGGCGCAACTAGAGTAGAATCTACTTCCAAACTCCATCAGGATGTTGGCAGCCTCATTTCCTTGTGTCTGTAGAATTCACGTCAGCTTGTGTCTTCAGAGCCAACAGTAGAAAGACACTAACATCTAGACCCCTGTATAAAGGACCCACGTGATTAGGTCCTTCTCACCCAGGATAAAATCCCTTTTGATTAACTTAAAGTCAATTGATTAGAGACTTCAATAGTTACATCTGCAAAATTCCTTCACTTTGCCAAATAGCATAAATCCCAGTCCAATGTGGGTTAGCAAGAGAACTCTGCATTGTTAAAGGTATTTGGGAACCAAACTCTTTCCGTTTTTGGCTCCAGTTACATCCAACTTCTTCAAAATTTCTACATTAAGCCAACAGATGGAAACAGAATTGAAAATTATCTATGGACAATTTATATTTTAATGGACCTAAAAGTATAAGTAAATTACTTCAATTCATATTCCACTGGCTAATTGCTGGGAGGGTGAAAAATGTAGTCTAGTTTTGGGCCCAAGGAGAAGAGAAAACGTGGAATGGTTTTCAGTTTACCCTTCTGGTCACTGCCCAGAAATCTGTTTCATTCTTCTGTCACACAGAAAAGCTCTCATACCCTCCGCAGTAGAGCCAAGCCAGGTTTCTTCTGTCCCACTGCGTTCAGCTCAAAGTCGGGTAGATGCTTAGCGCCCCAGTGGTTCCCCATGGATATGTCTCCTCATGGTTCAGTAATTTACAAATAAAAAGGAAGCTGTCTGTTTCCCCATCCTCCTCCTATGCAAAGACATTCTCAGTCAGAAAATGGTAGAATGGGAGGCTACAGCAGCCACTGGTCTGTATCTTTGAAGTCCTGCAGGGCAGGCTTTAAGAAGGTCCTCTAACTTGAAAATTGGTGATGTTTCTTAGTTAAATCCTCCTCTGATGTTTGGGAGAATACTCATTGCCCCTCGTTCTCCATGGATTTTTTGCTCTATTCTCTGGGAGTTCTATTCTTGTTCATTATCCTCCAGGGTGCATTATTATAGGTCTGCAAAGTTTCTGTAACCCTGTGAAGCCCACTTCTGCAGGTGCAAGTATGGTATGGAGTCTCAAAGGCCCTTTTAGGTCTCAAAGAGTCAGAGAACCTTTGGTAGTGTTTTGACAATGTGATTTACCCCCAAACTTAGGAAGCTTCTGATCTGTTTCTCTCCAGTCAGTTACACGTGGCCAGTCATCACAACCTAGACACAATTCTGAAGCTTGATACACTTTGCTGCTTCCTTTTTTCTGTCTCCTATCCTTCACTTAATGGGTTGACAGTATGAGGCACCTTGTGTAAAGCTTCTCAGAAGGTCTTGTGATGACTGGGCCCCTGACACCCACAGGAGTGGCCAATATTCTTAAATTGGATTTTCCTCCTTCCCTGCATGGCTTTCCTAGTCTTCCATTCTTTTTCAGATAAGACACATGGACATACAACATTGTCTTGGGCTCTGTTTTCAAGACAGCTAGGCTGAGACACTACTGCTTTCTGCAGAATGGCTGAGTCTCTATGTGTCTTTGTCAATCCAAGCTTTTCCAACCTTGTTTCCTACTGTTGAGAGCCTAGAAATACTCATTTTGCCAACTTTTTGATGTCTCAAATTTCTGAACTGTCTCTTATCTCTTTCTTTTTCCTCTTACATAAAAGCCAACCATTGACCAAGCTCTTCACTTTTTTTTAATCCTTTCCTAATGTCAGCCACTCACACTGACCCCTTCTAGCTACTTTCTCTAGGGCTTATGGGCTAAGCCATCCCATGGTCTGCCCCGAGTTAGAGCAAGTAGTATTTTTCCTTGAAAGCTTCATTGAGATAATTGTAGATTCACATATAATTGTAATAAAAATCAATACTACATAGATATCCCTTGACTACTTTTCCCAGTTTCTCTCTGTAGCAAAATTTTGCCAAACTATATTAAATATCATAGGGCAATGACTTTAATACAGTCCTCTGATCTCATCCCAATTTTCCCAGTTCTACTTTACACATGTATGTGTATGTTAAGATCTATACAGTTTTATCATCTTTGTAGGTTCCTGTATCCACCACGACAGTCAAGATATTGAATAGTTCTAACTACTGCTTCATGTTGGATCTCTCATGTTGCATTTTATAACTATCCCCATCTCCTACCATGGCCACCCCACTTGGCTCTGGAATGAAGTCCTGACCACTAAAAAGCTGTCCCTTTCTAAAATCTGGTCATTTAAAAATGTTATATAAATGGAATAATACAAAATGTAACCTTTTGGAATTGACTCTTTTCACTCAGCATAATTCCCTGGAGAGTTAACCAAGTTGTTTATTCCTTTTTATTGATGAGCAGTATTCCATGAAACTTAGGTAACACATGTTGCCAACCGTTCACCTGCGGAAGCACAGCCAGGCTGATTCCAGCTTTTCGCCGCTGCAAATGAGGCTACCATGAATTCTCATGTATGGGTTTTCACGTGAACATAAATTTTTCTTACTCTGGGATAAATGCCCAGGTATGAAATTGCCTGGTCACATGGTAATTTTATATTTAGTTTTACAAGAAGCCAATAACCATTTTAATGAGTGCCTATACTATTTTACATTTCCAGCAGCAATGTGTGAGTGATTCATTTTCTTTGCATTTTCTTTGGTATTTTTTGTTTTTAACTTCATCCATTCTGATAGGTATGTAGTGATAGCAGATTGTGGTTTTAATTTGCATTTCTCTGATGGTTAATAATGTTGAATACCTTTTTCATGTACTATTTGTTATGTGTATATCCTCAGTGAAATGTCTCATTTTTTTTTTTTTTAACTGTTGAGTTTAGAGAGTTCATTATATATTCTAAATACTGATTTTTGGACAGATATGAGGTTTGAAAATATTTTCTCCCAGTCTATAAATTGTCTTTTCTTCCTCTTCATATGGACTGTCAAAATACAAACTTCTTAAAATTTTTATGAGGTCCAGTTTATCAATTTTCCCTTTATTGCAACATATAATTTAATGTCAAGTTGAAGAACTCTCAGATTAGCCCTAGATCCCGAAGACTTTCTCCTCTGTTGCTATTGTTGTTGTGGAAAGTTTTATATTTTTGTATTTTATATTTGTCTATGATCAATTGTGAGTTAATTTTTATATAGTGTGTTGAGAGTAGCTTAGGATAATTCTTTCTTTCCTTGCCTGTGGGTGCCCAGATGCTCCAGTACTGTGTGTTTAAAAAGCTATCCTTCCTCCATTGAATTACCTTTCTACCCTTGTCAAAAATCAGTTGAGCACATTTACATGAGTCTCTCAGTAGGAGCTCTATTTTGTTCCATTGACATGTGTTCCATTGATCTGTGTGTCAATCACACAGTCTTGATCGACAAGTCATTTCTACTTTACTGTTTGAGTTCATCCAGTGAGACTTTCCTGTTATGCATTTTTTAGTTTCTTAACTTCCATTTGGTTCTTTATATAAAACTTTTATTCTTTTGCTGTAATTTCTGTTTTTTCTTTTGTTTCAGGAGAATCTGTAATTGAATTTTGAAGCATTTTTTACAACTACTGCCTTAACATCCTTCTCTTACAACGATATAATTCCCACGTCTGATTCGCCCTCGTACACCATCACTTGATTGTCTTCTCTAATTGAAGTTGTGATTTTCTTGGTTCTTGGTATCCTAGGTGATTTTCAATTGCGCCCTGGACAGCGTCTGTATGTTAGAATGCTTTGGGTCCTAGTAAAATCTCTTCTTTTAGCAAGTCACCAAGTTTAGGTTTAGAATGCAGGCTTTGGCTGACTTTGTGGAGTATGGTTCTAGTGGCAGTTTAATCCTCAGAATGTGCACAGCGTGGTTTTCATCTGCTTGGTTTGGTGCTGCTGGGCCGTCCCCGTCCTGGCTAGTGCTGCGGAGGGTGCAGAGGGCATTTCCCCAAGTCTGCTGTCGGATGCCTTCCACTGGTGAGGGGCGTGGTTTGGGCCCACCTACTGGACCCCAGTCCCACCCCCTCTGCTCCCCAGGTGTCTCTGAGTGGGAAGGGGGAATCTCAGTCAAGCCTATGAGGAAAGAGAGGCTTCCTGGACACAGCCACTGGTTCTCCTGTCTTTTCTTGCTTTTTCCCTGGCCCCTCAGAACCTTTCAGCAGAAAGAGGGAGTCTCAGGCCCAGTGGGGGAAGAGTTCTTTGTTTATCCTCTGGTTATTCATGGTGTCTGAGTGAGTAACCTGATGTATCCAGAGAGACTCCTGTTTGATCCGGGGCCAGAATGCGTCTGCCTGCATGTTATTCTATTGGTGGGTCAGGGATTGGTGAACGCCAGGCCTGGGTGACCTTCTGTTGGGCGAGAGAAGACAAGATGCTCTGCCCCTGAGCTGTTCTTCCAGTCTTGGAGCCCCAGCCTGCTGGCCTTCTTACACCTCTCAGAGTTCTCCTTGGTTGTCTCCTGCACCCGTTCTAGGGTTTATGGTGATGCTGAGTGAGGAGGGACAAGGAAAAACATATCTATGCCACTCTGTTCAGACTAGAAGACCGAGCAACACTTATTCCAAGATATCTCACCATCAGACCTTCGTTTCCCTATTTTATCATTAATTCCTCCCACATATGCACCTTATAGAATTACTGAACTTAACTGACTTTCTTGCCTTTGTTTCAATTGTTCCCTCAACCTGGAATGCCCTGTCGTCTCCACTTCTTTACAAATGCTCGTGGGATTTTACGGAGTGTTTTCAATGATTGGGGAAGTCAGGGCTGACGCATTAAGGGTAGTGGATGCTAAGGTAAGGTTTTTGGACTGTAGGCTACAGGTAAAAAGAATTCCCTTGCTGGCCTCAATCCTCTGAGAACCCTTATTAGTGGTTATTGAGGCTGTACTCTTCTGGGTTACTTGATTTGTAAAGAGGGAAGCACACCTCACTGCTTTGTGGTAGAAGTCAGTTGACATTCAGTTATTAGACTAATTCAAACTGTGTTTTCCAATGAATGTCTCAAGGGAGGGCTTCCGAGTCACTTTGGCTACTTAAGGTAGTCATCAGAGTAAATTAAGGGCTCAGCTCTCAGGCAGTGGATGCCTCTAAAATAACACCTGTTGGCCTCTCTTGATGAACAGAATACTCCTGTTTGCAGTCTGGTTTTGCTGCATAACCATAGAGACAGTGGTTCTTTTGTAAGAAAATAACAAGCCATCCAAAAAAACCTGCAATGCATTTAGGTACCGATTATATTTGAAACTAGATGCTAGGAAGTGTATGAGAATGCTCACCAAAAAAAGCTCCTGTGTGCAGCAAGTGTAAAATGTTTATTCATTCACTCACTTATCCAATCACCTCTGCGCTTATTGTTTCAATATACAGTTATATGCCAGTGGTTTGGCTAAGTAGTGGTATCATAATAAACAAGACATGACATCCCTTGGGAAGCTAACCACCAAATCAGAAGACAGGCTTCTAAAGAGATTCTTACAAAACCACGTGATCGAGATACACCAAAAATACATCTACGCGTGGAACAACTCCTACCGAGCACCTACTGAACGCTGGCAGAAGACCTCAGACCTCCCAAAAGGCAAGGAACCCCCCACGTACCTGGTTAGGGCAAAAGAAAAAACTAAACAGAGACAAAAGGATAGGGACGGGTCCTGCACCAGCGGGAGAGAGCTGTGAAGGAGGAAAAGTGTCCACACACTAGGAGCCCCTTCGCGGGCGGAGACTGCGGGTGGCGGAGTGGGGGAGCTTGCGAGCCGCGGAGGAGAGCACAGCAACAGGGGTGCGGAGGGCAAAGCGGCAAGATTCCCGCACAGAGGCTCAGGGCCGACCGGCAGTCACCAGCCGAGACGCTTGTCTGCTCCCCCGCCGGGGCGGGCGGGGCTGGGAGCTGAGGCTCGGGCTTTGGTCGGAGCGCCGGGAGAGGACTGGGGTTGGCGGCGTGAACACAGCCTGCAGGGGGTTAGTGCACCGCGGCTAGCCGGGAGGGAGTCCGGAGAAAAGTCTGGAGCTGCCGAATAGGCAAGAGACTTTTTCTTACCTCTTTGTTTCCTGGTGCACGAGGAGAGGGGATTAGGAACGCTGCTTGAGAGAGCTCCGGAGACGGGCGCGAGCCGCGGCTGAAAGTGCGGAGCCCAGAGACAGACATGAGACGCTAGGGCCGCTGCTGCCGCCACCAAGAAGCCTGTGTGCGAGCACAGGTCACTATCCACACTCCCTTCCAGGGAGCCTGTGCAGCCCGCCACTGCCGGGGTCCCGGGATCCAGGGACAACTCCCCCGGGAGAACGCACGGCGTGCCTCAGGCTAGCAACGTCACGTCGGCCTCTGCCGCTGCAGGCCTGCCCCACACTCCGTGACCCTCCCTACCCCCCGGCCTGAGTGAGCCAGAGCCTCTGAATCAGCGGCTCCTTTAACCCCGTCCTGTCTGAGCAAAGAACAGACGCCCTCCGGTGACCTACACGCAGAGGTGGGGCCAAATCCAAAGCTGAGCCCCCTGGGAGCTGTGAGAACAAAGAGAAGGGGAAATCTCTCCCAGCGGCCTCAGGAGCAGCGGATTAAAGCTCCACAATCAACTTGATGTACCCTGCATCTGTGGAATACCTGAATAGACAACGAATCATCCCAAATTAAGGAGCCCTGTGGATGAAAGGCTCTTGGTGCTGCAGCCAGGAGTCAGTGCTGTGCCTCTGAGGTGGGAGAGCCAACTTCAGGACACTGGTCCACAAGAGGCCTCCCAGCTGCACATAATATCAAACAGCGAAAATCTCCCAGAGATCTCCATCTCAACGCCAGCACCCAGATTCACTCAACAACCAGCAAGCTACAGTGCTGGACATCCTATGCCAAACAACTAGCAAGACAGGAACACAACCCCACCCATTGGCAGAGAGGCTGCCCAAAATCATAATCAGTCTACAGACACCCCAAAACACACCACCAGACGTGGACCTGCCCACCAGAAAGACAAGATGCAGCCTCATCCACCAGAACACAGGAACTAGTCCCCTCCACCAGGAAGCCTACACAACCCACTGAACCAACCTTAGCCACTGAGGACAGACACAAAAAACAACAGGAACTACGAACCTTCAGCCGGCAAAAAGGAGACCCCAAACACAGTAAGATAAGCAAAATGAAAAGACAGAAAAACACACAGCAGATGAAGGAGCAAGATAAAAACCCACCAGACCTAACAAATGAAGAGGAAATAGGCAGGCTACCTGAAAAAGAATTCAGAATAATGATAGTAAAGATGATCCAAAATCTTGGAAATAGAATAGACAAAACTCAAGAATCAGTTAACAAGGACCTAGAAGAACTAAAGATGAAACAAACAACGATGAACAACACAATAAATGAAATGAAAAATACTCTAGATGGGATCAATAGCAGAATAACTGAGGCAGAAGAACGGATAAGTGACCTGGAAGATAAAATAGGGGATAACTACTGCAGAGCAGAATAAAGAAAAAAGAATGGAAATAACTGAGGACAGTCTCAGAAACCTCTGGGACAACATTAAACGCACCAACATTAGAATTATAGGGGTTCCAGAAGAAGAAGAGAAAAAGAAAGGGACTGAGAAAATATTTGAAGAGATTATAGTTGAAAACTTCCCTAATATGGGAAAGGAAATAGTTAATCAAGTCCAGGAAGCACAGAGAGTCCCATACAGGATAAATCCAAGGAGAAATACGCCAAGACACATATTAATCAAACTGTCAAAAATTAAATACAAAGAAAACATATTAAAAGCAGCAAGGGAAAAACAACAAATAACACACAAGGGAATCCCCATAAGGTTAACAGCTGATCTTTCAGCAGAAACTCTGCAAGCCAGAAGGGAGTGGCAGGACATATTGAAAGTGTTGAAAGAGAAAAACCTGCAACCAAGATTACTCTACCCAGCAAGGATCTCATTCAGATTTGATGGAGAAATTAAAACCTTTACAGACAAGCAAAAGCTGAGAGAGTTCAGCACCACCAAACCAGCTCTACAACAACTGCTAAAGGAACTTCTCTAGGCAAGAAACACAAGAGAAGGAAAAGACCTACAATAACGAACCAAAAACAATTAAGAAAATGGGAATGGGAACACACATATCGATAATTACCTTAAATGTAAATGGACTAAATGCTCCCACCAAAAGACACAGATTGGCTGAATGGATACAAAAACAAGACGCATATATTTGCTGTCTACAAGGGACCCACTTCAGACCTAGAGACACATACAGACTGAAAGTAAGGGGATGGAAAAAGGTGTTTCATGCAAATGGAAACCAAAAGAAAGCTGGAGTAGCAATTCTCATATCAGACAAAATAGACTTTGAAACAAAGACTATTAGAAGAGACAAAGAAGGACACTACATAATGATCAAGGGATCGATCCAAGAAGAAGATATAACAATTGTAAATATTTATGCACCCAACATAGGAGCACCTCAATACATAAGGCAAATACTGACAGCCATAAAAGGGGAAATCGACAGTAACACATTCATAGTAGGGGACTTTAACACCCCACTTTCACCAATGGACAGATCATCCAAAATGAAAATAAATAAGGAAACACAAGCTTTAAATGATACATTAAACAAGATGGAGTTAATTGATATTTATAGGACATTCCATCCAAAAACAACAGAATACACATTTTTCTCAAGTGCTCATGGAACATTCTCCAGGACAGATCATATCTTGGGTCACAAATCAAGCCTTGGTAAATTTAAGAAAATTGAAATTGTATCAAGTATCTTTTCCGACCACAATGCCATGAGACTCGATATCAATCACAGGAAAAGATCTGTAAAAAATAAAGACACATGGAGGCTAAACAATACACTACTTAATAACGAAGTGATCACTGAAGAAATCAAAGAGGAAATCAAAAAATACCTAGAAACAAATGACAATGGAGACACGACGACTCAAAATCTATGGGATGCAGCAAAAGCAGTTCTAAGAGGGAAGTTTATAGCAATACAATCCTACCTTAAGAAGCAGGAAACATCTCGAATAAACAACCTAACCTTGCACCTAAAGCAATTAGAGAAAGAAGAACAAAAAAACCCCAAAATTAGCAGAAGGAGAGAAATCATAAAAATCAGACCAGAAATAAATGAAAAAGAAATGAAGGAAACGATAGCAAAGATCAATAAAACTAAAAGCTGGTTCTTTGAAAGGATAAACAAAATTGATAAACCATTAGCCAGACTCATCAAGAAAAAAAGGGAGAAGACTCAAATCAATAGAATTAGAAATGAAAAAGAAGTAAGAACTGACACTGCAGAAATACAAAAGATCATGAGAGATTACTACAAGCAACTCTATGCCAATAAAATGGACAACCTGGAAGAAATGGACAAATTCTTAGAAAGGCACAACCTGCCAAGACTGAATCAGGAAGAAATAGAAAATATGAACAGACCAATCACAAGCACTGAAATTGAAACTGTGATTAAAAATCTTCCAACAAGCAAAAGCCCAGGACCAGATGGCTTCACAGGCAAATTCTATCAAACATTTAGAGAAGAGCTACCACCTATCCTTCTCAGACTCTTCCAAAATATAGCAGAGGGAGGAACACCCCCCAACTCATTCTACAAGGCCACCATCACCCTGATACCAAAACCAGACAAGGATGTCCGAAAGAAAGAAAACTACAGGCCAATATCACTGATGAACATAGATGCAAAAATCCTCAACAAAATACTAGCAAACAGAATCCAACAGCACATTAAACGGATCATACACCATGATCAAGTGGGGTTTATTCCAGGAATGCAAGGATTCTTCAATATACGCAAATCAATCAACGTGATACACCATATTAACAAATTGAAGGAGAAAAGCCATATGATCATCTCAATAGAGGCAGAGAAAGCTTTTGACAAAATTCAACACCCATTTATGATAAAAACCCTGCAGAAAGTAGGCATAGAGGGAACTTTCCTCAACATAATAAGGGCCATATATGACAAACCCACAGCCAACATCATCCTCAATGGTGAAAAACTGAAAGCATTTCCACTAAGATCAGGAACAAGACAAGGTTGCCCACTCTCACCACTCTTATTCAACATAGTTTTGGAAGTTTTAGCCACAGCAATCAGAGAAGAAAAGGAAATAAAAGGAATACAAATCGGAAAAGAACAAGGAAAGCTGTCACTGTTTGCAGATGACATGATCCTATACATAGAGAATCCTAAAGATGCTACCAGAAAACTACTAGAGCTAATTGGTAAAGTAGCAGGATACAAAATTAATGCACAGAAATCTCTGGCATTCCTATACACTAAGGATGAAAAACCTGAAAGTGAAATCAAGAAAACACTCCCATTTACCACTGCAACAAAAAGAATAAAATATCTAGGAATAAACCTACCTAAGGAGACAAAAGACCTGTATGCAGAAAATTATAAGACACTGATGAAAGAAATTAAAGATGATACAAACAGATGGAGAGATATACCATGTTCTTGGATTGGAAGAATCAACATTGTGAAAATGACTCTACTACCCAAAGCAATCTACAGATTCAATGCAATCCCTATCAAACTACCACTGGCATTTTTCACAGCACTAGAACAAAAAATTTCACAATTTGTATGGAAACACAAAAGACCCCGAATAGCCAAAGCAATCTTGAGAATGAAAAACGGAGCTGGAGGAATCAGGCTCCCTGACTTCAGACTATACTACAAAGCTACAGTAATCAAGACAGTATGGTTCTGGCACAAAAACAGAAATATAGATCAATGGAACAGGATAGAAAGCCCAGAGATAAACCCACGCACATATGGTCACCTTATCTTTGACAAAGGAGGCAGGAATGTACAGTGGAGAAAGACAGCCTCTTCAATAAGTGGTGCTGGGAAAACTGGACAGGTACATGTGAAAGTATGAGATTAGATCACTCCCTAACACCATACACAAAAATAAGCTCAAAATGGATTAAAGACCTAAATGGAAGGCCAGAAACTATCAAACTCTTAGAGGAAAACATAGGCAGGACACTCTATGACATAAATCACAGCAAGGTCCTTTTTGACCTACCTCCTAGAGAAATGGAAATAAAAACAAAAGTAAACAAATGGGACCTAATGAAACTTAAAAGCTTTTGTGCAGCAAAGGAAACCATAAACAAGACCAAAAGACAACCCTCAGAATGGGAGAAAATATTTGCAAATGAAGCAACTGACAAAGGATTAATCTCCAAAATTTATAAGCAGCTCATGCAGCTTAATAACAAAAAAACAAACAACCCAATCCAAAAATGGGCAGAAGACCTAAATAGACATTTCTCCAAAGAAGATATACAGAGTGCCAACAAACACATGAAAGAATGCTCAACATCACTAATCATTAGAGAAATGCAAATCAAAACTACAATGAGATATCATCTCACACCAGTCAGAATGGCCATCATCAAAAAATCTAGAAACAATAAATGCTGGAGAGGGTGTGGAGAAAAGGGAACCCTCTTACACTGTTGGTGGGAATGTAAATTGGTACAGCCACTGTGGAGAACAGTATGGAGGTTCCTTAAAAAACTACAAATAGAACTACCGTATGACCCAGCAATCCCACTACTGGGCATATACCCTGAGAAAACCATAATTCAAAAAGAGTCATGTACCAAAATGTTCATTGCAGCTCTATTTACAATAGCCCAGAGATGGAAACAACCTAAGTGCCCATCATCGGATGAATGGATAAAGAAGATGTGGCACATATATACAATGGAATATTACTCAGCCATAAAAAGAAACGAAATTAAGCTATTTGTAATGAGGTGGATAGACCTAGAGTCTGTCATACAGAGTGAAGTAAGTCAGAAAGAGAGAGACAAATACCGCATGCTAACACATATATATGGAATTTAAGAAAAAAAAATGTCATGAAGAACCTAGGGGTGAAACAGGAATAAAGACACAGACTTACTAGAGGATGGACTTGAGGCTGTGGGGAGGGGGAAGGGTAAACGGTGACAAAGCGAGAGAGAGGCATGGACATATATACACTACCAAACGTAAGGTAGATAGCTAGTGGGAAGCAGCCGCGTAGCACAGGGAGATCAGCTCGGTGCTTTGTGACCGCCTGGAGGGGTGGGACAGGGAGGGTGGGAGGGAGGGAGACGCAAGCGGGAAGAGATATGGGAACATATGTATATATATAACTGATTCATTTTGTTGTGAAGCTGAAACTAATATACCATTGTAAAGCAATTATACTCCAATAAAGATGTTAAAATGAAAAAAAAACCAAAACCACGTGATCAGGGCAGTGGCTTACTGTCCCTCCCCCTGCCCCCAGTCACCAGAGGCCCATGGAACCCCACAAAAATGTAGAGGAGATACCTACCTCAAAATGCAGGAAAACGGGGCATCATGGAAGTCCTAGAGGAAGTTTTAAAGGGTGAGTAGGAATGAAGGCAGAGAGGAAAGCACTCAGGGCAGAAGGAAAGAGAGACACCAAGTATGTTCTAGGTACTGCATAGTAGATGCCTCTTGGCGGGGGGAGGAGAGTTATTGACAAACCTTAATGGCTCTGATTTGCATAGTGTTTTACTGTTTACAACTTGCATGGTTTGATTATCACACAAAAATCCTTGATAATTAATTCCACTCAGGAGTCCCAAAACACAAGGGTAATATGAGGCTGTGTTAAATTGAGTGCCTACCTAACTGCCTTCTTTCCTTCCCTCTTTTTTCATTGCATTTCCCTCTCATTTGTCCGTTAGTTTATTTGTTCCTCCCTCCTTCTCTCTCTCTTTCAACCTCCTTCTCTTCCCTCCCACCCACCCTGCTTTCCTTCCTTCCTTCCTCATTTCCTTATTGTCACTGTTGTTTTTCCCAAACAAATATTTATTGATTACCTACTAAGTACCATGAATAATGTTAGGTAATGAGGACAAACCTGAACAACAACAACAATGATAAAAGAAACCAATATCTGACTTTATAAATTTTGCATTTTAGTCTAGAAAAAACATATTCAAGCAAACAGGCACGTACTTATACGTTTAAAAAGCATTGTGAACTAAAATACATGTTATGAAGGAAAAAATAGAGGTTGAAATAGTGTCCAAAAGAGTGGGTTTTACTTTGTTAAGTCTGCATAAGGCAACCTCTCCAAGAAAGTGACATTTAAACTGACACTCAAAGGAAGAAAGGGAGCCCCCCGGGACATGGCTGTAGAGGGAACAGTGTGTTCTGAACGTCAGCATGTAGAGCAAGATGGTCTGAGTGAGAGAGACTGGTGCAAACAAAGACGAAAGTGGCAAACAGAAGGCTGACCCTCAAGTTCATAATATTATTCTGCAAACTGTAAACCCAGGTCTATTGATGGCGCAGTCCTGGCTATTGGTTTTGTCTCAGATTAACCATCTGATACTGAGTCTCTCCTGGACACTCAAGAAGCTTCGGTATAGTCATGAACCAACAATTCAATTTATCCTAATCTCAACTACACTGGAGGAAGAAATCCCTCAGAATTCCCTCTCTCTCTCTTTCACACACACACACAGACACACACAGACACACACACACACACACACACACACACACACACACAGGGGCGGGGAAGGGGAGAGGGGGGCAGAGAGAGAGAGGTAAAAAGCATAGACGCGCTGATTCAGTTGGATTGTAGCTGGAGCGCTAGTAGGTATCAGCTTAGCTAAGTCAATCATTTTGTCAGATTTCCTTGGATAAGCATCGGTTTTACAAGAGGGTAGGTAGCAGGAAGGGCAGAAACCCTAGTCTGGAAGAGACATATGGAGGCACGAATCAGCATGATGTGCTGAGATGCTTGGCGTTAGAGTTTAAAGTTGCAGACGATGCAGCAAAGACTGTGTTTACATACAGTGCACAGAGTCACACAGTTAGTGGCAGATGGGAGATTTGAATTCAGCTCGCTCAGTGACTCTAAGTCCAGGGACTTCGCCTCTATGGATCTTTTCTTGTCTTCAGTTTTCTTACAGGAATGAGGATGAAAATTTATCCTCCCTTTCTCGGGAGTATGACTTGACTATCAATTCTTTTTAAAAATGTGGCTACTCAAAAAAATAGGAAGTGCACGTGTGGCTCCCATTCTGTTTCTACCTTGTGGGGCTGCACTGGATTGTTTGCTCTAAGACAAAATCTGTCCACTGCAAATCTGAACCCTGGCACGTGCTCCTCTCAAAGCGAGTCCTGACACCACGGGGGTCGGGGCAAAGGTTATCAGAGAGTCTGGAACTCAAGCCCCTGCGCAGCTCTCTGGTGGCTCTCAGACCCTGGGCTCTGTTTCCTCATCTGTAAAATTCAGGTTGCTGTGAAGAATAAATAAAAATTTCGTAAAAGCCACTAGACTAGTACTTGCTATGGTGTGTGTTAGCTCCTGATATGAACAAGCTGTGGGACCTTAAGGAAGTGATGTAAGGTCCCCTGGTCTTTATAAAGAGCCCAGGGTGGGCAGGGGTGCAGCTCTGTCTACCATCCTGGCAGGAGGACAGGTTAGCTTTCCTCTGGGTCAGTGAGCCCAAGCTAGTTGTGTGAACTTGGGCAAATTATGTAATTACTCTCTCCTTTATTTTTCTCATCTAAATACGTGGGTGATAAAACCTCCTGGTTGTTGGAGAATTCAGTAAGGTTCTGAGCAAGCGTTTATCACTGTGCCAGGCAGACAGCAAGCACTGAGTAGATGTTGATGATGATGATGATGATGACGGTGATGACAATGATGACGATGATGATGATATCAAAAAGAGCTTAAAAGGAGCACAATTGCATTTGTTCCTCCGCCTCTTGATCACAACAGTGATGCAGCAGCATATGGCAGGTGTGACTGTGAAGCCCAACCAGCATGGCAGGCCCCAGGCTGAGCAGAGAGCCTCCTGCCCAGCGCAGAGCTGCTCGTGAGGCTGCTGGGAAGTGACAGGGCGTTTGCTAAGGGGGGGTCAACACCTGGTGACAGCTCACACATTAGCGCCTCTCCACAGCTTGGGATGCTGTCACCTTGTGGCAGTGTTTACGGGAACAGCTATGACTGGAGAAACTGGATGACCTGAGGAATCAGGACCGAGGCTAAGAGACTCTTCACCTCCTCCACAGACTGCACCACGCACGTGAACATCACCACTCTGGACACCTACGCCGCCTGGCTGCCGGTCACAGGTGCTGTCTTTGTACGGAAGGTCGGTGAGCACCGTGTTCATCTTTGCAGCCCGTCTCTGTAGCCGTCCTGACTCAGGCCCTCCTGCCTTTGACGTGTCAGCGCCTGTACAATGTCACCCTCACCACCTGCACCAGCCTCCTATTGTTCGGGAACGATGAGGAGATAGGGGACCCCAGAGGAAAACTAAAATAGCATTTTGATGAAAGTCTGACCGAGAGACAGGAAGATTTTATAAGTCCTCATTTCATCTATTCTCCCTCTACCTACCCCTGCTGATTTTCCAAATGTAAGTGCTGCCCCTGTCCCTGCTACTGAATCTGTGCTAGCCACACTGGCCTTCTTACTTGTTCCCCCAGCAAGCCAAGCACATTCCTGCCTCAGAGGCTTTCCACTTAGTCTTACTGCCTGAAATCCTCCCTCCGCAGACGTCCTCATGTCCTGCTTTCGCGTTCTAGTCACTGTGTTCAGTATTATCTCATCAGTGAGCACTTACCTGACCTCCTTGCGGTGTATAACAGCAGCCCCCAGGCACCGTACTTAGCCCTTGTTTTCTTCCACTATAGTAGAACTTTGTGCAGGCAGTGACTTTGATTTTCTCAGTCACTGTGCCTCCGGAGCCAAGATCGATTTCACAAAATACGCGCATGATGAATATCTGTAAAATAAGTGGATAGAATGAATGAGGGCCCCTGGAGCAACGTCTTAGGGGGTTTCTCTACCTTGGGTGACATCTATATCCTGTCTACCCACCATGTGTTTTTTTAAAGCAGATCTTACTATACCAGTCCCCACTTAAGTGCCTTCAGTGGCTTCCCATTACACAGGAATGATGGCAAGATTGGGGACATCAGAGTAATAGAACTACTACTCTATAGTCTATATTTTTACCAGGTGGCATAGTAGTATTCAAATCTCCCTTTACCCCATCACTCTTTTCCCTGTGAAGTCCTGAGATGGGCACACACGCAGAAGAAAACAAAGAAAATCACCCTCTGTGTTAGCCCCTGACTTCAATGCAAAAACCATCAGCAAAGGACTAATATACAAGGCTGAACCTATGGAAAACTTCATTTTGCTAAAACTAAACATTTTTACCAAGACTAAGGCCAATTCTGCCTATTTCCCCATCTGTTTCCCAATCCCTTTTCTAACACCCAATCTGATGTCTTAAGATTTTCTAACCATAATGTGAGGAAATAGTAACCCAGTGAGCACCCACCGATGTCACGGAAGAAGGAGCTAGAACCGTAAAGTGGTGATCCGTGTAGGAAGCTGCTCCTAGGTCTGACCTTTCCCCAGAACCAGCTAATGTATCCCACTTGGGGTTCGCCAAATATACTCTTGTGGTTCAGACTGTTAAGTACTTTAGACACTTCACTTCTAGTTAAGGTGGCCCTCCAGAAATGTCCTCAATCTTAAACCCTATGTGAATCTAAAAGGCCAGAGTTGGGGGTGGGATGTGGTAAGAATGAGCGCTTTCTAGAAGTCACCAGGTCTTTGAGTTTTTGTTTTCCTGTTAACCCACTGGGCTTGATAGTGAGGTCTCTGGTTGATTGGTCAGGGTTGGCAACAGAAGTGTGTTTTCTCATTCTAGTGCTGGAGGCTAGAAGGCTGAGATCAAGATGGCGGCAGGGTTGGTTTCTTATGAGGCCTCTTTCTCTGGTTTGTAGATGGCTGTGTTCCTCAAGTGTCTCTGTATGATCTTCCCTCTGGGTCTGTCTGTATCTTAATCTCCTCTTTATATAAAGACATCAGCAGCACTGGACTAGGGCCCCACCCCAGTGACCTGATTTAACCTTAATTACCTCTTTAAAGGCGCAGTCCTAAAAACAGTCACGTTCTGTGGTCCTGGGTGTTAGGGCTTCAACATATGAATTTGGGGGCTGGGACCCAATTCAGCCATCGAGGGATTCCCTGTGTCAGAACTGCAAGGTAAATAAGGGTAATATTGGCACCACGAATGCCTGAAATATGAACAATATTAAATCACCCATTAGTGATATTTCATAGTAAGAGTAAACTCTCCAAACAGAAAAGCTCCATTCTTTTCAGAGAAGTTGAACTTTCCAAATCTCTTGTTCTTCATGTGCTCTCAGCTCCGGGTGGTAGAGTCTTACCCAGATGCCTGCGTGGAGTCTGGGCTCCATTTTCAACATCTGAAGCCATTACTACACCATTTCTACAGAAATGACGGATCCATTGATGTTCCTTCATTAAATCTTGGTTATTCCAAACTCGGGCTTCTCTGCCTCTTAAAACAGAAGTCATTTAAGGTGGCAGATGAGTCCCTCCATTATCCAATCATTCCTCTCTCCACCCTTCCCTCCTTCATTCCTTATTGCTTCTTATTTTCAGGTTCTCTTTGCTTGTCACCTGGATCTTTACAGAAATCTCCTCTGTCTGCCATCACTCAGTCCATCTTTCCGGTGCAGCCAGAAGGGTCTTTCAAAAATATAGACAACATGTCCTTGCTTTAAAGACTTTCTTTAATTCTTCTTTACCTTTAGAATAAATTTCAAACATTTTACTGTAAGAGGCTCTTCATTCCCTAATGCCTGTCAATGTCTGCAGCCTCATTTCCTGCCAACCCCTCCTCAAAACATACATTCCAGCAATTTTGAGCTACTTCCCTTTTCCCAAATAGTCTACATTTTCCTCCTCATGTTCCCCATTTCACTGAAGAAATTGACAATATTCCAGGTTGTTCCAAATGAAATTCTGGAAGCAATATTAGATTTCTACTTTTCTTTCTTACCCCCCTCCACATACAAGAGCTTTCTAAGACCTCTAGATTTTATCAAAAGTCTGTCTTCATGTTTTCTGCCTTCTCCCGGTTTACAACCTCGTTATTTACTTTTATGAATTGTTGAAACAAGAGCAAAGTCAGACCCCATCTTTCCATTGTTGGTATTGCCACCAGAGAAACCAGTTTATACATCTGCATTGAGTGAGTCCCCATCGCCTTTGGTTAAACAGGTACTGACCTACGGTGGGGCCTGGGGTGAGCCTAAGCAGCTGATTCTCCTAACTAGAGAACCCACTGATGCAAGTCTGGGCACTTGGGTGGACAGGTGGGGCTGGCCTGCCATAGTTGGGTGGGCAGGTGGGGCTGGCCTGCCATAGCCTCTTTGTGTGAGCCTTGAGTAACCTACTGAGAAAGAAAGAACTGCTGAAAAGAAGGCATGCAATGAACTTGATCTGGTAAGATGGCCTTAGCCATCAAAAGGAAGGCTGATTCTGAGGCCAGCATGGTGGCTGTCCGTGACCAGACCAGACCTACACCTCCTCTGTCTTCATCTCTCACCCCGCCCCCATATACACTCGGAATCACACACATACACACTCTTCATCCATGCTCTGGTGTCTTTCTGTTCTTCAAGGTCAAGTAATACTACTCTGTCTCCAATGTCGTATTATATGCAAAAAGTGCTCTCTGCAGGCCCTCTCTGCCCGTTTTCAAACCCAACTTTGCAACTGAGCCTCCACAGATTCTGCTTACCATTGAGAATCAATGTGTCCCCATTCTCTGGGGCAAGACGGATGGAAGGCAGGGAGGGAGGAAGGAACATACACTGATTATCTGTCATATATCAAATTCATTGTCTACATTATTGTATTTAATTCTCAAAAGCATGCTGTACAGCTGTAATTCTTTCCCCCATTTTCAAGATGATCAAGCTGAGAGTGAGATATTGAAGTACACGGCCAGTAGGTAGAAGAACAGGAATAAAATCTAGTCTTTTCACAACCAAAGCTGATGCTACTCTCTTCACATCTTGCATCCAGCTATAAGCTGGACATGAGTTCTTTCTGTGTTTGTGGAAAGCAGTGGAGCAGACATTGATGGTAGCTAACTCAACATCTGTTCCACACAGCCTGCTTTTCCTTTCTCCCCAGAGTTCTGATTTTGCTTCAACACCTACCTCTACCCCTTCTAGTGGATGGTGACTCCACGACCTGCCCCAGAGTTTAGATTCTGATTTCCCTAAACCAATCAGTGTATGACGTTCCCCTGTGATTGCTGGGACTCGGGGAAATGCCTTAATTATCACAAGATAACTGAAGGATATGTCCAACCACTCATGACTGAGGGAGGGATTTCTGGGCTGTCCCCCTGAACATGAACAAGGCAGCATGCATAGAAGCCATGTTACCTCTGGAAGCCCTCTTGGTTCTACAAGGGATGCCAGGATCCGATTCAGGAGGAATCTGGAGCTGAGGCTAGGAGAGAGGGATAGAGTGAGAGAGAGAGGGAGAGACTGATCGAAGGAATCCGAGTCTATGTTACATTACGCATGTGCTTCTGCTAGAGGCTGCCCGACTTCTGGGTTTCCAGTTATATGAGATAATACATTTCTTTATTGTTCATACTCGAGTTTGTCCAAGATTTCTGTTATTTGCCTCAAAAGCATTGAGTGCTGTGGGTCATCACAGGTCTTATTTGTCTACTTCTCTACACACAGCCACCAGCACTGTGACAGAGGACACAGGTGCTTCTCCTAACTAGAGAACCCACCTTGTCAGCTGGTTCCCTCCACCTCGTCCTCATGTCCTTTCCTAAATATCACTTCCTAAGGGAGACGCCTGCTGACATTCAGGCTGGATGAGAGCCCCTGATTATACATTCTTTTCACAGTCTGTATTTTTCCTCCTTGTATTTATCAAATCTTGACTGATTATTTGCGTGATTATTTACTGCGTGGGTCACTCACTAGATTATGAGCTTCCTCGAGGCAGGGCAACGTTGGGTAAGCTCTACCCTGTTTCTATAGCACCCAGCATGTTTCTGGGCACACAAAACATTTGTAGATCGAGTGATGAATGAATAAATAAATGAAGAGCCAGCCTTTAATAAATGTGTGCTGAATTGGAATTGAGGTTCAATATATCTGTACATAATGTGGCCTCAGCAGTGACACTGCCAATTAATATACACTGAGCACCTCGGATGTCTCCTGTGAATCTAATATATTGGTTTCACTCTGGTGTCTTTGAAGGTGGTGGCTGGAGTTCATTTGAAATGGTGTATTTGCCAATTTCACTTTATTTCCTCAGCCTGGATTTCAGAGGCAAGCAGCATGCCTTTCATTTATCCAACTTACCCAGAGCCTATTCAGTAGAACAATCAACTCCCAGTGTGTTCCACACTTGCTGCTTGTCAAAGCCTCTTACAGTCATGGGATGTAAGTAATCAGTGCAGTGTACTTGGCAACACATGGACTGAGAGGTTCAGAATTTTAATTTTGTTCTTCCTTTAAGAACGAGTCTCTATCTGGGCCAGCCAGAGTGGCCTTTCTGCTTTCATCTGTTCAATGATGAGAGAGCGTGGGGTCAGCCTCTAAGTGAAGCTTCCCTCTGCACTTCCCTCGTACCCTTCCCTTCCCTTCCTTTACTTCTCACTACCAGATGTTACGATGCTCAGTGATGAAGCCTTTGACTTATTAACCTCGGTCCCCAGTACCCCAGACAGGGGTTACAGTTCAACTCAGTTCCATATAACAGTGTTTCCTGGAGGCTTCTTATGGACCAGACACCGTGGGTGGTGAAAACACAACAGGGCACATACACCCTGCAGCAGTGGTGATCAGAGAGGCTTCATGAAGGAAATGCCTGAGGGAATGAGTGAGAGTTATGCCCAAGACAATGTAGAGAACTCAAGAGATATGTGTGCTGTGGTGTGAATCAAGAAATGAATTAGATGGATGAAAGGACAGAGGATTGATGAATATTAAAGTACTTTGAACAAAAATGAGTCGTCTGTCAAGTCACAGCATATGTCATATTTAAAAGAAACACCAGTCTGACATCTAAAAAGATATAGAAGTAATTAAGAATTTACCAGGTCTCTTAGTATAATGGAAAAGGAAGATCTGGCATAATCTTATATACAGTCTACCTATCTTGTCAAAATCCAGCATATAGTACGGTTATGACGCCCACTCAAGCCCTGCATTCTCAGTCTAACCAAATATGTTTTTGTCTTTGTTGCTCCCAAACTCTCCTTGGCCTTTGTCTGTTGTGGCCCTCATGTATCCCCTCCCCCTTCCCATAAATCCTGGATTAATTTGTTTCTTCCAGGAGTGGCTTGATGGTCTTTCTCATTAAACAAATGTAACCCTTTCTATTAGCTTCTGAAATATTTGTTCTTTATGTATTTTTGGACAGCATAATAAAAGACCTCTGTATCTAACTGGCAAACACAGAGTATTCTTCAAAAAGATGGAAAAGAGCAAAAGACTTGGTTACCTTTTGTCCCAGTGATGCCAGAGAGAAGATTAGGTTTGGAGCCCGAAATTCAGTTTCTCTTAACTCAGTAGTTAATTGCTATGTCATTTGGTACCAGTTATTTTTGGTTTCCTTTAGATCTCATTTTTCTCATCTGAAAAATGGAACAGTGGGAAATGGCGTTGGGAGTAGTCCAGAATATGTCAAAAGTTCTTTCCTAATTCTTCTATTTGTTACTTGCAAAAGGTAAGTTAAAGTTGGAGATTCATAATGAAGAGTTCTAAGCCGAAAATCACCCTTTCAGATGATGACCTTGACGGCATCAACCGGAATCTGCAAAGGAGTGATTGGATAAATAGTTCTCTTGTTACCCAACAAAGGGTTGCCTCCAGCACACCCAGCGCCTGTGCTCCGGAGGTGCTGACAACAGCACTGAAATCCCCTGCGGACAGGAAATGCATCGGTAACGAGAAGGGGTGGGCTTCACAATACGGTTTCCAGTCTCTGGAAAATACAGCTGGAGAGAATTGAGGTATTTGAAAGAGCATTTCATCTGGACTCAGGCAGACCTGGCTTGATTCCCACATCAGCTGGTTATTAGCTGTGTATCCTTGGGCAAGTTACTAAGCTTCTCTGAGGCCAAATATCCTCTCTGTAAAAGGAGAACAGTTGCTTGCCTCATGGTATCTTTACAAGGATTAAACAAGGTAACTTGGTTGGATATCCTGCTATGATACCTGGCTTATGAGTAGGTAGTTAAATATGAACAGAATGACAGATTAAAGTTACTTTCGTCTCAGTTTCATATAGGTCCTAATATAACAGATGTTAACTTTTAAAAGGAGAAGCAAGAGAGGACTGTGCTGTGCCTATAAAAGAAGGGAGCAGAGCGTGGCCCTTGCCTCTAGCCCAGAGTTCACCAGCTTTTTCTGTGAAGCACATGATGGTAAATGGCGTAGGTTTGTGGACCACTTGGACTCTGGTGCATCTATTCAGCTCCGCTGTTGGAAAGCAGACACAGCCTCAGACAATACATCAATATGAATGAGCCTGGCTGTGTTGCAATAAAACTTTATTACAACAGGTAGCGGGCAGGATTTGGCTGGAAGGCCATAATTTACTGACCCCTGCTCTGAACTATGAAAGATGTTGGAGCAGCTGAAAAAATGTTGGTGGTTAGAAGAGGGTTTTGGGATAAGGCCTCTCATCTACCTTAATATCTCACTCCATCCTCTCCACAACCAGGCTCAGTGTGGGTGGCGTGGGAAGCATTCTCCTTCCACCTCAGGTGAAAGGGGGGGGTTGAAGGGATCACTGAGAGAAGGGCTGTCAGTGAACTAGTGTCTGACTCACACCTGAGACTTTTAAATGACAAAGGACTAGCTGACTCACGGCTCTAGGGAAGGAGAAAGTGGCTGAATTGGGACTGACGACTGACTTGAACTCTCGGAATTTCTAAAGACAAAGATTATGTCGTGGTCTCCCTTGGACCCACGTGGGCTCCTTGCAAGAGAGTTGCCTTAGATCTTGCTTGAGCGGGGCGAGTGCACTTGCGTAGAAGGAAACCAGAGGCATACCGCAGGTGGCTTAAGACTAAAAGAGAAGCCCTGTGTGATCAGCTGAAATAGAGACGCATTGATGGACCTGGAGGGAAGGGCAAGGAGGGAAGGGAAAGCCACAGAGAAGAAGGAGCTTATCTGAGAAATTCACAGCTGGTTCCTGAGAGAGAGAGGTGCGCTTGAACACTCGCCAACCCCAAGGAGGACCTCAGTCCTCCCTCCACAGTTCAGTCAAGTGAGACATTTCCTACCTTTTTCCTCCTCTCCTTCTCCCCCATCCCTATTCCTGAGCCCTGGAGGGGTCTGGACTCAGGACTAGGAAGGTAGGATAATAAAAGGGCAACGTGGAGAAAGGAGAAGGGAGTCAACCACGAATCTTCCCCAGGTGCAGGTGGCCAGCTGGCAGTAAGTCAGCCCCAGGAAAGAGAAGTATTAGCCGCAACTTGAGTGACATTTAAAGGCGTGCTTCTTTCACTGGGGCAGACATGTTGCTTCTTGATTACCCGTATGTTAATTACTCATACATGACCAGAAGGAGTGTCAGACTGACCCTAAATGTAATCCAGGAGCACAGAGTAACCTCTGTGACCTCACAGAGTATATGCAGAGAGACAACAGAAGACTAACAATAAAGTTACCTTACGATTTATCCCACAAGTACGTTTTTTCAGTGAAATGCATACAAATTTTAGTATCCTCTTTATATCCAAGAATGCGCAACTTAGTCAAAACTGAGCCAGTAACTCTATACTGCATCATGGGTATTGAACTTTCATCCACTGAAAGAAGCATTTCAATGGAAATCTCCATTCCTCAAACACCATTATTAGATTATAAAAGCAGATTGTCAAACAGATTGGGAATCTAAGCTTAAGGATAAAACTTAGTTCCTTACCTTCAACACAGTAAATTTCCATGCTCTGGACTGAATCTATAAATGTACATTATGGCACGTTAACGTCTTAGAATGGCATTATTATGGTGCTGTAAAACCACAGAAGTCTTATTTCTTAGGATAGAGTTTATTAGAAACATAACCTCAAGATGCCCTAGAATCTAAGTTTAAAGCCTCTTAAGATCTTAGCATCACAGAATCTTAGAAAAGTAGTCTTAGATTTAAAGAACCTTAGGATAATATATAGAATACCAGGAATTTAGAATTGTAGCTTCTTAGAATCACAACACATAATATCTTTTAGATCTTATAATCTAGGGATCATAGACTTGTTAAAGGTCAGAATCCTAGCACGTTAAACACCTGAATAATAGAATTTTTGAGAAATGCAATTCAAACTTGGTGGGATCTTAAGTGTTTCCTATTTTAACTTCTAAGATTAACAGAGATTCTTTTATGAGGGCGTTTCTCAAATAGCATTGCAATTGACATTTTGGACTAGATAATTCTTTGTTAGGGTGGGAAGGAGGGGTTACCGTCCTGTGCACCATAGTACGTTTAGCAGCATTTCTAGCCTTTACCCAGCAGTTTGCTGTAGCACCGCCTCCGTCGTAACAATGAAAATTATCTTCATCCACTGCCAAGTGTCGCAAGCACTGCTTTATGACACCTGCTGGATGACCATCCCTGAGGGAGGGAATTATCTTCTGAGGATTTCCCCAGCACTTAAAATTTAGTGTGTACTCTCTGCTAGGTTTGATCTCATTTGAACCTCACAGTTATTATCTTTCCACTTTACAAGCGAGAAGGCAAAGGTTTAGAGAAGTTGAGTTCCTGGGAGTCACACAGCTGATAAGGGGTTGGGGAAAGATTTGAAGTCACATATTGGACATTTCTCTAAATGCTGAAACTTCCCCACCTTTAGTGTTGGCAGTTCTCACTGTAGGAAAGCATTTCTTTTGTTGAACTGATTCCTACTTCTTTTTCTGGTCTTATTCATAACATAATTATCATATGGTTATGGATTTTCTACTAAAGGGCAATATTGTCAGAGGCAGACTGTAGAGGCAGACGCTCTTGAGTCCAGCCTGAGATCCACAACGTGTCATCAGTGTGGTCTCGGAAGGTCTTCACATTTTCTGCCTCTGTTTCTTCAAGTGGTATTTGGGTTCTTTACTGCTGTGTGCAAACTCTTCCAAAACTGTTGTCTTAAATCCACATCTATTTTAATATATTGCATAATTTTGTGGGTCAGAAACATAGGCAGAACTTGGCTGAGTTATACTTCTGTTCTACATGGTGTCAAAGGAGTCACTTGATGGTATTCAGTTGGCAGATGGCTGGTCCCGAGGATCCCAGACGAGTTTGCTGGCGTGTCTGGCACTTTGGCAGGAGTAATGAGGAGGCTGGGTGCATATGGAACTGTTGACCGAAAGGAAGGCACCAGTTTCCCGGCATGGTGGTCTCGGAGTGGTCAGACACCTTCCACGGTGGTTCTGGACTCCAAGAGTGAGACTTCCGACAATCAAGGTGGGCTCAGCGTGGCCTCTGTATGACACGTTTCTGGAGCCACTGAGCACCTTGTGTGTCATTTCTCTGTCGGCCAACACAGTCAGAGCCCACCCAGATTTGAGGGAAAGAGACATAGACCCTGCCTCACCTTGGAAGGACTGTCTAAGAATTCACAGCCATGTTTAAAAACCACTGCACTTGTAAAAAGAGACAAGAATAATTCTTATCTCATTGAGTTGTGTGAGGCTCAGAAAAGCTATACTGTAAAGTGCTCGGCATATAATGAATAATCTAACACGTGAGCTGTTTTTATTTCCACGTGGCCCTAATTACAGGATTATCTCTGTGCTTTTTGCAAAATCACCGCATCCTTCTCCCTTGCCCAGAGCTGCGGAAACCTTGAGTGTTGCATGTGAGCCAGGGCGCCTAAGGACACCGAGTTAATTTAGACACAGCTCCCGCGACAGGGGCTGTGAGATAAAAACATTTCCATTTTAGAGGGCGAAGAGCTGCTTCCATAAGTGATTGAGGCAGAAGGGCCGGCCTGGATTTATTCATGTCCGTATTGGAAGTGATGGCACATGTGTGCTGCCCTTACGTAGCTACCGTGCTGGGCACAAGCAACAAATACACTTATGAGGCGAAATAATAAATCATTAGCAACTGTGAGCCTCTCCTTGCAATGAACCATAAGGGGGGAGGATCGCGCAAGCAATTCAAACTCAATTACTCTGCTCACAGGGTGTTTGAAATGGAAACAAATGAAGAAGGCAACCCCAGAGGCAGGGGGCATTCATCAGTGCGGCTGAATGGGCCACTGGTTAGATTTTGTTAAATGAAAACAGGAGGAAAAATAATAAGAGGAACCCCTCACATTTGTAGAGCGTGTCTGAGTTAGCAAATTGATTTGCTGTCCGTCATCCCCTTGAGCTGTCCTGGAAGGCTCAAAGGGCTAACTCCACTTTACCAGTGAGGTGATTGAAGTTTATATGCAACAGTGGCCTTGCCCAGCATTACAGGCTACAACTCCCAATCCCTCGGGTCCTTGCCTGGGCTTATTTCCAGTGTTCTGGGGTGGGTAGGCTATAGTTATAGAGCAGGTGAGGCATTTCGTCTGCTGGAGACTCTGTCTTCTCTTTCATCTAAGTGCCCTCTATTCTGCAGGGTCTCTTGAGGCCTGGGTCTGGAGGAGGGTTATTCCCTGCAGTTGTGGCCTGTGGAGTTCCAGAGCTTATGACACAGCGACCGTGTTATGGTAGGACTGCCATAACATGGTAGCAAAGACTGTGTGGCTGAAACAACAGGGGTTTATTTTCTCACAGCTCTGCAGGGCTGGAATTCCAAGACCAAGGTGTCAGCAGCGTTGCTTCTGCAGCCTGTCTCCTTGGCTTGTGAACGACCATCCTTCTGTGGCTTCACATGGCCTCCCCTCTGTGTTGTCTGTGTTCTCATCACTTCTTATAAGGACACTGGTCACAGTAGATTACAGCCTTCCTTAATGACCTCATTTTAACTTAATCACCTCTTCAAAGATGCTGTCTCCAAATACAGTCACGTTATGAGGTACTAGAGGTGAGGACGTCAACATATGAATTTTGTGGGACACAATTCAGCCTATAACAGTGACCTTCAGAGTGGACTTACCCACCTGTCTCCACACCCATCTGAGCACATTCATTCATGTGTTGGGTACTGGTCCTAAAGTGATCAGTCTCTGCATTAGGTAGGGCCTCACAGACAGCAGGGTACAACGAAACCACTAGCTCCACTTTAGAATCTCACTAGGTGAATAATAGGCAGCTCTTTTTTTCCAGTTTGTAAACCAGCCTTTAGAATTTACACCTCTAAAATGATATAGTAGGAAAAGTCTATTCAGTACATAGTGAGAGAATGGCTCAGCTTCTGCTCTTCTTTTCATAGAGGAGAACAATCTAATTATGAGGACAGTCTCAGAGAGCACAGAGCCTAGGGTCCCAGAGACAGCAATCACTCCTTCTGGAAGGCTAGCTCAGAGGTGTCAGTTGTAACTGCTTCAGACCTACTTGTGACCAGAGGTCACCTGAAGAGACACAATGGGACAAGTCCAGTGTGACTCTGATTGCGTCTTTAGGATCAGGTGTTAGAAAAATCCTTGGTCAGTATCTGAGCTAAGCTCAGGTCTGCGGGAGGGCTCTCTTTGGTTGAGTTCAGCCTTCAGTGATAAGAAATGGAAATTGTGGACCATGGGCCTTATCTGAGACCATATCTAGAAGGGAATCATGAAACAGTCACTGAAGGCAGAAGAGAAGGGACTTGTGAAACCAAGTCAAAGGCAACCCCATTGTTTGGCTTGAACGATTGATATCTTACTGAAATGAGATGAGAGATGAGAGGAGAGAGGGTTTTAGAGAGGGGAGGATTAAGAATGGTATTGAGGTCCTTGAGTTACTCATTAGACATCCATATAGAGATGCCTCATGGACAGCTGGGTATAAGAGTCCGGACTTCTAGGGAGAGGTCAGAGCTGGGAGCTCTGGATTAGGGAACCACTGGTGTCACAATGGTGCTTAAAGCCGTGGGCTGCTGAGATTATCTAAGGAGAGTGTACGGAAAGATTGAAAAATGTAGCATGGGGCAGTCCAGATCCTATGCTGACACTCTCACAAGCAGAGCTGGAATGGAGAAAGAACCAGTGAAGAGGCTGAATAAA